>NC_080420.1:16934747-17620997 GCF_029873635.1 Malania oleifera | reverse complement strand
TTAACCAAGTTAATCCCGTTAAAAAATATTAACCACAGTAAAAATAATGGGGCAACCCGAGAGCACCGGTTGACCGAGGCAAGTTCGGTTGACCAAGTTTCTTGAAATTTGGTCGACCGGGGATTTATTGAACTACAAGTTTGGTCGACTAGACTTGGAGGTTCAGGGCGATTTTTCCTTTTTAGTACGGTTCGGTCGACTGGGAACATTTTGAACTGCCTCAATTGGTTGACCAGACCGCTGAGTTCCCACACGTGGGAACTCGGTCGACCAAGGTTGGTATGCAATCATGGCACAGTCGACTAGATGGTCAATTATGTTGACTCCAAAGGAGTTCGTTCGACTGAGTATAAGTGAACTGGACAAGTTCGGTCGACCGGGCTATGGTCAAATTGTTGACCCAATCCCGGTTCGGTCGACCGAGAGTAATTGTACTAGAGAGTATGGTCGATCAAACATGTATATTTTACATTTCGGTCCTATTTCATTATGCAATCACCCTATCTATTTAGTCATACATACATGTGCATGTGTGAGTGTCCTAGGGTCATTCTAGGCCCTTTGAGGACACCGAAAAAATCTGGTGTAGATTGACCTTCGGTTGACCGAAAGGTGTTCCCTAAGGTCCATCTATGGTAATGAGTTTTATAGTCCCTACCATCCATGTCATGCATTTATTATTACAGACCTTTGAATTATTACAGACCCAAATAGAAATTACAACTAGGGTCTTCATTTTCCTCCGAGTCTCCGAATGCCATTATATGATACTGTCAAGATAAACCTGCACATCAACTCGGCAAACATTAAATACCTGAATATTTGTGATAATCAAAACAGGGTATGACCTATAGGGTCAACACCAACACAAATGTACTAGAAAACTAAAGGGAGCTTGAATCCTCATGTCTACAAAGGAAAAAGAGGAAGTGAACCGAACTACTTGACTAAAAGGCTTGTTTAAATTTTTTATTTCTAGTTGAAGTCTATATTACGTGACGAAAGATTAATAATTTGTCTTAATGGAAGAGTAAAAAATGATGTGAGGGAGTAGGACTATAAGTAAGAGTTATTTTGTTCATATTACATGCATGGGAATGTTATTTTTAGGAATATAATACCTTCTTGTAAAATTGGATTATTAAAAAATAATATTAAAAGATTTGGGGGTATAATTAATTTCTAAAAATTATTAAATGCTCACTACAAAAGATCTTTGAAATAAACTAAACACAGATATTGGTATGTGTCATAGAAAAAATAGTTAATCTTGTAAGAAGAGTCACACATAGTAACTGTATATACAAGCTTAACTAGTTTGTTAAATCACGGATTCACCACTTGAATAAGTTTACAAGGATTGAATATAGAGTGCACGGTAAGCAGTAAGTATATATACTAGTTGTATATACAAGCTTAACTAATTCGTTCAAAGTAAGCACTGAATTCATCATGTGAATAAGTTCACAAGCATCGAGTACAAAATGCATGGAAAACACTAGGTGGCAAGTAACATGAACTAACAAAAATTTAGCGGTTAACTATAAAACCAACAAAATTCATTTACTATACTTCCATAAAGCAATGTCATCTTAGTGAAAATGCAAGTAAGCTAAGCATGTTTATAACTAATAATGATTTAGCCTCCCCATAAAGGTATTACTATACTAATGTAGCCTTAACATTAGGAAAAATCACTAATCAATGTGTCATATTCCCCTCTTTCTTTAAGGCATTACTATAATGAAAGAATAACTTTTACGCTATTATTTACTTGATTGTTACACACCTAATGTGTAAAAGAGAAGTGGTCATAAGCAAGCATAAGGTCTCTCACATTGGAGCGCAATGGTCCTTTTCTTTTATCTTCCCTCTTCTTCATCTCCTTGGTACCAGATATGCCCAAAATAAACTAGCCAATAAAAGCAAGACAACACCTGGCCCGTGGTCCCCCCCCCCCAGAAGTCAAATAATCTGACGAGAGCAATCAACTCCAACTCAATAAAGAGGAGGAGAGATCTACGCCAGTGGCTTAAATGGCCGAGTGATGTGCGCGAACACTTTATGACCCGGGAACAATTTAAGCCCCGCGCAATAAAGGCGAATCAACCAAGGGTCAACTTGAGCCCCTATAAGAAGGGATCTGGAGAAGAGGCCAAGGTAACTCAATCAACCTATTCTATTGTTGCATTCAGCCTCTCTAGAGCATCCCTCTTACTTAGGCAACAGAGTGATCCCCCAGAGTACACCCCGGGTCCTCCAAGCCTTTCTTCTCTTCCACTTTCAGATTAGCGAAAATCGAAAGAGCAACCCTGCTAATTTTAACCAGCAACAGTTGTCGTCGTCTGTGGGAACCTGCTTTTGAGAGGTGATCATTTCTTGCTCTTGACTTTTGACATTCAGGCAATGCCGACCTCACACAGTTCTACCTCCATCCCTGCTATGAGAAAAGAATCATCCCAGTCTATCCACTCCACACCCGCGCAACCAACGGGTGTCAGTAGGAAGGAATTCCTCACTTTCCAAAAGGAAATGAAGGATATGCTCAACCAACTCTTACAACAAAAGAGTCAGGAAGGGCACGTCCTCCACCAACAGCAAGAGAGCCCCAGTATAGACAAGAAAGCTGACAAACCAAAGGAGAACGTGAAAAAAATCTGCCTCAACAAGAAGGTAGAGGACGCAAACAACGTAGATGTCAACCAACCAAGATCCAAGGAGCTCGAAGAAAGGATCAAGAAAATAGATCACATAGAAAAGATGATGAAAGAGGGAAAAACCAAACCCTTCTACGGGGAAGCGTCCCTAAGGTCCTCAGAGCCACCATTCAACAAAGAGATCATGGAGGCTCCACTGCCAAGTAGATTCAAGATGCCCACCTTTGAAAGGTACGAAGGTTTGTCCGACCCAATTGATCATCTGGACACCTTTAAGATGGTGATGCGGCTGCAAGGGGCTCCAGAAGCCATCATGTGCCAAGCTTTTGCAACAACCCTTAAGGGTACTTTTAGAGACTAGTACCGAACTTTACAACCTGGATCGATCGGTTCCTTCTTAGAAATGGAATAACTGTTCACCGGCCACTTCCTTAATAGCCGGAGAATTGCTAAAACAATGGGCCGTCTCGTGAGTATGACGCAAGGAGAGCAGGAGCCTCTAAAGAAATTCATGCATTGCTTCAACACAGCAACCCTAGAAATCCGCAACCTAGACATGGGGGTGGCTTTAGCAGCCTTGACAACGGCTCTTCAGCCCGGAAGTTTCTTATACTCTCTAGGGAAAAAACTGTCAGTGGATATGGGGGAGCTGATGGCTCGAGCACAGAAATACATCAACTTGGAGAAAATGATGGACACAAGGAAGTCGCATAGAACAAAAAAGGAAAAGTGATAGCAAGGAGATGGGAGAATCCTACAGATCTGCGAAAAGACAAGAGACTAGTACACTACACGCAAGCCCAAAGATAAGAGGGCAACCTAGTAAGTTTTCCACCTACACACCCCTGAATGTACCACGCTATGAATTATTGATGCAGATCAGAAAGAAGGATTACGTCTCGTGGCTTGAACACATGCGAACACCTCTTCACAAGAGAAATATGTCCAAGTTCTCCGCATTCTATAGGGATCATGACCATGACACAAAGGAATGCATCCAATTGAAGGAAGAAATCGAACCCCTAATAAGAAGAGGATACATGTCAAAGTTTATAAAGAAAGAAAATCCACAAAGGGAACCTCTCGAGTAGAGGAGGCCCAGCGTAAAAGAGAAGGAAGAGCAAGTCGTAGGGGAAATTGCGGTGATCTTCGGAGGAGATAGTGGGGGTGCTCGCAAAAGATATGCTAAACAGGTGCTCTTGATGGAAAAGGGGGAAACAAGTAGCAAATGAAACAAAAAAGATGACGACATAACCTTTGACGGCGGAGACGAAGAAGAGGTACAACAGTCGCATGATGACGCACTGGTCCTCTCCCTACTGGTGGCGAATTACAAAGTCAGACGCATATTGATAGACAATGGGAGCTCATCAAACGTCATGTTCTGGTCGGTCCTGGTCGAAATGAAAATCGGTAAGGAACGACTCAAACCAGTCTCAACTCCCCTGGTCGGATTCAGTGGATACGTTGTTCACCCCTTAGGTACAATCACGCTACTGGTGACAATGGGGACGACCCCACAGCAAATTACTATACTAACAAAATTTCTTGTGGTCGACCGATCTTTGGTGTACAATATCATATTGGGCCGCCCTTTTCTTAATGCATGTTGGGCTGTAACGTCAACATATCACCTCAAAATAAAATTCCCTACACCACACGGGACAGGGTTTGTCAAGGGAGATCAAGCAGCTGCTCGGAGCTGCTATGTAATAGCTTTGAAAGGAAAGATGGAGGCAAGACAAACCCTAACGGTGGAGGACATAGAAGTAAGGGGCAAATATCCTCTGATCGGTACAGTGGATATGTTAAAAAAATACTATTCTTGAGCGTTTCTTACAATGCAGTAATAAAAGTTCCGATTAAAGAAATTGTACTACGTTAATAAAGTTTAAGAATATATATATTACAAGTGAAGTTCCAGCCGAATAGCTTGCCTTGCTCCCCTCTCCAGCTTCCTCTTCCTCCCCATCTTCTTCCTCATCCAGATCTTCCTCGGATTCGGGACTCTCGTTGCCATATCCATGTGAGCTCACACTATCCAGGGGAAGGTCAGGGTGCTTGGTTTTGACCTGTTCCTGGCACCTCCTGAACCCCACCCTGTAAGCTTTGGAGATGTCCATAACAAGCCGCAGTAATGGAGTACAAGGACTCCACACAGTTCGTTACTTCCCAAGGTACGACACATTTAAACATACATTTATCACATTTCTACAAGATAAATAGGATGGTGACAGCCCCCTGGAAGGCCAAAAATAGCCCAACAGATGAGCACGACTCATTAGGCACAGAGGCCAAACTGACGAGCATGACTTGGAAGGTCAAAAATAGCCTAGAAGATGAGCACGACTCATTAAGCATCAAGGGCCCAAATGACGAGCACGACTCGTAAGGAAAAAAATAGCCCAACAGATAAGCACGACTCATTAGGCACAAAAGCCAAATTGACGAGCACGACTCGGAAGGCCAAAAACAGCCCAGCAGATGAGCACGACTCATTAAGCATCAAGGGCCCAAATGACAAGCACGACTCGTAAGGCCAACAATAGCCCAGCAGATGAGCACGACTTATTAAGCATCAAGGGCCCAAATGACGAGCACGACTCGTAAGGCCAACAACAACCCAGCAGATGAGCATGACTCATTAAGCATCAAGGGCCCAAACGACGAGCACGGCTCGTAAGGCCAACAATAGCCCAGCAGATGAGCACGACTCATTAGGCATAGAGGCCAAACTGACGAGCACAATTTAGAAGGCCAAAAACAGTCCAACAGATGAGCACGACTCGTAATGCCAATAACAACCTAGCAAATGAGCACGAATCATTAAGCATCAAGGGCCCAAATGATGAGCACGACTCGTAAGGCCAACAACAGCCCAGAAGATGAGCACGACTCATTAAGCATCAAGGGCCCAAATGATGAGCACGACTCGTAAGGCAAACAACAGCCCAACAGATGAGCACAACTCATTAAGCACAGAGGCCAAACTGACGAGCACGACTCGGAAGGCCAAAAACAGCCCAGCAGATGACCACGACTCATTAAGCATTAAGGGCCCAAATGACGAGCATGACTTATAAGGCCAAAAACAACCCAGCAGATGACCACGACTCAGTAGGCATAAAAGGCCACGAAGCTGCTTGGTAAGATTAGTTCGGCAAAATTCGCTCCATGAAGCTGCTCAGTAAACTTGCTTGGCAAGCCCTACCTCAAATAAATTGCTCCATGAAGCTGCTCGGTAAGATCAGTTTGGAAAAATCTACTCCATGAAGTTGCTCGGCAAGCCTTGCCTAAAAAAAAAAATTTCTCCATGAAGCTGCTCCGTAAATCAGTTCGGAAAATTCTCCCCAGCTTGGAACATCAGTTCGAAAAATTCTCCCCAGCTCGAAAAATTCTCCCCAGCTCAGAAAATTCTCCCCAGCTCCAAAAATCAACTCGAAAAATTCTTCCCAGCTTGGAACATCAGCTCAGAAAATTCTCCCCAACTCGGAACATCAGCTCGAAAAATTCTCCCCAGCTTGGAAAATCAGCTCGAAAAATTCTCCCCTGCTCAGAAAATTAGCTTGGAAAATTCTCCCCAGCTTGGAACATCAGCTCGAAAAATTCTCCCTAACTCGGAACATCAGCTCAGAAAATTCTTCCCAGCTGGGAACATCAGCTTGAAAAATTCTCCCCAGCTCGGAACATCAGCTTGGAAAATTCTCCTCAGTTGGGAACATCAACTTGAAAAATTCTCCCTAACTCGGAACATCAGCTCAGAAAATTCTCACTAACTCAGAACATCAGCTCAAAAAATTCTCCCCAATTTGGAACATCAGCTTAGAAAATTCTCCCCAACTTGGGAAATAAGCTCGAAAAATTCTCCCCAGCTCAGAACATCAGCTCGGAAAATTCTCCCTAGCTCGGAACAGCTCGGTAAAAGTCCTCCGTGAAACAACTCGAAATATTAGCTCGGAACATCAGCTCGGAACATCAATTCAGAAAATTCTTCCCAACTCGGAACAACTCTATAAAATTCCTCCACAAAACAGCTCGGAATATCAACTCGGAACACACACACAAAAAAAAAAAAGAGAAAGGAAGAGGTGGAAGAGAGAAAGAAAGAAAAAGAAGAAGAATAAGAGGAGGGAGCATTACATATTTCGGGGGGAGTGTGCAGATTCAAAATTCCGTCTGGAAATTTGAAACTGAGGGGGGGATTACTGATATGCTCAAAATAAACTAGCCAATAAGAGCAAGACAACACCTGGCTCGTGGTCCCCCTTGGAAGTCAAATAATTTGACAAGAAAAATCAACTCCAACTCAATAAAGAGGAGGAGAGATCTACGCCAGCGGCTTAAATGGCCGAGTGATGTGGGCGAACACTTCATGACCCAGGAGCAATTCAAGCCCCACACAATAAAGGCGAATCAACCAAGGGTCAACTCGAGCTCCTATAAGAAGGGATCTAGAGAAGAGGCCAAGGTAAGTCATTCAACCTATTCTACTGTTGTATTCAACCTCTCTAGAGCATCCCTCTTACTTAGGCGTCGGAGTGATCCCCCGGAGTATACCTCGGGTTCTCCAAGCCTTTCTTCTCTTCCACTTTCAAGTCAGCGGAAGTCAAAGGAGCAACCCTGCTTATTTTACCCAGCAACAGTACTTTTCTCTAATTAAGTTAATTTGGACAATCTCTGCATTTTGTATCCCTTATTTTGCAAAGACCTTTATGAACTATTTCCTTTGTACGACCTGTCCACTACATGACCTACAATCAGCTACAAGCCTTTAACAAGCTTAAAACGACTTATGTTAGTTATTGATCTCTTTTGAAAATTAAAACGAGACTAAACTATGTCAAGTAGTTGTATAGAATTCTTCTAATTGGCGGAGACAAAATGGCGTAGGTACTTGATCCTCTGGTTGCTCATTGAATCTCTTTATTTTTCCATCAATCTATGGGTCATAACTTGATGTGATGTCAATCTACAATCAAAGATTATGAAAAAGCATTTACTAGAAATTTTTTTATGAATCTGGTGTCTTAGTCATGAATAACATCTTGGGGGGAAAACCTCAATACTTTACAATATACTTGAAAAAAATAATTGTAATGCTTCTTCTACAAAACAATACTTTGGTGTCGGATAAAAGTATCACAGTTTGAAAACCTATTTGCAACTGTTGACACCAAATTTCGGTCAAGATGGCACCAAGGAATGGGAGTTGCATAGCTATCCCCAAACAATAAACCTAAAGGAAAAGCAAAGACTCTAATTTACAAGATGTGAATTATTGGAAAAGTGGAGTCGACACCTTTATTATTTTTTAAAAAAATAAAATAAAGGAAAATTTTCTAAAAAATCTATGAAATAGAGAAAAGGGTTTGGCAGTACATTTGTGTGTTGAAAAGGTGATTGACAGATCATTCTAAGGGAGATTAGTGAACTAGCACCTCTATCGACAACCGTTCATTAAATGATTGCATTGTGTGTGTGTGTGTGTGTGTGTGTGCATGCGCCTTAAATAAAAGAAAAAAAAAATGAGAAAAAAGTTTCCTTTTGGATCATCCAATGAAATATCAATGTCCAAGGGCTCCAAACAATAAGGTTAGAAATCCTATACACCTTTGTTTTGAAAAGGGACTGGACTTAGGAAACCCTAATTTTTTAAAAAATAAAAAAAAATAAAAAAATAAAATAAAAAGGGCATGAAAAATGTTTGGTTGATTGCAATCAATAAGTATGAGGATAATCATATTTCAATAATTGAATTACTTACAATGGAAAGTGGAGAAATTGAGTTTGCCATCAAATTTTAGATGGGATTTGATGGATGAAGATGATTGGAGTTAAAACTAATTTTTTGTTTTTGAAAAGGGATGTGATGGAATTTTGATTGACAACCAAATAAAAATGTTTGATTTGATTTAAAATCAAGAATTTGAAAAAAGTCATCTCCTAATTAAAATTAGGGATTGAATAAATCACATAAAATCATTGATTGGGTTTAGGGATTAATGGATAGCGAAATTGCATAATTAAAATCAAGGGATTAAGGATGATTGATGTGAAAATCACTAATTAGAAACGAGTATTAATGGTGATGAATATTAAAATCTAGGATTGAAATTGAATATTAAATGGTGATTGATATTAAAATCACTTATTGGAATGGGGGATGATGATGGAGATTTGAAATCTAAGATTTAAATAAGAGAATTTAATGGTAATTGAATGAAAAATTTGTTCATTGAAATTAAGAATTTAAGATAGAGATTTAAAACCCACAATTAAAATAAGAGATTTAATGGCGATTGAGTTAAAAATTCCCTAATTGAAATTAGGAATTTATGATGATAAAGATTTAAAAAAAATTTAAAATTAAATTCAAAGATTGAATGGTAATTGAATGGAAAGTCCCCTAATTGAAATTAGGCATTTAAGACGATGAAGATTTAATTGACGATTGAGATAAGAGATTTAATGGTGATTGAAATCAAGAATTTATGATGATTTAGATTTTTAAAATGCAAGATTAAAATCAAAGATTTAAAGATGATTGAGTAGAAAATCCACTAATTGAAGTTAGGGATTTAATGCTAATTGACAGAGAACCCGCCAATTAAAACCCCCCATTAATGGTAATTGGGAAGACTTTTAATTTGCAATCAATCACGGAGATAGGTTTTTAAAATAGAAGATACTCGATTGGATACGGAAAATCAAAAAATAGGAAGTTTTCTTTCAAAATGAGAATCTTTGACAAAAATAGGGAATATTGAAAATGTTATTTGGTTTCATCATTGGCCATTGAATTAAGTAATTTGAAATCAAATTGAAAAACTCTTTTTTGGAAAGTTGGCATTTTGAAAATGAAGAGAGAATTTTAATTTTATCCTTTGTACTTCAATCTTGTGGCGTAAGCACCTACTTTCATTCACCCACATGGGTTTAAGGAAGAGAATTCACACCGTGCCTAGGGAGGGAAGAAAGAAAATCACTATATGGTGATATTCTCTCACTCATACCATCATTAGTTAGGGTAACATGACGAATGATAACAAGGACACCCAATTTTTTGTTTAAATGGACCAAAAGTACCGTTTAAAATTTAATTTTACACAAGTGAGCAAACATGAAAATAGACTCAAAATGCAAGTGAGATTATTATATGTACATGCAATCTAGACTAAATGAAGGTATAAGAAAAATTTTCTCTTGATTTCAAAGTCAATCCTAACATTTTTGGATTTTTACTGGATTTTTTTTTATTTTAAAATTTTACTTTTTATTTTTATTTTTATGGACTTTCTAAAGATTTATTTGCATTTTTTTAGTTTTTTAGCAATTGATTACAAATAAAAAATAAAATAAATAAAGTGAAACTATTTTCAAATAATAAAAATGATAGTAATAATAATAATAATAATAATAATAATAATAATAATAAAGAAAATGACAAGAACTTATTTAAGTTCACATAATATACTCATGCTCTTACCATCCCATCAAAAAGACTTATATATAAGCTTTCACAATAAAAAGTAAAAGAAAGAAAACAAAATGAAAAACTATCCAAACATTTGCAAGAAAATAAATGGAATAATAATAACTCATACCATCCATCATAAAATTCATGCAAAAACTTTGCTAATAAGAAGTAAAATAAAGAAACCTACAAAAAAACAAAAATCATTCAGATATTTACATGAAAATAAAAAATAAAATCCTAACCCCTAGTACATATGACCAAAAAGAAAAAATTACTTTATTTCTACCCTCTTATTTGCTCTTCCTAGTTAACCATTGCTGCTATCCTAACCCCTCCATGACCTCCACCCTGCTAGCAAGTTGCTACATGAATTGTAATAACTCGAAAAAAAAAAATTTTAATTAATTAAAATTAATAATTAATTAATTAGTTAAATATTATTAAATTGATCTATTAAATAAACAAATAAAAAGAAATAGTATGAAAAAAAAGAATAATTATTAAATAATTAATAAATTAATTAAATATTATTAAATTAATTAAATAAATAAAAGAATAGTAAAAAAAAATTAGAATAAAGATATAATAGTATTGCATTAATGTAAGTAAAGGAAAAAAAAAAGATAAAGAAAGTTAAAAAGTTACTGAAACATCATCTTCTTCTTTAGCCTCTCTACATCTCTGTCTCCTGCTCGTCCATCCACTCCTCCATCTCTGTCTCTCTCCTTCTTTCAATTTTTCGACTAGTTTGCGGCGGATTGAGAAACGAAAGGTGCCGTTGGATTCCTAATTCCGCTGCCAACATTTCTACAAGAGCAGATTTTTCATGAGAACAACTTAAGCACTACTTCTGGAGAAAGGTAATTTTTCCTCATTTTCTTAATTTCGCTGTTAATCTGCTGTTGAATCGATGATCAGATACCACCACGGGGTCCTAATCATCATTGTCGTTATTTTGGCGTAGGTAATTTTTCAATTGGGATTTTCTAAGCTTTACTCCAAAGCGAGAGTGGGATTTGAGAAATTTGGCAATTTGACTAAATTTAAGGATATATTTATTTATTTAGAATTTATGACCCTAGGAAATATTAAAATAATATTATTTAGGATTAATTTAATGGAATTAGGATTTTTGATTCACGGTCCGGGTGAGCGCCGTAGGTATTTTTCGAGATCCCTGTTGGCGTAGTTCAAGAAATCAGGTAAGGGAAAAAATATATATTAAATCAGAATTTTTATGAATTTAATGAAAAAATAAATTGTGTTATATGTACGTGTATATGTATCGATATGGGTAAAATGTCAACTATTTAAATTATATTTTTTCGAATTTAGAATTGTTTATTAGATATGTAAATGTGAAAATGAACTGATGAAAGTGGGAAATATTTTCAGGATAATTATATAAGAAATGAAAGGTATTTTTAGTATATAAACGTTAAATGTTGGTTGGCTTATTTTACAGGCAATGTACGAATTTTATTGCTAAAAGTGACATAAGATTCTGTGCAAATATATGTTAAATGTACGAGATGCAGGTTAAGTAAGTAAAGCAATGAGACTAAAATATGATATGAAAAATGTTGCCTGTGTATGTTAAATGCAACCATGGAAAGGTACGACAGCTGAAAGCCAAGTTAGCAGATTTAGCTCATTTTTATGTGGACTAACTGATGACAGCTAAAAGAAATTGTGTTAGATTCTAACGCATTTCTATGTGGACTAACAAATGACGGCTAAAGAGCGGTTATAGTACAAATGAATGAAATGAAAATGTTATGAAATGAAGTAACAAGGAATGACAATGCAATGAAATGAAATGTGAAACGTGAATGATACAAATGGGAAAGAGTCACTTAAAGTGAAACATAAGGAAATGTTAAGTTATGAACATGAACAAATGTGTATGATTGAATAATGATAGAAAGAATGATGTATTATAATATTAGAAGTATGTATGTACGTAGAACATGTTACGATTGGGCGAGGCGTACCTTTCACCTGAGAGCTTGTTGAGTAAGGCGAGTGCACTAGTAGTTATAGATGTGGCAGTAGCCGCATAATGTACTAGGGCAGAGGGAACCTACTTGTATGGGCGGGTAGATTTCCCTATCCTTAGGGTCTTCTCTAGTAAACTTTTGTATGAACTGTGTGAGTACTAGATCAATTTATCACTTGAGGGCTTACTGAGTAAGGTGATTGCCCTGGTATGCTTTAGTTGCGACCTTTGGATTGCCTAAATATCAGAACAGATGGGTGCTACTTGTATGAGTGGGTAATCACCCCTATCCTTGGGAAATCTCATGAGTTAAATCTTTTGCACGTGTTTGGTTAGGATCAAAGAATGATTTCAGAAATGTTAACAATTTTTAAATGTTAAATATTATGTTTGTTATATACCTCATGTTGCCACACGCTGTGTTTAATATATGGTTTCTTCCCTTACTGATATGTGTCTCACCCGAATATGAATTTATCTTTTTCAGGAGTTCCTCGAGATCGAGCTTAGAGAGCTCAAGATTTTATAGCATTTTTGGTAAATAGAAAAATAAAATGGTATATTTTTATGTTAATGTTGATATGTATATTTTATGTTTTATGATTTATTTTTTAAGTTTTATAAGATATGGATGGTTGTGAAACATACTGGTATTAGTGGATAATGTTTTAGAGACATGTATATATTTGAATATTGGTGGATGATTAATTTATTATGGTTGGTAGTTAGAATTAGTAAACTCTGGTATTATGTTATATGAAGATTATGGCTATGTTTTCCGCTGCGTATATGTTGATTATGGATTATCAGGGATTTTATCAGGTATAACGTGCCGGACTCGGGTTTAAGGGTTCGGGGCGTTACATGAACCCAGCCAACACAATATATTTTATTGGTTGTGACAGAAATTCAGTGAAAATAAATGCACAAAAAATAATATATTTCAATCTAAAAAAATTCAGAGAAATTTCAAAGACAGCTCTTACTCTCTTGCTCACTGGTTTTTCACTCTCAAAACACCACATTTTTACATTGCACACACACAAGTATTTATAGCAAATACAAAATAACAATAATCAACATAAGCTGCTGGCAAGTGAGGTTGGTGACCGTCGTTCAACAGAAGTGGCTGTTCGGTAGCCGTCGTCAACCATTGTTGCCATTGTCCACCGTCAAGTTTTCAACATGCCCTCTTAAACTTGACTCTCCTAACTTTGTCATTCCGAGCATTGTCTTCAGTCTTACAAAAATATCATGTCTGAGTAGCTTCGTGAAAATATCAGCAATCTGATCATATGTTTTGCAAGATATCAACTCCACTTCTTTATTCTTGACAGGCTCCTTGATAAAATGATACCGAGTATCAATATGTTTGCTTCTTTCATGGTAAACTGGATTTTTTGCAAGTGCAGTCGCTGATCAATTGTCGATGTATACTTATGTGGGGTTATTTTGAAGAAATCCCAAATACTTCAGCACATTCCTAATCCATATACCATGAAAAACAACTGAGCTGATAGTAACATACTCAGCTTCAAATGACGACAATGTTATGATGGGTTGCTTCTTTGAAGACCATGTAAACGCTGTATCTCCTATGAAAAATGTGAATCCTGTTGTGCTTTTTCTTTCATCAAGATCTCTTCCTCAATCGCTATCTGAATAGTCGATAAGTTTGCAATCACCTCTTGATGAATAGAACATACCATTAGTGATGGTACCCTTGACATATCAGAGTATCCTTTTTGTTGTATTCAGGTGGGACTGGTCAGGAGTCTCCATGTACCTGCTGACAAGTCCAACTACATAGAGTATGTATGGTCTGATGCATGTCAAATACCTCAAGCTTCCAACCAAACTCTTGAAATATGTGGGATCAACATCTCCTTCCTCATTCTTTCTCAATTCCAATCCCGTTTCAACCGGAGTTGTCACAGGATTTCATTTGTCCATCCCAAAATTCTTCAGTATTTCTTTTCCATAGTGGCTCTGGGAGATGAAGATTCCCTCCTCGCTTTGCACGACTTCTATGCCAAGGAAGTGAGCTATCTGACCAATATCCGTTATTTCGAATTCTTTGACCATGCTCCTCTTAAAAGCGAAAAACATCTCTGGATTGTTGCCGGTGAAGATCAAATCATCAACATATAGGAAGGCTATCAGCATGCTTCCATCTGTCTCCATCTTTATGTATAGTGCATGCTCGTAGGGACACTTCTCAAATCCATTCTTCTGGAAGTAGTCATCAATCCTCATGTTCCACGCACGAGGTGTCTGCTTCAAGCCATAGAGTACTTTCTTCAACTTGTACACTTTATCTTCTTTACCCTTCTTCACATATCCAGGTGGTTGATCAATATAAATCTCTTCTTCTAGAAAACCGTTCAAAAATGCTGATTTCACGTCCAACTGGTAAATCTTCTATCCATTTTGTGCTGAAAGTGAAATTAGTAATCTGATGGTTTCAAGCTTGGCAACCGGGGCAAAAATTTCTCCATAATCAATCCCTTCTTTCTGCTTGTAGCCTTTGGCGACAAGTCTTACTTTGTATCTCTGAACTTCTCCTTGAGTGTTCTTCTTGGTCTTGTAGACCCATTTCACATCAATGGTTTTGCGGCATTTAGGGAGATTTGTCAACTCCCAAGTCTTGTTATTCTTGATGGATTGAATCTCCTCATCCATCGCTTTTCTCCATTGGTCTTCTTCATTAGCTTCCTCAAAACTAACCGGGTCGCTGGTCAACAACAGACAGTATAGAGTAACATACTCTTCTATTGGTTTTGTAGTTTCATATAGGTCAGCTAGATTTCAGGCTCCTCTAGGTCTCATGTCTGAAATTTCACGCTCTATTGGTGATGGAGCTTCATTCCTTTGTGATGAACCATGTGGAGTTGTCTGCAACTTGAGAACTTGTGACTCAATAGCCACTTCTCTTGTCTGTGTAGGTTCTTCTCCTTCAAGTGTCAATTCCGCATCTTTGGAACATTCAACATGGTCCCATTTCCAAAATTCATTTTCTTCAAAAATGACATCCCGAATGTAAAAGACTTTCTTGTTGATGGGATTGTAGAATCGATATCCCATGGTGCTATCGCCATATCCAACAAGGATACACTTCTCTTCTTTATCATCTAGTTTTGTCCTTCTTGCTCCTGGGATCTTGGCGTAGGCTATGGAGCCAGACACCTTAAGATGAATCACACTAGGCTTGTGAGTACTCCAGGCTTCATGTGGTGTCTTTGTATCAAGACTTTTCTTAGGACACCGACTGAGTAGATAGACTGCACGTAACACTACTTCTGCCCAAAAACTCTTGGGTACATTCTTATCCTTTAACATGCTTCTGGCCATGTTAAGGATTGTGCAGTTCTTCCTTTCGGCTACACCATTTAACTGGGGAGTGTAGGTCGGTGTGAACTGTGTTTGAATCCTTTGTTGCCTAAGGAATTACAAGAAAGCTTCGTCTTCGTACTCTCCTCCTTGGTCTGATCGGAGTGACTTGATGCAGTAGTCACTCTGTTTCTCCACAAGAGCTTTGAACTCATTGAACTTATCAAACACTTCTGACTTCCTTTTCAAGAAGTAGACCCAGGTCTTCCTGCTGTAGTCGTCGATGAAGGTGAGGGAGTATCGATTCTGTCCATTTGAAAATGGTCTTAGTGGACCACACACGTCTGTGTGTACTAGTTTGAGCGGCATGGTAGATCTCTAGTCGGCTTGTTTTCCAAAACTGTTTCTGTGTTGCTTGCTTAGAATGCAGCTTTCACATATCACATTTGGATGATGGATGTTGGGTAAGCCTTTCACCATATTCTTGCTTCCTAATTGTTTTAATCTTTCAAAATTTAGATGGCCATACTTTAAATGTTATAGCCAGTCTTTAATGATAGCGCTCAAACACCTTGGCGTATCATGTTGGATAGTGAGCGGAAACATTTGATTCTTTGCCATTTGAACTAAAGTAACAATCTTTCCTCGAGCGTTTGTAATCACCATCTGTTTACCACTAAGGCTAATTTGGTAGCCTCTCTCCACGAGCTGTCCGAGACTAAGTATATTAGTCTTCATGGCTAGCACATAGTAAACATTGAAAATGTAAGCATGATCTCTGGACTTCTGTTTGATCAAAACATCTCCTCTCTCTCAGACTGGGATTTTAGAATTATCGCCAAAAGAGATCTCCCCCTGAACTTTCTTATCAAGTTCAAAGAATAGGTTCTTTCTGCCAGTCATATGGTTGCTGGCTTCAGAGTCAAGGTACCAAACACTTTGGTCTGCGGGAGTTGAATTGTGTGCCATCAGCATTAATGACTCTCCATCTGCATAATCAATTTCGGCAAGGTTAGCCTCCTCGTTAACCTTTTCTTGTTGTCGTCCTCAACACTCATTGCTATAGTGTTCATACTTATGACAGTTGTAGCATTGAATGTTTCTTTTGTCTACGTTCGGGCGGTTATTGTATCCTCCTCTTCTTCCTTGTCCTCTACCTCATGGGACATAGTTCTGTTGATTTCGTTCTCCTCTAGTGGGACCTCTTCCGCTTCTGCCACCTCCTCTGGAGTCAAAATTTCCAGAATTTCTTCCACGAGATCCTCGACCTCATCCTCATCCTTGTTGTGACCTCCCCCCTTTGTCGTATCTATCTGCAGTGAGGGACAACTTCATTTGGAGGGCTTGCTCCAGTGCTTTATCATCAGTCCTTTTGTTGAATTTTTGCTCATGGGCTTGGAGTGAGCCCACAAGTTCTTCTACGGACATGGTTTCCAAATCTTTTGTTTCTTCTAGGGTGACAACTATATAGTCATATTTTGGATCTAGAGATCGCAAAATTTTCTCACAAATTCTCTCATCATTGAGAGTCTCTCCATTTCTTCTCAATTGATTTGATACTACCATAACTTGTGTATAGTAGTCAGCAATAGATTCAGTAGATTTAATTTTTAGAGATTCGAACTCACCTCGCAATGTTTGAAGACGAATCTTCTTCACTTTATCCGTACCTTTGTGTGTTTGATGGAGAGAGTCCTAAACTTCTTTGGATGTCTTGGAAGAGGTGATGATTTCGAATGTGGCCTCATTAAGGCCTTGGTAGATTATGGACTTCGCCTTGCAATCATTCTTTCAATTGGCTTACAAGGTCGTTCTTTGAGCATCCAACATAGCTACTTCGGCTTCTTTTGATAGACTTTCTCTATACCCATCTTCAATGATGTCCATGACATCTTGAGCACCTAGAAGGGCTCTCATTTGAATCGACCAGTTGTCATAATTCTCTTGGGTTAATTTTGGAATGACTGCTTGTGTAGTACCATTAGCCATCGGATTTAATATATAAAAACAAAGAGATGGGGATTGATTTTGGTAAATCTGATGCTACCAATGTGTTCAGAAGGTCGAAAAACCTTAGGAACCGATTTTGGATTGCGAAGAACCGTTCCAAAATTCACTGAACTGGCTATAGGAAATTCTAGTGGATTTTAAACTAGCTGGTATAACTTAATGGCTGTGTAACGGCGTTACTACTTACCATTAGTCCATATGGCAGCGTCTGCACATGCCGTGTGTTGGCGGTTGGGACGTAGATCGAAAACGGGTCAGAAACGGGTCAAGTCTCGGTTACGGATTCAATTTACAAGTCGCAGGTAGCTGGCCGGGTTGGATCTCGCCAAACAAGTAAGGAAGACGCGTGAGGGGCGCGTGTCGCCTGCAGCCGGAGTCTTCATGAGCACGTGCGGCGCGTGGGAAAGGCGCTGAAATCATCTGAGGTGCGTGTAAGTGCGTACGGAGTTTCCCGGAGTCCGTTTGAGACGTGATTTTCACCATTGGAATCGTCTCTAATCGAATTTCACAATGGTAGACTCAATTTTGGATTTTGAGCAATTTCAAAACTGGGAAGAAAATTGAATTTTCCTCTGTTCGCCGCTGTTTGGAAAATTCCGGTGTACCTCGATGCTCTGATATCACTGATGGGTGGAGAGAAACGCTCAGTCACTGGTTGTGACTAAAACTCAGTGAAAATAAATGCACAAAAAACAATATATTTCAATTTGAAAAAATACACAAAAATTTCAAAGACAGCTTTCACTCTCTCGCTCATTGGTTTTTCACTCTCAATACACCACATTTTTACATTGCATACACACAACTATTTATAGTAGATACAAAACAACAATAATCAACATAAGTTGCTGGCAGGTGAGGTTGGTGACCGTCGTTCAACAGAAGCGGCTGGTTGGCAGCCGTCGTCAACCATTGCTACCACCATCCACCGTCAAGTTTACTATTTCAACATTACCATCCATTATAAAATTCATGCAAAAACTTTTCTAATAAGAAGTAAAATAAAGGAACCTACAAAAAAACAAAAATCATTCAAATATTTACAAGAAAATAAAATCCTAACCCCTAGTACGTATCACCAAAAAGAAAAAAAAAATTACTTTATTTCTACCCTCTTATTTGCTCTTCCTAGTTAGCCATTGCTGCTATCTTAACCCTTCCATGACCTCCACCTGCTAGCAAGTTCATGAACCTAGCCAACACAAAATCAAGTCACTCCAAGCCTGATTCTCCCCTCCAAAAAGCTCAATAAATTTAATAAAACAACAAAATACCCGAGGAAAATAAAATATATTCATATAATAGTCCAATAAAAATCACATCCAAGGCATCACCACATAATATGTTAAAACATGACTTTAGATTGCCAAGAATTTGAAGAATACTTGAAAGAAAACATGAAAAAATGAGATACAATACCTTGCACTAGAGATCATATTGAAATTTTGATAAAAGTACGTAATGAAAGAAGATTGATCCTCACAAGCAAGTGTAACATGATGTAGGATAGTTCTGAGTAGCCTAGTCCTACGATTGATCCTCTTTGTAGCACACATATAATATCTCAATCTAAAGGGAGAATTGAATTAACCAAACATGAATGTCACAAATGTTGACTTTTTGAATCCAATCTCTATTTTGATGTTGACAAAGCATTCGTATCTTATGTGTGTTTTTTAAGTGCTTGAGTAAGTTCACATTTTAGCACACACATAAGGGAAAAGGAAATGGAAGCCAGAAGGACCTGAAGCTTTCATCAACTAACGTATTCCATGAAGAGAAGAGCAAAAAGAAGAAGAAGAAGAAGAAGAAGAAGAAGACATTTTTTGAATTGTACATGCATTTTATTTTTATTATTTGGTCTGTAATAATGCATACCATACATGATATGATTAAATGCTTAGAATGACCATAGATTGACCTTAGGGCACCCAACACAGTAAAAGAAAAACCTTTTTCCTAACAACAAAAATCATAAAAAAATGTTCTAATCATTTAGGATAAAAAATAGGGCAAAACTTAAGTTTTTTAATAAGGTCCGGTCAACCAACCCATTCATGCTTTAAATCACCTCGGTCGACCGACCATGCCTTGAGGGCAATAGTGTAATTTTGGTCAAGCTCGACAGATCGACCCCAAATTGAACTATAATGCCCAGCCGACCGACCTAAGAAAATTGACCAAAGTCAAAGGCTTAGCCGACTGGTCACAATAGTTCAAAATAGCCTCACTCGACCGGTCTCTGATGCCCAGGAAACCGAATTTAGCCCCAGTAGACTAAACCTACGAAGGTTCAGAAATCTCCTTTGGCTCGGCCGACCGACTCCTTCCACAGCCAACCAAACCCTAGAAAAATTCAAATATACTTTGTGAGGTCAGCCGGCGGGTGCCAACACTGATCGACTGAACCTCTCGGGCTAATCTAATTTCTAGTGCTTAAACGTGTTTATTTTTTAAATTAAATAATTTTAAAAATACTAAGCTTGTCCCCAATGGTCAAATATTTCAGAAATCTATATATAACCCTTTTATAAATTTTATTTAAAACTTTGATCAAACCAGAAATTCTCTCAAATTATTTTTTAATCAAAGTTCCCCCATATTTATTTAAAAATAAAATAAAATAATATTTTTAGGGCTGTTGGAATTGGTGTATTCCTAAGAGGGGGGTGAATTGAAAATTTAAACTTTCCTAGATCAATTTACAAAAACAACAGTATTTCATAACCTAGAGTCTGTCTATGCAACACCAAATGCGTAGATAAATATAATATGCGAAAATTTAAATCATGCGCAGTATTCACTGACTTATTGAAAAATGACATACATGTGCAGTATTTAAATTGAGGAATTATAAAGTGCACACACGATATGTTATCGGGGTTCGGCCAACTGTGCCTACGTCCCCGCCTCAGCTCGCAAGCTCGAGGATTATCACTATTGCTCACTTAACGGGTGAAGTGACATTGATTACAATTAGGTCAAATTTTCTAGGTTGACCTTAACCTTTACAAATTCTCCCTGTGAGGCGGAGAAGACACTAGGTCAAATTCACAAGGCTGACCCCAACCCGATCCTTACGGGCTAGATCAAACCCCCTGAGGCCACGCCTAGAATACAACAATGGAATACAAATTTGTCTGCAATTCAAATTACTTCTATCACAAGAAGATTATGTACTGATATGCACATGTCATAATCAATGCACATCAATATGATAAGAATTATAAGCTCAGTGCTAATGAAGTGTAACTACACTCAATCTAATGTCAACAGTCAATCATGCACAATAGTGTATTCTTTAACAATATTTGAAACAATAAATCAATATATCTTAATCTTACGTAGGGTTTCAAAGATATCCAAATAGTGTAGTTAAAATATCTCAATAATGATTTTCTCAAAAAATCTAGCGCAAGAGATATTTGAAATATAAGCTTGTTAAAATAGTTTTCGCAATAACACAATACAAGATAAGTTTAATGAGTTTTGCAATAATAGTGCAAAGACTCACTAGTTAAAAATTTGCCCCACTCAATGAGTTTATTAATTAAACCAGGGGAAAAACTTTGGCTAAGAACTCTCAATAAAAAATCAACAAGCAATCAAATACAATGAGAGTTATAACTTTGGAAAGCAATGTAGGATGATTTAAAATACTCTCACTAAAATGGATTTTGCAAAAGAATGATCAGAGGAGGAGTATTTTGGCTTGGAGTATGAAGACAAAGGCTTCATGCTCTGCTCCTCAGGAATTCCATGGATTGCGCCAAAAGATGTGCTCATTTGAGTGCTTCATGGCTTCCATTTCTCATCTATCATCAGTGCTTTAGAAAGGTATACCTGTTCATACACTAAGAACAGCGATGAGATACTGTGGTTTTTCATAATCAAAACAGGAGACAGACTAAAAAAGTCAATAGGGGAAAAATCTTATATTCTCTCTCACTCTCTTCCACTCATTCATTTCGAAAAATCTTTTTGGAAGAATAATATTTATTTTGATGTATTTATTTAGGCATCTATAGCATCTACTGTAGTGACCACAGAGAATTTATAATATTCAAATAATAAAAGGAAGGGTGTGATTCATCGACGAGAAAATACTAAAAGAGGTTTTGGGTGCCTCTGAATTTCATCGATGAGGAGAGAGCTTGTTGTCGAGTTGTCTTCATGACCTCATCGATGAGGTGACGTGGCCCGTTGACGAAGGCCACAGTATAAATAGTTCTAAATGCCATTTCTTGGCTGAATTTTGTCGCAGAAGTTCTCTCTCTCTCTCTCTCTCTCTCTCTCTCTCTCTCTCTCTCTCTCTCTCTCTCTCTCTCTCTCCTCCTTCGGTTTCCCTCTCTTCTCTCTCAATTTCTAGGCCGGATTTTCACCAGTTCGATGATTCGAAGCCACCACGACGCTCCTGGGAAAGTTTTCTGGAGTGGATCGTTGGTGAGGCTAGTTCGGAATCCATCCCAAATTCAGGGTAAGGCTTTCTACTAAGTATTTGACTTCTTGACAGTTGTAGAAAGCGTAGTACGCATAGAAGTACTAAAGTTTAGTTTTGGAAAATGTCGTTTTCAGGGTGTTGAACTGGGAGCCCTGTGAGTGTGGGACTGCTTATTTTAGGGGCTTTTCAGGAATCAGGTAAGGGAATAAACTAAACTAGTTATTTTATGAAAATGTATTTATATTATTACAACATCTGATTTCAGGAAAATAAATATATTTATATATGCTTTATGTTTGGAAAATACTGCTATAAAAGAGGGTATGTTTAAATATGTATGAAACCTATTTTCATGTGGCATGAGTAGAAATTATAATGAAATACTATTTTCTGGGAATATGATTTGCAGGCGTATGAGCCGAGCTATGGATATGTTTGCCGGCGTACGGACCGAACTATGAATATGTTTGCCGGCGTACAGGCCGAGCTATGTGTATGATTTGCTGGCGTACAGGCCGAACTATGGATATGTTTGTCGGCTTTCGGACCGAGCTATGTGTATGATTTGCTAGTGTACGAGCCAAATTATGGATATGTTTTGCCGGCGTAAGGGCCGAGTTATGGTAAAATATGAAATACTGGTGTACGGGCCAATGATTTTCATGATATACGTATACATGCAAAATGATATGATTGATTTGATAATTAATGGTATGAAATATCTATGTATCACAGTTTCAGTATATGCTATATGTTATCAAAACCTGATTGGCTTGGTTTAGGCTAGCACTTGCACGGTACCGATGTTATGTGTTCATGATTCATCATGATATTTTTGTTAACATTGCTATACAAAGTGACGTGAGGTTGGATGGTCGATGTGGTTTTAAGAAGTGTGAGCTCCCCGGGTGTACGAACCAGGTCTGGCAGACCCATTGAACTAACAGACCGTACTTTTGACCTGGCAGTGGTCGACCAACCATTGTCAGGTCCCGCCTTCAAGCCACACAACCCAGTCATGTGGGGGTAATACATGACAACAGCCAACTAACATACCAATGTGGTTTTTGTATTATTGTTATTATATGAGATGATCTATTGCATCAGAAATCCTTATGTTCTGCTTTTGAATGAGTATATATGTTTTCCCAGATATGATACATACAGTTTTACTAGTTATGTTTATGTATATATTTATATGTATAACATAGAGATGCTCATATTGCCACACACTAGTATTAATTTATTTCCCTTACTGAGAGGTGTCTCATCCCAAAATTTCATAAACATTTCAGGAGCCTTAGATAGGAGAGCGGATAAAGCTCCGCTGAGGTAGTTATTGCCGACCTACCCTTCCTAAAGGGTAAGTTCTTTGATAGGGTCATTTGGACTTTTGAGAGGTGACCCTAGGGCATCTTTTGGGTTGTGTATTATGTATGTAAATACAATGGATATAGTAACTCTGGCATTGTGATGGATGGTTTTGTGTTATGTTATTATGATTGTATGTTTCTTACTGCTTAGGCTTTCGTTATGTATTTCTAATATATCCCTGGTACCCACGGATCCAAGTAGATTATGATCTACTAGATTTATTATATGGGTTTAATTGTATTATTTAAAAAATATATGTAGAAATTAAGCAGGTCGTCCCATCTACTCTCACTTGTTCATTAGTTTTGAAAATCATTTTTGAGAGTATGTTTTGAGTGTTTCCCACATTTTTTTTTTTTTGATAAACATTTGTTGGGAAAACTCTGGTATCTTGTGAATCTTTGCACGTCTATTGCAAGATTCAAAAGCTCATTGCAAAAACATTTTTTGAGCATAAATCCTAAATTTTCCAAACATTTTTTATTGCAAATCTTTATTGGAGAAAATATTCATAACATTTAGATCCTTGAAGCTCTTATTGCATATTTCACTCAACATCAAAGATCATATTTATTTGTTTTTGCAAAAATATTCTGAAAAGCAAAAAAAAAACCATAGGTTCTCTCGTTATTCTAAATATTTTTGGAGAAAATGTTTTATAGGGTTTAAATCTTTGAGTGTTTATCATATACATCTTTTTCAAAGATTGAAATATTGCTTTGAGAAAAATACCCTCACTCTACTGAGCATAATTCATATCAAATTTGAGAGTGCATTGAGCTTAAGCGTGTACATCTCTACTTGTATTTAGAAGCATTTTAAATGTACAAAAATTATTTTATGTACCAGTTTGGCTCACCCTGTTGATTGAGCTAGGGAGTCTCTGTCTCGTAAGGGAGACTGATTTGGTTCAACTCAGTAAATTGAATTGGGGATTCTCCACCCTGTAAAGGAGACCATTTGAGCTCAGCCTGGTAATTGAGTTGGGTTTTGACACCGCCCGTAAAGTGTTGTTGGGTTATGCTTAGCCCGATAAGTGTAGTTAGGGTATTCCTTGCTCCGTAAGGAGAAGTTGTAAATGGCTTTTGCTTCGCTTGTTTAAGTGAACAGTGATAGTAAAATCCTTGGGGGTTATGCCCAAGGCGGGGACGTAGGCTGGTTTGGTCGAACCTCGATAACAAATATCGTGTGTCTCTCTCACTATCTCATTTATTTTTTGCACTTTAATTTTCATAAGTGTATGCTCGTTTATTTACTGTTATAATTATCTACATGCACACATTTGAATTAAATGAGATATGTTGTACTCGTGTATGTTCGCATTAATTGGTAAATATTTTTACATACACACCTTAATATTTAAATAGCATATGATGAGGTATATGTATGCTAATATCTAATTTGTTATGAATACTTTATTGGTTTTAAATATTAGCATACTTGATTAATTAGGGGAACTGAGACTACTTAGAAAGACCCTAGGTTATGTAATACTAATCGTGATCTTAAATTGACCTAGGAAGTTTTAAATCTCCAATTCATCCCCCTCTTGGGATTACACCAATTACACCAATTGGTATCAGAGCATGGTTGCATATAGCTTAATCGCTTGTTGTATAAAGATTGCAATGGCTCATGTTTGGTGTATCCCTGTTTTGAGGGTAAATACTTTGCAAATCCTCCACTGCATTTATTGTATAGATTTTACCATTTGAATATTGAAAATGATTCTTGTAAAGTCAATTGATTGGAGGTTTTAGAAAGTATTGCCAAAATATTTTATATCCCATCTTTGAAAATGATTTGAATGAGTATGACATGTTTTGAAACGCATATCATTAGAGTGTCATGTATTTTGCATTGTACCTTAGCTACTAATATTTCGAATTGACTTGTCCTCAAGGGTTTGACAACCTTGAATTGACTTGTCCTCAAGGGTTTGGTGACCTTGAATTGGTTTTCTCTCAAGGGTTTGGTCACCTTGAAATGACTTGTCCTCAAGGGTTTAACAACCTTGAACTAACTTGCCCTCAAAGGTTTGATGACCTTGGTAACTTGGTTGGGTTGCCCTCAAGGGCTTGGTGACCTCGAACTAGCTTGTCCTCAAGGGTTTGACAACCTCAAACTTACTTGTCCTCAAATTTTTGGTGACCGTGAATTTGTTTGCTCCCGGAGGTTTGGTGAGCTCAAACTAGCTTGTCCTCAAAGGTCTGAAATCCTTGAATTGACTCATCCTTAAGGGTTTGGTGACCTTGAATTTGTTTCCTCTCATGGGTTGGTTTACTACAAATTGACTTATATTTGTTTTTGATTATATATGTTACGAAAATTATCATGAAAGAATTAAGCCCATAAAGATTTGAAAGGTGTTAAGTCATGTCATGTTCCTAAAAGCATTGAGTTTAGAAAATGGTTGAATTATCGTTCATGAAAGGAAGAGTAGACATACATCATCAAAACAAAACAAACAAGAGAAAAAAATCTAAACAAATATTCAAGTTCTCACCAAAAAAAAAAGTAAAAGAACATTCAAGGCCACCTCATTTTACAATTGCTTAGTGTTTCATTCTCCCAAGAACAAAAGCAGCACAAGCTACAAATGGACAGTTTTTTGACCAAGTTCATGCCAATTAGGATGGCATTGTGGAAACATCTCCATGTGATCATGGGTAAAAGTTTCAATCCCACACAAAGTATGGATGCTTTAGAAGGGCTGATGTTGTCCTCATAGACTACTCTGATAACCTAATTTCATCTATGGTAAACCTAATTTCTTCATATATATAAACCAAATTTATTAAACATCCGAGCAAAAGCATCCTCTGGCTAAAGGTTTTGGAGAGAGACGATAGGTATAAGGTGACAAATAATGAGAGGAAACCACTTTCGGAGTATCATCAGAAGTCGCAAAATACCAGCCTTCTTTATTGGACACAAGTAATATTATATATCACAAGCCCAAACACAATTTAACCTCTCCCATCATTCTAATACATATAGCTAGAAAAAGCTCTATTTGCACCTATTATGTTTTTTATTTATTTATTTTTTTTGCTCTTTCTCTTTCTTGGTCGAAATTGAATTTTGTTTAGTTCAAGTAGTTAAATGCATATTAGAGTGCTACTAAGGATATCAAATTTCAAAGACCAAGCTTCAAAGTCCTACTTAATTTGTTTTTTATACTCCAAAATAAAATTAACCAAATGGGTGACTCATTACTTGCTCATTTAAAACGGGTTTAAATGTAAGAAGGAGTGACCGTTAATAAATAAGTCAACTTGAACCCAATCCAATTAATAAACAAGTCAGTCAGGTTCGGGTCAAGTACCCATAGGCCACCCGTTTAATTTTTTGCAATATATATATATATATATATATATATATATATATATCAAATTCTCTATGTATGTTTAAATTATGATATTTGATTCATGTATGATGTACCAAATATTTTTAAATAAATAGAGATAAGATATAAGTGATATAACTAAATTTTTAGAAATATTTAGGAGAAAAAAAATGATAAATAAATTGTAAGTGTTATTTTTAAATTTCAAATCACTTTTTTAAAAAGAAAAATACTTAAAGAGAAAATAAGTGTTATTAACTCACAAGTATTAAGATATTAATGAGGAAAAATAATAATAAAATTATTTTTTAAAATTAACTCATATTTGATGAAATTCTAAAGAAGAAATTAAAATAAATTTACTACATATTTACTAACAAGTACTAGTCACAATCCTACATCGAATGCCTATTAGGGAGATCTTGAACTTATAATGATAGTTTGGATTCCAACTATATGAGACGTCTTTTATAAGACAAATCTGTAAGGCCAGTAGGGCAAAACGGACAATACCTCACCAGAGTTGGGTTAGAATCATTACATTTGGTATTAAAGCTACCCTAGGGATACTATCATTTGGATGGATCCTGTACGGAGTTATAAGTCATTCTAATAAGGGCGTCAAAGATCGGACGAAATGCCTATCACGGTCTCACATCAGATGTACACTAGGAAGATTTTAGACCGATAAGGATGATTTGGACTCCAACTATGGAATACGTCTTTTATAGACAAATCCATGAAACCAGTGAGTTATAGTAGATAATAACAATACTCAATTATAACTCATTTATTAATTAGACTGATTTGAATTTATTATTTACATATATATTTATAAACGTATCAACTCAAACTCAATCTATTTGTATCAACTCAAACTCAAACTATTTAAATTCTATGAGAGAGAGAGAGAGAGAGAGAGAGAGAGAGAGAGAGAGGGGGGGGGGGGGGAAGGGGCCTGAGGCAGGCATGCTTGAAGAAATGAACAGCCAGTGAAACCCGGCGGAAGCAACGCTTGCTTTATTGATGAGATGATGTTACGGGCGGGAAAGGCGTTGGTAAAATAAGATGCTGGGGGGTTTCCGGCTGCTCCTCACTCTCTGTCGGCCATTCTCTCCCAAGCCCAAGTCCCCTTGCCCTACCCCATACTGCTTTTTTCTTTTCTTTTCTTTTCTTTTCTTTTCTTTTCTTTTCTATCCTCCTTCGTAGGCTCCCCTAAACATGGAGAATGAAAACTGAAAATTTTCATTCAAAACCCTGCTAACTTTATTGTCCCCCACAAATCCTCAGCTGACTGTCCCCACTAATCAGTAATTACGGAGGATTAGGCTCTTCCATGTTTCTCTCTGTCTATTTATTGTCTAATACCGATTACCGATCCACGGCGCAGGTCTACCTACCTATCATCAGTATTGTGTTCAGACAACAAACAACCATGCGGCTTGTGTTTAGACAGCAAACATAAGGCGTATGGAAGGATTAACTGTCAGGTTGTGTGTATATATTTTTTGCTTAGGTGTAGTGTTTAAGGTATATATTTTGGATGATTTGAATTTGTGTGCATTTGAAAGAAATTTATCGATCTATTTCTAGAAAAATCATGTCTTCGTATTTAGATAAAATGTAATATAAAACTATATACAAATTTATTCAAATTCACTTAAATCAAAATTTAAGGTCTGAAATTCATACTTTCAAATGCAATGTTAATATAAATTTGTGTTACACAGTCCAAATCTATGCAATTCAAATTCGACAGATGTAAGGTTAGCATATTTACATGAGATCTTATGCATTGAAAAAGTTCGGGAAATACTTTGTCCTATTTAATATAATATTAGCTACTTCATTAATTTAATACTAAACGGAAAAGATGACTTCTTTAAATTTGGAACTTTTAAAAAGATAAAAAATAAAAATATAAAAGAATGTTTTACACGTTCATTGATTGTCAAAAAAGTTAAATATATAACAAGTTAATATATAAAATTTTCATTTCACATGTCATTCATTCAATTTTGATTTTTTTGAATCCTATTTGAACAAAAATTATAATTCTTATTAATTTCATATAGAGAAATTTTAATTTTTTTTCACTTGTTTTTACTTTAATTTCTTTACTCAAACAAATCCTTATCAAACTAAATTAGTAATTTTATTTTACTAAAATAAAATTAAAAACCAAAAACACTTCACTGCTTATTATAGTATATATAGAAGTAAGTCAAACTCAATATAGATGTCTTGAAAATGCAAGCATGATTATTTCAAAGTCTTGATAGATATAATGAAAAAGGAAATTGTCCTACCAAATGCAAAGATGGTTTCCCCTCCCTCCTCTCTTTTTCTCTTGAATTTTGGTAATACAATGCATTACCCATATGATCTTCTTTGATAACCACAAATTAAGGCAAGATTTCTAGTAATAATGAGACATGCCCCCTTAAAAGGAATCATCACTATGACATGTTTAATCATTAAAGAAAAAAAAAAAAAAAGGGTTGGTCATAGACTTTTTGCATGAGGCTTCATTTGGCAATGCTTCAACTATTCCATTTTCAAATTGAACAATATGAATCATATATTTAGGGGTGTGCAAACGGTCAGTTCAGTCAAATTCGATTATTAATCGAATTAACCAAAATTTTCGATTAACACTAATTCCTAACCAAACCAATCGAATTAGTTGTTGTAACTGAATTATACCCGATCGAACGAACTTTTTGAGTAATTCTGTTAACTGAATTTGACCGAATAAATTTAAAATTAATTATAAAAATAAAATATGACAGCAAATTTTGTTTCTAATTTATCAATTCCAGCTTAATTAATAAAAGAGTTTGTTGATAAAAGGGATATTTTAATATTAAACATTTAAGATTTAATATATATCATATATTAATATTACTAATTTATATTAAATTATTAATTAATTATTAATTCAGGTAATTCGGTTAACCAAATTAAAGATTTTCCATACCCGAACCGAAAACCAAATGCCCAAAATTATCCAAATATAAAATCAAACCTAACCGAACCTATATATTAACCGAATCAAACTGACCGAACTCGATTGGTTAATTTGGTTAAACCCGTATTATGCTCATCCCTACATATATTATGCTTAGTGGGGGAAAAGAGAGAGAGAGAGAGAGAGAGAGAGAGAGAGAGAGAGAGAGAGAGAGAAGAAGAAGAAGAAGAAGAAGGAAAAAAAAAAAAAAAAAAGGCAACTCAATTGTTTTCTATTTTTTATGTAGTTAGCAAATTGCCTAACAAATTAGTGATCATTCTTTACTTTTTAATATCCCATTCTTATATAGTAATTTTCATTAAACAAATATTTTCAACGTCAAGTTCATAGTAATCAATATTCATCACCAAAAGCATGCAATAGGAAGGATGAATTTGTTCTCATTGTATAGTTGAAGCTCAATAAGTCTATAATGGGTGAAAAAATAAATAAATCAAACACATTTGCTACCAACAATAACTTGGTCAAACATTATAATAAAATTATTTTTAAAGAGAAAAGTTATTAAAACTTTTAGGTCAAATAGAAAGCAGTTGGCTTCTATTATATAGTGCAGAATTAAAATAAGTCTCTAATTAACAAAACTTAAGTATAAAAGACAAAATGTAACTCTAAATTACACATTTTAGAAAGGCAATACAAGATGAACTGATTATAAAATAAAAATTATATATATAATCTAACCATACCATTTGGCATGCGTAGTCAAGGCTGCATAAAAGGTCAACTTGGGTGCATGGTCAACGCTGCGAAAAAGTCAACTTGGATGAAGCCAAAATGCAGAAAAATCCAAATTCCACGCCCAATCTATGAAGATTTTGCTCAGAGGATTAATCAACTCGAGCCAAAACAGCAAGCTTTCATGAATGGACCACTAGCTATATATATATATGGCTAACCATTAATTGTATACTATGATATTTATGCATAATTATGTGACGTTCATGTGGTGAGACTTACCGATAATAATGTATAAATTTTATTTATTTATTTATTGTTGTTGATATGTTTCCAAATGAAGGGTTTGGTGGAAGGTTACCTCACGTCATTCTCTGGTAGGTGGAGGTAACACATATGTTGTAGGTGTGGCGGGGGATGCGTGTGCACAAATTTTCTTTCGCCAGAAAATTTCAAAATGAAAAAAAAAAAAAAAAGTTATATGTCTACAATTAAATGTTGACTTGGGATGTTCAATTAAATTTTTAGGAGTTGTTTGGTATTATTTATATTTTTTATTTTTAGTTTTCGTTCTAGTGTAATAATTAAACGGAAAATGATAACTGTTTATTTCTATTGTTAGCCGTTAATCACTGTCCACAATTTTGCATTGCTGACACAACTTATTCTTATAAATTCAAGTACTTTAATATTCAACATTCACTTTTTTCCATTAACTTATTTTATACTTTATTTTTTAATGAAAAAAGGTTTAATTTATTTTTATATGAATTTAAAATAAAATATAAAAATTATTCACTAATTCTTTTTATAATTTGGAATAACTATATTTATGGGGACACAGTGCGCAATTGTTAAGAATACTAAAAGGTGGTAAGAAGAGCTAAGGGTTGCCTTTAGATATTTTACTATGCATAACCGCCAAAGAAAATTGAAGAAGAAAAGAAAAGGGCTTGAAACTACTATAGCGAAAATAACCCTCTTTCGATGATTAATACGGGTCCTTAATTGTAAAGACATTTATATTTTGGGATATCTCGCCTATAAAATGAGAAAAGGATGCTTAGCAAGATATACAGGCATCACATTCTATTTTTATTGTTATCAGATCGAGTCTTTTCTCCCCTCCGACTTAGTATTGGAGTGCTTTCTTAGAGGATAACCCCAACTCCTCTGAGATTTATCCTTTTTAGTTTTGGCATGTACATTTTTCAGAGCAACAATTTGGTGCCTGCCGTGGGGGTAAAGAAGATATTCTTGCAGTCAGAACAATGTTTGTATAACACACCAACCCTCATCCTTACTAGTTAAAGAGCACTAACACCCCCTCACCAATGTGTTCACCACAATTCAAGGTGTCACCGGCAAGGGATCATCCTAATAGAATAGGTCCTAGCCTTCCAATCATAGATTGAATCCTCCAGCAAATAAAGGATTCTCCAATCAAGCATAATAGAATGGAGCTTCGACCTTCATTGGAAATAGAAAAGGAGGTGATGGCTCCTAGAATCAAGAATAGAATCCACCAACACCTCCAATGGAAGATAAGATGGTGTAATCAACACATGAAGAGAAGATGCCACTTGTGGATGTTAGATTCTATTCGAGGGTGCCAATGGCGATTTGCATTGTGCTCCCAAATGAGAAAACTTAAGAAAAGTGAAAGATCTAATTGAGAAGACATGAAAATTGGAAAGCAGAATTGCTACCTTAATTTTAAAAGGAGGAAAAACGAGATAAAAAACTTAAAAGATTTATGAAATAGAGAATGCATTTACGACTGCAATTGGGCATAGTCGCGTAGAAGAAGTGGTTGACTAATCATCCTGAGTGGAATTAGTCAACCAACTACCTTATTAACATCGATTCTAAGAACAGTTGCCTTTGGATATTGGATGTGTGCATATGTGCCTTAAACACAAAAATAAATAAAAGGGAAAAAAAATTTCCTTTCACTCCTATAATAAGATCATCATTATCAAAGATTTTACATAATATGGTTCTTGGGAAACCCTAGCTACTCTTTAAAAAAAGCGGTGGCCTCAAAGTTTTGAAATTGAGAAAATAGAAAATATGCAAGATATGATTTGTTTAAAATCAATTAGTTTGAAGAAATTTTGATTTGAAAACTGATATATTTGGAGAGAGTGAGGCAATAAAAGTGATTTACTTTGCATGCAAATTTGAAATCAATTGAAAAGGCAATAATATGAAAGGGAGGATTTGACAAGATTTAAAATGAACTATAAAAGACAAGGATTTGAATGAGAGTCTCAGGAGATTTGAAAACAACTAAAGAAGGAAAGGATTTTGAATGATAATTCTTTTTTTAAAGAAGGTTTTTGAAAGGACCTATGGTTTTATCATTGGCCCAATAGAAAAAGACTTTAAAATCTGCTATTTTCAGAATGACTTTTTGAAAATAAAAAAATTTGAACATACACCAAAGATGACTTTCTCATTGATAAGAATAGCTACTTCTTTTAGGTATCCAATCTTAAGGAAGAGTACCCTCACGATGCCTACGAAGAGAAGAAAGAAATCACCATCGGAATGATTTCGTTAACCATCCCATCATTAACCAAGACAAAAACATGCTAGTCAACAAATAGACACCTAAACTTCTAAGATAAAACAAAAAGGACATTTTAGTTTCCAAACTAACCAAACAAATCCAATGACGATTGAAAAGAAATCACGAATACACAGTGTAACCAATCAAATATAAAATCTAGGTTATATTAGGCTTAAACATAATTTTATTTTAAATCAAAGCCAAAATCCAATATTCCTCTTGATTTTCAGCTATTTTCCCAATTTTGGGATTTTTCTATATTTATTCTAATATTTTGGGATTTTTATACATTTACTTGAATTTTTTTTAAGTTTTATATTAAATACAAGAGAAAAGAAAATCCTAAGCTATGAAAAATAGTAGTAGTGGTGGTGATAGTAGTAATAATAATGTTAAAGCTAGATTTTGATGAATGACAAATTTTATATGTTTGATGTTGGTTTAATTGCATGATGGTTATAACTACAAATGCACTAATAAATACATTGACAGATACAACAAGAGATGCTTGGATAGATGCAATGACAAATGCATTTACAAATGCAACAAAAAATGTCTTTTATGGATACTCAATTACACTAAATTAAGTTTTCCATATTTAGACTAATTTGAATACATTTCTATATTATACCTTGATTATGATCTTGTTTGCATTTCTCGTTTAAGCTAATGGCAAGGATTTAACAAAAACATTTTTAAAATTCAAAGCTTAGAGTTTGACTTTACAAAATTGGAATTCCTATATTCTTTGATACTCAAATTGTGAGAATTCATTTGAGCTTGAGTATTTTATGTCTTTGAGGATTGTGTAGTAACCCGGATAATTATGAGAATTAAATAATAAAGAAATGAGAGGAAAATGAAATTTTTAAAGGGGATGCAGCAAGGCCTCGTCAACAAACAATATTCTTGGGCTCGTCGACGTGGATACGTGTCTCGTCAACGAGAGTTTACTGAGGGGTTGCTTTTGGGGTCTGAAACTCGTCGACGAGGGTCAGGTGTTCATCGACAAACTCTCTTCTTGGACTCATCGACGAGGTGACGTGGCTCATCGACGAGGCCACATGGCAAGAAGACTATAAATAGCTGAAAACGACATTTCAGCGGAGAAAGATATTTTTTCTAGTTTCCTTTTCTCTCTAGCTTGACTCCTCTCCCCTTCTCTCTAGATTTTCGGCTCCGATTCTCCCTGTTCGATGATCAGAAGCCACCACAGTGATCCTTGAGAGATTCTCTACAACCTAAGCAGAGCAAAAATTCAATTTGGGAAGTTTGGGAATCATCCCAAAATCATTATAAGTGGATTTTTAGGTATTTTCAGTATTATCAATTTTATCTGAGCTTGGATTTCATGTTGTGAGGGAATATACTCTTTTTTGTTGAATAAAATTAGGGTATTATATTTTTTAGGATTATGGTGTTTTTGAGACCCTGCAGGCATGGGTTGAGGACCCCAACAGATATTTTTCCAGGAGTCAGGTATATTAAAATTTAAGAAATTGTGAATAGGCAGGTTCAGGAAATATGAGTGAGATAATCTTCTGGGGAATTCAGTGATTTACTGAGAAATTTGTATAAATGTATTATGGCAGGAGTTTGGGATTGGTACGCCAAGGGCGTGAGGGTAGAGTTGGAGGCGAGCCTCCCAATTAGTTAGGTAAGAGAAATATGTTATGCCAGACATTTTAGTATAGTTATCAGAAAATTATATGTTTTATCTGATTATTATTTAGTTCAGAAATTATTAGTATATCAGAAAATACAGATTTCTGAGCATAGGATTTTAATTTATTTAGTTGTGTGGCATAAGCTCGTAACATATCAGTACAGTATTTACACAACTTTCAAATATCATGTTTTATAGTATATTAGCATAAAATATCATTATACAGTTTTCAGACTATCACGATTTACAGTATTTACAGATTACCATGATTTCTAGAACTTAAAAGTCATAACACTAAGATATTACAACTTATACAGTTAGATATTATAGGTCAGTTATTATAGATATTTCAGTTTAGTATTACAATATTTTTAGAACAGTTTACGGTGTTATGTTTATTTTGAAATCATGATGAAATAGTAAGATAATATATATATATATATATATATGTGTGTGTGTGTGTGTGTGTGTGTGTGTGTGTGTGTGTGTGTGTATAGTATATACAGTATTAGACCCTAAGGAATTAGATTAGTTATTAGCAGAGCATGGTACCGTCACTATTTCATATTAGTGTGCAATCACATAACTTGGATAGTATGTGAAAGTTTACCAACTACCGTGCCACAGAGTTTGTGTTAAGGCTGGGCTAAGAATTGGTGGAGTATAGTTTACTAGCTACTGTGCCATGGAGTTTGTGTTAGGGTGGGTCAGACTGAGAATTGGTGGAGTACAGTTAACAGCTACCGTGCCATGGAGTTTGTGTTAGGGTCAAGCTAAGAATTGATGGAGTACTGTTTACTAGTTACCGTGCCACAGAGTTTGTGTTAGGGTTGGGTTGAGGAGTAGTAAAGTGCAGTTTGCCTTATCCTAGTAGGCCAACCAGCGTTAAGTCTCGCCTATGGACTTCACAACCTTGTCATAAGAGGTTAAATCATGATGTACAGTTTCCTAGGGTATTATCACAGTTATTTTTATGTATATAGATTTACAAAACAACGGCAGATAGTCAATAGTACTAGAATTATGAATAAATAGTACTCAGAGATGTCAGTTATATTTTAAACTATATGAGCGCACGATGTACTATGAGATTTTTTACCAGCTAAATTTAGTTTCAGTTATTTGTCCGTATAATATGTTTGTAAGCTTAGTTACCACATACTAGTAATAGCATATTTCCTCTTACTGAGCATTGTCTCATCTTAGTGATTTAATATTTTTCAAGTGATTTAGTTAGGAGAGCAGATCAGGCTTGCAGATAGAAATGGCAAGTACACTACCCTATCTGTAGGGTAAGTTTTAATAGGAGATTATATTTTTGAGTAGTAACCAGGACTTTTGGGTATATGATACTGGGATGATGTCTAATTATGCAATTATGTTTTAGGAAGTGCAGTGGAAACAATACCAAAATATAGGAAAAAGGATTTGAGGTTTTGTTCTATAGTCTGGGTACAAGATTTTCGTGGTAGTTTCTATGTCTTTTTTAGGGTGGCGATTTTAGGAAAGCCATAAAAAACTATTGTTGGGTCGTGTATCTAGGTTGCAAGATTGAATTTTGAATTGAGATTGGGAAGTGTGGTTAATTGTGAATATGAGATTTCAGTTAGATGAAATAAATTAGATCTGTATAGGAGATAGGGTCCTTAAATTATGTTCATTGTCTTTTCAGGATGGACCCAAGGAGCAGTGGTATGAATACTGGGGGTGATGGAGCAGGACCTCCTAGTATGGGGGGTAGAGATTCCGATGCAGTACTGCGTAGTGTCATCCAGCAGATGATGGCTGAGATGGCTAGAAGCTCAGGGGAGCATAACTGCACGATCAAGCAATTTACGCAGATGAGACCTCCGTCATTTTCTCAAGGAGCAGACCCTCTACCGGCTAAGAACTGGATTTAGTATATTGAGGATATGATAACAATCCTCCCATGTACTTATGAGCAAAAGGCGTTGTTTGCGACATTTAAGCTGACTGGAGAGGCAAAACGCTGGTGGAGATTAGCGAGGTTGATTGAGAAATAGAGGCATGATCTAGTAGTGGTGACGTGGAGCCATTAGCAATATAGTAATATGCAGCCTGTTTCATAGAGTTGTCTTGATTTTCCCCATATTTGGCACCGGACGAGGAGAAGAAGGCAAGAAAGTTTGAGGAAGGCTTGAGGCAAAATTTATTTGAGCAGGTTATCGGTTTTCAAACTCAGACATTCACGGAGGTTGTGGACAGAGCTGCAGTAATCGAGAGTGGCATGTAGAGAGGCACCACAGCTCAGAGTCAGAGGAAGAGGCCCATTCCTCAGAGTTTTCAGGCGGGTTCCAACCGGAGCCCATGGAGAGGAGACCTACATGGAGAAGGTCAGGGATAAATGATGAGGCACATCGATTTTTAGGGTGGGCAGACCTTTCCTATTTGTCCTGAATGTGACCAAAGATATTCAGGTGAATGTAAAAAGGGAGAAAATGTTTGTTATCGTCGTAAAAAACCTAGTCATATGGCACGATCATGTCAGGGATAGCTGATCCATATGCCAGCTTATAGACCACTTCAGCGTGGTTATCAAGCACCCCATGGGGGCCAGCAGAGGAACACAGCATCGACGAGGGTGTATGCTTTGACACCGGGAGATGCTGAGGCGGCTGGAGACGTTGTTACATGTATCTTTACTATTTTTTCATATAAAGTTGTTATTTTATTTGACACAGGTGCCACCCATTCCTTTGTATCATTGGGGTATGTTAAAGTAGCTAGGGTGGAAGCACAGTTATTAGATGTTGAGTTTTCTGTAACCATGCCGACTGGATCTACTATAAGGTGTAGGGAGGTACTTAGGGATTTTATAGTGGCCATTCAAGGGAAAGTGCTACCAAGTGATCTAGTGATATTAAATATGCAGGGATTTGACGTAGTATTGGGTATGGATTGGCTGGAGGCTAATCACACCAGCATAGATTGTTATCAGAAAGAAGTAATTTTCAGACCCCCAGGTGAGCAAGAATATATATTTGAGGGTTCACGTGTACACGCGTCGCTACAGTTAGTGTCAACTATTCAGATGAGGAGGCTGCTTCAGGGTGGTTGCTAAGGATATGTTGCTTACATAAAAAAATTGCCAAAGAAAGAACTGAAACAAGCCGATATTCCAGTGGTCAAAGAATTTTCAGATGTGTTTCCAGAAGAATTACCTAGCTTACCAGCATACCAAGAAATAGAATTTACAATTGATCTACTTCTAGGGACGACACCAATATCTAAAGCGCCTTACAAAATGGCTCTAGCAGAATTAAAAGAGTTAAAAGGCTAGTTGCAGCAACTATTAGAAAAAGGTTTTATCAGGTCTAGCGTGTCGCCTTGAGGAGCATCAGTTTTATTTGTGAAGAAGAAAGATGGGACCATGAGAATGTGCATAGATTATAAAGAAATAAACAAAAAATCAAGAATAAATATCCTCTACCCAAAATCGATGATTTATTTGACCAGCTCTAAGGGACCCAGGTCTACTCCAAAATTGACCTTCGGCCAGGTTATCATCAAGTGAAAGTCAAGGCAGAGGACATATCGAAAATAGTCTTCCGAACCAGATACGGGCATTACGAGTTTCTCATTATGCCGTTTGGTCTGACGAACGCACTGGCAGTGTTTATGGACCTAATGAATCGAGTGTTCCAAAAAAATTTGGACCACTTCATTGTGATTTTTATAGATGATAAACTAGTCTATTCGAAGAGTTTCGAGGAGCATGAACATCATCTGAGGCTAGTGTTGCAGGTATTGAGGGAAAGAAAGTTGTATGCGAAATTAAAAAAATGTGAATTTTGGCTAAGGAAGGTCATTTTTCTAGGGCATGTGATATTCGGGACATGTATAGTATTTGACCCAGGCAAGATAGAGGCAGTGGTAGATTGGGCGAGACCGAGAAATGTTTAAGAAATTAGGAGTTTTCTAGGATTGGCAGGGTATTACTGGCGCTTTGTAAATGGGTTTTCCAAATTATCAGGTCCTTTGACATGACTCACAAGAAAGAATGCGAGGTTTGAATGGTTTAATGAATGTGAGCAGAGCTTTCAGGAGTTAAAACAATGGTTGGTTACTGCCACAGTGTTGGTCATTCCAACAGGAGAGGATGGATTTGTCAATTATAGTAATGCATCTCAGAGGGGGCTCGAGTGCGTGTTGATGCAGCACGGGAGAGTTATTGCTTATGCATCCAGGAAACTTAAAGAATATGAGAAGAATTATCATGTGCATGATTTAGAGCTTGCTGCAATGGTGTATGCTCTCGAGATTTGGAGACACTATCTTTATGGAGGAAAATGTGAAATCTTCACGGACCAAAAAAGTCTAAAATATTTCTTCACTCATAAAGAACTGAATATGAGGTAAAGAAGATGGTTGGAACTTATTAAAGATTATGACTGCACTATTGGCTACCACCCAGGGAAAGCAAATGTGGTAGCTGATGCACTGAACCGAAAGTCAGTGGGAGTAGTATTGTCAATAATAGAGATTCAGCACCCTATTTAGATGGATTTGGAGAGGTTAGGTGTGGAGCTGATAGAGGGTGATCACCAGGCATTTATTGCTAACCTGGTGTTACAACCAACATTACAAGAAAGGATTAAATTTGCCCAGAGAACTGATCCAAAACTAGCAGAGTTGATAGAGAAAGTAAAAGATGGGCAGGAAGAAGAGTTCGGTGTATCAGATGACAGAGCCTTGCGGTTTCATACTAGATTATATGTTCTTGTAGATGCTTAGATTAGGAGAGTTATCTTGGAGAAGGCACATAGATCCCTATACACCGTGCCTCCAAGTAGTACTAAAATGTATCGGGATCTATGGGAATCCTTCTAGTGGAGCGGCATAAAGAAGGAGATTGCTGAATTCGTAAAGCAATGCTTGATGTGCCAGTAGATAAAAGCTGAGCACTAGAGACCCACGGGACAGTTGTAGCCACTCTACATCCCTGAGTGGAAATGGGATCACATCTCTATGGATTTTGTAACAGGGCTACCGCCAGCACGATAGGGACAAAACACTAATTGGGTGGTCATAGATCGACTAACGAAGACTGCACACTTCATCCCTATAAAAGTCAACTATTCTATGGACAAGCTAGCAGAGTTGTATATTCAAGAGATAGTTCGCTCCCATGGTGTGCCGATATCCATAGTCTCAGATCGTGGCCCCCGATTTACGTCACGGTTTTGGAGGAGCTTTCAGGAGGCTATGGGGTCACAGTTAGCATTTAGCTCCGATTTCATCCTCAGAAAGATGGACAGACAGAGAGAACAATACAAATACTTGAGGATATGCTACGTGCATATGTGCTGAATTTCGGGGGTAGTTGGACCCAGTATTTGCTGCTAGTTGAGTTTGCGTACAATAACAGCTATCAGGCCAGCATTGGGATGACACCATATAAGGCTTTATATGGTAGGAGGTGTCATTCTCAATTATACTAGGATGAAGTGGGAGAAAGATGAGCATTGGGACCAAAGTTGATGCAGCAGGCATACGATAAAGTCCGGCTTATTAAAGACAGAATTAGTGCAGCTCAAAGTCGGCAAAAAAGCTACACAGATACTCGTCTCCTGGAGTTAGAATTTGACGTGGGAGATCAATTATTTTTTAAAGTAGCTCCATTGAGAGGAGTTATAAGATTTGAAAAGAAGGGTAAGCTGAGCCCTAGGTACATTGGCCCATTTGAGATACTTGAAAGAGTGGGGTCAGTTGCCTACAGGCTAACTTTGCCACCAGCCCTATCTAGAATACATGACGTATTTCATGTTTCTATGCTGAGGAAATACATCTCAGACCCATCCCATATGATCAGTTATGCAGAGATAGAGTTTAGAGATTCACTAAGATATGAGGAAGTACCAGCGCATATCTTAGATAGGAAGGAACAAGAATTATGCACCAAGAAAATTCAGTTAATAAAAGTCCTGTGGAGGAATCATGCCATAGAGGAAGCTTCGTAGGAGCTTGAGGAGGAAATCAAACAAAAATACCCACACCTTTTTAGTGGGGTACAGTAAGAATCAGTAGTGTTCAGGTAACAACAGATTTATTTTATTTAGTATAGAGTGATAAATGTATAGTTGTATTTTAGGTTATAGGGTAGTTAGTGTTTTGGTTTTGGGAGAAAATTTTCTTTTATGGGTATATTTGCAATCTCCCAGAACTACTTATGTAACCACGGTATTCCTCCGCTACAAAAGAGGGTAATTAATAAAATAAGTAGCCTATTTTCCTTAATTGATTGGTGTTCAATACAGATAGCAAATTTTGAGGAAGAAATTTTATAAAGAGGGGAGAATGTAGTAACACAGATAATTATGGGAATCAAATAATAAAGAGTCAGATGAAAAAGGAAATTTTTAAAGGGGACGCAGCAAGGCCTCGTCGACGAACAGTCTTCTTGGGCTCATTGACGTGGACGCGTGTCTTGTCGATGAGAATTTACCGAGGGATTATTTTCGGGGCCTGAAACTTGTCGATGAGGGTTAGGTGTTTGTCAACGAACTCCTTTCTTAGACTCATTGACGAGGTGACGTGGCTCATTGATGAGGCCATGTGGAAAAAGGACAATAAATAGCTGAAAATGACATTTCAGCGGAGAAAAATACTTTTCTTCGGTTTCCTTCTCTCTTTAGCTCAGCTCATCTCCCCTTCTCTCTAGATTTTTGGCTCCGATTTTCCCGATTCGACGATCAGAAGCCACCACAGTGATCCCGGGGAGATTCTCTACAAAGTAGAAATTTGATTTGGGAAGTTTGGGAACCATCCCAAAATTAGGGTAAGTGGATTTTTAGGTATTTCCAGTATTACCAGTTTTATTTGAGATTGGATTTTGTATTGTGAGGGTATATACTGGTGTTTTGTGGAATAAAATTGGGATGTTATATTTTTCAAGGTTAGGGTGTTTTTGGGACCCTACAGGCATAGGTTGAGGACCCCAGTAGATATTTCTCTAAGAGCTAGGTATATTAAAGTTTAAGAAATTGTGAATAGGCAAGTTCAGGAAATATGAGTGAAATAATCTTCTAGGGAATTCAGTGACTTATTGAGAAATTTTTATAAACGTGTTATAGCAGGATTTTGAGATTGGTACGTCGAGGGCGTGAGGGTAGAGTTGGAGGCGAGCCTCCCAGTCAGTTAGGTAAGGAAAATATGTTATGCTAGGCATTTTAGTAGGGTTATCAGAAAATTATATGCTTTATCAGATTATTACTTAATTCACAAATTATTAGTATATCAGAAAATACATATTTCAGAGAATAGGATTTTTATTTATTTAGTTGTGTGGCATAAGCTCGTAACAGATCAGTACAGTATTTATACAACTTTCAAATATCATGTTTTACAGTATATTAGTAGAATTATATAGTTTTCAGACTATCATGATTTACAGTATTTACAAATTACCATGATTTCCAAAACTTAAAAGCCATAACACTAAGATATTACAACTTATACAGTTTGATATTACAGGTAAGTTATTATAGATATTTCAATTTAGTATTATAGTATTTTTAGAATAGTTTACGATATTATGGTTATTTTGAAATCATGATGAAACAACAAGATAATACATATAGTATATATAGTATTAGACCCTGACGAATTAGATTAGTTATCAGTAGAGCATGGTACTGTCACTATTTCATATTAGTGTGCAACCACATAACTTGGATAGTATGTGGAAGTTTACTAGCTACCGTGCCACAGAGTTTGTGTTAGGGTCGAGCTGAGAATTGGTGGAGTACAGTTTACCAGCTATCGTGCCACAGAGTTTGTGTTATGGATGGACTGAGAAATGGGGGAGTACAGTTTACCAGCTACCGTGCCATGGAGTTTGTGTTAGGGTCAGGCTGAGAATTGGTGGAGTACAGTTTACTAGTTACTGTGCCACGAAGTTTGTGTTAGGGTCGGGCTGAAGAATAGTAAAGTGCAGTTTAACTTATCCTAGTAGGCCAACCAGTGTTAAGTCTCACCTATGGGCCTCACAACCTTGTCATGAGAGGTTAAATCATGACATTACAAAAAAACTGATTTTTAGTGACGAAAGTATTAGTGACAAATTCAATTTCGTCACTAAAAGTTAGTATTAGTTATGGTTTTTAAAAACGATCACTAATAGTGTAAGCATTAGTGACGGTTTTAGCAGTCGTCACTAATACGACACTATTAGTGATGGTTTTAGAACCGTCACTAATACTTTCGTTACTAAAAACAGTACGGTAAACAATTTTTGCGCGAAAATTTTTCGGGGAAAATATTGGCGACGATTCTAGGGTATTAGTGATGGATTAAATTCGTCACTAAAAGTCACTTATTAGTGACAATTAACTAGCCGTCACTTCTAATATTTATGAATAAATAAATAAAAATTAGTTAAAAGTATTAGTAATGGTTTGGAAGAACCGTCACTAATAATGGGGTATTAGTGACGTTTTGAAACTGTCACTACTAGTGTTTTTTATTTAAAAAATATTAAATAAAATTATTTAAGGGTATTAGTGACGATTTGGAAGAACCATCACTAATAATGAGGTATTAGTGACGGTTTTAAAACCATCATTACTAGTGTTTTTATTTAAAAAATATTAAAAAAAATCAATTAAGGATATTAATGACGGTTTGGAAGAACCGTCACTAATAAAGGGGTATTAGTGACGGTTTTGAAACTATCACTACTAATGTTTTTTATTTAAAAAATATTAAAAAAAATAGTTAAGGGTATTAGTGATGGTTTGGAAAAACCGTCACTAAAAATAGGGTATTAGTGACGGTTTTGAACCTATCACTACTAGTGTTTTTATTTAAAAAATATTTAAAACAAAATAAGTTAAGGGTATTAGTGACAGTTTGAGAGAACTGTCACTAATAATAGGGTACTAGTGACAGTTTTGAAACCATCACTACTAGTGTTTTTATTTAAAAAATAAAAAAAATTCAGTCAAGGGTATTAATGACGGTTTGAAAGAACCGTCACTAATAATAGGGTATTAGTAATGGTTTTGAAACAGTCACTACTAGTATTTTTATTTAAAAAATATAAAAAAAAATTAGTTAAGGGTATTAGTGACGGTTTCAAAACTATCACTACTAGTGTTTTTATTTAAAAAAATATTAAAAATTAGTTAAGGGTATTAGTGACGGTTTGGACGAACCGTCACTAATAATAGGGTATTAGTGACGGTTTTAAAACTGTCACTACTAGGGTTTTTATTTTAAAAATATAAAAAATTAGTTAAGGGTATTAGTAACGGTTTGAGAGAACCGTCACTAATAATAGGGTACTAGTGACGGTTTTGAAACCGTCACTACCGGTATTTTTATTTAAAAAAAAAATCAGTCAAGGGTATTAGTGACGGTTTGAGAGAACCGTCACTAATAATAGAGTATTAGTGACGGTTTTGACACCATCACTACTAGTGTTTTTATTTAAAAAATATTAAAAAATTAGTTAAGGGTATTAGTGACGGTTTTCACTACTAGTGTTTTTATTTTAAAAATATAAAAAATTAGTTAAGGGTATTAGTGACGGTTTGAGAGAACCGTCACAAATAATAGGGTATTAGTGACAATTTCAATGTGTTTATTTAAAAAATATAAAAAAAATTAATTAAGGGTATTAGTGACGGATTGGGAAAACTGTCACTAATAATATGGTATTAGTGATGGTTTTGAAACCGTCACTAATGCTCAAAATCTGAAATCCCCCACACTTTCCCCAAACTTCTTCTTTCTCCTACTCCCGCCTCCTTCTCCCTCCTGCCCTCTCTTCTTTCCCCAAATTTCGTTCTGCTCCTCCCTCTGCCCCTCCCTCCTCGCTCCTCCATGCATGCTGCTCGTTAAAAAGGATAGTTGCAATACAAAGGGGGTGAGTGGATTGTGGAATGGATGGATTTCTGGCCAGAATTTCTCGCGAAAAGTTGGGGGAAGGAGTTCGTGGTCGGAGGATTCACGGGGATGGCCGGCGTCATCTTTGGCTACCCCCTTGACACCATAAGAATCCGGTAGCAGCATTCCAAAATTGGTGGTTCTGCCTTGGGCATCCTCCACAAGATCGTCGCCGCTGAGGGACCCTCTGCCCTTTACCGCGGCATGGGCAAGCCCCTCGGCTCTGTCACTTTTTACGTGCCTGGTTCACCATTTCTTCTTCTTCTATCTTCTTCTTTATTAATCTGTTCATCTTGCATGTCTCTAATCTGTTTAGATTCATGAGCCCGAACTCTATTTCATCTTGCATGCCTTGGATTCGAGCTTTTTTATCATAACACATACAATTAAACTTAAACCATATCATGATTGCTGCGCCAATGCTCATGTGTTCCCAATCCTGTGAACCTAATGTCATGGATGCTATCACCATTTGGGAACTTTGTCTTTTTGATTTTGGCTTCTTCGGTTTTGAAGTAAATTCTGAAAACATTATTAGAATATACATTATTTTGGCTTTTTGGATGAACTTTGGCACAATTAGTTGGTGTTGTGGTTCAATTAGGGTTATGAGGATGAGACAACACACCCATCCCCATCCACCAAGGGAAAGTTGTCATAATGAAAAAAACTACAAACAAATTGTTTTCATAGTTGTGCAGTAGTTCTTACCAAAAAATTCAGTCCAGTGAGCTGATCAAGACTAATTTTTCTATTGCCTCTTACAGAATGCCATGGTCTTCCAAATCTATGCAGTGCTATCACGAGCATTTGATTCCTCAGTTGCAGCTAAAGAGCCTCCCTCTTAAAAAGGAGTTCCTTTAGGGGAATTGGAACAGGGGCCCTGCAGAGCCTTTTGCTCACTCCAGTTGAACTAGTGAAAATTCACCGTCAACTACAAAACATAAAATGCTCAAGCCCCCATGTTTATGTCTGCGAACAACAACTACCACAGGGTTCACGGCAAAATTCCCGATCACGAGGCCGTGTGGAGAGTCGTTGCGTGCGGTGATTCAGCTGTCTTATCTAGTGTCACATTAATGCTAATCGCTTGCATTATTTGGTTAAAATTGGTTTCTTGTGCACATACAAGCAACAATATGCGAGCACTTGGCAAGTTAGCTCATAAGGTATGAAATATCTATTCCTCATGTGCATATTTTCACAAGTTGTGGGACTCAGTATGTGTTAAACTTATTTGTGGCATTTTTTTCATACTTGAATAGTAACAAACATCTTGTTGAATTCCTCTGATTGAATAATAATTGTTTGGGTATGTAGTTTTAGTGTTGAGCTGCATATATACATATAGTATTGTGTTTGTTTAATTCTACGAGCTAGACATCCTTACAAGATGAAAATACGTGCCCAAGACCTTACACTTGGACATACTAATGTACCTCACAAGGTTTTTGGAACTTGTGTGATAATGCCTATGTTAACTCTTTACTAATAGTATGAATATTTTGTTATTGACTATGAATGTTTGATTTGCTAGTATGCTGCATATCCTCTTTTGGATGCTTCCACTTCATTCTTTGGAATTTATAATGGACATGGAGGTAAGAATCGGGAGGTTCAGGTACTCTTATAGTGGGGTGGATGGTTATTCTTTATCTAGTTTACCCAGAATTTCTTTTCAAAATTGATTTGAAATGCGATAAGCCTGCCCATGTAGACAAAATGAATTTTAGTCTTTCATATGATAGGTTATCTCTTATAGTTAAGGTATGATTTAAATATTAATTTTATTTACAATAAGGCAAGTGGATGCAATGACCGCAAGAATGGCATCAAGATTCAAGAGAAATAAAATTAATATTTGAATCATACCTTAACTATAAGAGACAACCTATAAGATGAAAGACTAAAATTCATTTTGTCTACATGGGCAGGCTTATCGCATTTCAAATCAATTTTGAAAAGAAACTCTGAGTAAACTAGATAAAGAATCGTTGATGCAGCCACCACCATCCACGGCCTCGTCGTCTTTCTCTATCATCCATGACCTTATTGTCCTTCATCACCCTCCATGACCTCATCGTCTGCTCCATCACCATCAAGGTCGAGGATTCTGAAGTTGGGCCCTAGATTGCAAATTGAGCCTTATTGTTCCAAAAATTTGCCCTCGAGGATGACGCCATAGCAAGCCATAGCCGCCTATGCTGCCATGGTCTCTCACTATCGAAGCTCGCATCACCATCATGGTGGATCCATCCTCGATGCTAAAGTTCCATTGTCTTCTTCAATGAAATAAAATTTTTGTTCAAAACAAATTTTAAATTAAAATGTAATTTATTTATTTATTTAAAAAAAATTAAAATATATTTAGGTCGATCCAGGCGGCGTTGTGGGTGTCGATGGAGTCCGACTGAGCGGTGGTGATCGTGACAACCTCAGTGGCTATGATTGTCGGCTTTGTGATGTTTTTGTGGCAAACGAGATCGAGGGAGCAAGGGAAGGATAATGTATTTGAATTTGAATTTGTATAATGTATTTGTATTTAAATTTGAAAGTATAATATATTTGTATTTGAATTTGAATTTGTATAATATATTTGTATTTTTATTTAAACTTGAATTTGAATTAGAATTTTGAATAATTTATGATTTTTTTAACAATTATGGTTTAATGTTACGTATACGAAAATGTAATTACAGATTTTTATAGGAATTAATAATTGAAAAAAAATTAATTTAAAATTATTAGTGACAATTTTAAAACCATCACTACTAATTGTCCAATTTAAGTATTAGTGAAGATTTCAAAACCGTCACTAATAATTGCCCTTTTTTTAAAGAATTTTAGTGAAGGTTTTCAAACCGTCACTAATAATATAGTATTAGTGACGGTTTTATAGTATTAGTGACGGTTTGAAAACTGTCACTAATAGTTGCCTGTGAGCAATAGTGACGATTTTCAAATCGTCACTAATAATAGAGCATTAGTGACAAATTTAAAATCGTCACTAATATTATGGCTTTAGTGACAATTTTTTATTGAGCCGGTGTAATATTTATAGTGACGGGCTTAGGTTTTTTAGTGACGGTTTTAATCCGTCACGAATACTCTATTATTAGTGACAGTTTGAAAAATTCGTCACTAATAAGTATTAGTAACGGCAGATATAGCGACTAATTCAAAACCGTCACTAATAACCTTATTTTTTGTAGTGTGATGTATAGTTTCTTAGGATATTATCACAGTTATTTTTATGTATATAGATTTACAAAACAACAGCAGATAGTCTATAGTACTAGAATTATTGTTAATTCGGGTGTAATCCCAAGAGGGGGGGTGAATTGGGTATTTTAAAAAATTTTAAGTTTATTTTACCACTTAATCCCTATTTCAATATTTAACAAATTATTTGCAGGGGCTTGAAATTAATTCAAATTATTATCTCAATAAATTCTATTTTAACCAATTAATTATCAAGTGCATATAATATAAATCAACATACAGCCATGCAAAAGCTGATAATGAAATGCAAGCGGAAATTAAAAAGATAAGGGAAGACAGAAGGTAAACACGATTTTACAAGGTTCGGCCAACCCGACCTACATCCTTGCCTTTAGTAACCCACTCAAGGATTTCACTATATCCCTGCTTCTTTAACCGGGATAGAGCTTCCCTTACAATCTGCTGCTTAGAAGAGACATAGCTTCCTCCTCACCTAGTTCACAACCTGAACTACGATTACAATATAACTGTTCTGCAAAAACCCAATAATGTTTCTACACAAACTGGTGAGTACAATAGAAATTCCTAACACATATTCATATGATAAAACTTGAAGCTCAATGAGTGTACGTAATGTGGTCAATAAAATCTCTGAATAATCTTTGGTGTAAAAGAATATGACTATTCTGCTTCAAATATTGAATCCAACGAAATGATCTCAATACAAATATGTAATTCAGTTTTGCTCCAAAAATCTAGATCGATCAGTTTTGTTCCAAATATTCAAAACACAATATGATCTTTGTATATGAATATGTATATATATAAAATGTGTTCGAAAAAAAAAAAACCTAATATAATATTTTTCAGAAAATATCCCTCAATAATATATATATATATATATATATATATATATATATATATATATGAGCTCTTAGGTTATTTAATCAAGTGGTTTTGTAATATCGAAAATATCCAGTCTTTAAATGAATAAACACTTGAATAAAAAATATTCAACCATTGGCAAAACTTTTATCCAGTAGTGATCTTTTATATATATAAGTACATTCAAGATCAATCTCTCAAATAATATTTAATGATAAATTTTTGAGATGAAAAACTCTTTTAGAAAAAGTAGTAACAAATAGATCGATTTACTAAATCTCAATACCAAGTTGAATGCACTACAATCGCTAAAATGCCTTTTGAAAATCAATGTCCTTAGCTCAGATTTGACGTATATGCTTTGAAATCCCAAGCAAGAGTTCAGTAGTGTGTTCAATGCTCTCCCAAGTTGTGCTAAACGTTCAAGACACTCAATCTCATGTCGAAGGTTGAGGCACTAGGGTTTAGAGGTTGATTATATAGGTAATCTCGGCCTTAGGATAAGTCCTGACCGTTGGATCAATTTGATCAAGTGCATAACCCGCGTGTTCTCTCGCTAAAGATAAGATTTTTAAACTCCCCATAGGTTCAAACAACTGAAGACTTGGGTTCAGACGTCTGATGTTCCTAAAAGCACTAAAAATTATAGTCTTGACACAGTTTCAGACGACTAAACTTAGGGTTCAATCCTTTGAAGTCCCTAGTTCAGACGTCTGAAGGTGTTCTGTCTATTCAGTGTTTGATAATTAATTCTTCAGATGACTGAACTAATTCTTTAGTCTTCTGAGGAAATTCTTCAAACATCTAAAGTAGAACTTCAGTCGTCTAAAGTTGCATCTTCAGATTGCTGAGGGTAATCCTCAGTCGTCTGGGCAGTCTAACTTTAGTTTTTTTTTTTTTTTTTTCAAAAATCATTTTTTCTTTCTTGCTTTGCTTATTCATAAAGCATTTTAATAGAGTCTTTAAGTCAATGAATAACCCCAAAAATATTTTCAAGAGATGCATGAGTCCTAAGGTCAGTTTAGGGTATATTTTGAGTTTCGAATTAAATCATATGAATTATGTAAATACATTCAATTCTAAATACCCATTCCCATGACGATCTTGAACTTGATGTTTGCATCTTCATTCTTCTACTCTTTTAGTTCCATGGATTGTGTCAAGTTGTATATCCTTTAATCCTAATGACTTCCATGACTTTCTAACCTTCCGCGTATGCTAAATATTGTTCATGTTCACAATCTCAATGCACAAATCAAATACCAAGTGATTTTTCATTATCAAAACAAGATTGGACTCATAGAGTGAACAATCTTCCACTTTTTTATGATGACAAATACACGAGCAAAAATATAAAATGGGTTACGCCTAATAAGGCTCCCCCTCAAATAATGCACAATCAAATATTAAGTAATATGAAATATGCTCATACACAATTGAAAATAGGCAATATTTTTGCACGTTAACTCATGTACTTATGTACTTTTGCCAACTATTTTTTGCTATAACCTTATATTCTTCTCCCCTTTTTGACATCAACAAAAAGATATATAACAAAAATGTTTGGACATAATTAAATCTTAAATTTTTTTTTTAAATATGCAACCTTCAGATTTCAAAAAATGTATTGTAAAATATGTCTTCCTGTGTTAATTCAATTTACTTCTCCCCCTTGCTAATGAAAAAAAAATTGTGTTGTTGAATTAAATTGCAATGTGAACATACACAGTGTCTCAAATTTCATAGACATGGATAAGCAAAAACAGTCACTAAAGTTTAAAGGTTATGTGAGGATTAACATGTGTTAGTTAACATGCATTCATCAGGATATGAGTTTAACACCAAATGTGAACAAATGTGATACCAAATGAGAACAAATGAGTCGAATTTGAAATTTTTAACCAATTGTGAATATTAAGTGATGTTACTCCCCCAGAATTATGTCATCTAATATAATTCTAGGCAATTTCTCGACTATGCATCAGGCCTATTCACATCTAATTGGGATAAACCTATCCTTTGCAAGTGGTTTCATCAATATGTCTATAGAGACCCCAAGAATTATGGTATTTAAATAATAAAAGAGGGAGAAAATGAAATTTTTAAAAGAGGCCACAATAGGTTCTCATCGACGAACGCGATCGTCGATGGGGACACGTGACTTGTCGATGAGGAATTACCGAGAAGGCTATTGCAGGGCCTGAAATTCGTCGACGAAGGTCATGAGTTTGTTGATGAACTCCCTTCTTGTCCTCGTCGATGAAATGACATGTCTTGTCAACAAAGGCCAGTGTATAAGTATGCCAAATTCAGATTTCAGTGAAGAAAACTTGCAAGCACCACTTTCTCTCTCTAGATTTTCATCCCCTCTACCTTCGCTCCAACTTTATGGCTTGGGTTTTCTCCGATTCGACGATCTGAAGCAGCCATGCTACTCCTGGGAAGATTCTCTTCATATCTGCTGGAGTAGATCGTTGGTTAGGTTAACATAGGAACCATCCCAAAACGTAGGTAAGTTAGTTAATTTTAGTTTTTTTTTGAGTTTTTGGTGTTTCTGGATTGAGAAGAATATGTTAGATAAGATCATGCTAAAGTTTTGTTGGGAAAATATCAATTTCAGGGTGTTGAGTTGGGGAACACACGGGGGTGATTTTGGGTATTTTGTGGGCTTCCCAAAAAGTTAGGTAAGGGGATAAACTAAGTCAGGTTTCTTATGAAAATGTACTTACTATTTTACAACATTTAATTTTAGGTAAATATGTATATTGTAGAATTATGTTGGAAATTATGTTGTTGATCAAAAATATGGTTTTCATGTATAATATTAGAAATATGATTTTAGAACAGGTTTTATGATCTAAATATTACCCCTTTTGTGTGGCATAAGAACATTTACCATGGGAATTATGATGATGAAATATTATATTTACAAAATAAGCATGTTATTACTGCTTTCAAGAAAATATTAAAATGATACAGGGATTTTCAAACTGAGAATTTTATATGATATGTCGGCGTAAGGGCCAAGGATTTTATATGATATGCCAGCATAAGGGCCGAGGTTTTATATGATATATCTACGTAAGGGCTGAGGGTTTTTATGATATGTTATGCTGGCGTAAGGGCCGTAATATTTATATGATATATTATGTAAGGTTTTAAGAAAATAATAACATTATGGATATTATTATGAAATAGCCATGTATCATTATTTGGAAATATATTATATGTTATCAGAACCTAGTTGGCTTGGTTTAGGCTTTCACGAAGCACGGTACTGTAGCTATATGATCACGATCATGTATATGTTAGTGCTACGACTTGCCGTAAGGGGCAGTGGAAGATTGGAAATCGATGTGATTTTATGGTAGTGCAGGCATCCCTTTGGTGTCCAGATTAGGAGGGGCAGACCCATCGTACTTATAGACTTATGTTGATCTAACGTAGTCGACCAGCCATTGCTAGGTCCCGCCTTTGGGCCGCACAACTCAGTCATGTGAGGGTAAGACATGACATCAGCCTGCTATCCATCCAGTGTGTTTTCCATGTATAGTTATATGAGATTATTTATATGTATATAAATTCAGTATGTCAGACCATGTCATGATAAAATATGTTTTTCCCATATATGATATAAATAGTTTTATCAAGTATGATTTATGTACTGTTATATGTATAACATGAAAATACTCATGTTGCCACATAATGATATTAGTTTATTTCCCTTACTAAGAGGTGTCTTAACCCAACTATATATTAACATTTCAGCAGCCCCAGATAGAAGAGCGGATAAAGCTCCGCAGCATTAGAGTTCAACTGTTCTACCTTGTCTGAAGGGTAAGTCCTTCGCTAGGATCTGACAGATTTTTGGATAGTGACTCTCGAGCTCTTTTTGGATATTTTGGGATGTGTGTATGTATATGACAGTTGTAGTAAAACTCTGGTATTGTGTTGGTTGGATGATTGGATATGTATATGTTTTTACATTTCCCACTATTTAGGTATTAATATTGTATTTCAAGTATATCCCTGGTACCCATGGGTCCAGTTTGACTATGAGTTTACAGGATTATTCTATTGTCGATTATTAAGAAAAAAAATTATTATGGTAAAATAGGCAGGACTTCTGTGGTAGTTTCTGTGTTTTTCTTGGGGTAACGATTTCAAGAAAACCATAATAAACTATTGTCGGGCTGTGTTTTTATAGTGTAGGACTGAATCTTGAAATAAGATAAAGATGTCAAGATAGGGGATTATGTTAGACGTGTAAATTATAAGGATAGGGTCCTTAAACCATGTTTATTGTTTTTCAAGATGGACCCTAGAGGAAGTAGTGTGACGATGCAGGGCCCTTGAGTGCAGGCAAGACTGAATCAGATGCAATACTACGCAATGTGGCTTAGTAGGTTATAGTTGAGATTGCTAGGAGTTCCAGGGAACAGGGAGGCCCGTCTGTAGGCCATGGGTGCACGATAAAGAAATTTACAAAGATGAATCCTCCGACATTTTCAGGTGGAGTTGATCCTGCAACCGCCGAGAATTGGATACAGGAGATCAAGAAAGTTTTGGTAATATTATAGTATATGGAGGAGTAGAGGGTCCTCTTTGCCACTTATAAACTGACAGGGGAGGCTGAGAGGTGGTGGACTGCTGTGAGACTTTTGGAGCAATAGAGGACGACGCTGATAGCTATGACATGGGACCGATTTAAAGAATTATTCTTTGATAGATATTTTCTAGCCACTGTCAGAGAAGCTAAAGTGGAAAAGTTCACGAATTTGAAGCAGGGACAGCAGTCGATCCAGAAGTATGCGGCACGGTTTATAGAGTTATCTCGCTTCCCTTATATTGTTCTTGATGAAGTAAAGAAGGCGAGGTAGTTTGAAAGAGGATTGAGGTGAGGAATATATAAACAGGTGGTAGTGCTGAAGATACAGGAATTTTCTGAGTTAGTTGAAAGAGCAGCTTTGGCCGAGGCTAGTGAGCGCATGAATGCAGAGGAGTAGGGACAAAAGACGAGATCTACGCCTTTAGGATTTTAGCAGGGATCTAGGTTGGGTCAATGGAGGAGAGGAAATTATGGCAGAGGAGAGAGGTAGGAGGTTGGAGGTTGAGAGTTGTAGATGGTGTAGAATTTTCCCGTCTGGAAGACTTGTGGAAAGAGACACTTGGGAGAGTGTCGATTGGGGAGAGCCGTTTGTTATCACCGTGATAGGCAGGGACATCTAGTGCAAGATTTACCTACACCACCAGATACCACTTCTGCTCCCAGACCGTACCGGGGAGGCTATCAAGCGCCCCTTGGAGGCCAGTAAAGGAATGTAGCTCCAGTGAGGGTCTATGCTTTGATGCTTGGGGATGCTGAGACAGCCGGCAATGTGGTGATAGGTATAATTAACATGCTTTCATTTAAAGTTATTGTATTGTTTGATTTAGGAGCCACACACTCGTTCATGTCTATGACATGTATTAGATTATGTGGGGCAGGAACACAGTTGTTAGATATCGAACTATTAGTAACTGCACCCACAGGGTCAGTAATGAGGTGTAGTAGAGTGCTCTGAGGCTGTCCAGTTGATATTCAAGGAAAAATCTTGCCAGATGATTTGATAGTATTGGACATGCATGGGTTCAATGTAATTTTTGGTATGGACTGGTTGGCAGCCAATTACGCCAGCATAGACTATCGTTTGAAGGAAGTAATATTCAGACCTCTGAAAATATCAGAACTCAGGTTCATTGGGTCATGTGTACAATCCCCGGCTTGGTTAGAATCAGCTATACAGGTGAGAAGATTACTCCATGATGGTTGCCAGGGGTTTGTGGTTTTTGTAAAAAAGATGTCAAGGAATGAATTGAAGTTAGGCAATACAGAAGTGGTTAAGGAATTTCTAGATGTTTTTCTAGAAGATCCACCTGGGTTACCTCCCGACTGCGAGGTAGATTTTGCTATTGATCTACTTCCCAGGACGACACCTATCTCTAAAGCTCCTTACTGAATGGCTCCAGTAGAGTTGAGAGAGCTAAAGGGTCAGTTGCAAGACTTTCTGGATAAGGGTTTTATTCAGCCCAGTGTATCACCGTGGGGAACTCTAGTGTTATTTGTAAAGAAAAAGGATGGCTTTATAAGGATGTGTATAGATTACAGGGAAATTAATAAGGTGACGATCAAGAATAGGTATCCTCAGCCTAGTATAGATGATTTATTTGACCAGCTTTAGGGTACGTGGGTTGATTCCAAGATTGACCTCAGATTAGGCTACCGTCAGGTGAAAGTAAAAGCAGAAGACGTCTCGAAGATAACTTTCAGAACCAGATATGGGCATTATGAATTCCTCGTTATGCCATTTAGTCTGACGAATGCTCCTGCTGTATTTATGGACTTGATGAATAGAGTATTTCACCAATATTTAGACCAGTTCATTGTAGTTTTCATTGATGATATACTGGTCTATTCGAGGAGTTTTGAGGAGCATGAGACGCATTTACGGCTGGTACTTCAGACGCTCAGGGAAAAGAAGTTGTATGTTAAGTTTAATAAATGTGAATTTTGGCTAGAGAAAGTGTCGTTTCTAGGACATGTTATTTCAGGGGGAGGTATTTTAATGGATCCCGGCAAGATTGAGACTGTGTTGAATTGGGAAAGGCCGAAGAATGTTCAGGAAATTAAGAATTTCTTTGGACTGGTGGATTATTACCGTCATTTTGTTGAGGGGAATTCAACTTTATTAGGACCTCTCAAATGGCTGACTAGGAAGAATGTCGAGTTTGAATGGGATAAGGATTGCGAGCAGAGCTTCTAAGAACTGAAACAGAGGCTTGTCATTGCACCAGTTTTGATCATTCCGTCAGGGGGTGATGTTTATGTTATTTACAGTGACGTGTCTCTGAAAGGCTTGGCTGTGTATTGATGTAGCATGGTAGGGTTGTAGCTTATGCCTCTCGACATTTGAAAGAGTATGAAAAGAATTACTCTACCAATGATATGGAGTTGGCTGCAATGGTGCACACATTAAAGATTTGGAAGCATTACTTGTAAGGTGAGAGATGCAAGATATTCTCCGATCACAAAAGTTTGAATAACTTCTTCACTCAAAAGGAGCTAAACATGATATAGAGACGATAGTTAGAACTTATTAAAGATTATGACTGCACTATCAGTTACCACCCTGGGAAAGCAAACGTAGTATCTGATGCTTTAAGCAGGAAATCAATGGGACCAGCACTAGCAGCTATAGAGGTACAGCATCCGATCCAAATGGATCTGGAGAGACTCGATGTAGAGTTGGTAAATAGTGATCCTAGGCATTTATTTCCAGTTTGGTAGTGCAACCTACTTTACATTAAAGGATTAAGTAGCTCAGAGAGATGACGCAGAATTAGCAAAGCTGATAGCTAAGGTGTAGGACAAATAGGGAGATGAATTCAGTATTTCTGATGATAAGGCTCTAAGGTTCCGTTCCAGGTTGTGCGTGCCTGCAAATGCTGATATTAGGAGGATGATTTTAAAGGAGGCTCAAAGGTCTTTGTACACGGTTCATCCAGGTAGTACTAAAATGTATAACGATCTGCGAGAGTCTTTCTGGTGGAGCAGCATAAAGAGGGAAATTGCCGAGTTTGTGCAGTAGTGTTTGATGTGCCAGTAGGCAAAAGCTGAGCACCAGAGACCAGCATGCCAGTTGTACCCTCTTCACATCCCAGAGTGGAGGTGGGATTATGTATCTATGGATTTCGTGACTGGTTTACCGCCGGCACCTCATGGTCAGAATGCTATTTGGATTGTCATTGATAGATTTACGAAGATAGCTCATTTCATTCCTATTAAAGTCAACTACTCCATGAACAGACTGACAGAATTATATATTCAAGAGATTGTACGATCACATGGAGTGCCAATGTCTATTTTATTAGACCGAGACCCATGATTCACATCACAGTTTTGGAGGAGCTTTTAGGAGGCTCTGAGGTCTCAGTTATCTTTCAGCACGATGTTCCATCCTCATACGAACAGCCAAACTGAGAGGGTGATTTAGATATTAGAAGATATGTTGCGGGCGTGCGTACTAGATTTTGGGGGTAGTTGGACTCAGTATATGCCGCTGGTAGAGTTAGCATAAAATAACAGCCATCAGACCATTATTGGAATGGCACCTTATGAGGCACTTTAGGGTAGGCGATGTCGTTCTTCTCTGTACTGGGATGAATTAGGGGAGCGGAGAGTTGTGGGCCTAGATTTAGTACAGCGGGCATATGATAAAGTTCAGCTCATCAGAGACAGAATCAGTGCAACTTAGAGCCGACAGAAGAGTTATACTGATATTCGTAGTAGGAAACTGGAGTTTGATGTTGGAAATCACGTGTTTTTGAAAATAGCTCCATTAAAGGGAGTTATGAGATTTGGAAGGAAGGGTAAGCTTAGCCGTAGTTTTATTGGCCCATTTGAGATTCTTGAGAGCGTGGGGTCAGTTGCCTATAGGTTAGCCTTACCACTCGTTTTGTCCAGAATACACGACGTATTCCATGTCTCCATATTGAGGAAATACATCTCAAACCCCTCCTATGTGATTAGTTATGGTGAGATAAAGCTCATGGATACTTTGGCATATGAGGAGATACCAGTGCAGATTCTGGATAGGAAAGAACAGGAATTGCGCAATAAGAAGATTCATTTAGTAAAAGTCTTGTGGAGAAATCATGCGATAGAGGAAGCTTCATGGGAACTTGAGGAGCAAATACAACAGAAGTACCTGTATCTCTTCAGTGAGGATCAGTAGTAATCAGCAAAAGTTATGGGTAACTATGTAAAAAAAAAAAAATTTGTAGGTTAGTTAGATAGTATTTTGGTTGTGGGAGAATTTTATTTTATGTGTATTGTAATCTCCCAGAACCTTGAATGTAATCACGGTATTCCTCCACCATAAGTGAGGGTAAGTAATAAAATCAGTAGCCCATTTTCTTTAAAGGATGGTGAATCGCTTAAATAGTAAATTTCGGGGACAAAATTTTTATAAGGAGGGGAGAATATAGAGACCCGAAGAATTACTGTATTTAAATAATAAAAAGGGAGAAAAGGAAATTTTTAAAAGAGGTAACAGCAGGTTCTTGTCGACGAAGTGGCTAATCGGGATGGTTGACGGGGACATGTGTCTCATCGACGAGGAATTACCAAGAGGGCTATTTCGGGGCCTAAAATTTGTCGACAAACTCCCTTCTTGACCTTGTTGATGAAGTAACGTGTCTTGTCGACGAAGGCCAGTATATAAGTTTGCCATATTTGGATTTCAATGCAGAAAACTTGCATGCACCACTTTTTCTCTCTAGATTTTCGTCCCCTCTACCTTCTCTCTAACTTTCTGGCTCAAGTTTTCACTGGTTCGACGATCCGAAGTCGCCACGCTATTCATGGGAAGATTCTTTTCATATCTGCTAGAGTAGATCGTCGGTTAGGCTAACTTGGGAACCATCCCAAAATTTGGGTAAGTTAGTTAATTTCAGTTTTATTGGGTTTTTGGTGTTTCCGAAATGAAAAAAATATGTTAGGTAAGATCATATTGAAGTTTTGTTGAGAAAATATCAATTTTAGGGTGTTGAGCATAGGAACACACAGTGGTGATTTTGGGTATTTTGTGGGCTTCCCCGAAAGTCAAGTAAGGGGATAAATTAGATCAGGTTTCTTATAAAAATTTACTTACTATTCTACAACATTTAATTTTAGGTAAATATGTATATTGTAGAATTATGTTCGAAATTATGTTAAAATATGGTTTTCATGTATAATATCATAAATATGATTTTAGAACAGGTTTTATGATCTGAATATTACCCCTTTTGTGTGGCATGAGAACATTTACCATAGGAATTATGATAATGAAATATTTTGTTTACAAAATAAGCATGTTATTACTACTTTCAGGAAAATATTAAAATGACACAAGGATTTTTAAACTAAGGATTTTATATGATATGTCGGCGTTAGGGCCGAGGGTTTTTATGATATGTTATGCCGGTGTAAGGGCCGTAAATTTTATATGATATGTTATGCAAGATTTTATGAAAATAATAACATAATAGATATTATTATGAAATAGCTATGTATCATTATTTGGAAATATATTATATGTTATCAGAACCTAGTTGGCTTGGTTTAGGCTTTTATGAAGCACGGTACTGTAGCTATATGATCACGATCATGTATATGTTAGTGCTACCACTTGCCGTAAGTGGTAGTGGGAGATTGACAGTCGATGTGGTTTTATGGTAGTGCAGGCATCCCTCTGGTGTCCGGACTAGGACGGGTAGACCCATCATACTTATAGACTTCTGTTTATCTAGCGTGGTCGGCCAACCATTGCTAGGTCCTGCCTTTAAGCCACACAACCCAGTTATTTGGGGGTAAGACATGACACCAGCCTGCTATCTATCCAGGGTGTTTTCCATGTTCAGTTATATGAGATAATTTATATGTATAGAAATTCAATATGTTATACCATGTTATGATAAAATATGTTTTTCTCATATATGATACAGACAGTTTTATCAAGTATGATTTATGTACTGTTATATGTATTACATGAAAATACGCATGTTGCCACTCACTGATATTAGTTTATTTCCCTTATTGAGAGGTGTCTCACTCCAGTTATATATAAACATTTTAGGAGCTTCGGATAGAGGAGCGGATAGAGCTCTGCAGTGTTAGAGTTCGACTATTCTACCTTGTCCGAAGGGTAAGTCATTTTGCTAGGGTCTGACGGATTTTTAGATTGTGACTCTCGAGCACTTTTTGGATATTTTGGGATGTGTGTATATGTATGACAATTGTAGTAAAACTCTAGTATTGTGTTGGTTGGATGATTGGATATGTATATGTTTTTACGTTTCCCGTTGTTTAGGTATTAGTATTGTATTTCAGGTATATGCCTGGTAACCATGGATCCAAATTGACTATGAGTTGATAGGATTATTCTATTATCTATTATTATGGAAAATAATTATTATGGTAAAATAGGCAGGTCGTTACAATGTTTGCCCATTGTTCATCTATGCATACAAACTCAAGTGTCACATCTCCTTTTTGCACATGATCACAAAGAAAATGATGTCTAATTTCTATATGTTTAGTTCGTGAATATAATATAGGATTCTTTGAGATATTTATTACACTCATATTGTCGCACCTTATAGGAATTGTGTCATAACTTAATCCAAAATCTGTCAGTTGTTGCTTCATGTATAGCATTTGAGCACAACAACTTCCTGCCGTAATGTATTCTGCCTCAACTGTTGAAAGAGCGACTGAATTCTGCTTCTTGGAAAACCAAGAGACTAAAGAATGACCTAAGAAATGACATGTGCCACTCGTGTTCTTTCTATTCACTTTGCTACCAGAAAAATCAGCATCTGAATAGTTGATAATCTTAAAGGATGTATACTTAGGATACCATAACCCTAGTTCAATAGTTCCTATGAGGTATCTAAGTACTCATTTGACAGCTAACAAATGTGACTCTTTTGGTGCAGTTTGAAATCTTGCACACAAACATACGCTGAACATTATGTCAGGTCTGCTGGCAGTCAGACATAGTAAGCTACCGATCATTCCACGATAGAGCTTGACATCTACTAGTACTCCTTTTTCATCTTTTTCTAATTTCAAGGAAGCGCTTATAGGTGTCCCTAGTATTTTTCCATCTTCCATATTAAACTTTTTAAGTAGATCTCTAATGTACTTCGATTGATTTATAAAAATTCCATGTTTTGCTTGTTTGATCTGAAGTCCTAGGAAGAAATTTAGTTCACCCATCATGCTTATCGCAAATTTATTTTGAATATTGCTCGCAAACTCATTACACAAATCTTTATTTGTTGCTCCAAATATGATATCATCTACATATACTTGAACTAGGAGCATGTCATATTTCTTAGACTTTATGAAAAGTGTTGTGTCTATCCTTCCTCTGATAAATCCATTATCCAATAGAAAACCGCTTAGCCTTTCATACCAAGCTCTAGGAGCTTGCTTTAAGCCGTACAAGGCTTTAGTTAGTCTATAAACATATTTTGGATACTAATGGTTTTCAAAATCTGGGGGTTGTTCTACATATACCTCTTCACTTATGTAACCATTTAAAAATGCGCTTTTGACATCCATTTGATACAACTTTAAATCCTTAAAAGCAGCATAGGCTAAAAGCATTCAAATGACTTCCATTTTAGCTACAGGTGCAAAGGTTTCTTCAAAATCTATTCCTTCTTCCTGGTTATATCCCCGAGCTACTAGTCTTGCCTTATTTCAAACAATTATCCCATGTTCATTTTTTTTGTTCTTATATATCTATTTTGTTCCAATAATTGTCTTATCCTTAGGTCTAGGAACTAATGTCCATAATTTATTTCTCTCAAACTAGTTTAACCCTTCTTGCATGGACATCACCCAAGAATCATCCTCAATTGCATCACTCACATTCTTAGGTTCTTCTTGAGACAAAAAGGCAAAATGACTAATCTCATTCCTAAGTGAGGATCATGTGGTTACTCCACGTAATGGCTCACCTATTATTTTATCAATGGGATGACTCTTTATGTTCTTCCATTCTCTAGTTAGTTCATTAACCTCATTTTCAATTTGATTAGTTTCAGCAGATGGTTCTCTCAAATTGGTTTAACCCTTCTTGCATGGACATCACCCAAGATTCATCCTCAATTGCTTCACTCACATTCTTAGGTTCTTCTTGAGACAGAAAGGCAAAATGACTAATCACATTCCTAAGTGAGGATCATATGGTTACTCCACGTAATGGCTCACCTTTTATTTGATTAATGGGATGACTCTTTATATTCTTCCATTCTCTAATTAGTTCATTAACCTCATTTTCAATTTGATTAGTTTCAGAAGATGGTTCCTTAATTTCATTTCTCTTTTTTGAATCATTTTCAATAGACAGTTTTTCAAATTCCTTATTTATTTCAATTTCATCTTCATCGATCCTTTTAGAGAAGGGATTTGACCAATCGAATACTACATGAATTGATTCTATAATGGTTAATATTCGTTTATTATATACTCTGTAGGCTTTACTATCTAAGGCATACCTTAGAAAGATACCTTCATCTAATTTCACATCAAACTTTCCTAAATGTTCATTGTCTCTAAGCACAAAACATTTACAGCCAAAGACATGAAAATATGATATGTTTGGTCTATGACCATTCCATAATTCGTAAGGAGTCTTATTTAGAGATGGTCTAATCAAAACTTTATTTAGAACATAGCAGGCGGTATTTACTGCCTCAGCTAAAAAATACTTAGGTAGTTTATGTTCATTAAGCATAGTTCTAGCCATTTCTTGTATAGATCTATTCTTTCTTTCAACTACACCATTCTGCTGTGGTATTCTAGGAGCCAAAAAATTATGAGCTATTCCTAATGAATTGTAGTAGTCTTCCCCTATCACTTTGGATTTTAGTGCTAGTATACCCCTTTTCATTTTGAATTTTCTTACACAGATTTATGAATTGTTCACATACTTCGTCTTTGTGACCTAAAAATAGTACCTATGTATATCTTGAATAATCATCAACTGTGACGAATGCGTATGATTTTCTTCCTAAACTCTAAGTTGGGTTTGGACCAAATAAATCTAAGTGTAGCATTTGAAGTGGCCTAGTAGTAGAGATTACTTTCTTCTTCTTAAAGCCAGTTCTTGCTTGTTTTCCTAGTTGGCATGCATCACAGATTTTATCTTTCACGAATTTAGTCTTAGGCAATCCCTTAACTAATTCTCCCTTAAGAAGTTTAGATATTAAGTCCATGTTTGTGTGTCCTAGTCTCCTATGCCAATGCCAAATCCAACTAATCTCATTTATAACAGAAAAACAAGTAACATGTTGTGAAGCAAGATTGTCAAGGCTAGTGATGTAGATATTTTCATGACGATCAGCAGTAAACAATATTTTGTTTTTAGATTTATTCTCTACAGTGCATTTGTCATGTTCAAATGAGACTTTATAACCTTTATCACATAGTTGACTTATACTCAATAAGTTATGTTTCAATCCATCAACTAATAGCACGTTATCAATGACAAGTGAAGGTTCCTTACCAACCTTACCAACTCCAATGATTTTACCTTTAGAGTTATCCCTAAATGTAATGAATCCTTTGTCTTTGGATATGATAGATGCAAATTTTGATTTATCTCCTATCATATATCGCGAGCATCCGCTATCTATATACCACTTGTCCTTCGAGGAGGACAATCTCAAGCACATCTGCAAAACACAATCAAATAACTACTTTTGGTACCCAGATTTTGTTGGGTCCATTGGGGTTAGTACTAGATTCTCCTTTGACTTTCCAGACTTTCTTAATTTTGACATCTTTATTTTTGAATGGACGGTCAAATTTTATGTGACCTAATCTCTTACATTTAAAACATGTAATATTTCTATGATAGTCTTTAATTGGAACATACAATTTTGACTCTCTTACAAAATATCCTATATAGGGATGTCTCTGTTTTAGATTCTCCTTCCCATTAAAACCAAGACCTTCCTTCTCTAGGGAATTTTTTTGAGCTCCTAGGAGTTTTTCAAAATTATTTTGACCTTTTGTAAATTTACAAATAATCTTAGATTTATCATTCAAATTCTTTTCTAACTCCTCAATTTTCAAATCCTTGTCTTTCATGAGAGATGCATAAGATTCATTTTGACTTTCAACTAACTTCGAAAATTCTTTCAATTTTAATTTCAAACCAGAATTTTTCTTATTCATTTTCTCAAGCATTTTAAAGGTATACAGATATTCCTAATGCAATTCATCATAACAAAGCATGCTATTTTCATTTTATGAATCACTTGAGTAGTAAGATGAAGCAAAACAAAAAGATTGTACCTTGTGGTCATCATGAGTCATCAGACATAGATTCGCAATCTCGTCATCACTAGATTCAGATTCTGAACTACTGGTACTGTGAGTGTCCAAGCCCACCTTTAGAGCCTTCTTCTTCTTCTTCTTAGACACTCTCTTCAGCTGGGGACAATCTGGCTTGATATGTCCAAACTCTCTACAATTGTAACACATGGGAGGATCATCATTTTTGCTTCCTTCTGCTTGACTCTCCCTTTTTTGTTTTTGAGCCCTTGAATTTTCTGGTGTATTTCTTGTTCTTTCTCATGAACTCTCCAAATTTCTTAGTGATAAGTGTCATGTTTTCATCCGATTATGAATCTCTTCCTTCACTGGAGCAGTGAGATGATGCCTTAAGTGTTGTAGCTTTATTTGCTTTAATTTTCTCATTCTTTCTCTCATTTATTGCAAGCTCATAGGTGATGAGCGATCCAATCAATTCATCAACAGACATCTCCTTCATATTTCTCCCTTCTGCTATTGCAGTAGCTTTAGCTTCCCAAACTGGAGGTAGTCCCCTGAGTATTTTCCTAATCAACTAATAAGTAGGGTAAGATTTACCAAGAGCATTTAAAGTATTTGTGATGTGTGTGAATCTAGTGTACATGGATTGAATAGATTCATCAGCAGTCATTTTAAATGTCTCATATTCACTAGTAAGCATGTCTATCCTACTATATTTTACTTCCTTAGTACCTTCACATGTAACTTCTAATTTTTCCCAAATCTCTTTAGTAGTGTTACAGGTCATCACCCTATTAAATTCATTTACATCTAGTGTACAGAATAGCAAGTTCATTGCAGTAGCATTTATTTGTACAGATTTCCAATCTTCTTTAGTATACTCATCTTCAGTTTTGAGTATATTTACCTTATCAACTACTTTCATAGGGACATGGTTTCCCTTGGAAACAATTTTCCACACTTTCCAATCCACATTTTAAATATATATATACTCATTCTTCTTTTCGAGTAGGTGTAATTTACACCGCAAAAAATAGGTGGTCTAGTGGACGAGTGTCCCTCACTGAGTGGAGTTACACCGATGTGTGTCATGTGATCTTTTTACAAAAATGATGGTTAAGTCTATATAAACCCTCTCTGATACCAAATGTTAATTCAAGTGTAATCCCAAAAGGGGGGGTTGAATTGGGTATTTTAAATAACTTTAAGTTTATTTTACCACTTAATCCCTATTTCAATATTTAACAAATTAATTGTAGGGGCTTAAAATTAATTCAAATTATTATCTCAATAAATTATATTTTAACCAATTAATTATCAAGTGCGTATAATATAAATCAACATACAACCATGCAAAAGTTGATAATAAAATGCAAGCGAAAATTAAAAAGATAAGGGAAGAGAGAAGGCAAACACGATTTTACGAGATTTAACCAACCCTGTCTACGTACTTGCCTTGAGCAATCCTTTTAAGGATTCCACTAAATCTATACTCCTTTAACTAAGACGGAACTTCCCTTACAATCCGCTGCTTACAAGAGGTACAACTTCCTCCTCACCCAATTCACAACCCAAACCGTGATTACAATATAACTGTTCTGGAAAAACTCAATAAAGCTTCTACAAAAGCTGGTGAGTACAATAGAAATTCCTAACACATTCATATGATAAAACCTAAAGTTCAATAAGTGTATGTAATGTGGTCAATAAAATCTTTGAATAATCTTTGGTTTAAAAGAATATGACTATTCCACTTCAAATATTGAGTCTAACCAAATGATCTCAATACAAACATGTAAATCAGTTTTACTCCAAAAATCTAAATCGATCAGTTTTGTTCCAAATATCTAAAACACAATTTGATCTTTGTATATGAATATGTATATAAATATATATATATATATATGTATATATATATATATAATATGTGTTCCAAAGATTAAAAACCTAATATAATATTTTTCAGAAAATATCCCTCAATAATATATATATATATATATATATATATTTATGAGCTCTTAGGATATTTAATCAAGTGGTTTTGTAATATCTAAAATATCGAGTCTTTAAATGAATAAATACTTGAATCAAAAATATTCAACCATTGGCAAAACTTTTCTCAAGTAGTGATCTTTTCAAAACAATATATATATATATATATATATATATATATATATATATATATATATATAGATATATATAAGTACACTCAAGATCAATCTCTCAAATAATATTCAATGATAAATTTTTTAGATGAAAAACTCTTTGAGAATAAGTAGTAACAAATAGATCGATTTACCAAACCTCAATACCAAGTTGAATGCACAACAATCGCTAGAATGCCTTTTGAAAATCAATGTAACTTTAGCTCAGATTTGACATATATGCTTTGAAATCACAAGCAAGAGTTCAGAAGTGTGTTCAATGCTCTCCCAAGTTGTGCTAAACATTCAAGACACTCAATCTCATGCCGAAGGTTGAGGCACTAGGGTTTAGAGGTTGATTATACAGGTAATCTCGGCCTTAGGATAAGTCTTGACCATTGGATCAATTTGGTCAAGTGTATAACCCGCGTGTTCTCTCGCTAAAGATCAGATTTTTTAACTCCCCGTAGGTTCAGACAACTAAAGATTCGGGTTCAGACGTCTGATGTTCCTTAAAGCACCGAAATTATAGTCTAGACACAGGGTCAGATGACTGAACTGAGGGTTCAGTCTTCTGAAGTCCCTTCATGCGACTGAACTTGACGGTTCAGACGTCTGAAGGTGTTCTGCCTATTCTGTGTTTCATAATTAATTCTTCAGATGACTGAACTAATTCTTCAATCTTCTGAGGAAATTCTTCAGACGTTTGAAGTAGAACTTCAGTCGTCTGAAGTTGCATCTTCAAACTGCTGAGGGTAATCCTCAGCAGTATAGGCAGTCCAACTTTAGTTTTTTTTATTTTTTTTTCAAAAACCATTTTTGCTTTCTTGCTTTGCTTCTTCATAAAACATTTTCCAGAGTTTAAATAAAGTCTCTAAGTCAATGAATAACCCCTAAAATATTTTCATGAGATGCATGTCCTAAGGTCAGTTTAGGGTATATTTTGAGTTTCGAATTAAATCATATGAAATATGTAAGTACATTCAGTTTTAAATACCCATTCCCATGATGATCTTAAACTTGACACTTGCATCTTCATTCTTCTACTATTTTAGTTCCATGGATTGTGTCAAGTTGTATATCCTTTAATCCTCATGGCTTCCATGACTTTCTAACCTTCCGTGCATGCTAAATATTGTTCATGTTTACAATCTCAATGCACAGATCAAATACCAAGTGATTTGTCATTATCAAAACAGGATTGGACTCATAGAGTCAACAATTATGAATAAATAGTACTCAGAAATGTCGGTTATATTTTAAACTATATGAGCGCACGATGTACTATGAGATGTTTTACTAGCTAAATTTAGTTTCAATTATTTGTCAGTATAATGTGTTCGTAAGCTCAGTTGCCACACACTAGTGATAGAATATTTCCTCTTACCGAGCATTGTTTCATCCTAGTGATTTAATATTTTTTAGGTGATCCAGTTAGGCGAGCAGATCAGGCGAGCAGATAGAGAGAGCGAGTACACTACCCTATCTGTAGGGTAAGTTTTAATTGGAGATTGTATTTTTGAGTAGTAACCTAGAGTTTTGGGCATATGATACTAGGATGATGTGTAATGATGTAATTATATTTTGGGGAAAAACTAGATTCCAGTATTGTAAATATGGATGTATGTTTTTATGTTTTCTACTGCTTAGATATGTGATATGAGCAGGGTTTCCTCAATGCTCACTTAGGGCCTGGGAGGTTATAGTAGATAATTCAGGGGTGCCAAAGTTAATAGGTAAAAAAAAATGGTATAATTTTTGGGTCGTTACATTATGTCTGTTAGACATTTACTGCAAACAAAAGTAGATGTCTAAAGAATTCAATGTGTTATCTGTATATTAAACTCGAATGGCTTGAAAGAAATCAATCAAAATACATATTTTAAAAGAACATCCACTCTCATCTTGTACAAAATATTTTCCACTATATTTTGTATTCAAAGTGTACTCATTGTTAGATCTTCCTAATAGATTGAGACTTTGTGAAGTCTCTTTAAGCTTACAAATTCTACAATTCAGATCACATTTGCGTGAGGTTAAAAAAGACCTGGGAGATCTTTTTATTCCCGTTCTTGTTTCTTCTATTACATGTAATCCCATGAGGATTGTGTTGTCCTAGGTTTTGTGGCACTATATATTGGTCGAAAAGCTGAGTGAGAGTGAGGGTTTCTCATTCTTGTAATTGGGGAGATTCCCCATGATGATGGTATTGTTTTGAAAGCAGTGGCATTGTGTTTTTACTAGTTTCTAAGAAAGAAAGTGTGAGACAGGATGGTTGTCCCGACTATGAGGTACTAAGTGTATTTAGATTAGATCATAATGGAAATACTCAAACTAGTTTGTTTGATAAGTGGATGTAGGTCTGGCGATCAAACCATTATAAACCTTGTGTCCCTTTCTCAATTGTGGTTTGATTATTACCTTATGTGTTGGTAACAATTGATGCTCTGATACCAATTGTTGTTGTCGAGTGCGAGCAATGGAAGCCCTCACACAAGCTCAGAAAACAATCAATGGAACAAGCAATGCAAGCACTCAATGATGAAATATACGAAACTAGCAATCACTTAAGAATAAGAATAAATGAAAGCAAAAATCAAAGACACAAGATTTACATGGTCCCAAAATTTGCCTACGTCCATGGGAGCAACGACTGTTTTTCACTATCACAAGAAGCTTACATCAAGATTACCCAACTAGGGTTACATAATATGATTAAATACTAATGCTATGCGTACAAAAGACTTCTACTATATCTAAAACACTTGTGTAGCAATCTCTAGGAGGAAAATCCTCCAAAAACTCTCAATCTACTTATCTCCGATTTGAAATTCTGTGACGTGTACGAGCATAACCGTTGATGGTTTTAGCCAAACCATCGACGATTTTTACCTGAGAGCAATTCCTTTGCAGACTATCTTGAAACAGTCAACAGTTAAGCCAAACCATCGACGGTTTGCCTCTTGCAACCTTCTCTGTTTGTTTCTTGCTTCACGATGCTCTCACCTGGTGCATGTGTTCCACTCAAAACATAAGCTGCATCCCCAACAATCTTCACCTTAGCAGATATTCACTACTTAGGAGAAATCCAAAAGTATAGCCCCGCTGCTCCACTCGGGCCAATATATTGGGATCACCTCCAATCTAACAACTAGAGACATAAACCAAGTCCAAGCCACGCTTGAACTTGTTCGTGGTAATGAGAACTCCACCTAACTGAACACCCAGTTCCTTGAATGATCCTTTAAACCACAATACTACCTTGGCAGCCTCAACCACTGCCAACTACGCCAATCCAATTGTAATCAATGCGACTTGAGACTAAACCCTAGACTTCTGACAATTAGGCCTTCCTAAAGCATACCCCGTTGTAGGCCTTCTATCATTTGAGTCCCCTATGTAGTATGCATCCACAAATCCCACAACGGGCAGGTTACTCTATTGCCTGCCAAAGTACCCCACTGCACTGGCATATGAAACCTTTGACATGTCCTGAACATCACCACCCGTCGTTGAGTACTGAGCAGTAGACTATTTACTTTGATTTGCCACTAGTGTACCACCCTAAGATAACCACCATCTCCCTGCAGTGCGACCACAAAACCACCCTGAGATAACAACAATCTCCTTGTAGTTTTGTCCATATAGTACCCTGAGATAATCTCAATCTCCTTGCAACTTTATCCTTGCGAATATCCAACCCAAGAATATTCTTGGTAGCACCCAAAACCTCCATGTCAAATTCCTTTCTTAATAGAGTCTCCAACTGATTTGTCTTAGTTGGATTCTTCCCAGAAATTGGTATGGCTCCTATCCACTTACCATTCTCCTGGTTGTGCAATGCTTCCTAAAAGGTAGTAGGATCCTTCCTGGTAATAATGGATGCATAAGACATCAAATCATCAAATTTATACCTGGGCGGTGGTCTGATAGTGCACCTGGGCCCATTGTGATCTTGCTAGTCACCTGAGCTTGAACGCCCAGCATTATGACCAATGTCATCTCTACCTTGAGTCTATAACTCCACCTGCAACACAATCTCCTATTTGCTACCATTTGTACTATGATACTACTGGTCTCCTGAACTATAACTCCCTACATTTCTGCCCTATGTCTCCAACTCCACCTACCCAATATGCTCGTTGCTATTGCAGCTTTTTAGCACCCGTTTCTCTTCATCTGCCTAAGTATGCAGCACAATGGATTTAATACCTAAAATCATGTCTCCACTAATCAACACCCTGTTTGCCATTGGATCACCCAACTTGAACCCATCTTTCTTATACCCCAGAAAGATGTACCATCTAAACATTATACCAAGCTTAGATCCCACCTCACTAAAAACGCGCATGACTGGACCTCCAAACTCTCTTAAATTAGAGAAGTCTACCACATAACATGTCCAAGCCTCTTCTGCAACTCTCCCATCTAGTGATACCTTTGGTGATCGATTAATCGAGAAACCCACCATACTTGCTGACTTTACCAAGAAGTTTCTTGTAAGCTCAACATACACCATACCATGCTCACAAAACTCCTTGAACACCAACATACTTAGCTCCAATATTTGACCCAAGGAACTCTCTCCTAGTGTGGTACTCCACCTCAGCCAGAAGTTAAACCTGAAAAACATCTCCAACTTGTGCCACATGAGGCAGCCTTAGACCTTTCGTGATAACCTCACAAAGTACCCATGTCCAACCTATGATTCTGCCCTCACTGGTCCCCAAACATCCAAAACAAAGTAGTAAGAATACCCTCCATTTTGTGTGTGGTTGTTTTACACAAAACGGTATTATCTAAATCAAACTTTCAGCTACAACTCCACCTACAACTGTGTTACCCAGCAGTGCATAGAGATTCCCTGCTAACATATGTCCCTTTATCATCATCAAGACGCCTTTAAACACCTTCATTGTTACTTGTAACTATACCCATTACAATCCAAAGTGCCCAATGATATTATATTCTTTCGTAGATCAGGTACATGCCTTACACTACATAATGTCTTTATTAAACCATCATTCATCTTGATTCAGATATCTTCCATTCCGATAACTTTGCAGGAAACATCGTTTCTCATTATAATGGAACTAGAACTCACCAATATGTAAGAGGTGAACCAAGTTTTGTTGGGTGTCATGTGAAAAGAACATCCCGAGTCTAGGATCCAAGAATACGCGAGGCATTCTGAACCTAATGAAACAAAATGCATCTCACAATCACATCTCCCCAAGTCTCCTTCTTCCACTATATTAGAATTCTGAACCTAATGAAACAGAATGCATCTCACAATCACTGCTCCCCGAGTCTCCTTCTTCCACTATATTAGCAGATTTTGATGAACCCTTTTGAGTTTTTGCTTTCCCCTTCTCCCACTCCAGACACTCCGATTTTATATTCCCTATTTTCTCGCACTTAAAATAGCGAACATCCTTACTCCTCCTAGACTGCGATTGAGTTTTATTACCACTCGATCCACTCCAAGACTTGTCTCTCCCACTATCTTGATTACCCTTCGCCACGAGCACTCCACCATGTGAACCCTCATCGCTGGTCTTCTTCCTCTGATGGAATTCCATCAATGCACACGTGATATCCTCCAACCTTAGGGTTTCTTTTTTCCCAAGTCAGCGTCGTAACCAAATTCTCGTACAATACGAGTCCTTAATTGTAAGGGCATTATTTTTTAGGATATATTGTCTATAAAAGGAGAAGGGGAAGTTTAGTTAGGTATGCAAACATCACACTCTATTTTTGTAGCTTTGTTGGACACCTATAAAAAATAAAAATTAAAAATTAAAAATTAAGGCAAAATTTGAAGGACTTGGATATACTTTAGGAAAGCACTCCAATGCCTAAGTCAAAAGAGAGAAGAGACTAATGTAGATAGGCATCCAAAAAACATTTTCAAAAATTTTATTTGATTCTAATACTTTAGTTTGAGATGTGGATATCGATGTTCTAATTATTTTATGATTTTTTATTTAATTTAAGAACAAATAAATATTCATCCAATTAAATTTTTAATTTAATAATATTAACTAGACAAGTTGTCAACTTTAAATATTTATTTTTATTTAAAATTTTTTAACAATTCCATTGTATAGCCTCCTACTTAATTTTTAACCAATCGTCTTGTCCTTCACCACCTATAGTTTTTCCAAATGTCCTTTCATGTTAGCATCTTGGTTTTGAATTTGAATACCAAGTGGACCACCCACTCCATTTTAGATAAGGGCGTTGAGACTTTTAGCCCTCCCAAATTGTTAAAATTGGAGAGTAGTTGAACTAGTTTAGGTATGCTTTAGTGACGGGCTACATTGTCGTGGGCTTTGGGTGAGCCCATAACTCAAGCACGCGGCCTCCCTCGTGCTTTCCTATATATCAAATGAGCCCATTTGGCATACTCTTGGCAATATTTTTCCCTGATTTTAAACTAATTTTTTATATTAATAATTCTATCATCTCAAATTGGTTCATTATTGTTTCCAGTTGCAAGTGACTATTGCAGAAAATTGAACAATTTTTTTTTAAATTAAAAGAAATACTCTATTTATTGCAAGAAAAGGATCACAAGAAAAATTATGAAATTAGATGATTTGTTTAAAAATTATTGAGTGAGAAAAAGCTAATTAATTTTAATAAATGATGTAATATCTTAATACTTGTGATTTTCCCTAACGTACTACTTGATTTTCTTAAATAATTGAACCCTACAATTATAAGGTAATGTTTGGAATAATGGATTTTAGGTCTTATACTTTATTTATGTGAATTTATAAGATAAAAAAAAGTTAATATAATTTTATATCGATTAAAGTAAGAAAAAAGTGATCTCTAAATTTTTTAATAAATTAATATGTACATACATATATAATCTTTTTATTATAGTTATTTATGATAGATTTAGTAATTCTTTTAATTGCTTGCTACATTACTAGTAATTTCTTCTTCTTTTTTTCTTTTTTTTTTTTATGTTAGAATTGATGTATTTTCAAGAGGGGGTGAATTGAAAATTTGAACTTTTTCCTAGGTTAATCCAAATTTTTCAAACAATATTGCACAAACCTAGGGTCTTTCTATATAACTATAAATTCAATCAAATGTTTAAGCAATTAAATAAAAACATTCAAGTGCTGAAATTTAAATTGCAAAAATTAAAAGTAGACACAAGAAATGTTATCAGGATTTGGTCAATACTGTCTACGTCCCCACCTCAGCTCGCAAGCCCGAGAATTACCACTATTGCTCACTTAACGGGTGGAGCGACATCATTTACAACCAGGTTAAATTACCAAGGTTAACCTCAACCTTTACACACTCTCCTTACAGGGCGGAGAAGACCATATCGATCCTTATAGGTTAGATCAACTCCCCCTCAGGTCACACCTGGAATACAACAGTGAGGATAAAATTTTTGTACAATACATATGCTTCTAAACAAGCAGATTATGTACTAATACGCACAAGCAATAATCAGTACACCTCAAGCAGATAGGAATTATAAGCTCAATGCAAACAATGTGTAATAGTACTCTAGGTAATGTCAATAATCAATCAAGTGCAAAAGTGTATTACCAATCCATCTTTGAAACAATATGTAAATATATTTCAACCACAAGTAGACTTTCAAATAATATAATCAAATGTCTCAAAATGATTTTCAAAAACTTTATGCACAAAAGACAATAGCAAAGCAAGCTTGTCAAAAAGATATTTGCTTCACAATCACAAAATAGGCTTAATGAGTCTTGCAATAATAGTGCAAAAACTCAAAAACTAAAAGTTTCCACAACCAATAGATTTATTAATTAAATTGGGGAAAAACTTTTGACTAAAAACTCTTGATCAAAATCAATCAAACAATCAAAGAAAATGAGAGTTATAGCTTTTGTAAGCACTGTGGGATGGTTTGGAATACTTTCTCTCAAAAGGATTTTGCTAGATATTGAACAATGAAAGAGTATTTGGGGCTTGAATGACTAAAATGAGCTCTAAAAAATTCAAAGGATTTTTCAACTAATCAAATCACTAATCCCATCTTAATTTTGCAAATGAACTCATATTTGTAGACATACCCAAAAAAAATAACTGTTGGGGACATAAGGGTAATATTTAAAATTATTTTAAACATGTTTAATAAAAATAACTCTGATTTACCCTTAATTACCCGCGATAAAATTTGGCCAACCTGAGAGTTTCAGAAGCCTGACCCTTGGTTCGGTCGCTCGAATAGACACATGAGAAAAAGTGAAGTTTTCATGTACGAGTGCTTGAAAATATGTTCGGTCTACTGGCCAAGGCGATTTTCCAACCTGCTTGAGGTTCGGTCACCTGCTCTCAAGTTCAGTCTGCCAAACTTACATTTTCGATCGCCCGAGTGTATTTTGAACGTAAATGTTCGGGCGCCCAAGTTGTTGGAAAAGTCCTTAATAGGAGTTCGGTCGACCATGAACACTATGTTCATTTTGGTTGGGTCACCCAAAGTTAAGTCAACGTTCTGACTTTTCCTATGTTCGGTCTGTGACGCCCCGATTTTTATATGAATTTTTTTTAAATAAATAAATAAATATTCACTTCATCATCACATCCATAAATCGACCACGTCAACAACCCTATTATCATTCATATGACCCGACCCGCATTGGGAACTGAGTAAACAGTTATTTCAATTATACAACCTAACAGCAGAAGATAGTATATACATACCAGTCAGAATACAATCCCTAGAGTATCAACATACATGTATATAAACATCACCATCATAGACTCAAAAGAAACTCAACACTAGGGGAATTACACCTTCCCTAGTCCAAATGGTCACGGAGCTTTATCACCAGGCATATCCCCGTTCCCTAAAAAATTTAGATAATTTGGGTAAGACACATCTCAGTAAGAAGGAATAAATTATTTTCAGTGTGGTCATGAGTTCAGTTATAACACACTTTACCTTTCAAATCATCATTTCATGTGAGAAAATACACTTCTATACACATTCTCATAATCATATAGATATACAACACAAGTTTTTATAAACTTTAAAATCATTTCTCAAATTCAACAATTTTCAACACATATTTACCGCGAAGTTCCTAAGAATAGGGAAGATTACCCGTTCATACAGGTAGCTTCCCTATACCCTAACACGTTATGTAGTAAGGTATGACCACATCTGATATCTATCAGGGCACTCCCCTTACTCGGTAAGCCCTCAAGCGGATAATTTCACTTCGCCTCTGTTATTTATATTATTAACACACACAGTTCCATTTCTCAATTTTATCATTCTTTATTTCTCAATTCCCATTCTTTCTTTCATTTCTAATTTTAGCCAATTTTATCATTCTTTCACTTTCCGTTTCCATTTTACCATCCAGCTCATAAGTATCCTTGGTACCTAGTACCAACATCGCATCTGTAACTCATGGCTACCATGAGGATCTTTCTTTTCACGCCATGCTTCCCCACATGGTTAAGGTTGTGCAGCCCAAAGGCTAGATCTAACTGTGGTTGTCTGACCCGGTTATATCAAATATCATATCACATATCGTGTCTATAGTACGACTGGCCAGCCTATAATTCTGATCCGGACTCAGGGGGCCCAACAATCCTACAAAATGGCACAGTCGAATGCCACGCCACACGCTCCAAGAGTCTGTGTAGTTGCACTACACCACTAGCAACGGTACGTGAAATTAGGAATAGCTTCCCAAAAGGAGGGGTGAATTGGCTTTTTAAAACTTTCTCTTAAGTTCTTTTAAAGTCCTTAACTTCTTTTAATATTTAACCAATTATTTGACTTGTTTATTTATTTTGTCAATCGAAAAAAAAACTTGGTTTCTTTTGAACAATCAATCAACAACACAATTAAACATTCAATCTTCAACCACACTTTGAAAGTAAAAACAATCAAACAATTAATCTCAATTTCCAAACCAACACAACCACAATTTATTTACCAAATATAAGTTCACTGCAACACTATTAGATTGATAAAATCATTCAAGATTTAAGACTCTTGGAATATAAAACAAATCTTTATACCATCCAATCACAATCAATATAATATATGTAACTTTCAACTTTTGATGTTTTTAGTCCTGTGGTGAATGTGAGTTTTGAACAAAGCCCTGTATATATGAAATTTCTTCTTCAATATGATATTCAATATAAAATCCAATTACTCTTTCCAAACTTCAGAATTCAAATAAACTCTTAAGTTAATTTATTTTTGGGGTGTTTAGCCAAGTAACGTACTTCTCGTATGGTTTCCGCAAAGAATGGTTCAACCAACATACTCCCTTTCGGTTTCTGCAACCCAAATCAAAATTAAACTTTAAGGTTTACTTGATTTCCAAATATACGTAGTTTATATGATTTTAAATTTAAACCATCCACGCAATTTAAATATGTACTGAAAATAAGAATAGGGAAAGAGAGAGTGAGACGGAGATTTTTACGATGTTCGGCTTATACCCAACCTACATCCTCGCCTTTGGCAAACCACCAAAGGATTCACTAAACCTATTCCTTTAGCGGGCAGCACAAGCCTTTACAACACTCCTTGGTTAAGGCTACAGCCCGCCTTCTCCAAACAATGTCCCCTCGTTCGGTCACTCCTTAACTAAGCTAGAGCCTACCTCTCTAAGCAATATCCCCTTGCTTAGCCAACAATCCAAACAATCCTTGGAATCTCCAATTTACAAGAAATAAATCAAATATATGTGTACAAGAACTTGTTCACACAAAGAGCTGAATAGGATAATAGTTTAGAAACTAATATACTTCAAAGTAAATAATAATATGGAATTTAACTTGAAGCGCAATGAAGTATATCTCCGATTAATTCTTTCAATGATTGAAAGATTTAGAATTTGTAGCACAATGTTGGTGATTGAATCAGTAAGACCTCAGCAAATTTCGTAGACAAGATGAGAGTGAAAGAGCCTTTGAGTATCGAGAGCAATTGAGAGAGATTTTAAATTTTTGCTGAATTTGAATTCTTGGTGTGTTGATTCAATGATCTTTAAGACTTATTTATAGATTTTAAAAGGTATGTAACTTGATCCCCAAGTGACTTGGAGTATCCCCCAAGTTTTCACAAAGTTTGAGCCCCAAGCAAACCATTTAAAAAAATGTTTTCGTTGAGGTTTTTTTTAAAAAAATTTGTTCGTGGCAATCGCCTGCCCCAACCACCAGTTGCCTGCCATGTTATTTTTTAAGGAGCAGCAGGGGTAGTAAGGTGGGTCGCCTGCCAGGATATAGCCAATCATCTGGTTTGACCACCCAGACGCCTGTCCTAATTCAGGCAGTCTACTGGTTGCTGTTATCTTCAAGTACCCTTCTGTTTTTCAATCATAACTTTTTCTGTGTAACACGAACATTGATGATAATAGTGTCAAATGAAAGCTAAGAGAAAATCCTACAACTTTCATGTTGAACCCTTGTTAAAATAAAGAGTTTTTGATAAAGAAAAATACACCTCAATGTAGATGTAAAAAAATTAACAGCATTTTGAAAATCCTCTTTTTGATGTTTTTCATTCCAAAAATGATTCTAACCTTTTTAAAATAACTTTTGACCTTATAAAAATATTTTCCAAGTATGTTAAAAGGTATTTAGGTCCAATAAATTAACTTAAGAGTTTCATATATCCATATTGAAATTATTTGAAGTACTTACATGAAATTTCCTATAGATTCTTTCAAATTTGCAATTCTTGAATTCCTTGAGGTCTTTATGCTTACTTCATCTTTCTTTAAGATTTCATCAAGTTCTCTTTAATCCTCATGCTCTCATGATCTTCAAGCTTTATCATTAAATCCATTTTTCAATCCATGCTTCAAGGTTGATTTAAATCATCCTTCTTTGAAATATAAACTTTCATGAATTCTTTAACCTTGCATTCATCATTGAGTACTAAAAATACATCACTTAAACAAAACATGTTAAGTTCTACTTGTTTGTTAGCATCAAAACAAGATGTTAAGTCTTGTAATGCCAACAGTACTGTGCCCAATATCATAATCATCCATCAGGATTCACTACCACATACCCGCAATCATTATATGGCATTGACATTTCATCAATCATATTGCAGTATATCTCAATTTAGTTCAATATAAATATTCTCATCATTTTCTGTGCACATTTCATCATCTCATAATAATATATATCGTATTTCACGTATTTTAACATTTCTCAAAATGCTCATATCAGTAATTCGCAAAATCTCATTTTTCATGCAAATCATTTCAACTCACATATAAATACAACATTTCATTATTTTCCACTAATCACATCAATCATTCTCATTTCAATATTTTTTCAGGAAATACCCATCGTTATATTTCACAATTTTCAACACATGTCATGTGCCGCACAGTTTTCATCTAATATTCATAATATATTAATTTCACACACTAAAACATTACAATTTAATATTTCTCAAATGTCACACAATTTATCTAATATTTATATCATAATAACTTTCACGCAAAATACCATATGCTCATTTTCACATATTAATTTAAACAGTAATTCTAAAAATGCTGCTATAATTTGTTCCTCTTACCTGACTTACTGAGAGTCTCGTTAACACCCAGATCCTACGCCCTTGGCTCCCGAAACTCAAATCCTGAAATTTACATTTTCCCTAGATTAATTAACTCATTTTCCTAAAATAATACTCATCTAACCTTCCCTATGCTCCATACATCCCAAATTAACATTTAAATTAATATTTAACATCCCCACTTAATTTTCTGAATTATGCCTATAGGTCCCAAAATTACACCCGCAGCACTCATTCGGACCCTAAATTTCAAAATTTCTACTTCAACCTCATATGCTTAATATTCTAGCATTTCTAAATCAATCATAATTAATTAAAAATAAGCCCTTTAATAACCTCCATATCCCAAATTTGGGGTTTTGCCTACGACGACCCCACGAGAAATTCGCTGTGCTAAACTCATTGAGAATCATCCCTAGATTCTCGTGGTGGCGTCCGATCATCGATTAGACTTATAATTTGCAAGAAATTGAGAAAAAAAAAAAAAGGAGAAATTAGCTTACCCCAGGAGATACGCCTATGTCGCTCATACCACCAATGTAACGACCTGCTATTTAACTGGGGTTTTTTTTTTATATCGTAAAATTTATAATGCTCTGATACCAAACTAGATTAACCCAACCATTAACCTAAGCAGTGAGAAGCAAAAATCAAATAAACATAACCATATATAATTATATACAATACCAAAGTGCTAATATATTTTCCAAAATATACACATATGGCTATTCCCCAAATATCCTCAACTAGTCAGCGCTATACAAAAATACTCCCAAAATATACTCACTCTCTACTGACAGGGTAGTACTGAGGCCCCTCTATCTGCAAGCCAGGTCTGCTCACCTACCTGGATCACCTAAAAAATGTTAAAGTAACGGGATGAGCCAATGCTCAGTAAAACGAAATATGCTATTGCTAGTGTGTGGCAAATGAGTTACAATACTATGAAAATATATTGCTATATAATCATTGTATAATTGAAGCTGTAACTGCAATACAAGTAATATAAACCACCCTCCTTTCCAAGTTGCTTAACATATCTACACTTTAGGTTTCTATTCAAAAATACTTCTAATGTACATAAGTATATTCTCTATCTCTATAAATCTGTATATACATAATAATAATAATAATAATAATAATAATAATAATAATAATAATAATAATAATAATAATAATAATAATAATAATAATAACTGAAAACTTCCCTGTGGATAACTGTGTATCATAATTTAACCCCTCATGACAGGGTTGTGCGGCCCGTAGGCGGGATCTACCCTAACTGGCCGACCAGGGTAAACCATTATACTCCCTCAGTCAGATCGGCCACTCCTCAACCCATATCTGATGGGGAGTCTGTCCATATCTGGGCACGATCGACCTACCACCACGTATTATCTAAATAGGTGGTTGCACTCTGAACTAAAATATCTATCACTACGGTACCCTGCTCTGTAACTGTATGGTCCAACAGGGTCTGATACTATATAATACATCTCTATATACAACTATCTGATTTACCATGATTCTAAAATAACTGAATTAACCATGACACTAAAATAAACTGTAATTGTATCAACTGTATTTCAGAACTCGACTGTAATCTGTAAGTCATGGTACTAGAAACTGTATAATCATGGTACTAAAAACTATATAATCATGGTATTCTATAATTACTATAAAAAACTATATAATCATGGTATTCTGTAATTACTATAAAACATATCCACTGGCTGTATATTCTGTAAAACATACCCTGAAAATACTGTAAAACATGCTTCTGTACTATATTTATATTCTCAAGCCACACAGTGATTTAATACATAATATTCATAATTAATAATCTGTATAATGTCCTACTATGAATAATAAACTGGCAAAAATATACATTTCATACTAGAAATCACTTTAGAACTACCTAGCATAGTATATTTCCCTTACCTGTTTTTGGCTAAAAACCCCCTACTGTAGTCGGTCCTACACCCGCAGGGCTATCCACTCAACACCCTGAAAACAACATTTATCATAACAGAATATCAATATTTCTTTGCCTACATCATTTCCCACAGCTGCCAAAAGGCCAAAAATTGACTAAAAGGCCTTACCCTGATTCTGGGAAGAAATTCGACTCGATCCCTCTAACAATCTACCCCAGCAGACTTGAAGAGAACTCTGCTAGGAGCATCGTGGTGGCCTCAGATCGTCGATCTAATGACTGACGGGACCGAAATTGAAGAGATATAGAAGAGGGGTCGTAGGAGAGAGAGAGGGGAGAGAGCGACGCTGGATTTCTGAATTAATCCGAAGTTTTGCACTATTTATACTGCAGGATTCATCGATGAGCCACGTCACCTTGTCGACGAGTCCTGTAAAAAGTTCATCGACGAATTTGCACCCTCATCGATGAATTTCAGACTTCCCAAAAATTCTCTCTCGATATCTTCTCGTCGACAAGATGGGACCTCGTCGACGAGGTCTTGAAGAACCATCGTTGAACAAACTCCTGTGTTCGTTGACGAAGTCTAGGAAATTTTCTTGAAACTATCACCTCCAAAATGCAATGTCGTCGACGAACGCGGAGGTTGCCTCCCTCTATTACTGTTTCCATTTTCCTTTCTCTTTATTATTTAAATATCATAATTCTTCAGGTCGTTACACTCTCCCCTCCTTATAAAATTTCGTCCTCGAAATTTACTATCTATATTTCATTCTATCATCCTATAAAGGCAAATGGTCTACTTATTTTATTACTTGCCCTCACTTATGGAGGAGGAATACCGTGGTTACATGGGTAGTTCTGGGAGATTACAAGTATTAAATAAAATTTCCTCCAAAACCAAAATACTACCTAACATATACTCTACATTACAATTACACTAGACTCAACAAAATAAAATTACCATTCTAGCATATACATCAATACTATAATTCATCGAAAAAGTGGGGATATTTCCGTATGATTTCATCTTCAAGCTCCCATGAGGCTTCCTCAATTGCGTGGTTTCTCCATAGGACTTTTACTAATGGTATCTTCTTGCTGTGCAGTTTTGTTCTTTTCTATCTAAAATCTGTACTGGAACTTCTTCATATGTTAAAGCCTCACTGACTTCCAGTTCTGCATGGCTGATGATATGGGAAGGATCTGTGACGTATTTCCTTAGCATTGAAATATGAAATGCGTCATGAACTCGAAATAGAGATGGTCGTAAAGCTAGCCGATAGGCTACTGACCCAATTTTCTCAAGTATCTCAAATGGGCTAATAAACCTGGAGCTCAACTTACCCTTCTTCCCAAATCTCAAGATCCCCTTCAGTGGAGTTATTCTCAGAAATACATGATCACCCACTTCAAATTTTAGTTCTCGGCATTGAGTATCCGCATAGCTTTTCTTCCGATTCTGCACTGTACTGATCCTATCTCGAATAAGTTGGACTTTATCACACGCTTGCTGAATTATCCCTAGACCCAAAACTCGCCTTTCACCTACTTCATCCCAGAAAAGAGGAGATCAGCATCTCCTACCATATAATGCCTCGTAGGGTGCCATGCTGATGCTAGTCTGATAACTGTTATTATAAGAAAATTCAACTAGTAGCAAAAACTGAATCTAGTTACCTCCAAAGTCTAGCACACATGCACGAAGCATATCTTCTAATACCTGGATTGTTCTCTCAATCTGACCATCGGTGTGAGGGTGGAAAGCAGAAGAGTCCCCAATGCCTCCTGCAAACTCCTCCAAAACAGTGATGTAAAATGTGGATCACAGTCCGAGACTATGGATACCGGCACTCTATGGGGTCGAACAATCTCTTGTATATAAATCTCTGCTAATCTGTTCATAAAGTAGCTAACCTTAATGGGCAGAAAGTGCGCTGTCTTCGTCAACCTATCTACAATTACCCAGATGGCATTCTGACCTTGCAGTGCCGGCGGTAGCCCAGTAACAAAATCCATGGATACGTAATCTCACTTCCACTCGGGAATGAAAAGTGGCTGCAATTGACCAGCCGGCCTCTGGTGCTCAGCCTTAATCTGTTGACACGTCAAACACTGCTGCACAAATTCTGCTATTTCCCTCTTCATGCCACTCCACCAGAAACTCTCGCAGATCCCTATACATTTTTGTGCTGCCCGGATGGACAGTGTATAAAGATTTGTGTGCCTCCTCTAAAATCGTCCTCCTGGTGCTGTCATCTGCAGGCACACACAATTTGGTGCAAAATCTCAGAGCCCCATCGTCAGCAATACTGAATTCCTCTCCCTGACCATCCTGTATTCTGGCAATCACTTCTGCCAATTCTGGATCATCCCTCTAAGAAGCTTTAATCTTTTCATAAAATGTGGGTTGTACAACCAGACTGGAAATAAGAGCCTAAGGATCATCCTCCACTAATTCCACACCGAGTCTTTCCAAATCCATATGAATCGGGTGTTGAACTACTGCTGCTAGCTGTGCTGTATCTTCTGATTTACGACTCAGTGCATCAGTTACCACATTTACTTTACCTAGGTGGTAACTGATGGTGCAGTCGTAATCCTTAATGAGTTCTAACCATATCCTCTGGCGCATATTCAACTCTTTCTGTGTAAATAAGTACTTCAAGCTCTTGTGATCCGAAAATATTTCACATTTCTGACCATATAAGTAATGTCTCCAGCTCTTCAGTGCATGTACAACCGCAGCTAATTCCAGATCATGAGTAGGGTAGTTTTTTCATATTCTTTCAAATGTCTAGATGCATATGCTACCACCCTACCATACCGCATCAGTACACAATCAAGTCCTTTCAAAGACGCATCACTGTAAATCACATAACCATCATCAGTACTGGTGCAGTGACGAGTCACTGCTTTAATTCCTAGAAACTTAGCTCACATTCTTCATCCTACACAAATCTGGAATTCTTCTTGGTCAAACGTGTGAGAGGTCCTGACAAAGCCAAAAATCCCTCAACAAAACGGCGGTAATAACCTACCAGTCCTAAGAAACTCCTAACTTCCTGCACATTCTTCAGCCTGACCCAACTCACCATCGCATCGATCTTGCTAGGATCCACTGATATACCGTCTCCTGAGATCACGTGGCCTAAAAATGCAACCTTCTAAAGCCAGAACTCATACTTGCTAAACTTGGCATAGAGTTTCTCTTCCCTGAGTGTCTCCAGTACCTGCCTCAAATGCACCTCATGATCCTCAAAACTTCTCGAGTACACCAGTATATCATCAATAAAAACCACCACAAACTGGTCCAAATACTAGAGAAAGACTCTATTCATCAAATCCATAAACACAGCTGGGACATTTGTCAAATCAAACGGCATAACAAGAAATTCGTAGTCCCCATACCTGGTCCTGAAAGCTGTCTTTGAAACATCCTTTTCTTTTACCCTCACCTGATGATAACCTGATCTAAGGTCGATCTTGGAATATACCCGTGTACCCTGGAGCTGATCAAACAAATCGTCAATACAGGGTAGAGGATATTTATTCTTAATAGTAACCTTGTTGATTTCTCTGTAATCAATACACATCCTTAGAGACTCGTCTTTCTTCCGTACGAATAACATTGGAGCTCCTCACGGCGATACACTGGATCGTATAAACCCCTTGTCCAGCAAGCCTTGCAACTGCTCCTTTAATTCTCCCATTTTAGCTGGAGCCATATAGTAAGGAACCTTAGAAATCGACATGGTCCCTAAAGGTAAATCTATAGAAAAATCCAGCTCACGCACAGGAGGCAACCCAGGTAACTCCTCTAGAAAAACATTTGGAAATTCTCATACAACCGGGGTACTGTCACGCTTCGATTCATTCTCTTCCACTTCTTTTACAAAAGCCACAAACCCCTGACTTCCATACCGAAGTAATCGGCTTGCCTGCACAGCGGATACCAACTGCGATGGCGCACGTACATGTGAACCAGCGAATCTGAATTCCTGCTCACTAGGGGGTCTAAAAACTACTTCTTTTTGACGACAGTCAATACTGGCGTGATTGGCAGTCAACCAGTCCATACCCAGTATTATATCAAACCCACACATATCAAATACAATCAAATTAGCTGGTAACACTTTCCCCTGAATTTCTATCGGATAACCCCTAAGTACCCTTTGACATCTGATCGCTGACCTTGATGGTGTAGCTATTGACAACGCTATATCTAATAATTGGGTCTCACTCTCAGATAATTTAACATGAGATGTAGAAATGAAAGAATAAGTAGCACCCGAGTTAAAAAGAACAATAACTAGATATGATAAAACAGTAAATGTACCTGTCACCACATCCGTAGCAGCCTCTGCATCACCCGATGTCAACGCGTAAATCCTCGCTAGGGCCACATTCCTCTGCTGGCCACCACAAGGCACCTGATATCCACCCCGAGCTGCTCGATATCCTCCTCGATAGGGCCTGAGAGCTGGGTTCTGACCTAGCTGACCAAGGCATTCACGTACCATGTGGTCGGGTCTCCCACAACGATAACATACACCTCTGCCTACTCAGCACTCCCCTAAATGATATCTCGCACACGTCCGACATACCGGGCAAGTCAGCGTACTCTGATTCCCACGAGGTCCTGCCATCTGCCTCTAATCTCCCCTATCACGACCTCCTTTCCATAGACCCCTACGTGAGCCAGCCTGGAAACCTTGAGGTGCAGGCCTCTTCCTCTGACTCTGAGCTGCTAAACCCTTTGAATACCACTCTCAATGATCGCAGCTCTGTCTACAACCTCTGCAAAAGTTTGAGCCCTAAAGCCAATCACCTGCTTAAACAAATTTTGTCTCAGTCCCTCTTCAAACTTCCTTGCCTTTTTCTCTTCATCAGGTGCTAGATGTGGAGCAAAACATGACAACTCGATAAATCGAGCTGCGTACTGAGATACGGTCATCTTCCCCTGTACCAGGTGCATAAACTCTGCTACCTTCATGCTCCGAATAATAGCAGAGAAATACCACTTGAAGAACAGTTCCTTGAATCGGTCCCATGTCATTAGCACTGGAACCGGCCTCTGCTCCTCTATCAGTCACGCTGACCTCCACCAGCGCTTTGCCTCCCCTGTCAGTTTAAACACCGCAAATACCACTTTTTGTTCATCAGTACATGGAAGCACAGCCAGCGTCTCCTCGATATCCTGGACCCAATTCTCAGCTACAATCGGGTCATCTCCTCCAGCAAAGGATGGGGGCTTCATCTGCGTAAATTGCTCAATCGAACAGCCACACTACCTAGAGCTCCTAGCCATCTCAGCCATCACTTGCTGAGTGACATTGCGCAGCACAGCATTTGTATCTCCTCCACTTATGCTGGAAGGTCTTGGCCTATCCTCCCCAGCATTCGTTCCACTGCTTCCCGGGTCCATCCTAAAACAAGAAACACACTTAAGCACCTTGTCTCCTATACAGACCTATCATATACCAATTCAAAATAAATTACCTTCCTTGACCTTACTCAATATCCAGTTCTGTCACCTAGACACACGACCTGACAATAGTTTACTATGGTTTTCCTGAAATCATCACCCCAAGAAAAATACAGAAACCACCACGAATGTGATGACCCAAAAATATATATATGATTAAAGCACAATAATAATAAAATAATAAAAATGGTCATTGAGTTAATATCAATATCAATACAGAAGTGTTTTTCTGTAGGATCCTTGATTCCATGTTTGATGCCTAAGAAAGACCTTGTTTAAGCGAGTGCTCAGAGACCATTGCGGCTCAATCGCTCCCTAGAGGTCGACCTGGTCAAAATGGAATTTTATAGGATAAACAGGATAGACACTGTTTGTACACGTAAATAAGTATATATACATAAAATAGTATTTTGACAGACATAATTTGTAAAAATATATAATAAGATGATAATAATATAGGTATCATATGTGGGGCCTACAAGACTATGTGGGGTCCACATGAGTCTCGGAGCCATAAGACACTGTTTATATATGTAAATAAGTACATAAAAAATGTTTTGACTGATATAATTTGTAGAAATATATGATAAAATAATAATAATAATAATATAAGTATCCTATGCGGGGCCCACAAGACTGTGTGGGGCCCACATGAGTCCCGAAGCCGTATGGAGGTTTACACGAGTCTCAAAGTTATGTAGGATGCATAAAATCGTATAAGAGTTATTCGAGTTACGTAAGATCCATTTGGGTCTCGAAGTTGTGTGGGGCCCACAAGACCATGTGGGGCCCACATGAGTTTTCAAAATTCAAATTTAATTCTTGTTCAAAAATAAATAATAAAATACATAAATATTAAAAATAGTTTAAAAGTAAAAACAATGATAATAATAATGATAATAATGATTAAGAAAAATAATAAAATAATTAATTAACTAATTAACTAATTAATTAGGTAAGTGATTAATTAAAAATTTAATTAATGGGAATGGTGGCAAGCACTCCCACATGGCCTCTATCCCCATCCCATACTCAACTCATACCTTGCCCATCCCTTGCCTATTTTTTAATTTTTAAAAAAATTATAATTTCACCAATCTCCCTACACTTTTATAAATTCCATTTCTTCCTCAAAATTTTCCTATAAATAGGAAGCTCTCAACCTTCATTTTTCACAACAATTTTTCAAGGAAGAGAAGGATTAGTGAGTGAAAGAAATTGTGGTGGAGAGAGAATTTTTGAATAAGTTCTCAATCACCCACTCTTTTCGATCTCATTTCTTAGAGATAGTTACAGTGTTCGTAAGGAAGAAAGTAAGTAAATTTTGATTATGTTAATTTTTTTTTTATTTAAAATTCATACCCAAATTTATTTTATAAGTAAATTTTAATTATGTTAATTAGTTCCACAAAATTTTCATGAGTTTATTTTTACGCATATTTAATTATACAAATTCTATCTTTAATATACTTGCATCTATTTTTGAGTTAAAAAATGTTCTAATCCTCTCGGGTAAATTTTCAGCATTTCTTTATATTCAAAAATAAAATTATATATATTTTTAACACAAAAATTGTGTGGCATGAGTTTATTTCTACGTTGCATTTTTTTATGAAAATATGAGTAAAGATGAGATTTTCACGATATTATTTTAAATTGCATAAATTATAATAAGATGATTTTAAAACCCCTTATGGCAACGAAAGTTTAAAGTTACAGATGTTCGGTACCGCAACTTAAAGTTTATACGGATCAGAGTCCACCCACACTGTTTACAGAGTGATTATTTATGTTAGTGGATTTCTCCTGAGTGCACACTTGGTTCCGGACCAGGACTTAATAAGGAAAATCTCACTTAAAGTTTACGTACGTTGATTTAATTTGGTCGGCCAGCCAGTTAAGTCCAGTTTTCGGACCGCACAACCCAGTCATGGGGTTAAACATGACTTACGGCAAACAAGCATAAGGGTGGTTTTTACAATATATATTTATGCATAGTTAATTACGTGTACAAAGTTATTGATGATTTTGAAGGAAAAGTGTAAGTTTACATGAAAATGATCATTCTAGTGCTTAAATGACGATCTAAAGAAAATGTATAAGGAAAAGTATATGTATATTTATCATTAAATATTTATACAGTTCTAAAGTTAAAAGTTTAATTTAACAGTTATAGTATATGATTATAAAATTTTACTGTTATAGTTGATGGTAAAAGTTTTATGCAGAAATTTTTAAATTTATATTTATTCTAGAGACAATTTTGAAGTTATAATATTAAATATTGTTTTACGTAATTTTTAAAAAACTCATTTTGGCTACATACTAATAATAATCTTATTTACTTATTGAGCGTCGTCTCACTCCAATCATATTTCTATTTTAGATAACTCTGAAGAGCATGTTGGAAATCAGGCTTAGCAAGCATGCGGGTGGGGGTAGAAAAATAAAGATTTTTTTTAGAAATATTAGTATGATGGTAGATATTTATGCTTATGTAATTTTTCTTCTTTTGAAATAAATGATTGTAATATGGATAATTAGTGCTCTGGTTTAATAAAAATTGAGTTTATTTGCTTCCGCTGTAAATTAATAGTAAAAAGTTAATATCCCAGGCTCCTCGGGGTTGGGGTGTTACAACGAAAATCTTGTACCTAGACAACTGAACAAACCTCAAATCCTTTCCTATATTCTGGTATTGCTTCCGCTACACTCTAAAGTCTACAGAACCTAACAACCTAGGCTCCGATACCAAATTGTAACGACCTGTTATTTAACTGGGGTTTTTTTTTTATACTATAAAATTTACAATGCTCTGATACCTAATTGGATTAACCCAACCATTAACCTAAGCAATGAGAAGCAAAAATCAAATAAACATAATTGTATATAATTATATACGGTTATGTTTGTTTGATTTCTACTTCTCGCTGCTTAGGTTAATGGTTGGGTTAATCCAGTTTGGTATCAGTGCAATGTAAATTTTACAGTATAAAAAAAAACCCTAGTTAAATAGCAGGTTGTTACAACCAATCCGCTCCAGTAGAAATGAGGGCAGCGGAGAATGGGGTCCAGTGGTATCTTTCGATTTTTGATCAGATGAGAATCTGTCATGGAACTAAGGAGGGAGGGAGAGAGAACGAGAGGAGAGAGAAAGAGAATTCTACACACAGCATAAAATAGAAGGAAAACAAAAAAAAGGTGGGGGGGCTCCTGCAATTCTAGCGTGAATCTTTTGAAGCTTCTGCTTCAGGAGAAAAGGCTTATATTTATATATAATAATAATAATAATAATAATAATAATAATAATAATAATAATAATAATAATAATAATAATAATTAATATTAATAATTATATATTTTATTAATCAAAATAAAAATAAATTTTAATATTTTTTTCTTTTTTAATTAATTAATTAATTATTTATTTTTGGATTAATTAAGCATTTTTTTTTTTTTTTTTGGAGTCACCCCACTTATTTTGTATAATCATTTTTGGGGTTATTACACAGTCGACTGAGGCGTTTTCAATGCCAAGGTTCGGTCGCTCGAAACCTTAATATTTTAACATCTAAGTCTTGTTTTTAAAATTGATTTCTTCTGATTGCATATATGATAATGAAAACTTTTCTAAGTATTTGTGTAAGAACCTAGGGTCTTTTCTAAGGTCTTTAAGCATTATAGTTCCTACCATGCATGACATGCATAAGTTATTACACCTTTGGAATTATAATTACAGACCCGAAAGAATGAAATATAAATTACAACAATTTAAACACTTTATCTTCATCATTTTCTTCGAGTCACCATACGCACCATATGATCTTGCCCATTCAAGTAAGACTGATCCTACACACAAACTCAGGGCAAACGTTAAATGCCAAGGTATTTGTCATAATCAAAATGGGATATAACTAATAAGGTCAACCTTTGACAATTGTAGGTTCAAACTGAACTTAGTATGCATAATTGAAGGTAGTTTATCTCCCATTTTGTTGAGAATTTCACTTGTCAATTTGTTTTACATTGAAAAAATATAGTTGAAGATAGGTTCTTATATATATGGTTAGACCCAAGACCCAATAGGTTTAATCTTTTAGATCAAGTTGGTGCTCACTTATATATATATGGTTTCAATAATTTCAGAAACCTCTCTTGAGATTTTTCAAAAAGGCACAAACCTCTTCTTATATTTTATAAAAAAAAAAAAAAATTTTAGGAGAAATCTATATCTTTTTGGCAAATCTCAAAAAATGTCTGTAAAATTTCTGAAATTTCAAGAGAAGTATGTGGCATTTTTGAAACTTTAAGAAAGGTTTCTGTATTTTTGTCAAACCTCAGGAAAGGTAAGTGTCTTTTACCATAAATTATAATATAATTTTAAAAAAAAATTGAAAGAACTAATTAAAATTTTTTTGTATAAACAAATTTAATAAATAAATATCATATTTAGTATAATTTATCATTTAAGATAAGCATCTATAAGGAAATAACTTTATTAAATGCAAAAGTCATTACTATTTGGAAGCTAATCTAAATTGAAGAATTTAATATTTTATTCGTTATTCACAAGCTCAAAGTACATGGTAATGGTATTGGTATTTGTGATAAAAACATATTTTGGGTAATTTATTTAAATATTAAGTTGTTTAATATTGAATTGGGCAATTAATTCTTGAGGGATAATAAACAGTTAAAAAAATTAGTTCTTAATTTATTTTGTTATATTTTAAATTATAATATATTCTACTCATGATAAAGTTGTAAAGCATGTATGTGGTACAATATTTAAAAAACTAAATAATTATATCTCAATTAATCATGTCAAAACTAAATTTAACTTGCCACCATTTTCAGATTATGACCAAATGATTACAGGAGTTCTTAGGTTATCAGAAAATATATATATCGAAGCTAGGTTTCCCTTGTTGGTATGGCCCAGCATAAAAGATTTTGAAGTTAGGTAAAAAAGAAGATGTAGAGAGGTAAAACTAGGCAAACTTACATCGGAAACTTAAACGACCCACTTGACCCATTCATTCTTCTAACTGCGGTTGCTAATAACTATTCAATAACTAATTAAAAAAATTGCAACATCTCAATTTTTAAGAAGCGATCTTTGGTTTAAAATTCAACTTTAAGTTCACAATCTGTAACGCCCCAAAAATTTCCCTACTGATATAATAGTAATATTCATAATAATACATAATTGTGGCATCTTTGATACTATACTTTTACATTCCCATTTTTTTTTCTAAATTTTAATCACAACACACACATATATATACATACCAGAGTACTACCTCTCAACCATTACCATACCATCTCCTCAGACAAAGTTATAATCCAAAACTCTAAACATTATATACACAGATCCAGATTAACACTTACTATATTTGTAAAATCTATACCCCGTCCCTGAACTCTTAGGCTTGGTTACCTAGTGATCTTGAAATGTTGAAATATTAACGGGATGAAACACCTCTCAGTAAGACGGAATAAATTAGTGTCAATTTGTGGCAATGAGTGTATCTATCTATCTATACATATATATATATATATATATATATATATATATGTATGTATGATTCATCTCTTAATTTACTTAAATGAAATAACAATTTAAACTATACTCATACCTATACAATTTCATAACACATACCCTGTTTCAGCTCATAACTCGGCTCAAAAGCCCTATACATAAATCACAAGTTACATAATCTACACACATATTAACATTTACTGCATGATTGAGACGTTTCGTGCCGCCGTCCGTCAACCAACTATTCATACATTCATTTATCATGATTGAGGTATTTCGTACTGTCGTCCCTCAATCAGCTATTCATAAATTCATTTACCCTGATTGAGGCATTTCGTACCGCCATCCCTCAATCATCTATTCATACATTACACTTGCTGAGTTTGAGGCGTTTCATACCACCGTCCCTCAAACCAGCCAATCATACCCATACCTTAGCAAACAACAATATGTTTTGGTGAGCATTTTTGTCGTGTGGTTTTATTTGCAAGTTTTAGTTATCCTAAGCGTAATTTGTGTGTTATCATTAAATATATGTTTCATGGTTTAATATTATATGTTTCATGGTTTATAATTTGTCTAATTTACGTTTTACAAATTGTGTATAAGGTGAGGGTTTCTGAATGTATTCATAACTGGTGGAGGTACAGTGTCCAAGCATTCACATGAATACAACATACTATCATGATTTAACCCCGCATGATCAGGTTGTGCAACCCGAGGTTTGGACTTAATCATGGCTGGCGTACCAGGCTAAGTCAAACATAACATAACTACACATGATTGCCCACCCAACCTGGTCCGCCCATCTTACTCACCGCAACACTTCTCGAGTCGGCACACAGTGGGTATCCTACTCGCTACAACACTTCGAGGCTAATCGTCCTCTGACCCAACACTTTCTGAATAGTGTGGTTGTACTGTTGGCTAAACACCCAACCTGGTCCACCCATCCTACTCGCCGCAACACTTCTCGAGTCGACACACAGGGGGTTACACTATCTGTATAAATCATATTTCATTATCATATCATATCTGTCGTATCATAATCAGTAAAATAAAAGTTGTCATACCATTTCTCTATATTAAACAATGTCATATCATAACAAGCTACCATACTCCCAACGTTCCTTGAGTTCAGTATAAAACATGCGTTGCTCTATATCAACATAAAATATAATATCAAGCTTACTTATACTGTAATACAATTATTTCTCATGCCCCACAATCTAGATGATAAATCATATTATAACTTATGCACCATCATATCGTTATTATTCCATACTAATTTCATGCCACACAATTTGAGTGTTACTTCATGATATAAAAATTTGGCAGGGATAACTATATTTTTCTAATGAAAATAATGGTATAACAAACTCTAGGGTGTTACCCAACTTTAGAATACCTGTTTCCAAAAATACCTATAAAATTAATAATCTAAAATTCCCATATGCCTAGTCATTCAAAAAATCACGTATAACATTTCTGTACTTTAAATCTTGGTTTTAAATTGAGTTTTAGAAAATAAATTGACCTAATTTATTCCCCTTACTTGTTTACTGAAGAAATGCCTGCAGAGACCCTGGAATGATGTCTGCGACGTTCACAGCACAAGACCCTGTAATCATATATTTTAGTTTAAATAGCTCAATCCTCATATAATTACTATTCTAGCATTCCTAGGCACACACACTCTCATAACTGGTTAAAATCTAAAAAAAAAAACTGACAAATTCATTTTCCTTACCTCAACTTTGGAGTGGTACCTACGATTCTCAAACACCCAATTTGCTCTAGTTAAACTGCAGAGAATCGACGCCGAGATAAAGAATTGACATTCCTTATTCCATTCGGACTGATTTTAGGAGAGAGAGAGAGAGAGAGAGAGAGAGAGAGAGAGAGAGAGAGAGAGAGAGAGAGAGAGAGAGAGTACCACAGCCTAGAAAGTGAGAAAGTGAGAGAGGGTTTATTTTCCTTCTAAACAAATAAGCTGCTGCCCTCTTATAAGCCTCTATTCCGGAAAAAATCGTCGACGGTTTGGCTTTTAACCCAGCCAATTATTTATCGTTTTACCTTTTCTGGCCCGTGGTAACTCAAAACTGTCGACAGTTTTCTGAGCTCATCCAAAACCGCCGACGATTTGGTCTATGCCAAACCAAATTTCCTTTTTTCTTTATTATTTTTATTATTACTATTTTTCGGGTCTCTACATTCTCCCCTTGTTATAAAAATTTCATCCTCGAAATTTGTTGATCAATATTTATACCAACATAATTTTCCCCGAATTCCAACACTCAAGCCCGCAACATATTTTCTAGCATCTGGATTATTTTCTCTGTCTGCCCATCAGTCTAGGGTGAAATACTGGCGGTAACCCATTACAAAATTCATGATGATGTGCTCCCGTCACGCTTCTGCTGCACCACTCTGATGCATAGCTTTCCCTTGCTAACATATTACACACTATTCTACGTATCGGACAATTTATTTCTTTATATTATTCCACCAGGAAAAATTCCCACAAATCCCGATACATTTTGGTGCTTCCTCGATGCACTAAATAAAGAGAACGATGTGCCTCATCCAGAATGATTCTTTTAATCTCAATAGTATCGGGTACACATAGTTTGGTGCGTGGCCTTAAGACCCCATCATTCGAGATATTAAATTTTGTCCCTAGTCCACCCTACACTTATTCTCTTATCTAGGCAGTCTTAATCTTTTCCAATAGTATTGGTTGAATAACCAGATTAGCAATGAATGCTTGGTGATTTCCTTCCCCCCAATTCCACACCAAACCTTCTAGATCCATTCTAATATGATATTGATCTACTACAACTAATACTGTTGCACTCCCTGACTTCCGACTCAATGCATCGACTACCACATTAGCTTTCCTTGAATGATAACTAATAGTACAATCATAATATTTTATTAATTCAAGCTATTTCCTCTATCTCATTTTCAATTCCTACTCTGTGAAGAAGCACTTAATACTTTTGTGATCCATAAAAATCTCACACTTACCATCATGCAATTAGTGCCTCTAAATTTCAATGCATATACCACTGCAGCCAATTTCAAAACATGTATGGAATAACTCTTCCCGTACTCCTTGAGTAGCCGAGAAGCTTATGCCACAACCTTCTCCTGTTGCATCAAAACGTATCGAAGCCCCTTTCTGAACTACATCACTGTAATTCACAAAAAAAAAAAAAAAAATCCCTTAAAAGAAATGTTAGTATTGGCGCAGTGATGAATCATTGCTTTAACTCCTAGTATTGTCTATTCATACTTCACATTCTTCCTTGTTAACTTATCAAAGAACCTAATAACTTAGAAAACCTTTCCATGATTCGGCAATAATGCCTTATCAAGCCCAAGAATCATCTGATCTCATGAACGTTCTTTAGTTTCATCCTATCCATTACCACCTCTATTTACTTGGGTCAACTGAATATTCTCTTGTTCTGACCTTAACCTAATGGTACCCTGTTCGAAGTTTGAGAAGACTTGTGTTTCCAAAGTCGGTTAAACAAGTCATATGTACCAAGTAGTGGGTACTTGTTCTTAACTGTCACCTTACTTATTTATCTATAATTGATATACATCCTCAATGACCCGTCTTTTTTTTTTTAACAAACAAAACCAGTGCTCCCCTAGTGGTCTAAACACTACTTCCTTCTTATAACAGTCAACACTGGCATAACTAAAAGTTAGCCAGTCCCTCCCCAAAATCATGTCGAACCCATGCATATCAAAAACCATTAGACTAGCAGGTAGCGTCCTCCAGGGAATACTAATTGGATAATCCCTAAGAACCCTTCTACAAACTACCACAGTCTACGTCAGTGTGACCACAAATAAATTTATATTTAATAACTAAGCTTCTATCACACACAATTCAACATATTCACGAGATATAGATGAGCATGTTGCCCCAAAATCAAATAATACAACAACTTTATTTGACAATGATAATAAAATATTACATGTCGCCCCGTCATTTTTATTTTCTGCTTCTCCTAGTGTAAGAGCATAGACTCGCGTCGGGGCGGTGATCCTTTGATGGCCATCTCGAGATGCTTGACTATCCCCTAGGAATTGTCTAATAGTGATTGCATTGATCGGCTGCGCACAACAGTCTCATGCAATATGGCTAGGCCAACCACATAGATAACATACATTCATTCCAGCCCGGCATTCCCCTGGATGTCCCCTTTTACACCTGAGACAAAGAGGGCGTAACAGATTACCCTGTCCTGCTCGATTGCCCATCTTAGATCTCTGGCCCATATTATTTCTATTTCTTTTCCACGAACTCTAATTTGTATCAGCTTGGAAACCAAGAGGCACATACCTCTTCCCCTGACTTTGTACCCTTGCATATCTCTACCAACTTGTCTCTTCTACAGTGGCTTTATCTACCAGCTCTAAGAAATTCTGAACCTGCAAGACTGCCACCTACTCGTATATCTCCTATCTCAGCCCCTTATTGAACCTCTACACCTTTTTAAATTCATCAAGAATCATAAATGGGGCGAAACAAGATAACTCCACAAACTTAACAGCATATTGTGGCACTGTCAGATGACCGTGAGTCAGATTTAGAAACTCCTCCATCTTAGCATCCTTGACAGAGGTGGGAAAGTATCGGTCAAAGAAAATATCTTTAAAACGGCCCCAAGTCAATGCTACGGGTACTGGCCTTTGTTTCTCCAAGAGTTTCACCGCTAACCACCTTTGCTCGGCCTCCTCGTCAATTTGAATGTAGCATAGAGAACTTTCTATTCATTAGTGTAGCGTAGTACTATCAGTATCTTCTCAATCTCCTACCCCAATTCTCTACAATAATTGGGTCAGCACTTCCTGCAAAAGCTTGGGTATTCATCCGAGTAAACTGCTCTATGGTGCAGCCCTAATCAGTAGGTGGGAAACCCTGTCCCCTAAAGTTCCGTGCAATTCCTGCCACGACCTGCTACACAACACTACGCAGTACTAGATCTAAATCACAACCATCCCTACTGGAAGCCCCTTTGTTGCCACTACTTCCAACATTTGCACCATTATTCACAGGGTCCATCTTGGAATTTGGACAAAAAACAATCTTAAAATTCCAATGCCTTAACATAACTAACACAATTATCAAACTAAGAAAACAATTTATCAACCACGTTCTCAAGGTAAGCCTTAACACACAACTCAGTCACAAAAGCGTCGACGGTTTGTACCTGTCACGTAAAATCGTCGACGATTTGGCCCAAAAACCTTCACTATCTTCTTTCTCATGTACCATTAGTCATTTTAAGGACCAAACCCTGAATCCATAGAAATTATAACCTATTCAGCCAACTAACATCTCAAGTTCCAGTCCCTCTACTCAGAAACAAAAACCGTCAATGGTTTGCCATAATTTTCCTGAAACCGTCGTCTCAAGGAAATAATAGAAGACCGTTAATGGATTTCTACCTCCAGGCTGCGAGACAAACCTAAAATTTCAACTTACTTAGGATATTCCATTTCACTATACATCCTTTACCCAATCCACCATACAACATATAACCTATCTTATTTCTACTCCCATAACCACTCATTCCTATACTCTGGTAATATTATCCATTAAAGTCTATAGAACCTAACAACCTAGGCTCTAATACCAAACTATAACGGCCCAAAATTTCCCTACTAATATAATGGTAATATTCATAATAATACACCATCGTGGCATCTCTAATAACATACTTTTACATTCCCACTTTTTTTTTTCTAAATTTTAATCACAACAAACACACACACACACACTCTCTCTCTCTCTCTCTCTCTCTCTCTCTCTCTCTCCTCTCTCTCTCTCTCTCTCTCTCTCTCTCTCTCTCTCTCTCTCTCTTTCTCTCTCTCTCTCTCACACACACACACACACACATATACTAATATAAATATTACATCTGCCCATTCACTGCTTGCGGAAGCAAAATAGACCTATCCTACCATATGTGTGCACACTTGAGTACTACCTCTCAACCATTACTATATCATCTCCTCAGACAAAACAATAATCCAAAACTCTAAACATTATACACACATATCTAGATTAACACTTACTCTATTTGTAATATCCATACCCCATCCCTGAACTCCTAGGCCTGGTTACCTAGTGATATTGGAATGTTAAAATATTAATGAGGTGAGACACCTCTCAGTAAGATGGAATAAATTAGTGCCAGTGTGTGGCAATAAGTGTATATATATATATATATATATATATATATATACAATTTAAAATATACTTAAATGAAATAACAATTTAAAATATACTCATACCTATACAATTTCATAGCACATATTCTATTTCAGTTCATAACTCGACTCAAAAGCCCTATACATAAATCACAAGTTACATAATCTACACACATATTAACATTCACTGCATGATTGAGGCGTTTCGTGCCGCCGTCCCTTAACCAGCTATTCATACATTCATTTATCATAATTGAGGCATTTCGTACCGCCGTCCTTCAATCAGCTAGTCATACATTCATTTACCCTGATTGAGGCTTTTCGTACTGCCGTCCCTTAATCAACTATTCATACATTACACTCTCTGAGTTTGAGGCGTTTCATACCACCGTCCCTCAAACCAGCCAATCATACCCATACCTTAACAAACAACACTATGTTTTGGTGAGCGTTTTCGTCGTGTGGTTTTATTCGCAAGTTTCGGTTATCTTGAGCGTAATTTGTGTGTTATCATTAAATATATGTTTCATGGTTTAAGATTATATGTTTCATGTTTTATAATTTGTCCGATTTATATTTTACAAATTGCGTATAATATGAGGGTTTCTAAATGTATCTGTAAGTGGTGGAGGTACAGTGTCCAGGAATTCACATGAATACAACATACTATCATGATTTAATCCTGCATGATCGAGTTGTGCAGCCCAAGGGCTAGACTTAACTATGGCTGGCCTACCAAGCTAAGTCAAACATAACATAACTACACACGATTGCCCACCCAACCTGGTCCGCCCATCTTACTTTCCGCAACACTTCTTAGGTCGGCACACAATAGGTATCCTACTCGCCACAACACTTAGGGGCTAATCAACCTCCAACCCAACACTTTCTGAATAGTGTGGTTGCACTGTCGACAAAACACCCAACCTGGTCCGCCCATCCTACTCGCCGCAACACTTCTCGAGTCGGCATACAGGGGGTTACACTATCTGTATAAATCATATTTCATTATCATATCATATATGCCATATCATAATCAGTAAAATAAAAACCATCATATCATTACTCTATATTAAACAATGTCATATCATAACAAGCTACCATACTCCCAACGTTCCCTGAGTTCAGTATAAAACATGTGTTGCTCTATATCATCATAAAATATACTATCAAGCTTACTTATACTGTAATATAGTTATTTCTTATGCCCCAAAATTTAGATGACAATATTCCCAACAAGTCCCCATTGGTCAAAATTCAAGAGCACCCTATGTAACTACCCCGACCCGCCACGTGGGCCCCGAGTGCTACTTTAGTGACGTCAGTGTACTTGATACCTTATTCATCAAATATAAAACATACATACGCAGCGGAACTAAAATATAAAATCCTCGAATTACATTGTCAAAGTTCTAACTATCTTTATACACGAATATATCCATTTTCACATAATTACATCCCATAAAACTAAGCAAAAATAAAATCTCTATCTACACACTACCTGCATAAAATTTACACCACTAGCCTGGCTCCTCTAGCTTGCTAGACCCGATCTCTAGGATTCCCTAAAAAGACAGTTTGTAAAGTAGGGGTGAGGCACAGCTCAGTAAGGGAAAGACTAAGTTAATGTCAGTGTGTGACCAGCATGCATTTAGTGTACAGAAAATAGCCAGTTCACTAAATAGATAAACACATTTATGAAAACATTCTTATTTTACCCTCACACGCACAATTAGCCAAGGATAGGGAAGATTACCTGCCCATACAAGTAGCTTCCCTCTGCTCTAGTACCATTACTGCTACTAGGGCACTCGCCTTTCTCAGTAAGCCCTCGAAATTATCTTATTAATTAACCGTATTTACATAAATTAACAGATATGCATATAAGACACTCTTTGTGACAAACATGTCATTTACTTCCCCATGGCACGGGTTGTGCGGCCCGAAGGCTGGACTAAGCCTGGGTGATCAGCCCAAACAAATTCAAAAACAATATCCTATGCAAACACATCTGCAGGCATCCGCAGCAAAACTGCAGGTCCGACGCCCTTACTTCAACCTCACGCAAGTAGTCGGCTGGACCCCCTACACTTCTATCCAAACAATGTGGGTGCACATAGTCTAACTAGCAACGGTATCGTGCTCACAATACACTGGTCCCCAGGGTTTCTAAAGCATATCAAGCAATTTAGATAATAAAAAATACCATTTAAAACATTAATTCACATATATTCCTTGTTATTCCAAAACCTGGCCCCCGGCCACAAAATACAATCCGGCATATAGCCATCAATTCAAACTCGGCCCTCGACCATCAAATAATAATCCTGGCCCTTGGCCAATCAAACAATACCCGGCCACTGACCGTTAATTCAAACACCTACATTTCATAAACAATTCCAGTATTTTCACAAGCATTTCCAGTATTTCTCAACAATTCTAGTATTTCTCAAATAATTCAGTATTTCAAAATCTCAAATCCAGATTTACAATAATACATACAAATTAAGTCATCTGCCACACAATTTTCCACATTTTAATATATCCATATAAATAAACAAACTTTTCACCGTTCATTTTATTCAAAAATACCATACCATATATCCTAAGTTTGTACAATCCATTTCGAACGGTTGGTTTTCAAAATAGCCTTTAAATTCCCAAATGAATAAATAAATAAATAAATAAATATATTTGTATAAACATAACAATTAAATTGATTCAAATTTCATAAAATTACTAACTTAACTTAATCCCCTTACCTGATTCCTAAACAAACCCGCTAGCACCTTGGCCTACGCCCCAGGTGTTCAAAAACCCCTGAACCCTGAAATTCAAATCTAACCATATTATTCATCATAATTCCTAGAGTAACTTTTCCTAAAATTTCCCTAAGTTTTGAATACCCTAAATAGTCTAATAAAAGCCTAAGTTATCAAACTTACTCTCGATTTAGAATTGGTACCCCGGAGCTCCAATTTGAACACCCACTCCGGTTAGATTTTTGAGAATCTCCCCACGAGTTTCCTAACAATTTCCATTCGTTAATGAGGCTTATAGCTTAAGAGAAATTGAGGTAAGTTTGAGATTTGACCTTACCCCAGGAGATATGCCTACGCCGCTCCCATAACAGATCCGCTCCAGTAGAAATGTCAGTGGCGACGAGTAGAACCCAACGATATTTTTGGATTTTTGATTGGCTAAATAATAGAGACGAGATGGAGGAGAATGGGGAAGAGGGGACAGAGGCTGCACAGTAAACAAGAGGGGGGTGGCAGCGACTCTCTGTTTGAGTTGTTCCTGAGATTTCAATCTCAGGAACCTTATCCCATATATACTATATATATTATTATAATATTACATTATTATTATTATTATTATTATTATTATTATTATTATTATTATTTTATTAAATTTTTTAAATTTTAATTTTATTTAATTTTTTTTAACTTTAATTTTAATTTTTTTTTTTAGGATCACCACATTCTCCCCTCCTTACAAAAATTTCGTTTTCGAAATTTGTTAACTATTACCAATCACATTCTTAACTCACTACCCCTGTCTACAGAAGAGTCGATAGCCACCCACATAGTGGCCCCGTCCCACGTTTATTAATTACTCTCACTTGTGGTGGAGGAATACCGTGGTTACAATACTGTCTTTTGGAAATTACAATAATCATAACAAAGTTTCCCAAAAACTATCTATTATTAAAACTATACACAACTAACCACACAACCTACTCTAATCCCTTTATATACAATCATACCCTTACCCGTCTGGCACTAACCCTTACTGAACAGCTACGGGTACTTCTGGTGTATTTCCGTTTCTAACTCCCAAGAAGCCTCATCAACTGCATGATTTCGCTACAACACCTTCACTAACTATAACTACCTCCTTATAAAGATAAATTCTCTACGATTTTAAATTAAAACAATTTCCTACATAGCGGAAAGCAAGTAACATGAAACACAACCTTATATATATATACACAATACCAGAGTGTCTAAAAATTCCACAAATATTACATATTATACTGTACTCTCAAGAACTGCTTTTACTAATACCAGGGTTTACAAAATTGAACCCAAAAACACTCACCCTCAAAAAGGGCATACTAACAGCTCCTTTATCTACGAGCCTGCTCCGCTTGCCCAACTGGCTCACCTGAAAAATAATTCAACATTGGGATGAGCAAAGTTCAGTAAGATGAAACATGCTATCACTAGTGTGTGGCTACTAAGATATGGATATGTAAAAATTAATCTGAGTTAAGAGTAGTACAAATAACTAAATCTAAAAATGTTGATACCACATAACATATTATAAAACCTTTTAACTACATAATTTAACATGTCAAATTGTATGAAATTACTTTTCATAATAATATTACTATTTCATAAAATCTGATAATACTATAATATCTGAGAATATTTCCCTAGATGGTTGTATGTCATGATTTAACCCCTCATGACAGGATTGTACGGCCCGAAGGTTGGATCTATCCTGGCTGGCCGACCAGGGTAAACCACTCTACTCCTCAGTCAGATCGGCCCTCCTCAACCCATATCTGATGGGGAGCCTGTCCACAACTAGGCACGATCGACCTCATACCATTTACTATCTGAGTTAAGTGGTTGCACTCTGAATTGAATATCTGTATATCTGTAGCTACGATACCGTACTCTACTGTCTGATCCATCAGGGTCTGATACTATATAATACGTTTCTATATACAACTAACTGTTTCACCATGATTTTGTAATAACTATATAAACCATGATGCTGTAATAATCTGTAACTATATCAACTGTATTTTTCTTAGATAACTATGAATTTACCTATTCTAGTGCTATAAAACTGTAAAATCATGGTATTCTAAAAGATGATGTAAACGCATTTTACTGCCTGTATATTTTGTAAAACATATTCCTGAAAATACTATATAAACATGTTTCTATACGATATTCATACTCTCATGCCACAGAATAATTTAAAACACTTTAATCTCAATAATAAATTGCATAAATTTCTGCTCTGAATAATAATCTGGTAAACACATAAACTTCATACTAAAATCATACTAGGTTTTCCTAGCATATCATGTTTCTCTTACCTAACTGTCGAAAAGCCCCTATCGTATACTGATCCTACACCCGCATGGCTTCCTATTCCACACCCCGAAAACCACATTTGCAAGAACAAAATATCAATATTTCTTGGCCTACATCATTTCCTGCAACTGCCAGAAGACCAAAAACTGACTAAAAGACCTTACCCTGATTCTAGGAAGAAATTCGACTCAATCCCATCGACAATCTGCCCCAGCAGACTTAAAGAGAACTTCGCCAGGAGCGTCGTGGTGGCCTCAGATCGTCGATCCGGTGACTGACAAGGCCGAAATCGAAGAGAGATGGAGGAGAGGCAGTAGGAGAGAGAGAGAGAGAGAGAGAGAGGAGAGAGAACGGCACTGAATTTTTGCATTTAACCCTGGTTTTGCACTATTTATATTGCGGGATTTGTCGACGAGCCACGTCACCTCATCGACGAGTCTTGTAGAAAGTTCGTCAATGAACCTACCCACTCGTTGACGAATTTTAGACTTCCCAATAATCCTCTCTCGGTATCTTCTCGTCAACGAGGTCCTGCTTTACCCTCTTCGACGAATCCCCTGTATTCGTCGACGAGGACCAAGGAAAATTTTTTGTCATTATCCCCAAAGTGCAATGTCGTCAACGAACGCGAAGTCGACTGCCTCCTTCTGTTACTGTTTCCATTTCCCTCCCTCTTTATTATTTAAATAACATTATTCTTCGGGTCGTGACACTAACGGTATATCCTTAGTACGCAATTCCCGTATTTTCAGATCCAAAATCTGAACTGGTACCTCCTCATATGCCGGAGTATCCCTGATCTCCAACAATTCATAACTGATCACATGCGAGGGGTCTAGAACGTACCTCCTCAACATGGACACGTGAAACACATTGTATATCTTGGACAGCGCTGGGGGTAGTGCTATTTTGTACGCCGTCGAACCAATTCTCTCTAGAATCTCGAACGACCCAATGTATCTAGGGCTCAACTTGCCCTTCTTTCCATACCTCATCACCCCCTTCATCGGAGCAATCCTTAGGAATATCATATCACTTACTTCGAATTCTAACTTCCGTCAGTGAGTATTTGCATAACTCTTCTGCCGACTCTAGGCTGCCTTGATCCTTTCCCTGATAAGCTCGACTTTTGTAGATGCTTGCTGAACAAGTTATGGTCCCAAAATATGCCGCTCGCCTACTTCATCCCAGTACAATGGAGATCTGCACTAGAGACCATACAAAGCCTCATATGGTACCATTCCAATGCTGGTATGGTGACTGTTATTGTATGCAAACTCAACTAATGGCAGATATCGGATCCAACTGCCCCAAAAATCTAACACACATGCCTGTAACATATCCTCGAGAATCTGAATGGTTCGTTCAGACTGTCCATTCGTCTAAGGGTGAAATGCAGTACTGAAAGTGAGTTGAGAACCCAACGCTCCCTACAAATTCTTCTAGAAACGAGAAGTAAACCACGGATCCCGATCTGAAATGATGGACACGAGCACACCATGTATTTTGACTATCTCCTAAACATAGAGTTCTGCCAGCTTATCTATGGAATAACTGGTTCTAATCGGAATGAAATGGGCAGTCTTCATCAATCTATCAACCACTAACCATATGGCATTCTGGCCATGCAATGTTGAAGGCAATCCTGATACAAAGTCCATCGAGATATGCTCCCACTTCCACGTAGGGATGTCTAGTGGTTAAAGTGGTCTCACTAGCCTTTGGTGTTCTACCTTCACCTGCTGACATGTCAAGCACTGACCCACAAATTTAGTAATTTCCCTCTTCATGTTACTCCACCAGAACGATTCTCGCAAGTCTCTATACATCTTCGTGCTACTTGGGTGAACAGTATAGAGAGAACGATAAGCTTCCTTTAGAATCGTCCACTTTATCTCTGCGTCATCTGGCACACACAATCGAGTGTGAAATATGAGAACTCCATCTTTAGCAACATTAAAATCTGTGTGCTGCTCATCTTGTATCTTCTCTACAATCTCCATCAACTCTACATCTTTCAACTGAGCTGTTCTGATTCTTTCCCGTAAACTCGGTTGAACCACCATACTAGAAATGAGTTCCTGATGATTCCCTTCTACAAATTCTACACCCAACCTCTCCATGTCCATCACGATATGATGAGAAGCCATAATTGTTGAGGTTGACGTACCCCCAGATTTTCGGCTCAATGCATCAACTACCACGTTCGCCTTTCCTGGGTGACAGCCAATGGTGCAGTCATAATCCTTTATCAACTCGAGCCATCTATGCTGCCTCATATTCAAATTCTTTTGGGTGAAGAAGTACTTAAGACTCTTATGGTCAATAAAGATCTTGCACCTTATGCCATAAAGGTAGTGTCGCCAGATCTTTAATGCAAACACAACTGCTGCCAACTCCAAGTCGTGCGTAGGGTAGTTCTTTTCGTACTCTTTCAAATGACGAGACGCATATGCAATGACTTTTCCCTACTGCATTAGTACACAACCAAGTCCCTTTTGTGATGTTTCACTGTATATTACAAATCCACCCTCACCTGATGGAAGAGTCAACACTGGGGCAGTGACTAGACGTTGCTTCAACAACTAGAAGCTCCGCTCGTACTCGTTAGTCCAGTCAAACTTCACATTCTTCCTTGTGAATCATGTCAAAGACCCTGATAATCTAGAGAACCCCTCAATAAATCGGCGGTAGTATCTGGCAAGACCTAGAAAACTTTTAACTTCCTACACGTTCTTCGGTCTTGCCCAATCAACTATAACCCCTACTTTGCTCAAATCCACTTAAATCCCTTCCTTGGATACCACATGACCCATAAATACAACCTGCTCTAGCCAGAATTCACATTTCTTAAGTTTAACAAATAACTTTTTTTCCTTGAGCACCTGAAGTACTAGTCTTAGATGAGCTTCATGCTCCTTAGGGCTCCTCAAATAGACCAAAATATCATCTATGAAAACAATAACAAATTGGTCTAAGTACTCGTGGAATACCCTGTTCATCATATCCATAAATACTTCTGGAGCATTCGTCAACCCGAACGACATAACCAAGAACTCGTAATGGTCGTACCGAGTCCAAAAAGCAGTCTTCGATACATCATCTGATCTAACCTTCACCTGATGATATCTAGATCGTAGATCGATTTTAGAAAAAATCTACGTATCCTAAAATTGATCAAACAGGTCATCAATTCGGGGTAATGGATATTTGTTCTTCACCGTTACCTTATTAATCTCTTGGTAGTCAATCCACATCCTCATCGACCCATCCTTCTTTTTTACAAACAATACCAGTGCACCCTAGGGTGATACAGTCGGTCTGATAAACCCCCTGTCTAGAAGCTCCTGTAGTTGCTCCTTTAACTCCTTTAATTCAGCTGGAGCCATTCTATATGGGGCTTTGGAGATTGGTGCTACCCCTGGGATCAAATCAATTGCAAATTCCACCTCCCGATCAGGAGGCAATCCCGATAAATCCTCTAGAAAAACATCAGAGAACTCCCTTATCACTGGGATATCTTCCAACTTGAGTTCCTCCTTCGGCGCTTCCTTCACCATTGCTAGGTACCCCAGCATCCCTCTAAAAGTAACCTCTTTTCCTGGACAGCCAAAGGATCCGTGGTGCCAAACGCACACACGACCCAACAAACACAAACTCCTGCTCCCTAGGGGGTCTGAATACGACCTCCTTCTTGTGACAGTCAATGCTCGCGTAGCTGGATGCTAGCCATTCCATGCCCAGAATAATGTCAAAACCATGCATATCAAGGACTATCAAACTAGCAGGCAACACTCTCCTTTGAATCTCTACTAGATAATTCCTGATCTCCCTGCTGCATATTAACACTGACCCTGTCGGTGTGCCCACTCCAACTCAATCTCTAACAATTGAGCCTCTAACCCACATAGTTTAACAAATCCCCGTGACACAAACGAGTGGGTTACACCTTAATCAAATAAAATAATGGCACTATCTGACAATATGGAAATAGTACATGTCACCATATTGCCGGCGTTCTCCGCATCTCCCGGTGTAAGTGAGTATACTCGTGCCTGAGCTGCACCTTGCTAGTGACCACCTCGAGGTGCCTATGGATGTCCTTGATACTGCGTCTATGGTGGCGCGTAGTTCAACACCGCATATACATACACTCTCACATCTTAGAGAGTTCACATATTGGATCTCACTTGGGCGTTAAATCCATATCATTTGTGAGTGCACATATTTAAATCATATTGTTGTACAAATCTACTAGTGTTAGAAGCACCTTTACTTGTACGAAAAAGCTTATTTGATTGTAATCCAGACGTGACTTGAGGTGGGAATTCTCTATAAGGAGAGTGTGTAAAGGTTGAGGTCGGCCCTAGTAATTTGACTTGGTTATAACCGGTGTTACTCCACCTGTTAAGTGAGAATCAGTGGTAATCCTCGGGCTTGCGAGCTGCGGCGGAGACATAGGCACGTTTGTCGAACCCTAATAACATATTTGGTGACACTTTTACTTTACTTGCTTTATATTCTGATTCTTGCTTGATTCAATCTCTTTGTTGAATATACTGCATATCTAGTTGACATGTAATTGTATTTGATTGAGAAATACCGAAACTGTGTTGCATGTGCTAAAAATAGATTGATTAATAATCTCTGAAACTTCATATGTAATTAGACTGCCCCTAGGTTGTGCATGATTGCTACTGGCTTAGATAAACCTAAGAAGAATTTTTAAATCTCCAATTCACCCTCCCTCTTGGGATTGCACCAAAGTCAACACTAGGCACACACATGAGACATTTGTGTTTGTCAATATCAAAACAGAGATCAAACTCAAAAAGTCAACACACTCCTATTAACCAGTTAAATTATAAATACAACTGAAAATTTCATTTTCCTTACCTCAACTTTGGAGTGGTGCCTAAGATCCTCAAACACCCAATCTGCTCTGATTAAACTGCAGAGAATCGACGCCGAGATCTCGAAATGACGTTCTATCTTCCATTCAGGCTAATTTCGGGACAAAAATTAGAGAGAGAGAGAGAGAGAGAGAGAGAGAGAGAGAGAGAGAGAGAACCGAAGCCTAGAGAGCGAGTGAGAGAGGGTTTATTTTCTTTCTAAACAAATGAGCTGCTGCCCTTTTATTAGCCTTTATCTCAGACAAAACTGTCGACGGTTTTCCTAAAATTGTCGATGGTTTGGCTTTTAACCTTGCAAATTATTTACCATTTTACCTTTACTAGCCCGTGGTAACTCAAAATTGTCGATGATTTTCTGAGCTCATCCAAAATCATCGACGGTTTGGCCTATGCCAAACCAAATTTCCTTTTTTCTTTATTATTTGTATTATTACTATTTTCCAGGTCCCTACACAATCCTTCAATAATTTCATGTCATAAAATTAAAAAAAAAATTAAGATAAATGATATCAACCTAATAGCTTTGGTGTATTCCCAAGAGGGGGGTGAACTGGGTATTAAAACTTTATTCCTAGGTTTAACTAATCTAACAGCAGTATTACACAAACCTAGAGTCTTTCTAATTAATTATGAACCCAATCAACACAAATGAATCAAGCATATAACATACATGTGCTGAAAATAAAAGTGTGGAAAATAAATTTGCTGAAGTATAAAGAACACGCACGATATGTTATCGGGGTTCGGCTAACTGTGCCTACGTCCCCGCCTCTAGCTCGAAAGCCCGATGATTCCACTAATGCTCACTTAACGGGTGGAGCGGCACTGATGACAACCAGATCAATTAGCACAGGGCTGACCTCAACTTTTACAAACTCTCCTTGCGGGGCAGAGAAGTCCCTTGGTCAAATTCACAGGGCTGACCCCAACCCGATCCTTCCAGGTTAGATCAAACCCCCTCAAACCATAGCCTATAAATACAACATTATTTTTCTCAATCAAGTTGGTACAATGATTGTGCTTTCATGTAAAGCAGATATGTACCCCAAATATGCGCAATATAATCAATGCACCTCAATGATGTAAGAACTATAAGCTCGGTGCTCTATGTGCGCAATCAACACTCAGCCAGATATAATTACAAGTATAGAACTATAAGCTCGGTGCTCTATGTGCGCAATCAACACTCAGCCAGATATAATTACAAGTATGCTTAAGAGTGTTCTAACAAGCTATTTTTTTGAAACTAGATATATCAAATCTCAATGCTAGATTAGGGTTTCAAAGATGATGCAAACAATAATCAAACCAACTCAAAAATATTTTCCTCAATAAAATAGGCACAAGAGTTGTTTGAAAAATTATAGCTTGTAAAATCTTTTGCACACAAAAATATAGGCTTAGGTTACTTGCAATGACAATGCAAGAATCACAACCTTCCAAGTCTTCCCGCACTAGATTTATCAAGTTTAATCAATGAAAGAACTTGATGCTTCTACTCTCAATAAAATCAAACAATCAATATAATCTAATGAGAGTATTAACAAGTATGAATGAAGCACAAGCACACAAAATATACTCACAACACTTGCAAGATAAAGAAGGATGATGTGTATGACTCTTTTGAAGTAGTATAGGCTAAAATAGGGTTTTGGATTTTGAGAGAATTTTGCCCTAATCAAATTTTCTAATCCTTTTCTAATTATGACAAATGAATGGGTATTTATAGGCAAGGAAGGATTTTTGACCGTTGGGGACCCAATGGGAATAATTAAAAATGTTTAAAACGGGTTTACAAAAATTAACAATAAAAATATTTTAACCCGCAAGGTTCGGGTGCCCAGCATGAGGTTCGGGTGCCTGAACAGACTCAGTCACAAAATAATTTTAAAAGGGTTCGAGTGCCCGAAATTATGCTTGGGTGGCTGAATCAAAGTCAGTAGCCTTTGGCGCGCGATTCGGGTGCCTGTTGCTAAGTTCGGTTGCCCGAGGTATTTTTGAATGCAAAGGTTCGATAGCCCGAGTTGGTGAAAAGTGTTCTGACATGGATTCGGTCGCCTAGGGGAGATACGTTCATTACAGGTTTGGTCGCCCGAAACCTAGTCAAACCATTGATATCCCAATGGTTCGGGCGCCCGAGGTGTTTTGAACACCTGGGTTCTGTCGCCCAACCTCTCTCAAGTTTTTCAGTTTAAGTTCATTTTTAGCCAATTTAATTCCCCTGATATGATAAGTGATGTTGGGGACTTATTTCTGCATATATGCTGGGACCTAGGGTCTTTCTAAGACCTTTTTAAATACGCTAGAAAATCTGGCGTCGGTTGACCGAAGGGTGTTCCCTAAGGTCTTTACAGTCTTTGAGCTTTAGTTCCTACATGCATGCCATGCATTAATTATTACAGACCGTTCCTATATTACTATTACAAACCCAAATTATACAAAATATAAATTACAATGAATCTTCAGGGTCTTTAGTCTTCGAGTCTTCATGTGCCATCAAATGATCTTGTTATTATGAACCCGCACACAAACTTGATAGACATTAAATACCAGAGTATTTGTCATTATAAAAATTGGGAATGACCCATAGGGTCAACAATCTCTCCCTTTTTGATAATGACAAATACTTGCCTACTTCTCCCCCTTTTGGCAACAACAAAAAGGGTCTAAATGAATCATTTAAGTATATAGGCAAATAAAAAATAATTATCAGCACACAAACTCTATAACAGGTCATTTAAAGATTTAAATGACATGACAACTAAATTGAACCATAAATATGCACAAGTCATGGCAATTGAAACATATCATAAGACCCGTGAAAGATTTGAGTTTAAAACACACGGCATATGATACTAAATAGTAGGTTTGAGCATAAAAACGATCTAATTAGTTCGCATGCATTTTCAAGTAAGATCCATGAACCAGTTATGCAACATCCGTTGTAAATTTTTAAAACAAAAAAAAAAACAAAAAAAATAACTTCATGACCTAAAATTGTAAAGCATAGATAACACAAGTCATGAAAGCCTTTAGCACACAAGCAAGAACTAAAACATGTTTAGTTTAAAAGTATTTCTTGTTATAATATAATAAATATATATAAGATTTTAATTTAATGCAAGCAAGTACAAGTTTTCTGGTTTGTCCATTAAGCACATACTAAAATATAACCAGAAAATCACAACCACAATGATCCTAAAGATGTCAAACAATTTATAGTAAGGATCACTTGACAACTCAAATGACTGTGGCAATAACAACACATTTCAAATTTATGATTTGCTATAAGAATAACACATTTAAGCACATGCCACAATACAACTTAAAGCACATCTAAGCTTAAAAATGGGCAAGCACAACATGATTATGATTTTAGCTTAAGGTTTCCCCCTATGAATTTGAAGACTAGCTTAGATAAAATGAACAACTTATACTATTCAAAGATTTAATTCATTAAGCATGTCAAGCAGTATAAGCAATCAATCTAAATCTTTAAAATCTCAGCATTTGTCAATTACATATTATCACTTGATTAGTATAGTTGTCCCTATAGATCATAGATGCATCAGAGAGTATATAATGAGGCATGCAATAATGTCCATGACCCAAGAACATTCCATATCAAATCATAAGCCTTTAAGCACTGGATATAATGTTTAGAGTATACTTAAAAGCCTCAATATTTAGTAGACGAAAGTGATGCATATGGATCATTTATGCGCTTCCTATAGGGATGGATCTTAGCCTTTTTAAACGATTGATGATTATGCTAGGATGAAGTTTAATTATTTATTTGAGTTTTCACTCATCCTTTCAAAAAATATTTTAAAGTTAATTTCATCATAATCATCTTTAACACAAAGTTTTGGTTTGGGAAAAATTCTGTCGAAATTTCGGCAGCATGTCGTCTATAAAATCGGATATTTCCAAAATTTTCATGCACCAAAACCTGATAGATTCAAGCAATCACTTCAAAAAAAATTCAATTTGAGCATGCGAGAACCTATAATCCACTACTAGCATGCAATTTTCATTAACTGCATCCGCCATGCAGGAGGCTTTCAATAACAAGCATGCAGTCATGTAGTATAATTAACTCAAGATATTCAATATAGCTTAATAGAAGTTCGTGCTAGAAAAATACATAAACTATCCATCAACAAAATTTTAACAATTTATTAAATCAGGGATAGTAGACTACAATGCTGATTTCATAAGGGCATATGAGCATAAAAGGTATGATATCAAGAGAGCATTTTAATTTATATATATGAAGAATAAAAACTCCCCCTGAATTATGCACTCAACTAATTTAATGCCTTTTTCATTTTCTATTTTCTTTTGCCAAGAGTTATAAGATTTTCAATGGTTTAATCTTGGCGTGAATGCTTTAGGCTTATTAGACCAAAAGGTCACAATGTATATTCGTTTAAGTGTGATAAACTTACGTCTACCTCTTTTCTTATGATTTTCAATATGTGAGAGAGGCCCAAGTTCAAATGGCTTTTCATTTTTAATGTTCGAGCATAGATTTCTCAGACATTTGCAATTTCATATATGTTGAAATCTATAGCAATTATATTAGCCATTTAACTTCACTAAAGATATGAAGTTCTAAAGGATATGACTTAACGTTTTGAGAGTTATGCGTGTAAAGTAGATTAAATACTCTTAAGGATTATAATTTCTGTTAAGTTCGAAGAGTATTCAATATAAGTGGACATGATTCAATATATTTTTTATGGAAGTGGATATGTCCAACCGCTTAGGCAAAGAGCAACTAGAAGTATATGAATTTTTGAACACTTCTTTTTCGTGATTGGAAAGTATCCTTCAGATATGATCACATAGAGGAGCAAGGATACGAACCAAGGAAAGGGTGAAGCCCTACCGAATATGATCGTGGTTTGGTAAGGATTTCCTATGGATGAGATAAACCAAAATTAGAAGATTTTTATATTTTTGGTTCAAAGGGAATATTTTGATTTAATCAATAAAATTTGAATCCCTTAGTGGTTGCCTCTAATCTTTGATTACGAGGGATGTCTTTTTAAACAAGCACTTGTATAATAGGCAATTGTGATCATTAGTGCTTAAGCCTAAAGTAATGAATGCTACTTGTTCAAGGCTTTAAAGTTCAACGATGGGTTTAGGATTAAATGATATATAGTGTGAGGTAAATCCCCTAAACCACAAGCTTGTGCTATGGACAACTATAACTTAACTTAAGATGATTTATCTTTAAGCATGAGTTAAGCATTTTGAATTAAATGTTAGGCATAGATGACATGACCATTTGGAAGTGGATAAAGATTCTTAATATAACAAAATAGGTGAGCGCGTATACTAAGATTTTTATTTTAAGCAACAACCACTTCCTAAACCTGCAGTCATCACAACCCCCTAAACCTAAGCCTAGAATCTAAGGAAACATTTAATAATAAAGTAATATTAATTTAAATCCATTTTTCCTTAGGACTTACGGGGTTTGCTTTCATGATCATCCATATCATTTCTTTGTCTAGGCCTCGGGCACTTCTAAATAGACAATTATAACTGACGTGCCCTTTCACTCTATGGTGCAAGCAAGTTTTGAATAAATGTGAAAGTTTGTGCTTGCATACCCAACTTTTATTACATGTGGAGTGGAAAAATTTATGACGATGGGATTTAGAGAGTGAACCCTTTTTGAAAACATTTTTCTTCTTAACTTTGAAGGGTTTATTATGATTATTCTTTTCATTTTTAATTTTGAAAGCAACTTTAGAATAATCATCTATTTCTTCATCTAAGCAGACAATAATCAAAGTCAGTAGCCTTTGGCACGCGGTTCGGGTGCCCATTGCTAAGTTCGGTTGCTCGAGGTTTTTTAAATGCAAAGGTTTGGCAGCCTAAGTTGGTGAAAAGTGTTCTGACATGGGTTTGGTCACCTAGGGGAGATACGTTCATTACAGGTTTGATCGCCCGAAATCCGGTCAAATCGTTGACATCCCAACAGTTTGAGCGCCCGAGGTGTTTTGAACACCTAGGGTTCGATCGCCCGACCTCTCTCAAGTTTTTAAGTTTAAGTTCATTTTTAGCCAATTTAATTCCTCTGATATGATAAGTGATGTTGGGGACTTATTTGTGCATATGTGCTAGGACCTAGGGCTTTTCTAAGGCCTTTCTAAATACGCCAAAAAATCTGACGTCGGTCGACCGTTCCTTAAGGTCTCTACGGTCTTTGAGCTGTAGATCCTACATGCATGTCATGCATTAATTTTTATAGACCGGTCCTATATTACTATTACAGACCCAAATTATACAAAATAAATTACAATGAATCTTCAAGGTCTTTAGTCTTCAAGTATTCACATGCCATCAAATGATCTTGTTATTATGAATCTGCACACAAACTTGACAGACATTAAATATTAGAGTATTTGTCATTATCAAAACTAGAAATGACCCATAGAGTCAACACAACCTTTTTTTAGATTTAGCAACAACAACAAAAAGTGCAGATCTTCTTCAAAATTTTAAGAGTCCCATCCATCGTACCTAAAATCTAACTAAAAGATATGAATTTCTCCTAATTTATACTATATATAAAAGTATGAATAATGTAAATTATTTTATTGCCAAAAATATCTTTACCTTTTGAAAATAAGGCTAATATTTTTTTATGAAATTTAATTTTTATTAGTATGAATAATATGTAGTCAAAAGTTTCTTAATCTTTCAAAAGTATAACGAAACATTTATAAACAAAATAAATTTTTATACTGTATATAAAAGTTGAGATTTTATAAATTATTTTCTAAAAATCAAATTTAGAAATAAAATTATGGACCGAAAAGTTTCCTCATAGAATTTATTTCAATTTTTAAAAAAAAAAAAATCTTTAATTGATTGCTAAGTAAATAAAATGAAATAATTATAAATATTTCAGGTATCAAATTATCACAATTTAGAAATTGTAATACATATTAATATTTTCATTGGCAAAGTAGATTAAGATTTTTATAAAAATAAAAAATAATTAAAAAAAGTATTTATTAAATATTTTATCCATAATGATATATAAATATTAAATTTACTATATATTTCTCACAATGTTAATTAGAACATCATATATTCATATCTTATATTTTTAATTGTTTTTCCTATAGTGCATTTACTTAATGTCATAATTATATCTCATTTTCAAGATTTCATACTTTAATGCTTGCAAATTAAATTATAACAATATAATATTATTTTTTCAAAATTTTTAGTTAACTTTATTAGGAATTATAAATCAATACTATAGATAAAAACATAGTTCTACCCTCGCAGGCCTCCATATGTTAAATTCAATTTTCAAGAATTTATATATTTTTTAATTATATTAATAATTTTTCATTGGCTAGATTTTTATCTCATGAAATACTATTAGCCATTCAATTACTTATTGCATTTATATCTATATTAGAAGCGAGATGTTATTTATTGTATTCCTCACATCTAGCTCATGACCTTAAATTTTGCAAAATTATTTAGTATATGATAGTTATATTCAATCCTTATTTAGTTTGTTTTAGTTTAAATACATTTATTTCTTGTTATGTATTTTATATGTTTTATATTTTCTTGTCACAATTGCAGATGATGGAGGACATAGGAGTTAGGGATGTGCATAATTTGGTGAAAATCGAATTAATCGAAATAACCGATCAATTTCGATAGGTTCAGTCCGATTTGGTTTTATATTTCGATAAAATTGGTTATTCGATTTTTGATTTGGTTATTCCCTTTTAATATTTATCATTGTTTTTTTATTGATAACTTTTTATTTTTGATTCTCCAATTCATTTATTTAATTTTGATTTTTTTTTGCCTGCATGTAATTATTTGATTTCACTGTCATACATTATTGCTCATGATACCTTCCTTAATGCATTTGAATTTGCCCATATGACCATACATTACAAGTAATGAAGAGGAAATGTATTTCAAATTTTAATATGTTGTACTCCCATTAATAAAATTATATATATAACAAGAGTAGACATTAAAAAAAACCATAAATTTTTAATTTAGTTATTGTTTATGATGAAATAAATTTTTAAAAATTAAGTTATCATTATCTATTGCAAAAATTAAATAACAAATTATATTAAAAGTTTATGGGGAGGTTACATAACACTAATCATTTTATTTTTAGCGATTTTTCAACATATTAACTATTTTATTTATTATTTCATAAATTAATTCATTTATGAGTAACGGTTATACAAATTTATTACTCCAATTATTTTTACCAATTAAACTAGCAATAGTAGTTAAAAATTAAATAAAAAAAATTTTACCTAAAAAAGGTTTAATTTAATTATTAATAGAGAGTGTTTTTTTTTCATACAAACTCATAATAATAGTTAGCACTCATGAAATTCTCAAGCAATATAAAAATAGGAATATCTAACATTTAATAGCATTAAACAATAAAAAAAATATCAAGTTCAATTAACATTAGTGGTAAAAAAATATTAATTTAATTATTATTGAAGGTTATAAAAATTAAATAATAAATTTATCAAAATGTTTCAAAATAATAATCATTTTATTAACATGTGAATTAATTGCTATTAACAATGCATATCAACGGCTATATCAAACCGTCGAGGGTTTCATCAAACCATCGACGGTCACATTTGTCCGCTACAAATTTAAGTGAGGAAAATTCGAGACAAATGATCACAATAAGGACTAAGGAGGGAACGTCAAAAATCTAAAATCAATATTTGAGAGTTATATATGCCAATAAATCAGAATTTATTAATTCAAAAAAGAGTATATATGGCAACAATTCAAATTTTATCTTTAATAATGAAATTTATAATTTATTATTTATTGTCTCTTATGTCATGTAATTGTGTGTAAATATTCATGTTTATGTTCTTTCTAAAGTATGTAGTTTTTACGGTTCAGTTATTTGAATAAAAAAATATCATTATTCTTCATATTTTTTGTACATGTTTGATGGTAATGTATAATTATAAGTATTTAATTAGATTTTCATTAATTCTAAAGATTTTTATGAGAATTACTAATGCTGTTGAAATTTGTGTATTCCAAAAGATTGGGTGAATTAGGTATTAAGAAATTTTTTCTTAGATTTAACTTAGAGCCTATTTATGTTATTATAAACCATTTAGGCTGACGCTTTGGGCCCCATCTCTACCGCCAATGGGTCCAATCTCCTGCAGCCTTTCTAGTTTGGACCAATCAAACAGAGAACTTGGTCATAGAAACGGACAGCTGTCGTCCACCGTCGTCATCGAAATTAAATCCCTCCCTCTGACCGTTCTCTAGTTTTTATTTTTAATTCCCCAACTTTCGTTTTTCCAAAATCAAAGAAACGTTATCTGGTTCCGACCTTGGGGCAGGAGCATGGGATCTCGTTAACGGTGATCCTCCGTATTCTTAACCGCCCGGCGCCATTTCTCTTCATTTCAAACTTCAGGGTTCAAACTCTCCCTCCCTCCCTCCCTCCCTCCCTCTCTCTCTCTCTCTCTCTCTCTCTCTGTTTGTTTCTGGGTCTTCAGTGGTGGATGATTAAAGGGAAGAATTGAATTGGGGGTATTGGGTCCCATGTGCCCATCTTTCTGCTTCATTCTCTTCCCAAGACTCCAAATCTTCAACAAGAAAAGTATTGGAAACCTTTGAAGGCAGCAGAACAAGTTAGCTATGCTTCGTTTCTACTTTATTTTTCTTTTCCTTTTATGGCACTGTTTTCTCCCCTCTTCGTTCACAATTCTTCTCAACTCTCTTTATTTCTTTCTTTTCCTTTAAAAAAAAATTCATCTACTGTTTCTGATAAGAATCTGTTTTTTGTCAGTTTTCCTATTGGCCGGTGTAGCTAATTCTACTCCACTTGTAATTTTCTGCTATTTCTCGTCTCAGAATCCTGCATCCATGGCTTGGAGGGTGAAATTTCAGAATTTCCAGAGAATCTTTCAGGTTTGTAGTCTTCTTCGTAGTGGGTTATGTTTTTTATTTACTTTATATTTTTTTTAGCCACTGGTTTGTAATCTTTCGGGTTTAGTTAATTAAGTTCCATTAATGGTTGTCTTTTTGAAGATTTTAAAATTAATATTCTGCTTTACTTAATATAGCTACTTACCCTTTCTCTCTGTGGTTTTAGTCTTTTAGATGTATGGCAAGTAGGTGTAGGTGTGGTTTTGTCTGATGCTTCTTTTTTTTTTTATTAATCTTTTCTCGCCGAATGAATAATGATGTGAACCTAAATATGGGGAAAATTGTTAAGATAATAAAATGGAAAATTATGGTGGATCTCTAGAAGGGTTGCACTTGCTTGTCTTATTACAGGTCTATGGTGTCCATGAAGCTCTCATCCCTTTTGGGCATGAGGGTTTGTTTCTAATTTTCGCATGATCAGCAATTTTTTCATTTTTTTTTTTTTTTTTGAAGTTGGAGGTTTGAGTTGCGCATGCAACTGTTTTTCAACTCCAGATTTGCTTAAGTTCTTTAATTGTGTTATTGTTCAATTACTGCTGATTTTTCTGTTTTTATTTCAACAAACCCAAGATTAACCAATTTAAAGAACAATAAAGTGACATTTTTATCCTGAATCTGCAGAAATTTTAATGCTTAAAAATAAAAAATAAAAAGAAAGGAAGAAAGAAATGTAGAGATACTTCCACTACTGTATGTGCAGTTTTTTTTTTTTTAAAAAAAAAATTCCCCGTGTCTATCTCAGATGATTCAACTTGGACGCAATTTTTTTATCAAGCAAGTTGTGGCATTCATCACAAAGATTATTTAGTTTAATAACATGCAAAACATAAGTTGTGTGCAATAATGATTTCCAAGCTAACAAGTGAGTCCAATTGTCCTGGGTTTCCCGGAAAAGGGAAAAAAATATCCTCTCTGTCTCGGGCCGTGCCCTTTTGCAAGAGATACTTCAATTACTAGCTGCATAGTATTTTCTTTGTGCTTTCAGCACTTTTATCTACCTGTACTTGTGGACTTCTGGCAGAACTCAATGCTTGACTGTTGCTATCAGTGCCAATCTAAGTTTGTGTTTCATCTTTTCAGGGCAGTGGCATGAGGGAGGTTGAGCTTGGTGCGCACACAATCAGATCTCATGGAGCCACTGTTGCAAGAGACCACATGCATGACTGGCTCATATTGTTGCTTCTTGTTGTGATAGAGGTCATTCTTTTAATCATTCATCCATTTTACCGCTTTGTGGGAAAGGACATGATGTCTGACCTTAAATATCCCTTGAAGGATAACACTGTGCCTGTATGGGCTGTCCCTGTAAGTTTTCCTTTACTGTTCGTTTCTAATTTTCCATTGCATGGAGATGAGTATAGTATGTTTGGATGCCACATAAAATTGAAAATTATTTCATTTGTTCCTCATAGGGGTAGAAAAAGGTCCGCTTTACTTTTTATAGCTTCGAAATAGCTTATTTCATTTTATCTGTCATTGGTCCATTTGTGGGATTTACAGTAGATATCATAAAGTTAATGTCAAAATCAAATATAATTTAAATTTTTGGGTGATGACTCCATTTCCCTTATTTTGGCCATGCATCTACTCAAAAAGAGTGGACATTTTGCTTTAGCCGTAAGGAGAAATAAATGCATGATTTCATTTGCTCCCTCAGTTGCCTAGAGCTTTTGTTGATTTGTTGGATGCAAACACTGTTGATGGATTTTCAAATTTTCCCTTTTATCAGATGTATGCTGTTTTGTTGCCCATTGCCATTTTTATTCTTTTCTATTTCCGTCGGAGAGATGTATATGATCTGCACCATGGTATTCTAGGTAAACATATTCTTCAGTCCTTAGGGAACCTTCCTCATTCATTATTTATTCTCCTTGCATGAGGAAATTTTATAGATATCTGATGACTTAATCTATCTGCAAGAGCAGGCCTCTTATTTTCTGTACTGATTACCGCGGTTATTACGGATGCAATTAAAAATGCGGTTGGCCGGCCTCGTCCAGATTTCTTTTGGCGTTGCTTTCCTGATGGAAAGGATGTATGTTCCACTTGACTTCTTTTGTACTTCTTTTACTTTGTACATCAATATTCCTTCTTTATTGCAGTTTCTAGTTATGCATATTAAGATTTTTTTTAAAAAAAAATTGAAGGATGATATGGATGGAACATCAGTTTTTTCTTCCCTGTTTTTCTTGTATCCCCATTAATAGGACAAGAAAACTGCCAAATTAATCCTGACTTTCTCAATACCAAAATTGCCTGATATATTGTTATAATTCAACTATGCCTGATTTTTTTATTAAAGTTGGTTTTTCTTTGTGAGAGTTGAGATGTTACTATTATTAGTAAATTTGCTAAGATAACCTGATGGTTTTTGTTTTAATGTGAATACATCAAAGCCTATCCGGAATTCTGGCCAACTTTATTGTCACTGCTAAAGTTCTGACCTTTTTGGCTTTATTGTTGCTGCTGAATTCTGGCCAACTTTTTAACTCTTTTTTGTTTTTAAATTGGATGTCGTTGATAATATCTGCCTGCTTTGATGCTTGAAACACAAAACTTTTCACTGATTCTTGCGGTTATCAACTGTTTATGTACTAATTATTATTTCATTTATCATCTTTCAGTCTTATGATCGGTGGGGAAACGCAATCTGTCATGGTGAACATAGTGTTATAAGGGAAGGGCACAAGAGCTTCCCAAGTGGACATACTTCGTGTAAGCAGCGCTTCTTGCTCTGTGCTTAAATATATAGTTTAAGCTGATGGATTTGAACAAAAGTTTGTGTTGAGAATGACAAAGGGATTCATGAAATGGAAAATGGAAATAACATCATTCACTGTGAGTTGCATGCTGCTTTGCTTAGCATGTTTAAAGCATTTTTCCTACTTCATTTTGTTCACCATGTTGAAACCATTTCTCCTACTTTTGAGAGAAAAACCAAAGCAACCTTTTGTTCTCAACAGGATGAACACAACTTCCAAAAGACCAATTAAACAACTTCCAAAATACCTTGTGTGGGACTTTATTCTTCCATTTATCTGATGAAATGTTGGATTTCTCTGCAGGGTCCTTTGCAGGTTTGGGTTTTCTATCACTTTATTTATCAGGGAAAATTAAAGTGTTTGATCGCAGAGGGCATGTGGCAAAACTGTGCATCGTTTTTCTTCCACTTCTCGCTGCATCTTTAGTTGCCATTTCTCGAGTGGATGACTATTGGCACCATTGGCAAGATGTGTTTGCTGCTGGTCTTCTAGGTTTGTCTCATTGCACTTGCACTTTGTCACTTAGTAGCAAAGAAAACTTAACCTAATGCTGCATTTGGGAGCATTGATTTCGGACCTTAGATTTGGATTTGGGTAGATTTGGACAAATTTCAATACAATTTTATATTACATCTTATCCAAATTCAAGGCCTCTCCAAATATAGGATGAAGGTTTTTTAATATTGACTTAGTGGCTTCTGTATGAACTTCTTACAGGACTTTTTGTTGCAACAATTTGCTATCTCCAGTTCTTCCCACCCCCCTATGATACAGATGGTAATGTCTTTTTTTCTTTTAAACTTATCATTGTTTATTGAATCAGCAATTAATGGCATTTCCATTTTTTTTTTTGTGCACTTACTTTGCAAATATTGTTGCGTTGGTGTCGCAGTTACCTTCAATGCTAATAGAATTTCTCCCTATTTTTATCTTTTGGAAATGGGTCCATAGCCCATAGCTTCTTCAACTCTAAAACATCGTTATTGTTCTCTTTTCTTTTCTTTTTTTTTAATGGCAAAATTTTTTGGACCTGTAAAATCCCTTTTATTTGATGTTACTATCTTTCCAGCAATGCATTGGTGAGTAAGAAGACAGGAATGTAATCATTTCAGTTGTTACTCAAGCCATCTTACCTTTATTAGAATTATTTTTTTAATAAATACATTTGACTATAGTAACTCTTGCACATTTCAACAGTTTTCGAGGAATCAGTACATATAGCACTCAACACAGCTGATACCATGGCACATGCCATTATCAGAATTCAGAAATCAATATAAATGAGGCCATTATTGAAATTTTAAAATAATCGCGACATCGACAAGCCAAACACTTTACATTAGTAAATGTTATGCATTTAAAAGCAGTGGGTTCATTGTCCTTCCTATTTTACAATTTGGACTTGTCTGTCTAGTTGAATTATCCCCAAATGTGGCGGAGACAGAGTTTGTATTTTATAAAAATGGAAGAACTACTTGGCACCAGGATGCTTCTGATGTACAAAATCAATTGGGAAAATATTGTGGACAAGTTGGAAACCTGCCACAGCTTGTCTGCAACCCTGGCTTATGGTTTCAGCTTTCTATTAATTTTTTTGGTGTCCTGTGGCATACAATTAAGCATGTATGAAAGCATTGGGTAAAATGCTGGACTTCTCTTTCCAAGAAAACCATAGGTAAAATATAATACTTGTCTCAGGGAGAGGCCTGCTGGTATTTTTGTTAGTTGTCTTCTGATTTTAATACTGAATTTCCATGAATGATGTACTAAGAGCCTGAGCTTCTACTTCTTCAATCTGTGGACTCCAGGATGGGGGCCTTATGCATATTTCCGTGCCTTGGAGGACTCGCAGACCAATGCGCAAGCAGTCAACTCCGCAAATGTGTTCAACATACAGGCCATGGAGACTCAGGTCATGAACACTGAAGCCAGAAGAAACACCAATACTTTCGTGTTACCCGTAGAGCATGATTCAGGCTCACCATTTGATGAACTGGAATCTGGGAGGCCATTTGGTGCATCCAGTGCCTGATTTTGGCCAAGTGTCTGACAAGTGACTTGGGTTTTTTTCTTTTGTGAATATGTAAATGATAGATTCATTTTCTTCTGAACCTTTGTTTAGGCAATTATTAAAATCTATTACTATTTGTGGGCAAACCGTTGCTTCAGCAATACAAAATGTTTGATCGACGATTATGGTGATTGTAGGGAAACATGAATGCATAGATAATCATGATTAGACAACTTTTTCTCCCATTCAGGATGATGCCTATTTGAAAATTCCATGTACTGAACAGTATTATTCTATTATTGGTGATGTTTGACACTCCACCCACCTAAAAATTGGCCTGACTAAGGAAAAACCATTATTTTATGATGATGCTGATCATTCATTCTTGTCATTTTAAGCTCTATGGAAAGTAAAGCATCGCAAACAGGATGCGGGCAGAGAGTGGTTTTTTAATGCTGCAAAGGTGGAAGAAAGCTTATCTTCATTTTTGTGAATCTAAATGGAGACAAGACCTCTTCCTAATGATTCATGGATGAATTATTTGTTGAGTAGCTAGAGCCTGTGTGAGCTGTGCCGCGTGCAAGCTAGAGTCGTGTTGAGCTGTATCCAACGATTTATTGTAATTCCTCCACCACCATTTAATGTAATTCCTTCAGCTATCTATAAATAGAGAGGTATGTGTAGGTGAAAAATGTACAGAGAAGAGAGATAGAATCAAAAAAGAGAGTGAGGAAGAGTGCAGAGAGAGCTGCTTGAGAGTTTGTATTTTTCTCCCGGTTTCATAGTGGATTGTGGTGTGCTCTGTGAACATAGGTCAATCTAGACCGAACCATGTAATTTCTGGTATCATATATTTTCTGGTGTGTGTTTTTTTTTGTTCATAGATTCCTAACAAGTGGTATCAGAGCTTGGTTAGGAGCAGAAACACTAGATTGGAGAAATTTCCCGAAAACAGAGCCCTGTCCAGTCTCTCGAAATTGAATTTTGAGCCACCATCACGTTCATCTCGTTGAGACAAAGCCAATGGTGCAAACCGGAGCTCGAAAGGAGCCTAGATGGTACCACACGTGCCAACACGCGCCATGTCGGAGTCGTTCATGTCTTCACACGCCGACGAGCTGCCAGCCACGCACTCCACATGTCTTCCTCACCTGGCCGCTTCGACCCGACCTAGTAACCTGCTCCAGACCCGGACTGTACCCGACCCGGATCCATACCGGTTGATCTAGATCTGACTAACCGACACGCGGCATCCCCATCAGTCACCACGTGGCAACCGCAGCAACTGACACATCAGCTCTGCCACGTCATCCAGTGGGACCCATAGAATCTACCAGAAGGTGGGCCCCACAGTGCCACGTCAGCAGTGGACCCCGCACCCTACCACATCAGAAGACGGCATTTGTTAATGGTGTCAGTGACGCTGTCAGGAATATTCCGTCCGTTAGAGGTATATTCCATTAAGTTTGATTGTATTTAACCAGATTTGACCGAGGGTTTGACTGGGTTTTTAAAGCCGTTTCGGAGCCGTTTTTCTGAAGAATTGAACCATTTTCAAGGTTTTTGACCGTTCCGAATCCAACCGTCCCATCCATTTGAGCTAATTTCATCTCTAGATCAATGAATCGAGATGTCGAACGAAAAGAGCTCAAAGATCGAGATGTTTAACGGCAACAATTTCAGTATCTGAAAGATGCAAATTGAAGATTACTTGTTTGTGAAGGAGTTGCACTTACCATTGAAGGAAAAGTCAAGATATATGAATGAGGACGAGTGGGACTTGTGAAATGACCCAAGAAATTTAATCAAGACCTCGTCGACGAATGTAGGGGATTCGTCGACGAAGGTAAATGAGGACCCCGTCGACGAAGTCACGTATAGTCGATGAGAAGAAGCCAAGGGGTTGTTTTCCAAGTTCTGAATTTTGTCGATGAGGAGATGGTGTTCGTCGACGAACCTCGTTCTTGACCTCGTAGACGAGATGACGTGGTTCGTTGACGAAGCCCAAAGTATAAATAGCCCTAAACTTGGATTTTTACGTAGAAAATTCAGCAAAAGTTCTCTCTCTCTCTCTCTCTCTCTCTCTCTCTCTCTCCTCTATAGTTCCTCCCTCCTCTCTGTTCGATTTCGGCCCTGTTAGTCGTCGAATTGACAATCTGAGACCACCATGACGCTCCTAGAAAAGTTCTCTCCAAACCTGCCAGAGCGGATCGTTGGTGGGAAGAACTTGAATTCCATCTCAAATTTAGGATAAAGTCTTTTATGCAATTTTTGGCTTTCTAGCAGTTATAAGAAATGTAGTAGTCGAAAAAATAATGATATTTTGGGATATATTATTTTCAGGGTATTGAGTGGGGAACACTGCGAGAGTAGGACCAGTCACAATAGGAGATTTTAGAAGGAATCAAGTAAGGGAAATATGTTATGCTAAGCAATTTTATGATTCAATACAAATCATATGTTTTTAGCAAATTATTATTCAGACCATATATACAATTTTCAGAGCCTGATAATACTGATATTTAAGTTATGTGGCATAAGTTAAATATTAGATTAGTATTGGATTTATATAATTTTCAGAATACCACGATTTATATTATATGAACAAAAAATTGTATTTTACAGTATTTTCAGAATACTATGTTATACAAACCTTAGAACCATAACATTCAGCTACTACAGTTAATCAAATATTTCAATTATTCAGTTATGCAGAAATCTCGGATATTCAGTTATTACAATTTATTCAGTTCAGTTTATATAATATTATGGTTATTTCAGTTGTTACAAAATCATGGTAAAAGCAGTATTTTAGAAATATTAGTTATTTATATATAGTATCAGACCCTGATGGACCATATTCAACCAACAGAGCACGGTACCGTAGCTATATACAGTTTAGAGTGCAACCACTACTCAGATAGTATATGGTATTTAGAAGTTGATCGTGCCTATGTTGTGGATAGGCTCCCCATCAAATATGGGTTGAGGGGGCCGATCTGACTGTTGGAGTTCAATTGACTTACCCTGGTCGGCTAGCCAGGTTAGGTGTTGCCTTCGGGCCATACAACCCTATCATGAAAAGTTAAATCATGACTTTTAGTTATCCATCCAGGGAATTTTCTCAGTTATTATATATACATGTGATCAGCTTTACAGGAATTAGTCTTACCTATAGATATTAGCAGTATTATGAATAAAATATTTTGAAAAATCAATTTATGTTAAGCAACATAGGTATGATTTATATTGTAGCAGGTATATAGGTTTTATTCAGTTTTTGTTATTTATGGTATTTTTCTAAATCAGATTTTACAAGCATGTAGCTCATTTTCCACATACTAGCAATAACATATTTCGTCTTACTGAGCGTTGTCTCATCCCAATAAATTGACATTTTTTCAGGTGATCCAGTTAAGTGAGCAGATCAGGCTCATAGATAGAGGGGGTTACAATGCAGGCTTGACAGTAGGGTGAGTCTTTTTGGAGAAAGGAGTACTTTTGTATAGTTCTAGTTCAGTTGTATATGTATATTTTGAGAGCATTTTAGCATTTTGGTATTGTGTATTTGTGATTATGATTATTTGAACTCAGCTTCTCGCTGCTTAAGTTGAAGGTTAGATTTAAACTAGAAGGTATTAGAGCAGTGTAAATTACAGTATAGAATATATGTAATTTTAAAAATAAAAAAAAAAATTCTAGCAGGTCATTATAGTTTGGTATTAGAGTCAAGTTGTTAGGTTCTATAGACTTTAGAGTGCAGTGGAAGCAATACTAGAGTATATGAAAGAATTTAAGGTTTGTTCTGTGGTCTAGGTACAGGATTTCTGTGGTGGTTTCTGTGTCTTTCCTGGGGTGATGATTTTAGGAAAGTCATAGTAAACTATTTTCAGGTCGTGTGTCTAGGTTACACGATTTGATTCTGAACTTAAAACAGGGGAGATAGTTAAGTATGAATGTGGGATTTCAATTGAATGAAATAGAATAGTTTTGCATAGGAGATAAGGTTCTTAAAGAGTGTTCTTTTTTTTTTTTTTTTTCAGGATGGATCTAGGAAGCAGTGGCACGAATGCTGGGGAAGATAGGTCAGGACCTTCCAGCATAGGAGGTGGAGATACTGATGTCATACTGCGCAGCATCACCTAGCTGGTGATGGTGAGATGGCCAGGAGCTTAGGGGAGCATAGCTGCACGATCTAGTAGTTTATGTAGATGAAGCCCAAATCTTTTGCTGGAGGGGATGACCCAGTTATAATTGAAAATTGGGTTTAGGAGATTGAAAAGACATTGGTTGTACTTCAATGTACGAATGAACAGAAGGTAGTATTTGCGACATTTAAATTGACTAGAGAGGCGGAACGCTGATGGAGATTAGCGCGACTGATTGATGAGAAGAGGCCGGTTCCAGTGCCAGTGATGTGGGATCAAGTCAAGGAGCTATTCTTTGAGCGATATTTCCCTACTATCGTTTGGAGCATGAAGGCAGTAGAGTTTATGCACCTAGTACAAAGGCAGATGACCGTATCTTAGTACGCAGTTCGATTTATTGAATTGTCGCGATTTGCCCCACATTTAGTACCATATGAAGAGAAAAAGACAAGAGAGTTTGAAGAGGGTCTGAGGCAAAACTTGTTTGAGCAGGTAATTGGTTTTAAAGCTCAGAAATTTGCCGAGGTTATAGATAGAGCTATGATCATTAAGAGTGGTATACAAAAAGGTATAGCAGCTCAGAGTCAGAGGAAGAGGCCTGCGCCTCAGGATTTTCAGGCTGGTTCCAGCAGGGGCCCATGAAGAGGAGGCCGTGATAGGGGAGATCAGAGGTAGACGACAGGACCTCGGGAGAATCAGGGTGTGCATACCTTCCCGATATGCCAGACATGCGAGAGACGTCACTTGGGAGAGTGCTGGGCAGGGAGAGATGTATGTTATCGTTGTGGGAGACCCAGCCACATGGCACATGCATGCCCAAGACCGCCAGAACAGGTTCTAGCTCCTAGGCCCTATAAGGGAGGATATCAGGTGCCTCGTGGAGGCCACTAGAGGAATGTGGCCCCGGCGAGGGTTTACGCATTGACGCCGGGTGATGCTGAGGCTGCTACGGATGTGGTGATAGGTACTTTTACTGTTTTATCACATTCCATTATTATTTTATTTGATTCAGGTGCTACTCATTCCTTTGTCTCTGCATCCTATATTAAATTATTTGGAAGTGAGACCTAGTTATTAGATATAGAATTGTCAGTAGCTACACCGTCTGGATTAGTGATGAGGTGTTAAAGGGTACTCTGAGGCTATCTAATAGAGATTCAGGAGAGAGTTCTACCAACTGATCTAATCGTGTTAAATATATGTGGGTTTGATGTAATACTGGGTATGAATTGGTTGGCAGTTAATCACGCCAGTATTGATTGCCGTGAGAAAGAAGTAATTTTTAGACCTCTGGTGTGTAGGAATTCAGATTCGTTGGTTCACGTCTACGTACTCCGTTGCAGCTAGTGTCAGCCGTGTAGGCGAGCAGATTGCTTCTGAATAGAGGTCAGGAGTTTGTGGCTTTTGTAAAGGAAGTTTCAAAAAATGAATTGAAGTTGGACAGTACACCAGTAGTATGAGAATTTTTAGATGTTTTTTCCAGAAGAGCTACCTGGGTTGCCTCTCGAACGCAAGGTGGATTTTGTTATAGATTCACCTCTAGGGACAACACTAATCTCTAAGATTCCTTACCGTATAACTCCATCTGAATTGGAAGAATTAAAGGATCAGTTGCAAGACTTATTGGATAAGGGATTTATACGACCCAGTGTATCGCATAGGGAGTTCCAGTGTTGTTTGTAAAGAAGAAGGACGGGTCTGTGAGGATGTGTATTGATTACAGAGAGATAAACAAGGTCACTATTAAGAATAAATATCCTCTGCCCCGTATAGACGATCTGTTTGATCAGCTCTAGGGTACACGAGTGTATTCCAAGATCGACCTCAGATCAGGTTATCATCAAGTAAGGGTAAAGGCAGAGGATGTTTCAAAGACAGCCTTCAGGACCAGGTATGGGCACTACGAATTCCTTGTTATGCCATTTGGTCTGACGAATGCTCCAATTGTGTTCATGGACTTGATGAATAGAGTCTTTCACCAGTATCTAGATCAATTTGTAGTAGTTTTTATTGATGATTTACTGGTTTACTTGAGGAGTTTTGAGGATCATGAGGTGCATTTGAGGCAGGTACTGCAGACACTTAGGAAGGAAAAGCTCTATGCCAAGTTTAGCAAGTGTGAGTTCTGGCTTGAGAAGGTTGCATTTTCGGGTCATGTGATTTCAGGAGATGGTATCTCAGTGGATCCCAACAAGATTGATGCAGTGATGAATTGGGTCAGGCCGAAGAACGTACAGGAAGTCAAAAGTTTGTTGGGACTGGCAAATTATTATCGTCGATTTGTTGAGGGGTTTTCAGCCTTATCAGGACCTCTCACACGTTTGACTTAGAAAAACTCCAGATTTGTGTGGGATGAAGAATGTGAGCAGAGTTTTCAGGAATTAAAGCAGCGGCTCGTCACTGCACCAGTATTGACGATTCCATCAGGAGATGATGGTTATGTAATTTATAGTGATGCGTCTTTGAAAGGGCTTGGTTGTGTACTGATGCAGCATGGTAGGGTGGTAGCATATGCTTCTAGGATGTTGAAAGAATATGAAAAGAACTACTCTACTCACAATCTGGAATTGGCTGCAGTGGTACACGCACTGAAGATATAGAGACATTACTTATATGGTGAGAAATGTGAAATATTTTCTAATCACAATAGCCTAAAGTACTTCTTTACACAGAAAGAGTTGAATATGCGCCAAAGGAGATGGTTAGAACTCATCAAAGATTATGACTACACCATCAGTTACCACCCAGGTAAAGCTAATGTGGTGGCTAATGCACTAAGCCGTAAATCGGAGGATACAACGCTAACAGTAATTCAGCACCCGATTCAGATGGACTTGGAAAGTCTCAGCGTGGAGTTAGTGGAAGATGATTCTTAGACGTTTATTGCCAGTCTGGTTGTACATCCTACACTATATGAAAGAATTAAAACTGCTCAAGGGGATGATCTAAAATTAGCAGAAGTAATAGCCAGAATACACGATCGTTAGGGAAAGGAATTCAACATTTTTGACGATGGTGCTTTAAGATTTCGCACCAGATTGTGCGTGCCTGTAGATGATAGCATTAAGAGAACAATTCTAGAAGAGGTTCACAGATCTCTATACACTGTTCATCTTGGCAGTACGAAAATGTATAGGGACCTACGAGAGTATTTCTTGTAGAGTGGCATGAAAAGAGAGATTGAAGAATTTGTGCAGCAGTGCTTGACGTACCAGAAGGTTAAGGCTGAGCACCAGAGATCGCCATGATAGTTGTAGCCCCTCTACATCCCTAAGTGGAAGTGGGACCACATATCTATGGATTTTGTTACTAGGCTACCGTCGGCGCCGTATGGTCAGAATGTCATTTGGGTAATTGTTGATAGGCTGACAAAGAAGGCTCATTTTCTGCCCATTAAGTTAGCTACCCTATGAACAAATTAGAAGAGATTTATATACAGGAGATTGTTCGACCCTATGGAGTGCCGGTATCTATAGTCTCAGACCATGATCCACGTTTTACATCTCGGTTCTAGAAGAGCTTGCAGGTGGCTTTAGGGACTCAGTTGGCATTCAGCACGACTTTCCATCCTCAGAAAAATGGTCAGACAGAGAGAACAATCCAAGTACTTGAGGATATGTTGCGAGCGTGTGTGTTGGATTTTGGGGGTAGTTGGACCCAATATTTGCCACTGATAGAATTTGCCTACAACAATAGCTATCAGGCTAGCATAGACATGACTCCTTATGAAGTGCTCTATGGTAGGAGGTGTCATTCTCCTTTATTCTGGAGTGAGCTAGGGGAGAGGCGAGTTCTGGGGCCAGAGTTAGTACAACAGGCACGTGATAAAGTCCGACTTATTTGAGATAAAATCAGTGCAGCGCAGAGTCGGCAAAAAAGTTATGTAGACACTTGCCGTCGAAAATTGAAATTTGAAGTGGATGATCATGTATTTATGAAAATAGTACCACTGAAGGAAATCATAAGGTTTGGGAAGAAGGGTAAGTTGAGTTCTACGTTTATTGGCTCATTTGAGATACTTGAGAAGATTGGGTCAGTTGCTTATTGGCTAGCTTTACCACCATCTTTATTCAGGATTCATGACGCATTTCATGTTTTTATGTTAAGGAAATACGTCCCAGATCCTTCCCATATTATCAGTTACGCAGAATTGGAACTCAGTGATATTCTAGCATATAAGGAAGCTCCAGCACAGATCTTAGATAGAAAAGAATAGGAATTGCACAGCAAAAAGATATCATTAGTAAAAGTTTTGTGGAAGAATCACGCGATAGAAGAAACTTCTTGGGAGCTTGAAGATGAGATTAGACAGAAATACCCCCATTTGTTCAATGGGTTATAGTAGTGAGGTGTAAATTAAGGTAGTGATAATTTTATTTTGTTCAGTTCAATATAATTGTAATGTAGAGTATAGGATAGGTAGTATTTTGGTTTTGGAGGAATTTTCTTTTATAATTGTAATCTCCCAAAACTACTTATGTAACCACGGTATTCCTCCGCCATAAATGAGGGCAAGTAATAAAATAAGTAGACTGCTTATCTTAAAGGATGAGGAATCATATGGTAAGTAAATTTCGAGAATGAAATTTTATAAGGAGAGGAGAATGTAATGACCCAAGAAATTTAATCAGGACCTCGTTGACGAATGCAGGGGATTCATCGATGAGGGTAAATGAGGACCTCGTCAATGAAGTCACGTCTCGTCGACGAGAAGAAGCCAAAGGGCTGTTTTCCAAGTTCTGAATTTCGTTGACGAGGAGATGGTGTTCGTCGACGAACCTCCTTCTTGATCTCGTCGACGAGATGACATGGCTCGTCAACGAAGCCCATAGTATAAATAGCCCTAAACTCGTATTTTACGCAGAAAATTCAGAAAAAGTTCTCTCTCTCTCTCTCTCTCTCTCTCTCTCTCTCTCTCTCTCTCTCTCTTTTTCTCTCCTCTACAGTTCCTCCCTTCTCTCTCTTCGATTTTGGCCCCGTTAGTCATCAGATCAACAATCTGAGGCCACCACGACGCTCCTAGAAAAGTTCTCTCCAAACTTGTCGGAGCGGATCGTTGGTGGGATGAAGTTGAATTCCATCCCAAATTCAGGGTAAGGTCTTTTATGCAATATTTGGCTTTCCAACAGTTGTAGGAAATGTAGTAGTCGAAGAAATAGTGATATTTTATTCTGGAATATATTATTTTTAGGGTATTGAGTGGGGAACTCTGCGGGAATAGGACCAGTCACAATAGGGGATTTTAGCAAAAATCAGGTAAGGGAAATATGCTATGCTAGAAAATTTTATGATTCAATACAACTCATATGTTTTTAGCAAATTATTATTCAGACCATATATACAGTTTTCAGAGTCTGATAATACTGATATTTAAGTTGTGTGGCATGAGTTTAATATTAGATAAGTATAGGGTTTATATAATTTTCAGAATACCATGATTTATAGTATATGTACAAAAACTTGTATTTTATAGTATTTTCAGAATACTATGTTATACAAACCTTAGAACCATAACATTCAGCTACTACAGTTAATCAGATATTTCAGTTATTCAGTTATGCAGATATCTCGGATATTCAGTTATTACAGTTTATTCAGATCAGTTTATATAATGTTATGGTTATTTCAGTAGTTACAAAATCATGGTAAAAGCAATATTTTAAAAATATCAGTTATTTATATATAGTATCAGACCCTGATGGACCATATTCAGCCAACAGAGCACGGTACCATAGCTATATACAGTTTAGAGTGCAACCACTACTCAGATAGTATGTGGTATTCAAAAGTCGATCGTGCCTATATTGTGGACAGGCTTCCCATCATATATGGGTTGAGGGGGCCGATTTGACTGTCGGAGTTCAGTTGACTTACCCTGGTCGGCCAGCCAAGTTAGGTCCCACCTTTGGGCCGCACAACCTTATCATGAGGGGTTAAATCATGGCTTTCAGTTATCCATCTAGGGAATTTTTTCAGTTATTATATATACATATGATCAGCTTTACTGGAATTAGTCTTACCTATAGATGTTAGCAGTATTATGAATAAAATATTTCAAAAAATCAATTTATGTTAAGCAACATAGGTATGATTTATATTATAGCAGGTATACAGATTTTATTCAGTTTTGTTATTTATGGTATTTTTTTAAATCAAATTTTACAAGCATGTAACTCATTTGTCACACACTAACAAAAGTATATTTCGTCTTACTGAACGTTGTCTCATCCCAATAAATTGACATTTTTCAGGTGATCCAACTTGGCGAGCAGATCAAGCTTGCAAATAGAGGGGGTTACAGTGCAAGACTGTCAGTAGGGTGAGTCTTTTTGGGGAAGGGAGTGCTTTTGTATAGTTCTAGTTCAGTTGTATATGTATATTTTAAGAGCATTTTAGCACTCTGATATTGTGTATTTGTGATTATGATTATATGAACTTAGCTTCTCACTGCTTAGGTTGAAGATTAGATTTAAATTAGAAGGTATCAAAGCAGTGTAAATTACAGTATAAAATATATGTAATTTAAAAAAAAAAATTCTAGCAGGTCGTTACAAGTTGCTTGACCAAAAAGCCCTCGGGACTATTAGAATGACGTTGTCAAAGTTTGTGGCATTTAATATCAAGCACATATCATCCACCAAGTCTCTGATGGATGCACTTTCCAACATGTACAAGCAGCTGTCAGCCGCTAATAAGGTACATTTTATGAAAAAGTTATTCACACACACACAATCTCCATACTAAGCATACCTCCCCAACGGCATCAGTAGGGACTTCACACACACACAATCTCTATGCTAAGCATACCTCCTTAACAGCATCAGTAGGAACTTCACACACACACAATCTCAATACTGAGCATACCTCCCCAACGGCATCAATAGGAACTTCACACACACACAATCTCCATATTGAGCATACCTCCCCAACGGCATCAGTAGGAAAGGAATACCACCCATCCGCAATTATTGTGCGGTATTGGCATATCATCAATCATATTTCAGTAAATAACAATTCAGTTCAATATAAATATTTTCATCATTTTCAGTGTGCATTTCATTATCTCATAATAATATATATCATATTTCACGTATTTCTACATTTCCCAAAATACTCATATCAGTAATTTGTACAAGCTCATTTTTCATGCAAATAATCTCTACTCACGTATAAATATCACATTTCATTATTTTCCACTAATCACATCAATTATTCTCGTTTCAATATTTTCTTAGAAAATACACATCGTTATATTTTACATTGCAAAACATCACAATTTAATATTACTCAAATGCCACACAATTTATCTAATATTTTTATCATAATAACTTTCAAGCAAAATACAATATGCTTACTTTCACATATTAAGTTAAACAATAATTCTAAAAATACAGTTATAATTTATTCCCCTTACTTGACTCACTGAAAATCTCGTTAGGACTCAAAATCCTACGCCCTTGGCGCCCAAAATTCAAATCCTGCAATTTACATTTTTCTTAAATTAATTAACCTATTTTCCAAAAATAATACCCATATAACCTTCCCTAGGCTCTATATACCTCAAATTAACATTTAAACTAATATTTAACACCCCCACTTAATTTTCTGAATTATGCTTGCGGGTCCCAAAATTACACCCGCGGCTCTCACCCGGACCCTAAATTTCAAAAATTCTACTTCAACTCCAGATGCTCAACATTTTAACATTTCTAAATTAATCCTAATTAATTAAAAATAAGCCCCTTAATAACCCCCGTACCCCAAATTTGAGGTTTTGCCCACGACGACCCCACGAGAATTCCGTCTCGTTAGACTTGTAGAGAATCATCCCTAGATTCTTGTGGTAGTGTCATTTCTTCAATTGAGCTTATAATTTGCAAGAAATGAGGTAAAAATGGAGATTTGGCTTACCCCAAGAGATACGTCTATGTCACTCCTACCACCGATCCGCTTCTATAGAAATGACGGCAGCGGAGAATGGAGTCTAGCGGTATCTTCCGATTTCCGATTGGGTGAAAATCCGCCACGTAACTAAGGAGAGAGAATGAAGAGAGAGTGAGAGAGAGCACAGTTGGGGGGGGGGGGCTGCTAGATCTACACCAATTCAGAAGGAGCATCCTAAAGCTTCAAGCTTCAAGATGCTTACTTATATATAATAATAATAATAATAATAATAATAATAATAATAATAATAATAATAATAATAATAATAATAATAATAATATTTTATTAATATTAATAATAATATATTTTTATTAATAAAAATAAATTTTAATTATTGTATCTTTTTCCTTTTCTTTTTTTAAATTCAATTAATTATTATTATTATTATTATTTGGGAATCACTCCACTAATCTTATATAGCTATTTTTGGGGTTATTACATATATTCACTGTTGGTACAACAGCTTAGTTGGATGTCACAGATACAAAATATTGTTGTTCTATTCACTACAGAAGTTGAGTACTTAGTAGTGACAGAAGCAAGTAAAGAGATGATTTGACTTCAAGGTTTGTTAACAGAGCTCGAAATAAAGTAGAAAAGGAATATTTTGTACAATGACAGTTAGAGTGCGATACATCTGACAAAGAATTTTGCATTTTATTTCAGAACCAAACACATTGGATTACGTTATCATTTCATCATATCTCTATTAGAAGATGAAGTGTTGACACTAGAAAAAATCCAAGGTAGCAGGAATCTGACAGATATGTTGACAAAAGTGGTGACTACATAGAAGCTGAAGTTGTGTTCAACTTCAGTTGGTCTTCATGCCTAAAGCCATATTTGAGCACATCATTTAACCATATACTGGTTGAGGAGGCGTCTCTGTCTCCTAGTGGGAGATTGTTGAGTAGCTAAAGTCAGGAGACGTGTGTGTGAGCTAGTGCCACATGCAAGCTGGAGTCGCGTTGAGCTGTGTCCGCCGATTTATTGTAATTCCTCCATCACCATTTAATGTAATTCCTTCAACTATCTATAAATAGAGAGGTGTGTGCAAGTGAAAAATGTACAGAGAAGAGAGGTAGAATGCAAAAAAGAGAGTGAGGAAGAGTGCAGAGAGAGTTGCCTGAGAGTTTATATTTTTCTCCCGATTTCATAGTGAAATGTGGTATGCTCCGTGGACATAGGTCAATCTAGACCAAACCACGTAATTTCTGGTGTGTGTTTTTTTTTTTTGGCTCACAAATTCTTAACATTATTTACCTCATTGAAATGTTTAACAAGTACTACTTCCTAAGGTCTTTCTTTCAAGCTCATACTCCCAATAACTTTTTTCGTGACTTTCCCTCCAAAGAAACTTTACCCCTGCAAAAATTCTTTTCTATTTTTAGTAGAGGTCCGTTTGGATAAAAAATTTTACTTGAAAAAAGAAAAGGAAAGAAAATAAGGAAGTAACTCATTTTTCCTTGTAGTTTTCTTCTCAATTAAATATTATTAAAAATGAAATTTGATCACAAATAAGGAGGCCTTTCTTTCAAACTCATGAAAGTTCAAAGAACATTTTCTTCTTGAGTTTACCTCCGAGAAAATTTCCCCATGCAAAACTTCTTTTCTATTTTCACTTTTCAGTAAAAAGAAAAGAAAATTTTCAATTTGTGTCCGTATTATTTCAAAGAAGTCCCACAGGTTCATATTTAATATATTGATGGATAAATTATAAACTTAACCAATTCAACAATTGTGCAGAATCTGCAGGCACATGAATTAGTTCACGGGCATGGGTGCAAATTAAAACACCTCCAAAATTGTAGAGATCATTTTTACAATTTTTTTCTTATTGCTTCATCAATTCATTGGAGGATGATAAAGGGAATGAACAAAAAGTAAATTTCTTTCGCCATTTTCCTATACACTTCTGGAAATTTTGTTTTGAAAGAGTAGAACAGCTCATGCATTAGTTTTCTGCCTTACTAAATGGTGCGGGAGGGAGGATTAACAGGTATGACATTCAACATCATTCACGTTGGGCCACTTGGAGAAGAGATTTAGAACTATGCTTAGGCGTTTTGACCATTTGAGGAGCTGAGCTGCTTCTTTATTTGCTTTCTGCATTTTGTTTTCATGTGAAATCCTTCCTAGCTGCTCCCTAGTTCTTTCTATTTCAAAGTCAATGAAAAAGTATTTTTGTGTTTGTTGTGGCCACTGGCCCTCCTGAAAAACCAACCTGTCCCATATGGGTCACATGGGTCTACCGAGGACTCCCTTTTATGCATGTCAAGATTTGGCTTTCTATATTTCTACATATTACATACTTTTAATCAACTTTTATTATAACAAATTCCTTGAACTGATGGCTTTGAATTTGAATTGTGTTTCACTGTGTATCCAAGTCATAGGAATTGGATGATTGAGAGCTTTTGAAGAACTTCAATTGGTCTTTTTGTACAAGTCATTCTTTTAATTTGCTCCATGTTTTGATCACCTTATAACACAAACAAACCTCATGTTAAATCTCAAAATTTGTAGATGAGATTATATGGGTATTGAAGGAATTTAAAATGAGATAAGAAAAGGTTCAGTCGTATAAAGTGCGGAGAAATAGATTGACAGATATTAGGGATAGGTCAACTTATCCTAGCAAAAAGCATGTGTGGCTGACCAGTTCAATTGGAGTGATCTATGGATTTGGGCAAATCATGTCAATGGCTAGATAACAGTCAACCATAAATTGATTGGCCCAGGGAATGGATCAATTAATTGGAGTGTTTGAGACATTTATCAAGTAAAATTATATTTGCATGTTTGACCCCAAAGTCTACATATATGCCCTCTAAGCCAAAGAAACATAATAGAAACCATTGCTAACACTATTTGGGTGCTAACCCCAAAGTCTACATACATGCCCTCTAAGCCAAAGAAACATAATAGAAACTATTGATAACACTTTTTGTAGTTGCACAATCTCATTAATCTCTTGATTTGTCAATCGTTTTACAAAGAGAGAGAATTCAAAAAACTCTTATGCTAAATTTTGATGACTTGTTTTAGATAGTGTTGGAAGCATGATTTTTTAGCCTTGGATTGGATTTGTATAGACTTCGATGAAACTCAATACAAATTTGTACTATATTTTATTCAAATCCATACAAATTCAAATCTAAATTCTAAACTTTTAATTAGACCCAATTTTCAACCGCCCCCCCCTTCTTAGATTAACTTTGGGATACTAAAATCATTTTAATTAAGATATTTCAATTTTAGCATATTAAAATGGAAGCTATGACTATGCATTTGATTCAAAATATCACAGGCCTAGAAATCTATGCATGAAAGTATGATTTCCTTTTCATAGAGATTCAAATTACCTACAAATACTTTGAGAACTTTTTGTAAACATAATGAGTTCGCTATGTAAGATTTTTTAGATGAAACAAACTGAGCATCAAGGATTTCAACTCATATTCTTGGCCGCGTCTCCTTCCCTTTACTACAAACGAAGGACTATCATCCTTTGCACTCCCAACATTTTTGCATTGGAAGATTTGGGTAATCAATAAGCAAGATTCAACCATGCCCTCATTTACCAAACACCATCTTTTTTCTTGTAAAATAATCATTAACATCATTTTTTGCATTCTATCCTCTGCCACCTAGCTATTGCTATATGCAAGGAATTCAAACCCATGCATGTTAATTTTTAGTTGATTTAAAATTTCAACAACCTAAGTAAAAAAATGAAAGAAATTTCGACGCACCAAAGATCGAAAATAGAAAATTTAAGAAAGGTAGATAAGGAAAGAGAGAAGAGCATACTAAAAGGGACAAATAGCAGACAAGCTTGGTGAACTTTTGAAGCTCTTTAAAGGAAATGCAACTTAATTAGTACTAAACTAGGAGTATCTTGGTTCCAAGGAGGCTAGGTAATCAAGGACCTCAACATTTGGTGATTCATATCTAATTTTTTATTATAATGTGTGGAGGCATTCTCTTTAGTGATATCTGAATATAGAAAATTATATTTCAATAACCTAAAAAGGATGCAAGAATGCTTCAATAGGACAAATAGGTAGAATGGCTAAAAGAAAAAGAGCTATATTCATAGATGGATGAGCTCTACACATATCGAAAAAATGAGTTATGCTCATAGACGAATGAAACCATTGCTATGAGTTATGCTCCTAGATGAATGAACCATACTCATATCAATTTATGAACTCTACTCATATTGACAATGAGCTTTGTTCATAGATAGATGAGTCTTGTTCATATTAACAAATGAGTTATGCTCATAAACAGATAAACCTTGCTCAAATCAACAAATGATCTATGCTCATTTCAATGGATGAGCTATGCTTATAGACAAATTAGTTCTACTCTTATAACTTGACAAATAAGTTTACTCATATGTCTGGATAGATAAGATCTACTTATACTAGGAAAAGTGAGCCTTGCTCATATAAATTAATAGCTGAGATATGCACACAACTCAACAACCGCTCATATTGCGACCAATAAGCTTTGCTCATGTTCTGGATATGAGCTCTACTCATATTTAGGTGAATAAATGAGCTTCGCTCATAAATTTAATTAAATCATAAAAAGAAGCCTATACAATTCAGCTATAGCAAAGGGGAAATCTTTACTATATTTGCAAATAAAGAAAAGGGGGACTTGAAGCAAAATGTTTCAAGTTATATATTTTATTCAAATAATTTCTCAGTTTAAGCGGAATCACTAATCAAATGAGATTGAATGGTGAACTCATTGGTTGCTTGGTAAAATTTTATTGACTCAAATTGCACGGCTAACCTACTTAGTGAGATGTGATGCACCAAAATACTAAACATCAACATGAATGTGTCAATTCACATTTGGAGAAAAGATTGTTGGCCATAGTATGCAAAGCCTCTTGGGCTCGCAATAGAAAATATTGGTGCCAACTCAGTTTGTAGACTTTTCAATTGCACTAAGTGTTCCTTTTTTTTGTTTGGAATACGCACCGGGTATCCACGCGTCCGTTTTACGATCCACGTAACTAATCCTGCGTCCCTTAAAGTTGACCCCACGACTCTCAAGGGAGGGTAAATTCAGGAGTCCAAGGATGGAAATGAGTTCGGGAGAGTTTGAACACCCGACCTCGTGAAAGGCACTCCCACAGCCTGCACTACCACCTGAACCACACGCTGGGGATTGCACTAAGTGTTCCTTGACTTTATAGAACATTGCTAAGCTTTTTAGCTTTTGGTTAGGCTTGGAAATGAATTTTTCTTTATTAGCCTAATGATTGCTCAATTTAACGAGGGAGGAGGTTGATGATTCTAAAACACTCCCAAAACTAAAAAATAATTTCCAAACTTAAAATTTCTTTACTTTTATTTTTAAGGAAATGGATATCAAATTTTGACAGCAACACTTGTCAAACATCATATCAAAGTCTCAAAATTTCCATCAACCAAACAAATAATTGTTCATATTTCTTCACATTTTATGGGTTTTCGGACTCTATGACAAGGAAGAGTGGGTAGAGTGGCGTGAGGATTCTATTAGTGGAAAGAGACAGGTTTGTTGGTTTAATCAATTTTTTACGTTATCTTCTTCTTCTTTCTTTGTTTTTTTTCGCCAAATGTTTCGTCAGCTGTGAGTGTGATGGCCCTCTCCTCTACCCTAAAGGTGTTAACGCGTGCGGTTAAAGACGAGGGAAGCTACTATAATAAGAACAAGCAAAGAATACCAAAATCCAAAAGATATTTATTTTTCTTTTTGTTCTTTTCAAAGGAGCGGAGTTGGCGCACACGGGATTTCATTATCTTATAAAAAAATAATTTAACAACTAGAGGGGATTAATGATGTCTAAAGTTGCATTTTGGGGTCGGGAAATTCGATCTTAAACTTAAATTTGAGTGAATTGAGATAAATTTTAACATAATTGTATATTACTTTATATATTTTTGTTAGTTACGTTTAATTTTATTGTTTTAATTTGGTTGGTTGCTGATATTATGTTTTTTAGAGAGTTTTCTATAATTTATCTTTTGTTTATTTTGTAACTACAGTATTTATCCGCCAAAAGTGAGAGTATATTAATAAATAAATGGAGGTAGCGCCCTCTTTTAGTAAAAATAAAATAAAATAAACATAAGATAAGAAAAAAAAAAGATTGCTATAAATTATTTTAATTCACATTTTAAAATTTTACTTATACCTATTTTTATAAAATGTTTCAAAGTGCACTTATTTTCAAAAAAATGTCTTGATAAAATGTTTTATTTAATTTTTTATAAAAAAAATTCTAACTGCATGGTTAATTCATAGAAATTAGGGGTGGCACAACGGGTTAATGGGTCGGGTTCGGATGAGTCATAAATACGTTCGGATCCGAGTTGACCCGTTTATTAACGGGTGACTATTATGTAAACCCAAACTTATCTGTTTAATAAACGGGTCACTTGTTTTAAAAATATAACTTATTTATTCTAAAAGTTTTTAAACATTTCATATAAAATGACTTTTTTTAAATAAAAAAAAAAACACTCCATTTTATTTTTAAACGGTTCATAAACGGATCACCCACTAGGTGACCCATCTCGAATCCGCCTAATCCATTTAATAAATGGATCGAGTCAGGATTGACTCGTTTATAAACGTGTCAACTTGTATTAAATCCAAACCCAATTTAAACGGGCGGGTCACGAGTCACTAGTTGGGTTTCAACCCGTTTTGCTATCCCTGATAGAAATGGAATGAAATTGGATGAAACGCATTCAAATTCACTGCTTGATTTCTTCATTTTGTGCATTCAAATTTTTATTTCATTTGATTCCATTCTGGTATTATTAATTTTAATTGAGAAGTATATTAAATTTAGGTTGCACAGCAAAGATCTAAATTTAGGTTGCACAGCAAAGATTAATGTATTTATTTCATTTTATATTCATTTTCACTTTTCTCAAAATTTAGAACAAAAAATCTTGTTATTAAAAGTTTGTCTTTTTAAAAAATTTCAAGAAACATTTTTTTTTCTTTTTTCTATTTTTGCCTAGCTTTGCAGGTGACTTCTTTCAACTTATAAGGCAAGTGCATTCAACTCTTAACATTGCTTTAAAATTTAATAAACTTAAATAGATTTTACATAATTTGAAATTTAAAATTAAAACCCTATAGTTTCAACCAATAAAGCGCTGCATACTAATCTTATTGTATTTGAAAATAATATTGTCTTTGAATTAAATGATAGCACAAAGCCAATAACTTTCATTTGGAAGAAAATGCATCTCCACAATTTCACAAATGACCAAAAAAAAAAAAGAACGCACACACACACACACAGACTAATATTTGAGAATTTAAAAAAATGATAAGAAATAATTGTTTAAAGTATATATATGATGAGCTCGGAAGAGTAATAAGAGGAGATTTATTACACTTACAGTTTCAGCATCTAACCCTAACGCATTCTTTATTTACAATGAGATATTAATTAAGGCTTTCTGTTTGTTGTGAGGTGGGGTTTAAAGATGAGGGAAAAAAAGTAAAAGTAGAGTTTAGGAGGATGGATTTTAAGATGTAAATTCATATTTGTGTACTGTTAATGAATGTTATGTTTTCAAATATAAGATAAAAATAAATAATTTTTTTCTTCTTTCTATGAAGCACATTTTACATTTGATCATTACTTTCACTTTCTTTTTCAAATTCTTAAAGCATTCTTTTTTTCTTTTTTTTTTTTCAACTAATGGTTTTCGAGTACCCTCGAAACCTAATTAATTCTAATGGGTAGAAGGATTTTTACATAATTGTTACTCTACTCCCGACCTCATGTAAGAGGATATGATATATGATCTATTCACTAATAACAAAGATTGTTTGATTCAACCTATGACACAATATTGTAGCCCCCACATTGTTGTAATCTATGAGTCCCTACCACATGACATGGGTCCATGACGTTGAACACTTTTCACATTATCTATTTTGTCGTAACATCTTAGAAAAAAGTCTAGAATGACGAGAAATAGTAATGTTAAAAGTTTGATGGATTGCCACTAGCCTGTTATTTTCCAATATATGGTTAGTTCGCCTAATTACTACCTGTTGATTGGTTTCAAAACTAAACCTAAACCAAGAAACCAGTAGTCTCAGTCTACATTTACCAGAGTTGGGATCGAGAGTTCAATTATGCGAGAGGAAGATACTAACACCCTCTACACACTCATTCTACGAATGATACCTAATTAATCATTAATTATCCTTAAATTGAATAAATGGTCTTAATTAACTTCTTAAAAAATAAATGAATTTTAAAATTTTAAAAGAAAATATGAAATAAGATACAAGTTAAGAATGTCTAATAAGACTTCTAAAGAAGGGGATCTTATTAGATAAACCCTCATAAAAACTAATATAGGTAAGGTCTGAAACACCTATTTACCCTTTTGTTTAATCATCAGAATGCACACACATAAAAATAAAATATATATACAGAGGTTTAATTCATATGGTTAAGATGATTATTTTAAGCATTCGTCTTTAATTGTCATCACTTAGTTTTTCCTCTATTTTCCACTAGTTTATGTTTGCGGGTTATTAACATCATCTTGCATATAATTTGTTTATGTTTGTTTTCGGTTTGTTTTGATTACATATGGATATGTTTATATTGTTTTAGTTGGGTAATGGTTCTAGTTTTTTTTTTGTATTGGTTTTGATGTCTGTGATGATTTTGTTAGCTTATTTGTAAATTTCATGTGTCTTTCTTGTAACCACGGTATTCTTATGTCATAAATGAGAGCTATAAATAAAATTAGGGTTTCCGTAATAATAATAATAATAATAATAATAAATTCATCAAATTTGAGTAAAATAGTCTTTAAAATATTCTCAAATTTTCAAAAAAAAAAAAATAGAATTTTTCAGAAAATTTTTCATTTTTTCTACAATTCTCTAAGATTTTCAAAAACTTTTAATACATTTTATTTATTTTTGGCATTTTTATTTTTCCATTTTTTTGTTATTTGCATCAAAATTACTCGAATACTTTTTATTTATTTTTTCTGATTTTTAATATTTTCCTTTGATTTTGTGTGATATTTTACTATTTATTTCCAATTTTTTAAAATTAAAGTTTAATTTTTAAATTAAAGGAATAAGCTGACGATTTAGGACAGGTCAAACTAGTTCAACTAGTCTAAACCGGGTTGACCCAGTTTAGGAAAGAATAGCAATGTGTTAGCCAACAGTGACAACATGTGGTGCTGATATTTATTTAATTTTTATTTTTATTTTTTTTTTGAATTTACTACAATAGGATGACCCAGGTCTTTCGAGTCGAATATAGGGTAATCAGGTAGGGGTGTTCAAATCTAGGTATCAAAGTCTGGGTATTCTAAATTCAAGTCAAATACCCAAATTCTATTTGGTATATTCTCAAATAAATAAATATATATATATATATATATATATATATATATATATATATATATTCTGTTTGAATTTAAACACTAACGACAAAATCCTGAGTTCAAAATTCAACATTGCTACAAATTTAAAATTAATACAAAATTAACCAGTCCCAACCTCTGTCCCTGAATTTTTCACTTTGCAATTTTCTCTTCCTTTTACTTGAACCTCTTGAATTCCTTTATGCCAATATTCCACCGCTTCTACAATTCATGCCTCTTGGTCTCCTATCCTTCTCCACCTTCTCAATTTCAAACTCTCAGTCTTGATCCTCTCTCAAAATTTTTAGTAAGCAATTCCTCTCGTTTTTCTTTGTCTTTGTATGTGTCACTCAATTATTCACTATACAAATTTTCTCTTCCTTTTACTTGAACCTCTTGAATTCCCTTCGCCCAATATTCCACCACTTCTACAAATTCAAGCCTCTTGGTTTTCTATCTTTCTTCACATTCTCAAATTCAAACCTTTGTCTCAATCCTCTCTCAAAATTTTTAGTGAACAATTCCTTTCTTTTTACTCTATCTCTATGTTTGTCTGTGTCTCTATCTCACTCTGAAACTTACTATTTATAAGCCTAAAGGATCAATTTCAATTTGATAAATGAGAATTTAACTAATCAATCAAAATTAAATAAATTAATCATTTTATGTTTGCATGTTACTAGTACAAATTCCCACATGTCTAATTTTCATTTTTCCTTTTATACTTCTAGGTTTAAAAATGAAGATGTTGGCCCACTTTGCTTCATTTTCTATTTTTTATTTTTATTTTTAAATTATTCATTTTTTTTTTTCCATTTTTCCCTTATATTCATTCCTATATTTTTATTTTCTTTTTTTATTATATTAATGAATATTTTCCCGAATCATGTTATACAAACCTCATATCTACACACTCATTTGCCAAAAAAGCAACTAATTAGGATTAAAATATTATTTTAATCAGTCGAACAAGATATAATTCATCTCTCATCCATGTAACTCATCTCTCATTCATATAATTTTTCCATTGCATTTTAAAATCAAAATCCAAGAGGTCCAATTTAAAAGTCAATAACTCGATGTGTGATGTCAGAGGCACTGCTCCTGTTTTTAATTTTTTTTTTTCCTGTTTTTTTTTGTTGTAATGCCAGGGCCCCTTTGGAGTTCGACAAATTTATTAGATGGGATTTGAATTCTTCGCTAAGAATAAAACAATACACAATTTTCAACCTAGTAAAAAAAATATAATAATAAAATAATATACTTACATTTTAAAAATAAAAATTTTGTGAACTTGTAGTATGCACATATTGCATACCCACAACTAATTTCCTAAAACAAGAAAGATACCACAAGTCAACAAACTTATAATTTATAAAAATATATTATTCAAAGTTTAGATTATACTTGTGTCTTCCAAATATCATTTGTAATTAGACACGCTCATATGCCATCAAGATAAGGGGTCAAAGTTGAAACTTTAAATTTCATTTATTCATTGTAAGAAATATAAAAACAAAACAAAACTCGCAAAGGTTGAATTAAGGATTCAACTTGGTTTATGCAATGTGTTTGGCTTCTGATTCATTTTTCAATTTTTTTTTCTTCTAAAAACGTTACCCTTCGATTGGATAATTCAAATTTGAAGTCATTATTCTTGATATTGAAAAACAAATTTCTAATTTACGTGTTAAAAGCCTACCTATAGTTTCATATAACATTGTTTTTTCAAAAGGTTATTAATCTCACATTGAACTTGTGAATATCTCAAATAAAGAGAACACGTGTTTATTTTCTCAAGTCGTAAAGTCAATTAGAGACTTTTCATGATAAAATTATATAAATTAAATATATTAATGAAAACACTCATAACCCGATAGAACTGTGGGCCTTCGATCTAAAATCAGGTGCTTTCATGTTGCTCTAATTAAATAACTAATAATAATAATTAAAAAATTATTAAAAATGTGTAATTATTTTTCGGTCTGATGCGAAAACATGGTGGCATTTATTAGATATATATTTTAATATTTAATTTAGTTTTTAAAGTAATAATAAGACTAATTAACTAAATTAGGTATTATTATTAAAATGGGTCATTTACTATTATATGTTTTAAAATATTTAGTATGTTTCGGTTATTGTCGCGCTGGGCCTGTGTTGAAAACGGAAGGAGGGAGCTCTTTGGTCGGCGGCGACGCGTTTCAGACCTTTCATAGGGATTTGGTACAGCTCCCCATGCCGTCTCCTCCGTTGTCCTGCGAGCTGCGACTCCTGTCGCTGCCCTCTTAAGATTCCACCCTCTTCCTCCTCATTTTTTTTTTTCTCTCTCAAGCTGTCTGCGCTCGGATTCTTCATATTCTTTATTCAGGTGAGTTAGCCTTTTTTTTTTTTCCCTTTCCGTTGTTTCTGTATTTCAATTTTCGTGGTTGTTGATCCGCTATTCCTCGAAATTGTTCGTTGTTTTAACAGGATGCTTGGCTGCCGAGAAAATTGATGAAAGTCTAATATAATGAAAATTTGAATTTCTTTAATGTGGCGTTGTGTTTAAAATTTTTTATTTTTTTTGGGAAATAGAAGCGCTTGTTAACTGGGCCAAATGGGTGTAATGGGCATTGTTAAGAGGAGGGTTTTTCAACACAAATATCATTTTTTTTTTTTTTGGTTGTTGTTCTGGATTTTAATTCCTATTAAATTCTCAATGACCAAACAATGCAGAAATTCCGGTTTTCATTTTTATTAAGAGAATTTTTTTTATTTCTATTTGTTCTTCATGAATGTGTGGGTATCCGTAATTATGCTTGAACCGAGGAGTTAATTTGGTTTTAGTTTACTTTGTTCATGGTTATAGCTTTTGATAATGGCTATGACTACAATATATTTACATCTGTATGGTTGTGATGGTGTCCTCCTTGTTTACATGTGTGCGTGGGCGCGTTAGCATTTCAACCCTGTCTTCGCATTTGACACATTTGCAGCTTTCTTAGTATCTTATATGGGCAATTTGTATAGAATATTAACAGGCATATAGAGAGCAAACCACGCCCCCCTCTCCCTCCTTTTTTTGTTTTCTGAGTATCCCTTATTTTATTATTTCTCTTTGAAGCTATTATTCAGAAACTTTGGGGATCCATCTGTAAATCTGAAGTTGTGTACACTGACACACAGGCACACAACCAGATACGCACATGTCTTAAAGTTTGGAATTTTCTTTTCTTTTCTTTCTTTTCTTTTTGCATAGCTATGGAATTGGCATTTTAGCTCTGTTGTAAAATTGAAGGAAATCTACCGAGTTCAGACACTTTTTGATGCAGTTGATGGCTACAGCCAGGTTGACAAGATTCACTTGTAAACGGCTTCCAAGGGTTTGCTTAAATATAATTATCTATTGTAAAAGCATTAGGAAATAAATAGCCAAAATGTATAAGTAACAAACTTTCAAATTGAATTGAAAGTCTAATACTATTGGCCTAATTTGTGAGCTTTACCTGTTCAGGTAATATAAAATTAGTGACATTATCAGATGACAACAAATATTGTAAATTCCATTGCTTAGTGCTCTTGAATTGTTGATTATAGTTAGGAGCAAACAAGATGATTTAAGCAAAGCAGTTTAATAAATACTGCTGCGCTTCAAGAGAATTTGCAGAGGCAAAAGCATCTTTAAAAGCTAAAATATTCTAGCCAGATTCAAGTTTTGTTGGTACTCCTGTGTTTTCCAAATTTATTTGTCAGTGGAGTAGATTGTTCTTCATTCTAAAAGTATTATTAGGCAAGCAGCCCAGCGCTGGAGTAGTGTTTTTAACTTTATAATTATATCATTATATGCACAATTTTGGGGCTTGACTCCATGGCGCATCTCCTGCCTTTATTTTGTACTGCTCAGATTTATCCTGTTATCCAGATTTGTGACTACGAACACTTTCTAAATTATGACTACCTTCATTTCATTATATTTCTCAATTATTGTTTGAGAGGGTTTAAATAACTAGCAAAGTTGGCATGAAACTCCTGCGACCCTACCAGATTTGCATTATCTAGGACTGCATTCATTTCGTGAAATTCCGATGGTAGATTAACTCTGGGAAGTAAACCATCCCAAACTATTACATTGTCTACAATGCATCTGCCTTTAATGTCTTTATGCAGCTATCATCTATTACCCATGGCTGTTTCACATTAGGATTGGTAGGGTATGTGGTATATCTTGTCATTGCTCAGCATGGTTGGGGTCACTTCTCAACTACGGATTGGTCACATTAGAAGTATTCTGATGAAAGGAGAATAGTCCAAAAAATTTTAAATTAGAAAAATCCTGATGATTTTTCCAAATTAGCCAGAGGATTAGGTTTATCATTAGTAGTTGCAGCTATTAATGGTTCTGTATTATCATTCTAGGTGTGATCAAGGATGCTCATTTCCTTTGTGACCTGCCATCTTTGAATGGTTGTTTATTTTACTTTGCCGATAAAACAAAATATTGGATATTACTAGCTATGATTTCTTCTTCTTCTTCTTCTTCTTCTTCTTTATCAGATTTTTCTGGTTCTTCTAAACATATTTGCATCAACTGACCTTTTTCTTTTGTATTCTGGTTAGTTAAAATGCCCGACCTTCAGTTTGGAACCCATACTGTAAGATCCCATGGAGTTAAAGTAGCAAGGGTGCACATGCATGATTGGCTGATTCTTTTTCTTCTTGTCGCGATAGACGTTGTCTTGAATGTTATAGAACCATTCCACCGCTTTGTTGGAGAAGACATGATGACAGATCTGAAGTATCCACTGAAAAGCAATACAGTTCCTTTTTGGGCTGTTCCTGTATGTTTTGCTTTTAAGAAATCATATAGGAAAACTTCCATGCCTGTAGGAACTGAATGTTACTTCTATGAATAACTGAACGTCATTGATTTTATTTTTCCAACCTTTCTTGTGGCAGATACTTGCAGTATTGTTGCCTTTTGCTATCATTCTAGTCTACTACTTCATCAGGAGAGATGTTTATGATTTTCACCATGCCATATTGGGTAGGTAGTCTTCCCTTTTAAAGTTCTTGTAATGCAGACGTATTTTATTTGCATGCCATTTCCACACAGCGAGTTGATGACAGAAGTTAATTGACTATATGTATGTATTGTTCAGGTCTTCTGTTTTCTGTTCTTGTCACTGGAGTTATAACTGATGCAATCAAAGATGCTGTTGGTCGACCTCGTCCAGACTTCTTCTGGCGTTGTTTCCCAGATGGAAAAGGGGTAGCTATTACATTGCCTGCCTTAATTTTTATTTTTATGTTCGTTCACTTCAACTTTACCTAATTTTGTTCTTGTTAAGATGGATGAGCCGTATAGTTCTAATGAACTTGCTGTTAGGCATAGCACCAGTATAAGATAAATTAGGTGAGGGATTGGTTTAGACCAAATAATGCTTGAGATAGAAAGAATGATTAGATGGTTTTTAAGAGGCTTTAGAAGGCAAGGGATGGACCTAGAATATCTTGGACTAAGTATGTGAATATGGATTAGACAGTACTTCAACTTTCTGGGGATATTGTCCATCCTGTGGAGTGAGTGAAAAGAATTCTTATAGCCAACTCACCTATTGGGACTTGAGGCTAGATGGTTGCTTTTATTGTTGTATTAATATTTCTTGTTCTTGCTCTTGCTTGTTCCTATATTTAGTCAATGGATGGATATGTGGCATGTCCAGGTGTTTGATTCTGTTACGAAGAATGTTCTTTGCACTGGAGAGGGGAGTGTCATAAAGGAAGGACACAAAAGTTTCCCAAGTGGACATACTTCTTGTAAGCAGTAAAATTACTTTCAGAGGATTAGATGTAGTGTATGTTTACAGTTTCTATTTTGAATTAGTGCTCATTATATTTCCAATTCCCAATGTATACTCAGGTTACTAATCTAATCAATTTACCTCACCTTGTAGAGTTAACTCAGGAGTTAATTTTGGCATTACCCGAGGGTGTCATATGTTTCATGTTATATGCTGTTAACCTTACATTTTCATCTCTATATTTCTTTCTTCTCTAATAACTTAAGCCCTATATTGTACATGCTTTTGGTGCCTAACGCCAAACATTAACTGGAATCTGTGAACCATCATTGATGCATAGAATTCTTAAAGTATATTTCATGTTAATCTTTCTTCTACCTGTTCATATTGCTTTTAATTACAGCCTCATTCATCATCCTTCCAAAGAAATTGTGTGAGCATGTCCTGTATAAATATAGCATGGCTTATGCATGTATCTATTATAATTAATGACATTTTAGGGACCTTGCATGAATTGTTTGACATGCTTAAAAAGAAAAAAAATGTTATTTTTCTTTGTGAAATAGTGATGTATTTATGCATTCACATGCAAATAATGCATTGTACTGATTCAATTTCATAAAATAAAAAAATCTTGTTATTTTTCTTAGTGATGTAGTGATGTATTTATGCATTCACATGCAAATAATGCATTGTACTGATTCAATTTCATGGGACATTCTTATTTAAAAAATATTCATGGGGCATGAGAACCTCTTAAAGATTGCACATTCCTTAGAGAATTTCACCATTGTTCTATTTTGTGACTGGGAACTAAGTGTTAGTATTTGCTAGTATTGGTGTATATGTGGATGTTTTCACATATAAATATAAGCTTAGAGGACTAAGTTATCAATTTGCAGGGTCTTTTGCAGGTCTTGGTTTTCTTGCATGGTACTTGTCTGGGAAAATAAGGGCATTTGATCGCAGGGGCCATGTTGCAAAGCTTTGTATTGTATTTCTTCCTTTACTTGTTGCAGCTTTAGTTGCAATTTCTCGAGTTGATGACTATTGGCATCACTGGCAGGATGTCTTTACTGGAGGTCTTATAGGTCTGTGCTTCTAGCACTACATTTTGCGGACCATGAATTTTCTGTAACTTATTTCCTGTTGCTTGTTTGGCTTATTTCTCACAATGTATCTTCTTCTCTGCTCTTTTCTGCAGGACTGATAATTGCTTCATTTTGTTACCTGCAATTTTTCCCTCCTCCGTATGACATTGATGGTATCTCTTTCATGTTCCTTATTGATTTTTCACATTTTTGTTTATTTAGTATTCAACAGGATTTCATTGAATTTAGCTTTTGTTTTTCTTGAAAAATAAACTATAAAAAAAATAAAAGTAAATACAAATAAGAACACAGAGTTTTTGGCACCTTTAAATCCATTGGAGCCCATCCAATTATTGTAGAGTTGAAACAGATCAGAGGTTGGCATGTTGCGTAATTTGCCATCACTGGGGATTAGGACTTGACAGCTTTGGATTTTTCTGGCATTTGCATGGAAAAGTTAGGAGTAATACCATACTTGTTGCGGTTTTGGTTTACCATGAAATGTACGTGACTACACAAAAATGATAGGAGTTTAAGGGTGCAACTTACTTTTTCTAAATTCAAATTCTGAGTAAACTTGATTAATACAATTCTAGTATGGAACATGCGGGGTTTAGGCACGTCGAAAAATCGCTTACATAAGTTAATGAGGAATTTTTTGCCTTCTATTTTGGTTCTTTCAGAGCCATTTTCTGATGAAAGTCTGATGTCGCAATGGGCTGACTTTCTAAATTTTCCGAATTTTTGTGCGAATGCTTCAGTGGGAGGTAAAATTTGGATATTTTGGGAAGAGGAAGTGCACTTTGAGTTATAACATATGTATGATCAAGTTATTTTGGGTATTTTTAGTTCTGTGGACCAGATTTTCTTGGCTTTTTTTGTTTATGCTAAATGTCGTCAAACAGATTCCCGAGAACTTTGGAATGATTTGGAGTTTGTAAAGAGGGATGATTTCCCTTGGTTAGTGGCGGGAGATTTTAATATTATCTGTTCAGATTCAGAACGTATTGGTGGTCATATGAGGCCGTTATCGGCTATGGAGGAATTTAATGACAACTGTGATCTTATGGATTTGGTTGGTACTGGCAACAACATGTCTTGGTGTAATGGTCACAGTGGTAATTCTTGGAGTTGGGCAAAACTGGATAGGATGCTCTATAATTCAAATCTTCTCCAAGTTCTGCCAAATATTTATTTTAAGTATGGAAAGAGGAGGACTTCAAATCATAACCCATTGATTATTCGATTTCATAGAAATCTGCATTGATATGGTCCTTCTCCCTTCAGGTACCAGAATATGTGGAGCACGCACCAGTCTTTTAAGTCTTGCGTGGAGGAAGCCTGGAGGGAGGAGTCTCATGGTTCGGGTTTAGTTAGACTTGTTGGTAAATTGAAACATATGAAAGTTGCAATTCAAAACTGGAACAAACATGTTTTTGGAAATGTACAACAAAACATTAAAAAATTGGAGGAAAGTATGGAGGCTCTAGAGGCTCAGTTTCAGGAAGGGTATTCGCTAGAAATGGAGGAAGATTTTTTCTTTACTAAACTCGAGCTAGAAGCATGGGAAAAGAGGGAGGAGATTCATATTTCTCAGCTAGCCAAAGAAAAAAGGTTGGAGGCGGGGGATAACAATACAAAATTTTTTCATGCATTTGTGAACCAAAGGAGGAAGAAGACTATGATTCATTCATTGAAACTTCCAAATGGAGAAGTGTTGGATTCTATGGAAGCTGTTCATGAGGGTGCAGTGAGGTATTTTCGAACGTTCTTAACAGGTGTAGGACCCAATCGAATAGCTAACTTTGTTGATATAATATCTCCTATGGTTCCTGAAGAGGAAAATATTGATTTTTGACGTGAACCGTTTGAGGTGGAGATAAGGGATGCTATTCTTTCTATCCCAAGAAATAGTTGCCCAGGTCCGGATGGTTTTGGTTCGGCTTTTTTCCAGGATTGCTGGGATATTGTAAAAGAAGACGTGATCGATGCAGCTAGAGATTTTTTTGCTGGGACCCCTTTTCTTAGATTTTATTCTGCATCTTACATTGTTCTAATCCCAAAAGTTTAGAATCCTCAGAGTTTTGACAAGTTCAGGCCTATTAGTCTTTGTAGTGTTATCTACAAAATTTTTTCAAAAATTATTGTTGCAAGGATGACAGGTTTATTGTCTGCTTTGATTTCTCCGGAATAGGGAGTTTTCATTCCTGGTAGAAGTATATTTGAAAATATTTCTTTGGCACAAGAAATGGTTCATTCTCTGCATAAGAAGTCTAATGGTGGAAATGTAATGATCAAAGTGGACATGGCTAAGGCATATGATAGGGTCGATTGAGATTTTTTAAATTTGGTTCTGGAAAGCTTTGGTTTCTCACGAAGATTCTGTGGTTTAGTGGCGGAATGTGTTTCCTCTCCTTGGTTCTCCATTATGATGAATGACACTTATAAAAGGTTCTTTAAACCTTCTCGAGGGCTTTGCCAAGGAGATCCTTTATCTCCTTATCTATTTATTGTTTTACAGGAAGTTCTCTCTTAACTTCTAAAGAAAATTTTTATGAAGAATAAAATAGGGGCTTACTATCATCCTCGTGGGGCGCCTTTGGTATCTCACCTTCTCTATGCAGATGACATTCTTATTTTTGCCAATGGCAAGAGAAGTTCCATTCGAATGCTTATTAAGACTTTGAAGAAGTATGAGGATTGGTCTGGTCAATTGATAAATAAAGAAAAGTCAAGTATTTTTTTGTCAAAGAGAATTGCTTTTGCTTGGAAGAGATCTCTGTTAAAGACGACTGGCTTTGTAGAAGGAGATTTTCTTGCTACATATTTGGGTGTTCCTTTGGTATCGGGTCAGCTTACGACCCGTATTTTAGAGCTTCTAGTTGATAAATTGAGGAAAAAGATAGCGGGTTGGAAATTTAAGTTTTTATCTCAAGGGGGCGCCTAATTTTAATTAATCATGTATTATCATCAATGGCGGTTCATCAATTGGCGGTATTGGACATTCCTACTACTGTCTTCAAAAAGATAAATTCTATGTTATCAAAATTTTTTTGGAGTGGAGTAAATGACAAAAGGAAAAGGAATTGGTGTTCCTAATCTAATATATGTAAGTCTGTTTGTGATGGTGGTTTCGGTGTTAGGGATTTGGAGGAGGTAAAAAAATCATTGCATATGAAGTTTGTGTGGAGATTGTTAACTATGGATAATCTGTGGACTCAATTCTTTAAAGCCAAGTATTTGTATAAGAAACACCACTTGATAGAAATGAAACTAGAGAAAAGAACCAGATTTTGGAGATCGATTGTTCGTGTGATTTTTGAAGTTTTAGAGCATGTCTGTGTCCGAATTAAAGAAGGGTCGACTTCTTTCTGGTTTGATCGTTGGTTAGCCTCTGGACCCCTTTGTGCTAAGGTTCAGGAAATCAGTGACCATAAGCTTCGAACTCGAGATTGTTGGGATAGAGATGGGTGGAATGTTGATTTATTAGTGGATCTGTTGGGTGAAGATCAGGTTGAGGAAGTAATGAACTCTGCTATTTCTTGCAAGGGGGGTCTAGATACAGTAATTTGGGAACCTTCAACAGATGGGAAATTCACCACGGCAAGTGTTTGGGAAATTATAAGGGAGCATAAAGAGGAATTCTCAGTTGCAAAATGGATCTGGTATCCTATGTTGCCAAAAAGGGTGTCAATTTGTATGTGGAAGTCTTGGTTCGCTTGTCTTCCGGTTGATACTTGTATTAAAGAAGTAGGTGTCCGGATGACCTCTCGATGCGATTGTTGTTCAAATGCCAAAATTGAATCTCTAGACCATGTGTTTTGCACCGGATCTTTTGCTCAGGAGGCATGGAAAAAAGTAGCAGTGGCGTTGGGTGTTAGTTGTATGGCAACGAGTACTTGGAAAGACAGAGTTAATGTCTGATTTAGTTGTGCAAGACGGGCCTCACAGTTAGGTATTTTGATAGGTCTTATACTTAGTCTCATCATTTGGAGACTTTGGACTCGTCGATGTAGAGCCAATTTGGAATCAATTCATGATTCGGTGAGAACTGTGTGGCTTGATATTAAATATTGGCTGAGATCCATTTCAGACAAGTTAAATAAATGTGCACCTGCTTCTTGCATGGATATTGCAGTCTTTTGTGCTTTGGATATTCAAGTAAAAAATGTGGGGGTTTGTCTTCCTCGTGTAGTCAGATGGTGTAAATCTGGGATAGGTTGGGTTAAGTTGAATGTGGATAGAAGTTGTAGAGGTAACCCAGGGAATTGTGGTGGTGGAGGCGTGATAAGAGATGAAAAAGGTTTATATTTAAAGCAGTTTTTCCCTCATTATTGGGTTATGGAACAAATAACATGGCTGAATTGAAGGCGATTATTTTAGGGATTAATCTGTGCAAAGATCTCGGATTTGATCAAGTGGAGATTGCATGTGACTCTGCTTTGTTGGTTCAGTGGATAAATTTTGAGAAGTGCTCGGTTTAGAACTTATGAGAATTGTGGGAAGAACTTATGCTAGCATTAAGAGGCATACAGTTCAAAGTGGAAAATGTTTACAGGGAGGCGAATAAAAGTGCAGATTTCTTTGCCAAATAGGGCGAATATGGTATTTCTCGATCATATAGTTGCCAAGATGATATTTCTCAGCAAGTTAGGGGAATGATTCAATTGGACTTGGTGGGTTTTCCTTCTTTGCGCTCATGATGTTTTGTGTTATTACTCTTTTAGTAGTTTAGTTTTTTAGTATTTTGGTTGCTGGTGTTTGGTTTTTTGGTTTAGTTTATGTTGGTTAAGTTAGTTTTAGGTTTTGGAATTTTGCTTTTATTGTCTCAAAGGCTCAAAATTGTAACCACGGTTTTCCTCCATCATAAGTGAGGGGTTTTCTAATAAAGTTTAGGAGGTGCCGCCAAAATTATGAGTTAACTTCTATTGAACTTTCTAGTCTCAAACTCACAAATGATTTTCTAGATCTCCTCGAACTGTTTTTAACTCTTTATTCATTGTAATTGCAAAGAAATCTTATTTTGATAATGATTTCTCAAAAAATAAAATTGGTATATGGAACACAATTGACTAAAAAAATAGGTTTATAGTGCCCCTTTTAGCTTAAAAATGCCTGAAGAAAACTAACAAGTACAATAAAATTAACCTAAATGAAGAGCACTGCAGATGCTGGAACATTGTCTTCTTTGAGTCATCGCAATTGATATCCATTTCATTTTCTAACTAGTGCTAGTCCCCCCAAAACCCTTGGTATGTTCAGATTTATGATTGTCTAATGGCTAGTAAATCATAATTTTTGTGTAATGATTCTCATAAACCACAGATTTCATGTAAACAGTACTTCTTTAACATCTTGTCGGGGACAGGCACTCAAAAGATTTAAAATTCTTCTTAATTCTTTGTGTGCATTTGGAAATGTTTTTGTTGGTGGTTTTTGTTAATGTTCCCAGTTCTTTCACAAAATAGGAGCAGTAAACATTGTATGATTTTCCTTGGAAAGAAGTAATGTGTGTTTTAACCTTTCCTCATTCTTCATTCTTCAATCTTCCTGTGTGTTCTGGATTATTTCCTTGGATTTAACAATCAGAACAGGAGTTCCACTGTTCAGTTCCTTGTGATGAGACTTAGCCTGCCTGTTTGCTCTGGAACGAAAAGAAAAAAATGTGTGTATATTCCTTGGATTTAACAATCAAAAAAGGGCTTCCACTGTTCAGTTCCTTGCTTGTGAAAAACCAAGCCTGCCTGTTTGCTTAATGGGACATGATTATGCACTTAAATTACCACTCTTTTTTCATTCCTGTATGCCAGAGAATGAATCAATTCCAGAGAGCACTACTAAGACCTGCATGCCCTAGTTTCTCATTTAGTTTTTTTTTGGGTATAATTGTTCAGGTTGGGGACCTCACGCATACTTCCAGATGTTAGCTGAGTCTCGAAACGGTGAATCCACCAGCACAAATGGTCTTAGAGTACAATCAATGGACATTGAAACTGCATACCCCCAGTCTCATAACGGCATGGAAACATCAGGAAATATTGTCCGGGATACAAGCCCAATACTAGATCGGATGCAAAGTGGGAGAAGACAATGACTGTTGGCTTTGACTGTATTAAAGAGAAACACCATTGATGCTCATGCTTTACTGGATCAGTTGAAGTGTGCTCCCATCTATTTAGTGATTTGAATATTCCTAATCTTATCGCTCAGATTCTTTCTTCTTTCTCTCTTTTTTCTTTATTTTTATTCTTGGCTTCTCATGTATTCAGTGTACATTCATTCAGATGCTTGAATCATTTCACTTTGATCTATTCATCCACTTCTCTTCCCAGACATCATATGATAAAAAAATTAAAAAGAATAGTTAAGCACTTAACTCAGCATACTGCACAGATTATGTGATCACGTGATTTGTTACCTTAGAATAAGATCCTCTATTATCATCCTACCTCGAGTGTACAATCTATCCATTTCTTTTTCCTCCACTCTTTTATTTTTGTGGATACATAGGTTGTTATTCTTTGCTTTCGGCAAAGGAGTGATCTAACACTCAAAATAGTTGGATGGCTTGGATTCATGAACCCGCGTATTGTAACAATAGAGGATCTACTAATCTCTCATTTTGCTCAACAGAGGGAGTATAGGTATCCTGTGTTGGTCATATCATTTTGTTGAAATTTAGTAGAGGGCTAAGTCTTTTGTTCAATAATATTTTTTATTTTTTATTATTTTTTTTTAATTTTTGAACTTTTTGCCTTGTTTGCCCTCAATAAATGTTAGCAAATATAGCCCGGAGACCAAATCCCCAGATTCCCAATACCCACATCACAAGATTCACAACAGAGTATTGATTTTTTTAGTTAGGAAAGTCCATATATGTACATAGACAAAATATGGAAACTTAGACGGGAGCTATCAACCACTCGGCCATCTTTCCAAATCTCCAAAAGAGAATTGTTATAATTAATCTATAAAAATTCTATATGATTTCGAGAAAGTCACTATGGTGAAATCGGTAGACATTCTGCTCTTAGGAGGCAGTGCTAGAGTATCTTGGACTCGAATTATTGATAGTGAAGTAGTACCGTGAGGGAAGGGGATCTACTCATCAATCGAGACATCATTTGAATTCCATTAGTAATGAGAATATATTATATTATATATATATATTATACATATATATATATATATATATATATATTATATTTTATGAATTTATATTATATTTATATTGATATAACATGAGATAGGAAAAGTGTAAATTGATATTGCAAAACTAAAACTGAACCTTGAGCCCGGATACCATATCCCAATTCCCACATCAAAACTGAGCATATTCACATTTTTCTAATAAGGAAACTCAAATGTATGTAATCTTTGAAATAGGAAACTGTGTAAATTCCACAGCAGGGCAGCCAGCGCAGAATTTGGAAACACCATCTGTCTCACCGGAGATACAATCTGAAATAGGAAAGTGTTTATGGAGCAGCCGATCCAGAATTCGGAAACAACAACTCCCTCTCGAATTTGGGAACTTGGAGATAGGAAACTTGTAGATTACGTGTTAATCAAGTTTATTTCGTTTATTTATAGCATCCAACTCTACTTCATTGATGCTCTAAACGGTAATCTCTCCCTTGGCTCATTCAATTCTCGTCTTGAATCAATTAAAGAAGAAGAAGAACGATGGAGAAGGAACTACGGCTGCTGAGTCTCGAAGATTTTTCTGGGTTGGAGGCCCCAAGCAATCCATTCGAGCAGCTGTTAATGGTGGCTATGGTTGCATCCTCTATTCATGAGAATAACAAGAACAAGAACAAGAAGTGCAAAAGCAAGAACAAGAACAAGAAATCTATGGAGAAACAGAGAGCACTGATCCATCTGCAGAAAAGGAAGCGACTTGCCAGAGGAAAACGGCTCAAGAAACCATCTGTTCCTTCACCTTCCCTCTTCCTGCAGCAGCTTGTACCACCTTCCTTCTGCCTCAACCTTAATCCAAACATTGTTTCGTCATCATCATCATCCTCCCATCTACACACCATCTGCTCTTCCTCTGAATCTGAAAAAGAGAATAAAGAGGTCATGGTGATGAATGCAATTGCACCAACTGATCATCATCTAATGACAAAAAAACAGAAGAAGAATCATCATCATGGTGAATGCAGCAACTCATCAAACTCCCTCCATCAGCCCAGTTCCAGTACCAGTGCCAGTAATTTTGTTGTGCATGAAATGGCCGACCATTTGAGACACCGGATTACACAAATTGGCGGTACGGAGAGTATTCTTGTCATCCAAAAAAGACTCTCGGACACCGACGTCAGCAAGTCTCACAACCGGCTCTCCATCCCGGTCCGGCAAGTGAAGGCGGAATTTCTCACGGCCCAAGAGAAGGATTCCCTCTGCCGACGCACCGGAAAGAAAGTAAGTGGCATAGAGGTACCTATGATGGTTGAGCCAGACCAAGAATTCATGACTGTTAAGTTGAAAAGGTGGGATATGAAGAAGGACAAAGGCAAAATGAGCTCATCTTACGTGCTCGTTTCGGAATGGAATAAGATCGTTGGGAAGAATGGGCTGAAGAAGGATGATGACATTCAGCTTTGGTCATTCCGGCGCAACACGCAGCTTTGTTTTGCTCTAGTACAGTTCTGATTGCAACTCAGTGATGCTCAATTGGCTAATTTTTTGAAGCTGTAATTAGTTAACTAGCAGTTCAGGAAATATTACTATTATCATTTCTATTGTTGGCCAATATCTTTGATTCTAAGTTTTGCCTGTAACCTAATGGAGTTCACTGCCAGCTTCATTTAAGTTTGAATATATGAAAACTCATAAATAAAATAGGCAATTTGAAAAATTACACACTGCTGTTTGTGGAAGCGTGGAGGAGTTAGAGCTTTGGATTTCACCTTCTACATGCAAATCAATGACAAATTAGTGGACCTATCACTGCCAAAGGCTTTCTTGTTCAATCATTAGTGCTACTTATACTGCACTTTATCTTTGGCTTAGCCAGAATGCATGCACCCTGGCGCCAAGCTTTGAGTTTTACTGTTTTCGATTTGTTTTGAGTTCAAATCAATTATTAGTATATGCAATCCAATGCAAGAAAATTAGTGCTGGTATTCCTCTTTTATGGTTTTACTAGGGGTTTTGTTGAGTTTTTCCCATTTCAATTAGAAGAGAGAGTTGACACAGATTAAGCTCGATTCCTGAAGCCTCAAAGGAGATCTGTAAAATCATCAAAACCACTTCCAAACGTCCAAACCCAGTTAAGCAATGAAGAGCCCTCAAAACATAGGTTCTGGAGCAAAAGCAGTGCTTGAAAACAGGAGGTAAAAGCAGAAATGTCGAGGTTACCTTAGCTACTTCCTTATTAATTAGGATAACCAATGTTAGTTGAGAAGAAATTTCATTAAACAAAACAATACACATTTATGGGTACTTGAACATAATTAGGAATAAAGGAGCAAAATGGCAAAACAATCTACCCGCGTTTATTTATGTACTCCATCAATATCTAGTACTCGAATTGCAACAAAGGAAACTTGAATGTTTGCACTCAGAGAAATAAATAAAACCACTCTCAGCTTGTAAAGGATTTTAGGAATGGGGGATCTTGGAGCAATAATCACACGCAAAGAAAAATAAACATCCACAATGGAAACACCGGAAATTACGTGGTTCGGTTGAATCGACCTACGTCCACGGAGCACACACCACTACACTATATTAGAAGAAAAAATACAAGGTGTCTCACTGCTCAACTCTCTCTGTCTCTCTGTCTCTCTCTCTCTCTCTCTCTCTCTCTCTCTCTTTTTTCTTCAACTCTCTGCTTTGCACACACACTCTCTGCGCATAACACAACACTTCACACAGCTCACACACTACACCACTACACAATCTCCACACACACACACACACACACACACACATATATATATATACAAGGGGGAGTAAAAATCAAAGGGGCAGTGGCTGCATTTTCAGTATAGTCTGCAGAGATTGGTGGCCGCCGGTTTCCAATGTCAAAGTTAACAGTTGGGCTGGTGCGGCTGTCGACGACTCCACACCTCTAATTTCAAAGATCTCCCACTTGGAGATGGAGACAGCATCTCAACTGAAATTGAGCACAAATTCAGCTTCTCTGTAGTCACCACCTTTGTCAACATGTTAGTTGGATTTTTGCTACCTTGAATTTTTTCATGTGTCAATACTCCATCCTCTAATAGAGATCTGATGAAGTGATAACGCAATCCAATATGCTTGGTTCTGGAATGAAATGCAAAATTCTTTGTCAGATGTATCGCACTCTGACTGTCGCTGTAAAAGACATTCTTTTCCTGCTTTAATCCAAACTCTATCAATAAAACCTGAAACCAAATCATCTCTTTGCTCACTTTTGTCACGGCCACATACTTTGCCTCTGTAGTGGATAGAGTAACGATTTTCTAAATCTGTGATACCCAACTCACGGCAGTAGCACCTACTGTGAAAACATATCCAATAGTGCTTCTTCTGTGATCTATCTCACCGACAAAGTCTGCATCTACATATCCTTGCAATGCAGATCACTTTTTCCAAAGCATAAACATTTGTTAATTGTAGCTTGAAGATACCGTAAAATCCATTTTACCGCTTCCCAATGAATTTTTCCTAGATTCAACATGAATCTGCTGATGGTTCCTAGTGCATGGCTGAGATCCGGTCTCGTGCAAACCATGACGTACATTAAGCTTTCTACAGCTGAAGCATATGGCATTTTGTCCATTTCATTTTTCTGTTCCTCTAACTCTAGAGACTGAGTCTTTGATAACATGAAATGACTAGCTAATGGTGTGCTAACTACCTTAGCATCACTCATGTTGAACCTTCTAAGAATCCGCCTGATGTACTCAGCCTGAGACAGCTGCAAGGTTCCCTTCTTTTTGTCTCTAGTGATTCTCATCACAAGCATCTGCTTTGCTGGACCCAAGTCTTTCATTTCAAATTCAGTGGACAGCTGCCTTTTCAATTTTCTTATCTCGTCCATGTTTGATCCTGCAATTAGCATATCATCAACATAAAGAAAAAGAATTATGCAACCTGATTTATACCTCTTGAAATAGCAATAATGATCAGCGTTGCATTTGCGATAATCATTCTTTTGCATGAAGCCGTCAAATTTCTTATACCACTGCCTTGGAGCCTGTTTCAAACCATACAGACTCTTATTCAACCTGCAAACAAGTTTTTTTTTGCCTTTCTCTGCAAAACCTTTAGGTTGGTGCATGCATATCTCCTCCTCTAGATCACCATGGAGGAAAACAGTTTTTACATCTAACTGCTCGAGGTGTAAATTCTCTGCTACAACAATGCTCAAAACTGTCTGAATGGTTGTGTTTCACAACTAGTGAGAGGATTTCTGAGTAGTTAATACCTTCTATTTGTTGGAAACCTTTGACCATGATTCTTACTTTGTATCTTCTCGAACCATCATGTTGTACACCCATTTGTTTCAAAAAGCTTCTCTTCCCTTGGGCAACCTAGCTAGCTCCCAAGTCTTGTTGTTGGTGAGTGATTTCATCTCATCTTTTATGGCAAGTTCCCACGTTCTAGCCTCATTCACCTGACACGCTTCATCATAACACTCTGATTCACCTGCATCAATTAGTAACAAGTAATCCAAATATCTCCTATTTGGTACATGCGGTCGGGAAAACCTCCTCAAAGTCGGAGAAGGAGTCAGAGTTGGAGTCTGTGGTGCTTCAGAGCACTCCTCTGTGATAAATTCCTCTATCTGGGAATTATCAATAGTCTATTGTGTCACATTGCTATTAGTGAAATCATCCAACTCTACAATATCAGGGTTATATAGTGCGGGATTACTTGATGATGTTGTGTCTTTGTACATAACATTTTCATTGAAAACAACATCTCGACTTCTAATTATTTTCTTGTTTTGATAATCCCAGATGCGGTAACCGAACTCATCTTCACCATATCCAAGAAATGTGCATTTTTTAAATTTTGGATCAAGCTTGCTCCTAGCCTAATCACTTATATGTACATAAGCAACGCAAACGAAAACTTTTAAATGTGAAAGTTTTACCTCCTTTTTGCTCCATACCTCCTCCAGTAATTGAAACTGCAATGGTACTGATGGACTTCGGTTGATAAGATAAGCAGCTATGTTGATAGCTTCTGCCCAAAATTGCTTTGGTAAACCTGCTTGTAATCACATATTCTGGCTCTCTCAGTCAAGGTTCTGTTCATTCGCTCTACTACGCCATTGTGTTGGGGTGTACCTGGCACGGTTTTTTCAAGTCTGATCCCATGCTCATAGCAAAACCTTTTGAATTCTCTATTTTCATATTCACCACCATTGTCTGATCTCAACTTTTTGATTTTCAAGCCTGTTTCATTTTCCACCATGGCTTTCCATTTCCTAAAAACATTATACACTTCAGATTTATGTCTTAAGAAATAAACTTATACCTTCCTAGAATGGTCATCAATAAAGGTGACAAAATAGGATTTCCTGCTGATGGATGAAACTAGGTTCAGTCCCCAAACATCGGTGTGCACCAGCTCTAATTTATCTTTCTTTGGAGTTCTGTCGAATGTTTGAAAGCTGACTCTTTTATGTTTGCCAAGGTTGCAGCTTTCACATTGGTCAATATTAGCTGACTAGAGACCTGGTATCTTTCCATTTGAGTTCATGATTTTCAAACCTTTCTCACTCATGTGACCGAGTCTATGGTGCCATAGGTTTGAATCTTCATTCCTTGCACCTTTACTTGCAAGCTGTCCAGCAGATATTAAATTTTTCTTGAGATCAGGGATATATCTGACATTAGTCAAACTCCAAGTGGTACCTGTCAAATTTATTTTTGCTTCTCCTTTTCCTACAATTCACAAGGTTTGTCATCACCAAGATAAACATTGCCAAGATTACCGAGTACACACCTATTAAGCATTTCTTTGTTGCCTATTGCATGAAATGAGGCTCTAGAGTCTAATACCCAAGACTCTCCCTTTCTTTCTAAAGAGCATAATAGTGCATCTCCTTCTCCTGAAGAAGAGGCGACATTTGCTTCGGTCTTATTTTCTGGCTTCTTTTTTTGGGAACGACATTGACTTTTTGTAGTGGCCAATCTTGCCACAATTCCAACACTCAATCTACTTTTTGTTCTGAGTATTGTTAGAATTTTCTGGAGCTCTTGATTTGGACCGTCTACTTTTTGATCTTCCACGGTTTTGATTTCTATATTGATTTCTACCCCTGGTCTGTTTCTCACCTTGTGTGACCAAGGCACGCCCTTGGAGGTTAACAATTGGCTTTTTAAGGGTGTCAGTATCCTGTAGTGAATCCATCACTTCTTTCGAATTCAAGGTTTCCTTACCAACAAGCAATGCTATGACGAGACTATTATAAGAAGGTGGTAGAGATGCGAGGAGAAGAAGTGCTTTATCTTCTTCTTCAACTTTTACACCAATACTTATTAGTTGGTTATGATCTTATTGTAATCATTTATGTTGTCAATAATATTTACCCTTTCTTCCATTTTTAGCTGATAGAGTTTCTTCTTCAAAAATAGCTTGTTTGTTAGAGATTTTGACATGTATTTCTGTTCTAATTTATTCCATAGCTCAGCAGGTGATGATTCATCCAAAACAGAATATTTAACTTCATTTGACAAGCATAAACGAATAGTACTAACCGTTTTCATTTCCATCTCTGCCCAATCATCATCATTGATATTTTCTGGCTTCTTCCCGATTAGTGGCTTGATCAAGTCACGCTGAATCAAGATATCCTTGATTGTACTCTGCCATAAACTGAAACTGTTATAACCGTCAAATTTCTCCGCGTCAAACGTGGATAAATTGTCATCCATTATAAAACAGTAACTTAGAGGCTGATTTTGGCAAAATCAACTGCACCAATACATCTGAAACGGTCAGAATAGCAAGGAATAGGTCTGACCTGATTTTTGTGTGGATCCCACGGATGACGTGGCAGGCAGGCCCCACTAGTAACGTGGTAGGTGGGCCCCTGGTGACGTAGCAAAAGATTGCAAATTCTGGGCGTGTCAGCACTTCTACACACATTTCTCCAAAAGAATGAAAAAAGAAAAGAATAAAAAACACTTCTGCAGCTCCAATTAATTGGTGCAAAAAAAAAAAATCTCCCACCTTACTTTTGTTAAAAAAAAAAAAAAGGTGAAATGACAACACCCCTTTATATTTTAATAATAAAAGACCTTAGCCCCTTTTTAGAGACTTGCAGTGGAAGACTCAGTCTTCCTCTTCATCCTTGTGCTTTGTCTCTGTCTCTACGCAGAGAAAAAAAAATATGGTCCTCACCAGACGCTGCAATCACTCCTGACTGAGAGATCCGACTGCGATCAGCAGCAAACAATTTTTTTGTGGGGAAGCAATGAGGAGCTAATATGGCGGTGTGTGAAGTCACCATTCACGCCTCTGTGACAGCTGTCCAAGCTTTGTCACAACATCGCCGAACCCGAAGTAAGCACAAATTTTAATCACGCTTCTCACCTCTCCAAGATTTGATACCAGTTATTAGGAATGAGGGATCCTGGAACAATAATCACACACGAAGAAAAATAAACATCCACAATGGAAACACCCAAAATTTCGTGGTTCGATCGAATCGACCTACGTCCACGGAGCACACACCACTGTACTATACTAGGAGAAAAAAATATAAGAAGCCTCACTGCTCAACTCTCTCTCTCTCTCTCTCTCTCTTCTTCAACTCTCTGCTTTGCACACACACTCTCTGTGCACAACACAACACTTCACACAACTTACACACTACACCACTACACAATCTCCACACACACACACACACACACTATATATATATATATATATATATATATATATATTTATATTTATATATTTATACAAGGGGGAGTAAAAATCAAAAGGCGGTGGCTGCATTTTCAGCATAGTTTGCAGAGGTTGGTGGCCGCCGGTTTCCAATGTCAAAGTTAACGGCTGGGTTGGTGCGGCTGTCGACGACTCCATACCTATAATTTCAACAAAGGATGCTTCATTTTTGCTGGAGATTGAGTTGTAGAGATTGTTGTGGTAATGTTTTAGCATAGTCCAGTTGATGCTTAAGGACATGAGACACTCCACTAAAGAGGTGGTAATTGTACTAAACAGGAAAATGACAACCTAGCATGAGAAAGCCTATACGCATCAATGTATTTTCTTTATTTTCTTAACAGTCTCTAACACTCTACACCTAGCTAGATTGCAGCTATATATGTGTCCTAAATGAAAGATATAATTCATTTTTATACTAGAGCAAAACTTCTGTTAAAGCTGAAAAAAAAAAAAAAAAACTACACAAGAAAATTTTTTCATCAAACACAGCATAAAGGTGAGGAAATTTAATGTTGTCATGCATTGGTGCCATATATTTCATGTTATATGCTGTTAACCTTACATTTTTCATCTATAAATTAATATCTCTAATAACTCAAGCCCTATATCATATATGCTATTGGCGCCTAACATTCCCAAACATCAACCGGAAGAACCATCCTTAATGCATTATAGAATTTTTAAAATTTATATATTTCAAGTTAACTTAATTTCCTTTTCAAAATTGTAATAACTATCGTGAAATTAAGTTTATGATCTAGTCATACGATGAAACTATGAAAAAGGGCAGTTGAACAAAATTAAGGTTAGAAACGAAAGTCTCAGAAAATTAATTTGATTTTATGTCTGGGAGATCAACCACAAAAGCTATATATCTTTTAAAAAGGTTAATGAAAAAGTTTAAGGAAAAATAGAGGGATTTGCATATGGTATTTATTGATCTAGAGAAAACATATGATAGGATATTTAGGGAAGTTCTAAGGCGAGTTCTACAAAAAAAAGTGTATGTAGTAGGTATACTGATGTCATTAAGGATATGTACGATGAAGTAACGACTAGTGTAAGGACTATAGATGGAGAAACTAGAGAATTTCTAATTACCATAGGTGTACAACAAGGATCTGCTTTGAGCCCTTATTTTATTTTTTATTTTTTTACTTTAGTAATGGACCAATTGACTAAGAGTATTAAAATGAGGTTCCATGGTATATGTTATTTATAGATGATATTATATTGATTAATGAAACTAGGGGCGGAGTAGAGACTGAATTAGAATTATGGAGAGAAACTTTGGAATCTAGAGGCTTTAGGATAAGTAGAAATAAGACAGAATATATAAAATGTAATTTCAGTAATGGTAAGAGGAATATTGGAGACAAAGTTAAACATGATGATGAAGAAATAAATAGCACTTATAGATTTCGATACTTTGGATCTATTATGCAAGCTGAAAGAAAAATTGAAAATGATGTAATGCATAGAGTTAAAGCAGGTTGGGTAAAATGGAGAAGTACTTCATGTTGGGAAAAATGAGTGATTCCCACAAGTAAATCAATGGTGTAATGAAAATAAATAAATAAATAAAGTGAGACACAAGAAATTTAACGTGGTTCCCTCAAATATTGAGGTATGTCCACAGGACATGACGGTCCAAATCCACTATCACCAAAGTTCGAATTGTCATGACCCGAAAGTTCTACTTTTTTTTTTTCTTTTCTGATACCATATCTTCACAATCCATTTAATATATATATATGTAGCAGAATCATAAACATCAAATCCGGAATACAATACTAGAGTTCTAGTACTATCATATATACATAAGTCACTCTCCAAAATGTTACTACAATCCCAGGTATATAGAACATATCTACAAACAAAACAAATCTCACCAGCACTTACTTTCAATATACTAACTACGCCTTGCCCTGGAGTGCTAAGCTTGATCCTCCCGAGGTCCTGAAATATTGGAATAAATATCAGGGTGAGACACCTCTCAGTTTGACGAGATAGATTATTATCAGTATGTGGCAACATAAGTTTTAATATATATATAAAACACATCCATTTAATCATCAATTTCAACTGAGAAAATGTATAAAACTGTACTCACGCATATATATATATTTGAAAACATTTACTTTTCTCGAAACATGTTTAATTTCAATAAAATGTCTCCATGTAAATAAACCAACATATTTTCACAAAGAACTTCCCCCGTAGGGTTTTCCTGGCTAACGTCATGTTTCCCCCCATGATAGGGTTGTGCAACCTAAAGGCTAGACTTAACCGAGGTTGGCCACCACCAGACTAAGTTAACTTCAATATATGTCTGTAGTACGATTGGCCTACCACAACTGGTCCGGACCCAAGGTGGTCAACATCTCTCCGCAGATCTAATCAACTATCAATCACCAACACTACCATACCAGATCAATGTGGTTGCACTCACTCCTTTAATTTTGTAGCTACGGTACCGTGCTCTATACATCAATAGTCGACAGGATTCTTAATTCATATATATAAAATTTACGTAGTGTTATATAATATCAATATAACAAACTCTTCATATCCTGCCAACGTTATGTTGGTATATATATATATATAACGAACTCCTCATTACCTACCAACGTTATATTGCAAATTCATAACCAACAATATAAAGAACTCCTCATATCCTGCCAACTTTATATTGTGGTTTCCATAAAAATCATAAAATGTACAGACAATATAACGAACTCCTCATATCCTGCCAACGTTATATTGCATTTTCCATAATATTCATAAAATCAACGAACTCCTCATATCCTGCCAATGTTATATTGCCATTTTCATAACAACAGTATCAAAATCTCATTTTCATAAATTTGTAAACAGTCAGTCAAATCACATCTCGTATAAAACCATCATTCTCAGGTTCAGTATAAATCAATAACCAGTTAAAACACATCTCGATATAAAACCATCATTTTCAATTCCATTATAAATCAATATATCATACTCAGCATTATAGCCATCATATCATTACTAGTAAAATCATCATATACAACCAAGCCATAACAATTATCCTCATGCCACAAAAATTTTATCTAATAAATTATAACATTTTATCTTCCCAGAAAAATATAGATTTTTTTGAAATATCATTTTCCACATGCATATATAATCAAAAAAAATTTTATATAATATTTCCAAAAATTTTTGACATAACCTATTCCCCTTACCTGTTTCCTAGAGAAATGACTGCGGGGATCCTAAAGCAGTGCTTAAGGCGTTCACACAAATCCTTGTATTCACATACCCTAGTTTAATCGGCTCAACCCCGGGATAATTACTATCCTAACATCCCTAGGCTCACACGCTCCCATTAATCGGTTAAATTCTACAAAAAACGCGAGTATGATTCACTTCTCATATTTAAATTTAATTTCTAACATATTTAAAAAATACCAATATGATCAAATCCTCGTAGTTTAATCTAATTCCAAAATATCCACAAACCCAGACATATATTTAAATCACATAAATATAATTGAATTCATATATTCAGATTTAATCGAGAATATTTTAAAATATGTATGACAAAATCCATTCTTCTTACCTTAGCCTTGGAATGGTGTCTAGGAAGCCCAAACCTAAAATCTGCTCCGATTAATTTGCTCAAGATCAAAGTCGGGACTTCATGGTGGTGTTCATTTTTCGATTTGTTTTACGAATGAAGAAGTAATCTAGACAGAGAGAGAGGGAGGGACGAAGGGGAGAGAGAGAAAGTTGAGAGAGAGTGTGTGTTGACTCTATGACTCTGATCCCATTTTGATTAGAACAAAACCAATGTTTCTTACCTGTGCACTAAGCTTCTTGAACAGGTTCATCCTTAGCACGCACTGATGGTAGGAACACAAGGAAACCATACGGACCACAAAGATCATGTTTCATATATGACATCCGATCTATTTTTTTCAGTTACCACTCCATGATTCAAACAAAATTCCAAACTCATATTCAAATTTTACGTACTGATAATGGTACGGAATATTTCAATGATATCTTGGGACATTATCTTCAATAAAATGGAATTGTTCATCAAAGTTCCTTTGTGGATACCCTTCAACAAAATGGGGTTTCTGCATATAAAAATAGGCATATTCTTGAAGTAGCTCGGGAATTAATGTTCACTACAAATATGAAAAAAAATTTTGGGGAGATACCATTTTAACAGCTACGCATCTCATTAATCGAATGCCTAGTCGAGTTCTTTCTTTTTCCACTCCCCTCCAAAAATTCCAAGAATGTTTTCCCAACTCTCTGCTCAACTCCAATCTCTCTCTGAAAATATTTGGATGTACTTCACAATCGGCATAAATTGGAACCTCGTGCCATTAAGTGCATTCTTATTGATTACTCTCCTACTCAGAAAGGCTACAAATGTTATGATCGTGTAACAAAAAAATTGTTTGTTAGCCTTGATGTCACATTCTTTGAAACCACTCCTTATTTCCAAAAGCTCTCTCTTCAGGGAGATAAGTGGAATGAAGATCAGTTCTTTGATTTCTCTACTACTGATTCTGTGCCATCTACTGAGTCTCCCATTGCATCATTTCCTAAGTCTCCTATTGCATCATTTCCTGAGTATCCCATTGCATCATTTCCTAACCTGTCCTGTGCAAACGATCACTTAAACTCAAGGGGAGATGCAAAAAAAAAAAAAACAAAATAATAAGGAAATACTTATTTACTCGTGAAAGCCAAAAACAAAGTACAAGGAGAATCTCATACCTGAGGCACCAAGAGAGTTGGAATCGGTGATAGCTCCAAGCAATCATGAGTCCACGCCCAATCCCAGTCAGGTAACAGATGTCCATGAGCTTCCTTCTAATAAGTTAGCACCTGATGACATTAATTTACCTATTGCAGTTAGAAAAAAAACTAGGTTAGGTACTCTATATCCCTGGTCAAAATACATGTCTTATGAAACTTTATCTACAGGGTATCGTGCTTTTACCTCTAACCATGATAGGATGAAAATTCCAAAGAATATTTAGGAAGCCCTGAAAATTCCAAAATGGAGGGAAGCTGACATAAAGGAAATGTGGGCCCTAGAAAAAAAAATGGAACTTGGGATGTTATAAATTTGCCAAGAGAAAAGAAGCTAGTAGGTTGGAAATGGGTTTTCACAGTGAAATATAGAACTAATGGGATAGTTGAACGGTATAAAGCCCGACTGGGTTGCAAAAGGGTTTACACATACCTATGACATTGACTACATGAAGACATTTGCACCAATGGCAAAAATGAATACAGTTCGGGTCCTCTTGTCCTTGACAGTTAACTTAGATTGGCCACTACAATAACTCGACATTAAAAATGCATTTTTAAATGGCGAGTTAGAAGAAGAACTCTACATGACGATACCACCAAGTTTTGGTAAGATAGGTGAAGAAAACAGAGTATGTAAACTCAAGAAGTCCTTGTATAGACTCAAGCAATCTCCCAGAGCATGGTTCGACAGATTTGAAAAAGTAATAAAGAACCAAGGATATCGACAAGGGCAATCTGATCATACTTTGTTCTTTCAACAGTCTGAAAGTGGTAAGAGAACATTTCTGATAGTGTATGTTGATGATATAATCCTAACTGGAGATGATACAATGGAGATGGAAAGATTAAAGAAAGTCCTAGCTATTGAATTTGAAGTTAAAGACCTGGGACAAATGTTGTATTTCTTGGGAATGGAAGTGGCTAAATAAAAAAAGGGTATTAGTGTCTCTCAGCGAAAGAATATCATTGATCTCCTAACCGAAACTGGCATGCTTGGATGCAAACCTAGTGAAACCCCAATTGAAGCAGTAAAGAGGGTCGAAGACTGTGGAATACCAGTTGAAAAGGAGAGGTATCAGATATTGGTTGGTAAACTAATCTACCTATCACATATCAGACCCGATATTGCATTTGCGGTAAGTGTAGTAAGCCAACACATGCATTCACCGAACAAGAATCAACTAGATGTCATGTACAAGATCCTCGGGTGCCTCAAGGGCTCTCCGGGGAAAGGACTCTTCTTCAAGAAATGTGAAAGCAAAGAAGTAGAAATTTTCACAGATGCAGATTGGGCAGGATCAGCGGAAGATAGAAGGTCTACCACCGGATATTGCACATTCGTATGGGCAAATTTGGTATCTTGGAGGAGCAAAAAACAAAATGTAGTGGCTCGAAATAGTGCTGAAGTTGAATTCAGGGCAGTTACACAAGAGATATATGAAGGACTGTGTTTACAAAAAACTCTTGGAAGAATTACAAATCTCGGTGAAATTCCCTATCAAACTTTATTGTGACAATAAAGCAGCCATCAGTATCTCTCTCAATCCAGTTCAACATGACAGGACTAAGCATGTAAAAGTGAACCGACATTTTATCAAAGAGAAGGTTGAAGAAGGAATCATCTGTATGACTTATGTACCTACCAAGGAACAAACTGCAGACATCTTTATTAAAGGGTTAACCCGACAAAGCCTTGATGATTTCATTTGCAAGTTGGATATGATCAATATCTATGATCCAACTTAAGGTGGAGTGTAGAAATCCCAAGTATCATCGTGTATCTTGAGTAAATTAGGGAAGTATGTAAATATAGAAGATTGTATATTATTGAGAGTGATTCTGTTAGGAGACCTTCCGATTGTATTATAGATATTGTATATTGGTCTGTACAAAATTATTCAAGAAATACAGAAATTCCATTCTACTTTCACGTGGACATAGGCATTGCTGAATGTCACGGTCCGCCTTTTTCACACCGTTGTGAAGGGCCGTGCGGCGCTAGCTAAAGCACTCTTGCTTAACTAGCCAGCCTTTTGTTTACCAACATTCAACCACGAAGCACTTTCATTAACATTCAATCAGATAGCAGCGGAAATAATAATCAATTCATGAAAGCCGTGGCAACCAAGCAGTAAATATTGAAGCAAACGTAATTCATTAACAAATCCTCCGTTGACATGTTGTACTTAGCGAGGGAGGCAAGTAGGCTAAGCACGTTGACAATTGCTAGTGAGTTTTACAATGATTGATGAACACTCACCCTCCCCTAAAGAGCTTTCTAGGCCATTCTCACTCTAGCACTAGGAAACATCAAAGTGACCGAGGAGTCATACTGCCTTATTTGGCTTACAATGAAAGAAATACTAGAAAATAACCCTACACTAGTATTTACATGATGGAAACCCATCCCAAACACACGAGATAAGCGGTCATAGGCAAGCATAATGCCCTGAACAAGCTTAGCCCGTGACATTCTCCCCCACTTATGCGGTCGACGTCCTCGTAGACTTTTGGCGGTAGGTACACTTCAAATTTGTCCACGAACAGTTGAATATCTTCCGCAGAAATCCAGCTGATTTCTTTGTCATTAAGGCATTTCCACTCCACTAGGAACTTCTGCCGCTTCTTCCTTGAGGATATGAACATTCTGTTTGCAAGGATCTCTTCAACATCATGTCTGTCAGGTGGCACTGTCTTCAACTCTACGCTGTTTGACTGACTCCTGCTCAGGTTGTTGGTGTTGGCGTTGAATGGCTTGAGGCAATTGACATGAAATTGCGGTCTTCTCTCTTGTTCTGCCCATTTCTTCATCTGCTTAGAAGCTTTCTCCAGATAGGCTTGGGCAAAGTCTGCATTCTGTCTCCCTTCACTGGTGAAGATGTACGCCTTAGGACTCTTTCGTCTGTACGGCTCGCCCACTGTGTGAGGTAACAGCGGCAGCTGGTCTATAACAAGCACAAAAGGGCTCTTGTTGGACGTGGAGCGCCTTTGGGCGTTGTCACAGAATGGAGCCACATCAAGTAGTTGCATGCCATTCTTCTGGTTGTCGTTGACAAAATGGCACAAGTACTCATCTAGCAGCTCTCTGAATCTCTTCATCTGTTCGTCTGTCTGTCGATGATAACTCGAAGAGATGTCAAGGTGTGACCTGAATATCCTGAAAAACTCTGTTAAGAAGTTGTTAGTGAACATTAAATCTTGGTCACAAATAATAACTTGGGGAAAACCCCAATGTTTCACAATAGTCACAAGGAACAATTGTGTCGTCCCCTCTACCGAACAGTACTTTGGTGCGGCCATGAAAGTACCATACTTCTTCCGCTCCCCCTTGTCTTGTTGGCAAGTGAGACAAGTTTTGGTATAATTAACCACATCATCCCGCATGTGCAGCCAATAATACCTTCCCAGTAGTCCTGTCATTGGAGTCATTCTCCGCGAATACCCCTTAACGAACTTCCTGCAGCATCCAGTAAGGCCAAGAAAGGAACGCAACTCCTTCACTGTTGTGGGGATCTTCCGTTCTTGAATCCTCCTTACCTTCTCCATACCCCTCCGGATACGACCTTGTTCAACGACTTGACCAAGGAATTTGTTGCTCCACCGAGCGAAAGAGAAATTCTCCTTCTTTACATTCAGACTGTTTCCCTTCAGCCTGTCGAACACCTTCCGTAGATGCTCTTCATGTTTCCTCTGAAACGACACCGATACTCCCAACGGTGTTTTGGAAGGGCGAACACATCCCGCTTCCACTTCATCAAGTTGCTTCCCCAACTCTACTATCTCTCGGGGCGCAATCCAACATGGCCCTTTAGCAGGTGGTTTCACTCCTGATAACAACTTGATCTCTTGCTCCACAGTCCGTCGTGAAGGCAAATTTTGAGGCAGCTTATCCGGCAACACCTCCTTATCCTCATCCAACACCGCTTGGATGGTCGTAGGCTCCAGCTCTTGGCCTACTTCTTTGTCTACCACCACCGTGGCTAGACGTGTCTGCTCACCCTGACCCAATCCTTCATTGAGTTGTATGGCTGAAAGGGACTTCCCTTCGTCTCCTTTCGTTGCAACGACTTGCACCATGCACGAGTGATCTCCCATCAGACACAGGGAACCAGCCGAAGGCATCAGCACTGCCCTCGTCCCCATTAGGAACTCCATTCCTAGAATGACTGGATAGTCATCCAATGGCACCGCTGTGAAATTCGCGTGACCTTCCCACTGTCCAAGCTTTATCACCACTTGCTTGGCTACTCCCAGAGTAGGCTGGGCTACAGAGTTAACTGCTTTCACGCGTCCTGTATCCTTCTCTAAGGATAAGTTGAGTCTTCCTGCTTCCAACTGCGAAACAAAATTATGAGTAGCTCCCGTATCCACCATAGCGCGAGTACTCTTCCCATTTATCCTCAAGTCCACAAACATTAATCCTTTTGCTCGTGTAACTTTCGGTGTTTTTGCCTGCTTTTCCAATGCGTTCACCAACCGCACTGAACCCACCCTCGGGGCTTCATCCTCTTCCCCATCGTCTTCCACTGCCTGTTCTACAATGGAAGCCTGTAAGGCATTAAGTGATGCTTTGTGAGGGCACTCAAAAACTCGATGAGGACCTCGACACAAGAAACACTCAATTTTACTCTTCCCCTTTCCATTGGGTGTGTTGAACCCTCGAGACGACGAAGCTTCCTGTGAGGTTGATGAATTAGGGTCGGCTCCCCCACTCTTGGGTTTGCCATTCTTGAAAGACTTTCCACCGTTTCCCTCTCCGCCAAACCATTTGGACGAAGTGGTCTCATCACCAGCGTAGTCTGTCAAGCGTTCTGCAGCCGCTTGTGCAGTTGACAAGTCTTGAACCCTTTGTCTATGAAGTTCAGTTCTTGCCCACGGTTTCATCCCCTCTAGAAAATAGAACAACTTGTCCTTCTCCGACATATCCCGAATATCCAACATTAAAGCAGAAAATTGTTTCACATAGTCACTGATTGACCCCGTATGCTTGAGATCTCTCAGTTTTCTCCTTGCATTATACTCAACGTTCTCAGGAAAGAATTGGGCCTTGAGCTCTCTCCTCAAGTCTGCCCAACTATCAATCATACAGCTTCCATTTTCAATTTCTCTGTACTTGGTACGCCACCACAGTTTGGCATCACCAACCAAGTACATGGTTGCAGTATCCACCTTTGCCTGTTCTGAGGCCATCCTCACAACGCGAAAGTACTGCTCCACATCAAACAAGAAGTTCTCTAACTCCTTGGCATCTCGGGCACCCCCATACGTCCTGGGTTCTGGCACCTTGGTCTTGCTAACTCCCGGAGTGTTGGAGTTCCCCATAGCAAGAACCATCACATTTACCTTTGCATCCAGATCTGCCATCCGGGCTTGCAAAGTTTCCACAGTGTGGCGAAAGTCCTCTGACATGTCGCCTATCAAACCTGCTTGATGTTTTTGTGATCCCCTCACTTCATCAACAAGTTCTCTCATCTGGGCCACCTCCGCGGCCATAGTGTTGGTTGACTCTTCAACCTGTGCTTCCAGCACGCTGATTCTCTCAGCATTGTTTGGTGCCATGGTCACTTACCAAAGCTTTCCAAACCCAACAACGAAGGCAATCGAATTCACGTAGCAACTCAACCTTGGGCTCTCACCAAGTGTCACCGACTTGGGCTCTGATACCAAATGTCACGGTCCGCCTTTTTCACACCGTTGTGAAGGGCCGTGCGGCGCTAGCTAAAGCACTCTTGCTTAACTAGCCAGCCTTTTGTTTACCAACATTCAACCACGAAGCACTTTCATTAACATTCAATCAGATAGCAGCGGAAATAATAATCAATTCATGAAAGCCGTGGCAACCAAGCAGTAAATATTGAAGCAAACGTAATTCATTAACAAATCCTCCGTTGACATGTTGTACTTAGCGAGGGAGGCAAGTAGGCTAAGCACGTTGACAATTGCTAGTGAGTTTTACAATGATTGATGAACACTCACCCTCCCCTAAAGAGCTTTCTAGGCCATTCTCACTCTAGCACTAGGAAACATCAAAGTGACCGAGGAGTCATACTGCCTTATTTGGCTTACAATGAAAGAAATACTAGAAAATAACCCTACACTAGTATTTACATGATGGAAACCCATCCCAAACACACGAGATAAGCGGTCATAGGCAAGCATAATGCCCTGAACAAGCTTAGCCCGTGACACTGAACCATGTAATTCCTTGTATGGTTTCTATTACTTTCATATATACTGCGTGGTTGTGTTGTTATGTAATTTTATCATTGATTGCTATATTTTGATTGATTCAATATTCTTCTGTGCAAATACAGTCTATGCAAGACTGAACAACTGTACAAACCAAAAAAACAAGGAACTAAATGAGAAACTAGCTAATGGATGCAGGTCTGACTAGTGCTCTCTGGAATTGATTCATTCTTTGGCATACAGGAATTAATGAAAAAAGAGTATGGATATGTAAATGCATAGTCATGTTCCAGTAATGAAACAGGAAGGCTTGGTTTTGTGACCAGGAGCTGATTGAACAGTGGAACCCCAAACAATGTTTACTGCCTACTAATTTGCCAAAGAACCGTAAATGTTAACGAAAAACCACTAGCAAAAACATTTCCAAATGTACACGAAGAATTAAGAAGAAGAATTTAAATCTTCAAGCATCTGTCCCTAACCAGATGATGTTAAATTAGAACTACTCTTTACATGAAATCTGTGGTTTATGATAATCATTGCACGAAATTCATGATTTACTAGCCATCAGACACAAATCATAAATCTGTATATTCGAAGGGTTTTGGGGTACTAGCTAGAAAATGAAATGGATATGGATTGCGATGAGTCAAATTAAAGAAGATGATGAACTCCAGTAACTGTTGTGCTTTTCATTATGTTGATGTTAATGTACTGTTAGTTTTCTTCAGGTATTTTTAAGCTAAAAGGGACACTAAACCTATTTTTCAGTCAATTATGTTTCACAGACCAAAAAATCTTTTCAAGAAACCAAGATCAGAATAAGATTTCTTGGAAATTACTATGAATAAAATGTAAGAAAAATAGTGTGGGATTAATATTGCTGCACCCACTACTCACCTGCCACATAGATCTGTGTAATCACAGGTCGTGTTATTGAGTATTTTTCAAAGCCTAAACCTATTGAGTGTTGGGTTTAAATACGTATATAAGCATCCATTTTTTATTCTATTTTTTTTCAATATAGAACAAACTAATGAAATAAAATTCTCAGCAATTAGTTAAGTTTGCATCAGGGTTCCTTATCCTAAAAAACTTAAAACTCAAATTTGGATCTTTAATTTGATTCTCAATTTAAATTTATGTAAATTTAAATAAAATTATATTAAAATTATTTTAAATTTTATATAAATTTATACAAGTCTAAGTCCAAGACCCATAACTTCTTACTCCTAAACACAACCTAAAAAAAGATAATTCTTAATTTCCTTCTAGAGATGAACCAATTTATCAACATTTTCAGATTATCAGCCTTTTTCAGTTCACAACAATTAGCAACAGAATTCTCCATTTTCAGTTTCAGTTCCATTACCAGTTACCTACAGTAGCATATTTTCAGCTAAGAAAATAGAGGCTGCATTGCGGCATTTTTCTGTTGGCATAGCAACAACATTTTTCCCACTTGACATATCAGCAAACAACAGTTGTGGATATGTTATTATGTTGTTAATTTATCTTTTTCAGTTGCAAATTCTGTTATTGAAATGTGAATATAAGTACTCCGTAAGTAATTTTTTTTTTAGATATGAATAGAAGTTAAAATTTTCATTCATTTTAACATGGTATCAGAGCGTTTTTAAATTTCTTTCGTATTCTCTGCATTTTTTTTTTTCAAAGCTTTGTTGAAACTTTCATGGCATCCACAAATTCATCTTCTTCCACTTTTACTTACGCAAATTTCATCTACAGTGGATGATTTCACTAATCCCTATTTTCTGCATCATGGGGATAATCCTGGCATTGCTCTTGTTACCACACCTCTCACTGAAACAAATTACCTTACATGGAGTTGCTCCATAATCAATTCTCTTCATGATAAAAACAAACTTTCATTCATTGATGGCTCTCTTCCACAACCAGATATCAATGATCCTCTTCGATCTGCCTGGGGGCGCTGCAATTCAATGGTTTTGCATGGATCACAAATTCACTATCTAAGGACATTGTGTCTAGTGTCTTGTTCTCTAATAATGCAAGAAATATATGGCTGGATCTGCAACAACGTTTTTCAAGAAGCAGTGCACTACATGTCTATCAATTGAAGAAATTGATATCAAATCTTTCTCAAGGGCAATTATCCATCACTCAATATTACAGTCAATTGAAAACTCTCTAGGATGAGCTTCATACTTATCGTCCAGCTCCTTGTTGCTCTTGTTCGCCATCCTGTTCCTATGGAGCACTTCAAAAAGTATTTGATCATGACCAATTCGACTACACTATCCAATTTCTCCTAGGATTGAATGATTCATTTTCAGCTATACGAGGAAAATTGTTAATGATGGATCCTCTTCCCACCATTAACAAAGCATTGTCTTTTCTTCTTCAAGATGAAGGCCAATGTCAGCTTACATCGGCTTCTGCTCCAATTTTTGATTCTGCTGCTATGGTTACAACTACTTCACCATCATCAACTACTTCAAAATATTTCAAGAAAAACAAGCCTATATGTTCTCATTGTGGAATTTCAGGTCATACTGTTAATAAATACTACAGAATTCATGGTTTTCCACCAGGTTTAAAATTGACTAAATCCAAAAGAGGCATCTCTTCTGCAAACCAAGCCATCTCAGAGGTTCCTGCTTTTCCTTTTACTCAAGAACAATGCAATCAATTGTTGGCTCTTCTTCAACCTTCACCTCCATCATCTTTAGGTTTGGTTGCATCAACTGTTCCTATTGCGGTAGTCCTTCCTTAACTTCAATGTGTATGACAGGTATATCTTCCAATTGTTCTTCTTTTTTGTCTTCTTCCACTTCCTGGATCATAGAAACGGGTGCAACTAACCATATGGTTAGTGACATTCGTTTTTTTAACTTACATCACTTCTTTGGCTCAGTTTTTTGTTAATCTACCAAATGGCACTCATGTTTTTGTGGCTCATATAGAAACTGTTTCTTTGTCATCATCTTTAATTTTACGTGATGTTCTTTGCATTCCTTCTTTCAATTTCAATCTTATTTCTGCTAGCAAATTATCATCATCTTCAGCATGTTGTCTCATTTTTTTCTTCTTCTTTCTACTACATTCAAGACCTGCGGCTGTGGAGGACGATTGGATTGGGCCGACTATTTAATGGCCTCTATTACCTGCTTCCTTTCTCAAATGGAAGTCATTCTGATACATTTGTTGTCAACTCTTCTTTTTCAAATAATGTACACTAGTCGTTTGATTTTTGGCATCAACGACTAGGTTATCTCTCTTCTAATCGGTTACATATGCTACGCAAAGGTTACAAATTATTTGATTTACAAACCCATCAAATTTTCGTTTCTTGTGATGTTATTTTTCAAGAACATGATTTTCCTTTTGCTTTTTACCATCTGATTTTATTACAAAACCATTGCTTTCTGATATCGTTTTGCCCACTCATCTAATAGATGTTGCTCTTGATGTTTCCATTTTTTCATCAGACACTCCATCTTCATAAAAAAGTTTACCTTCATCTTCCACTATATCTAACTCCAATTTTGTTCCCCTTCGACATTCAACACGATCACAACACCCAGCTTCTTATCTTCGTGACTACCATTGTTCACTGGCTAGAAATTTTACCTCAGTCCCTTCTCCTCTTTACAGCCTAGCTCAGCAATCATCAGGTAATCCACATTCTTTATCTTCTTTTTTATCATATTGTCATCTTTCTTCAGCTTATCGTTCTTTTGTATTAAATGTTTTTGTTCAATCTGAGCCTCAATATTATCAGCAAGCTTTTAAAATTCCTGAATGGCGTGATGCCATGAATGCTGAGATACAAGCACTTGAGGAAAACAAGACCTAGTCACTTACTTCATTACCTCCTAGTCACAAATCTATTGGCTGCAAGTGGGTGTATCGTATTAAAAATAATTCCAATAGTTCTATTGAATGATTTAAGGCTCGGTTAGTAGCACAAGGATACATCAAAAAGAAGGCATTGATTATTTTGAAACTTTTTCTCCGATTGCTAAAATGGTTTCCATACGTTGTTTATTAGCTGTTGCTGCAACCAGAAATTGGTTTGTTCATCAGCTCCATGTAAACAATGCATTCCTACACGGTGATTTATCAGAGGAAGTTTATATAAAATTACCTTCTAGTTATGGGATTCAGGAAAAGCATGATTTGGTTTGTGATCTTCATAAAAGTTTTTATGGTTTAAAGCAAGCCTCAAGACAATGGTTTTCTAAGCTTGCTACTACTCTAATTGCTTCTAGATTTTATCAATCTAATTCTAAATCCTATCTCTTCATTCAGAAATCTGCTACAGTTTTTACTACTCTTCTTGTCTACGTTGATGATATTATCCTTGCCAGTTCTAGTATGACCTCTATCAATGCCATCAAACAATTTCTCCATTCAGTTTTCAAAATTAAGAATCTTGGATGCTTAAGATATTTTTTAGGGCTCGAAGTTGCTCGTTCCTCTAAAGGATTTTTTCTTTTCCAGTGTAAATATGCTTTGGATATTCTACAGGATGCTGGTTCTCTTGGATCTAAACCTCTCTCTTTTCCAATTACTCAATATCTTAAGCTATCTCGGTCTAAAGGTGCTTTGCTTACAGATCCTTTACAATATCGACGTCTTGTTGGAAGATTATTATATCTCACAATTACTAGACCTGATATTGCTTTCTCTGTTCAAATGCTTACTCAGTTCATGGATACGCCACGATTACCCAATCTTCATGCTGCTCACCGTGTGCTTCGATATCTGAAATCCTCTCCTAGACAGGGTCTTTTCTTTCCTATTCATTCATCTCTCAAACCCACTAGTTTTACTGATTCTAATTGGGCCAGTTGTCCTCTCGTCGCTCAGTTACTAGATTTTGTATTTTTCTTGGTAACTCTTTTGTATCATGGTGATCTAAGAAACAAACTACTATTTCTCGGTCTTCTTCTGAAGCTAAATACCGTGCTATGGCAACTACTTCTTGTGAGCTCACTTGGCTTGTCACTCTCCTCAATGATCTTGGTGTCTCGGTCTCTTTACCCATTTTGTTATTCTGTGATAATCAAGCTACTATGCACATTACCTCTAATCCTATTTTTCATGAAAGAACAAAACATATAGACATTGATTGCCACTTGGCTCGAGACAAAGTTCAAGCTAGGTTTTTTACATCTTCTTCATGTTTCCACTCATCACTAATTAGCATATATTTCCATAAAGGCTTTAGGCTCTGATGCTTTCCATTATCTTTTGTGTAAGATGGGTGTGTTGAATCTTTATTCACCACTACCATCTTAAGGGGGCATATCAAAATTTTCAGATTATCAGTCTTTTCAGTTCACAGCAATCAGCAACAACATTCTCCATTTTCAGTTTCAGTCCCATTACCAGTTACCAACAGCAACATCTTTTCAATTAGCAAAACAAAGACTGCATTCTGACATTTTTCTATTGACATAACAACAACATTTTTCTCACTTGACATATCAGTAAACAACAGTTGTAGATCTATTATTACATTATTAATTTATTTTTTTCAATTGTAAATTCTTGTTATTAAAATGTGTATATAAGTACTCTGTAATTTTTTATTTTATTTTTTGAGATATGAATAGAAGTTTATATTTTCTTTCATTTTAACGCAGTTGATTAGAGTACAGTGAAATTTCAGTGACTAAACGGAGTAACGGTTGCATTTTATCTTCTCTATTACATTGTTGAGTGTTAGCAGATTGACAGAGCGAGAATGGCGTTTGCTTTGTCCCGTATTCGTACGATCTTTTCATCCTCCTCCTCTCTGTCTCTTCAATTCCCTCTTCTCTGCTCAACTCACCGGCTCTCCTCCGCCGCGTTTGATGGAACCGACGACGCCCAACAACGGTATTTAGAAGAAGAGGCCGAACGCCTCTCCGCTCTCCTTCTCCAGCACCACAATCCCTTCCACGCCATGGAGTCTTCCCTCCAACTCCACGGCATTACCCTCTCCCCTCCCCTCATCTACCACACCCTACTCCGCCTCAGGAACCTCTCCAAAGTTGCCCTGTCCTTCTTCGTCTACGCCAAGTCCCAACCTCATTTCCGCCACCACTCCTCCGCCTACGACCTCATGATCGACATCCTCGGCAAAGTCCGCCAATTTGACGTCGCCTGGCAGCTCATCGTCGAAATGGACCAATCAAATCTGAGACCCACTTCCACAACTTTTGGGATTTTGATTCGCCGGTTGATTGCCGCGGGCCTTACTCGCCAAGCAGTCCGCGCTTTCGACGACATGGAGTGTTTTATTGAGAAAGTTGCAGGCTGCGACGAGTTCTGTTTTCTTCTCGACACGCTCTGTAAGTATGGGTACGTGAAGCTCGCGACGGAGATTTTTAACCAGAGGAAGTACAGGTTTGATCCCAGTGCGAAAATGTATACCGTTTTAATTTACGGGTGGTGCAAGATTAGCAGAGTGAGGATGGCCGAGAGGTTCTTTAGGGAAATGGGCGATCGGGGGATTGAGCCGAATGTGGTAACCTATAACGTACTTCTGAATGGGATTTGTCGGAAGGCGAGCTTGCATCCGGATGAGCGATATGAGAGGACCATTCAAAGTGCAGAGAAGTTACTCGATGAAATGCGTCAGAGAGGGGTGGAGCCCGACGTGACTAGCTATTCCATAGTTCTTCACGTATGTAGTCGAGCGCATAAACCAGTGCTGTGTCTTGATAAGTTAAGGGTGATGCAAGAGAAGGGGATATGTCCTAGTGTTGCGACATATACTTCGGTTGTTAAATGTCTTTGCTCATGTGGGAGGCTTGACGATGCTGAGGCATTGCTCACTGAGATGGAAGGCAATGAGGTGAGTCCATCTGCAGCAACATATAATTGTTTCTTTAAGGAATATAAGGGAAGGAAGGATGTGGATAGTGCTTTGCGATTGTATAGGAAGATGAAGAAAGAGTCTTCTTACTTGCCCAGTATGCAAACTTACAACATATTAGTAGCCATGTTTGCAAAGTTGAATCGCATGGATCTTGTGATTGAACTGTGGGATGATATGAAAGAGAGTGGAGCTGGACCAGATTTGGATTCATATACATTGTTGATTCATGGATTGTGTGAGAAGCGGAAGTGGAGAACTGCCTGTCAGTTTTTTGTTGAGATGATAGAGAAGGGGTTTCTTCCACAGAAGGTCACTTTTGAGACCCTTTACCGGGGCTTGATACAGTCAGATATGTTGAGAACTTGGAGAAGATTGAAGAAGAAACTTGAGGAAGAAGCAGTAACATTTGGTTCAGAATTTGAACATTATCATTTTAAGCCCTATAGGAGATAAAGGTATTGTCGCTTAGAAGCTATGACATTATTGATTCATGGATTGTGTGAGAAGTGGAAGTGGAGAACTTGTTCCTTTTTTGTTGAGTTGATAGAGAAGAGGTTTCTTTCCACCGTTCCACAAAAGGCCACTTTTGAGATCCTTTGCTCTGGGGCTTTATACAGTCAGATATGTTGAGAATTTGGAGAAGATTGAAGAAGAAACTTGAGGAAAAAGCAACAACATTTGGTTGAGCATTTGAACATTATCATTTTAAGCCCTATAGGAGATGAGGACATTGTTGCTTAGAAGCTACAGCGTATGCATAAAATCTCAACATCATAAGGCACTCTAGAGCATTTTCTTTCACGTGGTTTTTACCTCTTTTTTCTTCTTCCTTTTTAATATCATATGGTGAAAGGTCCTATTGCATATGAAAGTGGAACTGATGTCTTGCTGTTGTAACATGTGCCAATATCTTTTGCAAATAAGCCTTTGGATATTGAGCTGTCACAAGCAGTATTTCTAAATTCCTTACGACATGCAACTAAAATGAGTTCTCGCTAATGGAAAAGTGGTCACAAGCAGTACTTCTAAATTCCTTACGACATGCAATTGAAATGAGTTCTTGCTAATGGAAAAGTGGCACTTTGAAAGTAAGGGCTATTCTTAGGTGAGTTTTTTCCCATTTTATTATTAAATATAAATAAAATATAAAATAACACTATGATTGGGAAAAATTTTCCCAAAATAATGTTCACGTAATCTCGCAGCTTCATGCTGCGAGATTTAAACTTATGAGCCGCTCAGCCTTCGACGCGTGGCAACGAGAGAAACAGCAGGCACAAAATTGCAAGATTTAACGAGGGCATCCAACTGGAACGTGACGCGTGGTGCAAATCTTGCAGAACCAAGTTGCGAGATTTGCCCCTGAAATCCATCCGCGTTGTGACACGTGGTAAACACATTCTCTTTTAATAAATTTAATCATAACTTTTCCTTATAAATATAATTTAAAGTTAAATTTAAATTTAAACTTAAATTTAAATTTTTAAATTTTAAATATATAATTTTAAAAAAAATATTTACATAAAAGAAATTATTGATTATAAATAAGTATTTTGTCATAAAAATTTGGATAAAATCCAAAAAAAAATTTCAAAATATGATTCTAACCCCTGAATTTTCAAAAAAATACTAAAAAATTTCTTATAATTTAATTTTATTGACGGAATGAATATTTTGTTAGTTAACTATTAAATGCATGTGGAATAACAAAATTTGTCCTTAATAAAATGATATTTTAAAATGACATTAATTTAGTAAATAAAAAATATATATATTATTAATATAATGATTAAAGTCAAATAAGTGGATTAGAGACCGAACAAAAATTTTGAATTGACTGCTTTGATGTTTTAGGCCAACTAATTATATAAGTATGACAAAATAATTTGTATTATTTCCAAATTTTTTAAAAATATAATTGGAAAAAATCAATTTCTCAATAAGTTATAAAAATGTCTAGTAATTATAGTGCTGCAAAATGTTATTAGATGTAATATTTAAAATTAACAATTAAACATTTTGCAAGACAAATTTAAACTTATTATTTAAATTTTAAATTTAAATTTGTAAAAAGGGAAAGTTATAATTAAATTTAAATTATAACTTTAAAAAATTTAAATTTAATTAAATTTTAATATAAGGGAAAGTTATATTTTAACAATTAAACAATTGTTATATTTTAATTTTAAGTTTATAAAATTGATAAACTTAAATTTTATATTTTAAATTATAATTAAATTTAAATAAAACACATTGTTAATTTTAAACATTACATCCAATAAATATTTTGCAGCATTATAATTACTAGGCATTTTTATAACTTATTGAGAAATTTACTTTTTCCAATTATATTTTTAAAAAATTAACAATGTGTTTAATTGTTATGACACCCAACAAAACAAAGTACTAATCTATTGGAATTTAACTGAGAAATGATTAAAATTATACGAAAATTATCTTAGGATACTATCATATGGGTAGGTAGATTATTCTTATTTAATTTATTATTTTGAGATAAGGTATAAAATTATTTTATTAAAAAGTTATTTATTAAAACTCGATTACAGTTAAATACAATAAATAGTCTTAAACACCTATGACACTAGTTTCCACGCATACTTAAATGTCTAATTTGTTTTCATAGTCTTGGAAAATTATACGAAAATTATCTTAAAAAAAATTCAAGCTATTTTTTTTAATACACAAGTAATCTTACTTTGACTGCCCACGACACTAAATACACCGCGAAAAGTAAAATCCATTAACCAAATACCATACAAATTTTAGCGATACGAATTTTGAGAGGGTTAAGACAATTCAATTTAAGGAATTAACTTAACTAGACATACAAATTTTAGCGATACGAATTATGTCTCATTTTTTATATTTGGCAATATTGAATTCTTTAGAGGTACGAATTATTAAATAATATATTCAAAAGAATAAAAAAAATAATCAAATATAACTTACACCGGTTTGTCTGGTTATAATGTTAACCCCCATGTACAACAATACCGGAACCGGAATATTACTTGAACTTCCTGCCATCTAGATTGACGCCCGGGAAATATAAAAAACCTACGCAAAACAACAATTTATGTATAAGTGATATGCTAAGTGAATAGTAAACAAAAATTATTTTCACTACGTTCATGTGCATGCAATATTCTCTAAATATTTCACTTGTCACTTTGAAAATATTCTTGCATGCAATTCTGACTTTTCTACGAAAGTCGTATCGAAATTTCGGCAGCATGCCAAGTGTAATTTGAACATTTACCCATTTTTACAATAACCCTTAAACGTTTGCATACAATATAATAATATAGTTTAAGCATGCGAGAACCTATTATATCTACTAGCATGCAATTCACATCACTGCATCAGCCATGCAGGAGGCATTTAAATTCGCGCTTAAAAAAAAAAAAAAAACTTCTTAGATATAACATATAATATCTTTGAAACTTTTTTGTAAGCAAGCCTTCAATTAATGCATGTGTGACAAATATTTATTTAATATTTTATAAAAATTAATTAACATTTTATATTTATATTATATAATTAAATTAATTATATATATATATATATATATATGTATGTATATATACATATCTCAAATATAGATTGCAAAGCTCCAAAACATCATGTGCCATTGAGTGTATACTAAATAATTAACTTATAATTCCTTCAACTTATATGCATGCCCTAAAATTCTATATTAGGGGAACAAAGAAAATAGACCCCCATCAGTTGCTTTATTACAATAAAAGAGAATTAGAACAGACCAATGACATGTTTGGATTTAATTAAGAAGAAATGAAAATCATAAAGTCATATAGAGTTCTATATTTTTATAGCCGACAAGACGTCAAATTTCTTTTTCGATTTGAAAAATTTTGATCTCCTTGAAAATAAAAAGTAGTATCTACAAATGATTAACTTACTCCCTTAAATTAGGCTAGACTGCATAACAAATCATAGGTTAGGGTTGGGCATAGTTTGGTTAACTGAACAATGCCCTCGAATCGTTAACCGAACCAATGTTTCGATTCTCTACAAAATCAGTTCGCTTAAAATGGTAATTGAAATTCGGTTGATAGATTTTTAAATTAATTTCCATGGTTAATTGAACCGAACTATTTAAGTATAATTTGAAAATTTAAAGACACTACAAACAGTATTTTTTCTTTGATAATAATGAATACATAAATTTAAAATATTCAAGATAAAATTTGAAGCATGAATATTAGATCAATATACTTTTTTTAATTTAAATTATTAAAAATTTACATGATATTATACATAATATGCATCATATATATATTTATAGTATATCGGTTTGGTTTGGTTAATTGTGATTATTGAATGGACCAAAATTGATAAATGAAAAAAATTAAAATTTTGTGACCAATATTGAACCAAAGAAATGGTTAACCAATTTTTCGATTTGGTTTGGTTTGATATTGCGGTTCAATTTTTTATTATAAAACATAGAATCTTAAGTAATATCAATTAAGCAAATAATAAATAAATTTTATAAACTGAAATGGTCAAAACTACTCAAGTGACACAATTGAAATTAAACATTGAATTTCTAAATATAGTAATAATAAACCTGGAAATGGGAAAAAAATTTATTTTCAAGAACTAAACAGGCCCTAAGTGTACAGCAATACCAAGTTCTACAGATCATTATGCACACAGAGTATATACACATACTAACAGAGACACAAACATATATGGCATGAGTAACTGATTTGTGAAGAAAACTCAGGTTTATAAATATAGATATATTTATGGATCTTATGATACTTCATTGCATTCACTAAAATTGCACGTTAATGAAATTATTAATTAAAAAAACTAACCTTCTTTTAGATGCAGCAACGAACCCAAATAGTAGAAACGAAAATATGAAACGAAACCAACTCAAAACAGAAAATAAATCTCAGTAAGTAAAATAATATATTCAAGTTTTTGCTAAATAAAAAAAAAACCTACCCCATATTCGGCCCTTAAATAGCCTCGCCTTCGCCCGAACGGTCACCTGCCACCTCGAACGGTCCTCTCTGCAAGCTCAGCTGGAACGTCCTCTGCAACCTTTTCTCCTCTGCGATAGTCATCTGAGAGAGCTCGGGAAGGTTTTGAGCAGACAAAGCAAATCTCGCAGGACTATCCTGCGAGATTTACCACGTGTCACAACACGGATGGATTTCAGGCGCAAATCTCGCAGCTTAGTCCTGCGAGATTTTCGCCACGCGTCACGTTCGAGTTCGATGCCCTCGTAAAATCTCACAACTCAAAGCTGCAAGATTTGGTCCAGCGTCGCCACGCGTCACCTGCCCGCTGTTTCTCTCGTTGCCACGTGTCGAAGGCTGAGTGTTATTTTATATTTTATTTATATTTAATAATAAAACGAGAAAAAACTCATTCTTAGCTTCTAGTTATAGAATACAATGGGCCTTCTATTGTCAGAATGGAATGGATGAATGGAACAAGATTGTTAAGGGTTGTCTGATGCAAGAGGCGCTATCACCGACAAAGTGACTGTGGCTTTGAGTGTTGGTGTTATTTTATGGAACCAAAAATTAAACTTAAACTTAGTAGGCACTTAAAATTTAGTTTGAAATTTTTGGTGCTTTTAAAGTGTTCAGTGCTTGCTCTCTAATGTATTAAAAAAAGGATCCGTCAAACATGTGCAGTTTTCAACACTTAATATGGTTACTAAAACTGGCCTTCGAGAGTTTTGAAATCTATTTCATTTTTTTCTTCTTCCGATGTGTGGGTTCCTTCCTAAAGGTATGCAAGTGCAGTGCATGCTTTGTACTTGCATCCATGGCTCCATGCATCTTAGTATTAGTTCTTATCGTCAACTCGATTTGATCTAAAGTGAGCTTGCTTCAAGGTCTATGTCTATTATGCAGTAGGTCCTATTCTACATTTTAGTTTTGATACATTGGGTTTAATTATTTGTTAATATATCTGTCAAATATGAGCAAGAAACATGCCTGAACAGGAAGCTGTCTCTGAAGCCTTCTGGTCCTGCCCCTTGGAAGAATCTGCCATTGATGGTATTTGATCAAATTTCTTCATATTTACTTTTTTTTATTCAATGTGTTTTATAAGCTTGAACATCACCAATAAAAATTTACGAAGAATGAGATGTGCTGACCCATCTTTTGCTTTGGCAACCTACCACGCCTGGCCTGAATTATACCATAGATATTTTAGCTCTCTACGACATAAATGATAGATGCATATGATCTTGTGACTTTGTTGGTGCATTAACTCTTCTGGAGAAGTTAAGATTTTGAGATGGAGAGGTCGATGCTAGGGCCATAATCAATTTGTGTTAAAATCCCAAGTATCTTCGTGAATAATGAGTTAATTAGGAAAGTGGGTAAATGTAGAAGATTATATATTATTCTGTAAGGGCATTATTTCCTTGTTTAGAATAGTTGATTGTATTATATAATGTAAGATTGAGATGTACATAATTAGAAGAAGAAATACATAAATTTATTATATTTTCATGGTATCAGAGTTAGGGTTTCTAAACCTTAGTTAGCAATGGAAGACGGCGTCGTCAAAAGTAGAGGGTCGAGCTCTTCTACAACTCTCGACGGCAACTCTGAAGTTACCTCCATCGTAGGTTCGAATGGGCTAGACAACTTAGCCTTCCCACTCTCGGTGGAGGGATTGAACGGAAAAAATTTCCGTGAATGGGCTCAATCCATCAAACTAGTGATTGAAGGCAAAGGAAGGTTGGGATACCTTACCGACGAAAGGAAGAAGTCAGCCTCAACCAACGTAGCCGCTCTGCAAAAATGGAAATCTGAAAATTCCATGATGACTACGTGGCTCGTAAACTCGATGAAGCCCTTGATCGGCAAGATTTACCTGTTTTTATAGATGGCGAAGGATGTCTGGGACGCTATTCGTGAGACGTACTCTGATGCCGAAAGCTACTCCCAGATTTTCAAGATAAAGACTCGATTGTGGCAGCTGCGACAAGGAGAGAGAGATGTCACCGATTACTTCATAGAGATGACAACTCTCTGGCAGGAGCTTGACCTAAGTGTCGATGAAGAGTGGGAATGCCTTGGCGACAACATTCGCTATAAGAAGAGACTCGAAAACGAATGAGTCTTTGAGTTCTTGGCTGGCCTCAACCATGACCTGGACGATGCGCAAGGAAGGATCCTCGGCCGACGCCCCCTTCCTTCTACCCGAGAGGTATTCACAGATGTAAGGCATGAAGAGAGTCGTCGCAGCATGATGATTAAAGGACCAACCGGACACACAAGGGATGAAATATCGGCCCTACTCTTGCGAAATCGCAATGTTTTGACAAAGGTTTCGACCAGACATACAAGGAATGAAATATCAGCCCTCAACACAAGAAATAATGAGGTACTGGCCCTAATCTCACGAAATTCTATGAGAACAGGACAAAGGACACATAAAAGGAAACTATGGTGCAAGCATTGTCGCAAGCCAAGCCATTCAAAAGATACCTACTGGGAGATTCATGGAAAGCCTGCAGATTGGAAGCCAAGACAATATCAAAAAAATCGTGGGTAACAGGCTACCACTGACAGTTCAACTGAAAAATCACAAGGCGAAAAAATCAATAATATCACTCCAAGTAATGCATTTAGCCCTGAGCAATTGGATCAGCTATATAAAATGTTTTCCTCAATTCAAACATCGGGTCAATCTTCCACTAGTTCTCTAGCTCACCGAGGAATTATTTGTCAGCATTAAATACTATATCCTGTTACAAATCATTATGGATAATTGACTCGGGTGCATCTAATCATATGACTGGTTCTTATCAATTGTTTTCATCCTATTCACCATATGCTGGAAATCTGAGAGTCAAAATTGCAGATGGTTCTCTCTCACCAGTTGCTAGTAAAGGAAGTATTCGCATATCTGACTCTGTAACTTTAAAATTTGTCTTACATGTTCCCAAGTTATCTTGCAATTTGTTATCCATCAGCCAATTAACAAAAGACTCCAATTGCTCTACTAAATTTGTTTCATCTCATTGTGTTTTTCACGACCTATCATCGAGGAAGACGATTGGCACTGCTAAGGCTATGAGGAACTCTACTACTTTGAGGAGGCAAGCTTGGGTGAACAATGTAATACTACAATTTGTAATTCTACATCTATTTTTAGAGATAGTGAACTTTTGTTATGACATTCTAGGATGGGTCACCCAAATTTTCAATATTTAAAACGTTTGTTTCCGTCTATCTACTAAAAAAAAAATGTCTTCTGAGTTTCAATATGAAGTGTGTGAGCTTGCAAAACACCGGTATGCTTCTTTTCCAACATCCATATACAAACCATCCCGCCCATTTACTATGATTCACAATTATTTGTGGGGATCCTCAAGATCCCTCAATTGCACTCATACGAAATCGTTTGTTACTTTTATTGATAACCATACTCGTCTTTGTTGGGTTTACTTGTATAAAACTGAAGTTCTTTCCATTTTTGTCAATTTTCATTCCATGATTCAAACAAAATTTCAGACTCACATTCAAATTTTACGTACTGATAATGGTACGGAATATTTTAATGATATTCTGGGAACTTATTTTCAAGAAAATGGGATTGTTCATCAGAGTTCTTGTGTGGATACCCCTCAACAAAATGGGGTTGCTAAATGAAAAAACAGACATATACTTGAAGTAGCTTGGGCATTGATGCTCACTACAAACATGAAAAAAATATTTTTGGGGAGATGCCAGCTTAACAACTACACATCTCATTAATCGAATGCCAAGTTGAGTACTTTCTTTTGTCACTCCTCTCCAGAAATTCCAAAAACATTTTCCTACCTCTTGACTCCCTTTAGGTCTTCCGCTGATAATGTTTGGTTGTACTGCATTTTTTCATGTTCATGCTCACCATCAGGATAAATTGGATCCTTGTGCCGTTAAATGTGTCTTCATTGGTTACTCCCCTACCCAGAAAGGCTACAAAATATATGACCCTGTCTCAAAAAAGATGTTTATTAGCCTTGATGTCACATTCTTTGAAATCACTCCTTATTTCCTAAAGACCTTTCTTCAGGGGGAGAAATGGAGTGAAGATCGGTTCTTTGACTTCTTTACTACTGAATCTGTGTCATCTATTAAGTCTCCCATTGCTTCATTCCCTGACCATCTACTGAGCCTCCTATTGCTTCACTTCCTAACCTATCAAACACAAAAGAGCACTTAACCTCAGGGGGAGATGCAGGAAAGCAAAACAACACAGACATACTTGTTTATTCAAGAAAGTCGAACACAAAGAACAGGGAGAATCTCATACCTGAGGCACCAAAAGCGTTGGAACCGGTGATGGCTCCAAATAACCATGAATTCACGCCCAATCCTGATCTGGTAATAGATAGTCATGAGCTCTTTTCTAATAATCTTGTCCCTGATGACATCAATTTACCTATTGCAGTCAGAAAACAAACCATGTCATCTACTCAATATCCCTGATCTAAATACATGTCTTATAAAAGCTTGTCTCCAAGATATCATGCTTTTGCCTCTAACCTTGACAGGATGAGAATTCCAAAGAATATTCAGGAAGCTCTGGAAATACTTAAATGGAGGGAGGCTATCATGGACAAAATGTGGGCCCTAGAGAAAAGTGGAACTTGGGATGTAATGAATTTGCCGAAAGGGAAAAAGTCAGTTGGTTGTAAATGGGTCTTCACGGTGAAATATAAATTTGATGGAACAGTTGAACGAAATAAAGACAGACTCGTTGCAAAAGGATTTACACAAACTTATTGCATTGACTATACAAAAACGTTTGCACTGGTGGCAAACTAGAATATAGTTCAGGTCCTCTTGTCCTTGGCAACCAACTTAGATTGGCCATTACAACAACTTAACATTAAGAATGCATTTTTAAATGGTGAGTTAGAAGAAGATGTCTACATGACAATACCACCAGGTTTCAATAAGAAAGGTGAAGAAAACAGAGGGTGTAAACTCAAGAAGTCCTTGTGTGGACTCAAGCAATCTCCTAGAGCATGGTTCGATAGATTTGTAAAAGTAATAAAGAACCAAGGATATCAACAAGGGCAATCAGATCACACCGTGTCCTTCCAATAGTCTGAAAGGGGCAAAAGAACAATTCTAATAGTGTATGTTGATATAATCTTAACTAGGGATGATACAATAGAGATGGAAAGATTGAAGAAAGTTCTAGCTATTGAATTTGAAGTTAAAAGACTTGGGACAAATGTGGTACTTCTTAGGCATGGAAGTTGTTAGAATGAAAAAGTGTATCAGTGTCTCTTAGCGAAAGTATATCACTGATCTCCTAATTGAAACTGGCATGCTTAAATGCAAACCTAGTGAAACCCCGATTGAAGTAGTAAAGAGGGTCAAAGACTGTGGAATATACCAGTTGAAAAGGAGAGGTATCAGAGATTGATTGGTAAGCTAATCTACCTATCACATACCAAACCAAATATTGCATTTGCGGTTAGTGTGGTAAGCTAACACATGCATTCACCAAAAGAAGCTCATTTAGATGCTGTGTACAAGATCCTTCGATATCTTAAGGGCTCCCCGGGTAAAAGACTCTTCTTCAAGAAATGTGAAAGCAAGGAAGTAGATATCTTTACGTATGCAAAATGGGCAGGATCAGTTGAAGATAGAAGGTCCACCACCAGTTATTGCACATTCGTCTAGGGAAATTTGGTAACTTGGAGAAGCAAAAAACAGAATGTAGTGGCTCATAGTAGTGCCGAAGCTGAGTTCAGGGCAGTCACTCAAGGAATATGTGAAGGACTATGGTTACGGAAACTCTTGGAAGAACTACAAGTCCCGATGAAATTTTCTATCAAACTCTATTGTGACAATAAGGCAACCATCAGTATCTCTCTCAATCCAGTTTAACATGACAGGACTAAACATGTCGAAGTGGACCGACATTTTACCAAAGAGAAAGTTGAAGAAGGAACTATTTGTATGACTTATGTACCTACCAAGGAACAAATTGCAGATATCTTTACTAAAAGGTTGGCACGATAAAACTTTGATGATCTCATTAGTAAGTTGGAGATGATTAATATCTATGAACCAACTTGAGGGGGAGTGTTAAAATCTCAAGTATCTTTGTGAATAATGAGTAAATTAGGAAAGTGGATAAATATAGAAAATTATATATTGTTCTACAGGATGATTATTTTCTTATTTAGAATAGTTGATTGTATTATATAATGTAAGATTGAGATGTACTTAATTAGAAGAAGAAATATAGAAATTTATTCTATCTTCATTTTTGGGAACTGAACACCGAACTATTTCCATGCATCTTATTATTAGTTCTTATCGTCAACTGGAGCTTGCTCCTAGAAGACCTATGTCAGAGAGATGCATTTGTGTTCCATAGTTTCATTCTTTAGGAATAACTACTGAATGATTTTCAATATGGGATAGCTAAAGTAAATGGTATTCCTTTTACGCTTGTCAGTGCATGTTGGGACATCAACAATGAATTCATTTTCATCAAAATATCAAATAGAGAGCTACTGTTAGTACTTTTTATTCAAGCATTGTGTTTGGCATTCTAATTTTATTAAAATTTCTTCTTCTTATTCTTCGTCTTCTTCTTCTTCTTCTTCTTTTTTGAAACCTTTAGTTTAAAAGTTAACAATTCAAAGTTCAAACTATGTAGTGACTGCATTGGGCTAATCATATTTGAACCTTGATTTATGATTAGTTTGCCATCAATTTCAGTGCTCACATGCATCTAGGTTTTGCTGGTTTTTTTTTTTTTTTTTTTTTTTTTTCCAGTTTTGCACATTGTTTATTGCTCTTGTTTCTCTTAAAACGGAAGAATAGAAAATAGAAAAACAGAGAAGAAAAAAAATACTGAAAAATGCCTCTTTAATTTATTGACTTGATGAAGAAATTACATATATAAAAAGTTACAGTGCTGCAGCATTTTCTGAATTTTTGAAATTTTTTTCTATTTTTCCACTACTTAAAATGACTGAGATAAGGCCACTATTTATAGGGCAGAGTACATGGAGAATAGATGGAAAATTTTAATATTCAATGGACTTAACAACTCATTAAATAAACCTAAAAACAAAGCAAAGAATATGACAAGTTCCTAGACTAAATAACTCATTCTTGTGCTATTAATGGATGACAATTGTATTCCACTTTGAAAAATTGAACAGAACTTTGAATAAGAATTACACTGGCTACAACTTGCTGACTGAATAATTTTATTACTGAATGTTCTATTGATTGTAAGTTGAGTTGTCTGCTGGCTTTTCAACTAAATAATTGAATTAACTAACTTCAATTGGTTCATGGCTTTCTCAAAAATTCCCCTCTAAAGTCATGAGTCCTAACATGTCTTTGAACTTCAAAAACTTCTCAGTAGTAATAGGTTTTGTGAGCATGTCTGCTGGTTGTTCATTAGTGCTGATGAATTCTAGCTGAATTTCTTTCTTCTGCACAAGGTCACGAATAAAGTGATGTCTAACCTCAATATGGTTTGTCCTGACATGAAAAACTGGGTTCTTAGTTAGAGCTATTGTTGACATATTATCACAATAAATGGTTGTAGGACCCTCTTGCTTAAGCCCAAAATCACTAAGTAATTTCCTCATCCAAACTCCTTCACAAGCAACATCTATTCTTGAAATATATTCTCCTTCCGCAGATGACAAGACAACAGTTTTTTGCTTTCTTGAACACCATGAAATAGTGCCATTTCCAAGACAAAAAACATATGCCGATGTGCTTTTTTGATCATCAACTGATTCGGCCCAATCACTGTCAATGAAACCGGTTAAAACAAACTCAGAATCTTTGTTGTGCTTCAGTCCAAGTTTTAGTGTGCCTTTAAGGTATCTTAATACCCTTTTTGCTGCTGCATAATGAAGTACACTTGGGTCGTGCATGAACCTAGACAACATACTAACAGCTTGTGTAATATCAAGCCTAGTATGAGTCAAGTAAATAAGGGATCCAACTAAACTCCTATACTGATTTTTGTTGAATTTATTAGCTCCATCATCAGAATTTAATTTTTCATTTAGAGTCATAGGAGTACTTATAGCCTTACAGTCCTTCATATGAAATTTATTCAAGATATTAGCTGCATACTTTTCTTGGGAAATGAAAATTTCCCTTCTTCCTTGCTTAACTTGCATCCCGAGAAAGTATTTCATGATCCCTAAGTCTGTCATCTCAAAATTTTTCATCATTGAGTGCTTGAAATCAACAAGTAAATGAAGATAGCTTCCAAAGTAAATCAAATCATCAATGTACAAGCAAACAATGATGAAATCAGTTTCTTTTTTTAAAAAAATAAAGAGCTAGTTCATGAGAGCTTTTCTCTAATCCTGAATTCTGAAAATAAGAATCAATCTTATTGTTCCAAGCTCGTGGAGCTTGTTTGAGGCCATACAAAGTCTTGTTCAATTTGTACACCTTTTCTTCTTTGCCCTTCACTTCAAATCCACGTGGCTGCTCAACATAAACTTCCTCATTTAGTTCTCCATTGAGAAACACAGATTTAACATCCATTTGATACACATTTAACTCCAATTTGGTAGCTATTGCAAGTACAAGACGAATTGCCTCAATTCTTGCAACCGGTACAAAGGTCTCGTTGAAATCAACTCAAAGTTGTTGAGAATAACCTTTGGCAACCAATCTGGCCTTATACTTTTGAATGGAACCATCCTCGTTGTACTTGGTTTTGTAAACCCACTTGAGACCAATAATTTCTTTGGCTTCAGGGGGATCCACAAGTTTCCATGTGTTGTTCTTTTCAATCACGTTTAGCTCTTCTTTCATGACCTTTTTCCATTTTCTATCCTTCACTACATCTTCAAAATTCTATGGCTCACAAGAGAAAAGAGCAAATTCTGAATTTTTATTAGAAAAATAGCTTCTAAAATCATCATACCTCTCCGGAGGTCTTCTAACTCTTTCATATTTTCTTAGGACGGGTGAAGAAGATGAAGTTCCTTCATTTTCTGAATTTTCAGATTTTAAACTAAGGTTCCTGGGTGCAATTTCAACTTCTAAAATTGCTGGATTCTGAGATTTAGTAGTTGATTTAGGTCTTGTTGCTTTAGCTGGTACAAAAACTAGAATATTTGTTGAGTTCTGGCCGTTGGAAATCCACCGTCATACTTCCCTTTCGTCAAAAATGACATCTCTTGCTATTGTCAACTTGTGATTAACAGGATTCAGTAGCCGATAGCCCTTTGATTCATTGTTGTAACTAATAAACAGAAGTTTTTCTCCCTTCTGATCAAACTTGTCCTTATTAGGAACTTTGTTGAATGAGTAGGCTAGACAACCAAACACTTTCAGATGGCTAACATCTGGTCCTCTCCCACTCCAAGCCTCATAGGGAGTTATATTCTTCACTGATTTTGTTGGAAACCTATTGAAGATATAAACAGTGGCATGTACAATTTCAGCCTAAAGAGAATTAGGAAGTCCTTTACCTTTTAACAGAATTAGGAAGTCATTTACCTTTTAACATACTCCGAGCCATTTCAACAATGGTTCGGTTCTTTTTTTCAGCAATTCTGTTCTGCTGAGGGCTTCTACTCACTGTTAGTTGCCTTTGAATGTCTTCCTTCTTGCAATAATTCATGATCGGGCGATATATGAATTCACCTCCACGATCAGTTCTTAAGGTCTTCATTTTCAGTCCACTTTGCCTTTCAATGGGCGCTTTGAACTCCAAAAATATTGAGAAGGCATCTGATTTTTGCTGAATAAAAGACAACCATATCATTATAGTAAAACCATCAACAAAAAAAAGATGAAATACCTTTTATTTCGAAGAGATGGTGTTCTTATGGAACCAAATATATCCCACATAAACAAGCTCCAAAGGGTCTTTGGCTCTCCAAGAAGTTTTGGGGAAAGGAAGGTGGTGCATCTTCCCGTAAATACAAACTTCACAAACTCCTTCAATTTGATTTATTTAGGGAAGACCACGAACCATATCCTTTTGCTTGAGAAGCTACAGCCTCTTATGATTTAAATGCCCATATCTGAGATGTCATAGTTGAGATTCATTTGAAATTTCACTTTTCAAAGCCACTTGACTTGTGTAGTTGATGGAAAGTGAAAGACCTTGTTTTGAGTCATCTCAACTTTAGCCATCGGTGAGTTCTTCTTCTTGTCTATGATTCTGCATTCATTTCCTTCAAAATGGACTTGATATCCTTTTTGAATTAACTACCCCACACTTAAGAGCTTGTGAGTAAGACTTGGGACATAAAGAACATCATGAATGAATTTTTGCTCACTTGATCTGGATTGCACAGCTATTACACTTTTTCCTTCAAATTTTACAAATTTCTCATCCCCAAGAAGAACGTAATTTGAAGCATTTTCATCAATTTTAACAAATAACTCATGGTTACCTGTCATATGACTGCTGCAACCACTGTCAAGGTACCAAACCTTGTCGTCGTTGCTTTCAACATTGAGACAAGTGAGAAACATTTGCTTTTCATCATTTTCCTTACTGAAATTTGCTTCTGAACTTTCATTCTTCTTGTGCCAACAATCCCGATCTAAATGGTTTGGAATGCGGCACCTTTTACACTTTAAATAGCATTCAGCTAAGGTGTGATTTGACTTCTTGCATATGATGCAATTCTGTCCTTGATTGCTGGACCTTTGAGGCTAAAAATTCCTACCTCTGCTATGGCCTCTTCCACAACCACGGGACTGATTATTTTGGCCTCTTTGAGACTAGTCTTGTTGCTAAAAATTTCCCTTCTTCTCTTGATTTTTCCGGTTCAAATTGAGCTTTGATTGAAAAGCCTGCTCCAAGGGCTAACCTAAAGATCTTTTAATTCTTTCCTCATGTGATTCTAAAGAATCACAAAGATCAAACATGGTCATAATTGAGAGGTCTTTTGATTCTTCAATTGCTGCAACTGCATGATCAAATTTTGGTGGTAAACTTCTGAGAATTTTTTCAACGATATTTTTTTCTTCTATTCGATCACCATAAGCTCTGATTTGGTTGACTATTTTAGCAGCCTTGGAGAAAAAATCTTTGATGCTTTCAAAATCTTTCATTGCCAAGCAATCAGAGTTCTTCCAAAAAGATTATAGTCGGATCGAGACTACTTTATTGTTTCCTTGAAATTCTTTCCGCAGTGTTTCCCATGCGTCTTTAGCCTTTTGAATGCCAAAGATGCGGGGATAGATGGTCTTGCTGATCCCTTTATGAAGATAACTCAAAGCAAGAGCATTATTTTTTATTTTTTCTTTGTTCTAGGCAGATCTCTGAGATGAGGTTGTTGTGCTTGTGTTTGTAGAGGATGAATCATCATTTGCTAAAGTTGAATCATCATACCCTTCTTCAATAATCTCCCATAAGTCTCGTGCAATGAAGAAAATTTTCATTTGATCAGCCCAGTACCCATAATTTTCTCCTTCGAAGATGGGTACTTGGTTTTTAGAATAATTGAACATAGTTCCAGCAGAGGAAGAGATGCTGGATGACATGGCTCTGATACCAAATTTTGTTGGAACAGAAGAATAGAAAAATAAAAAAATAGAAAAATAGAGGAGAAAAAAAATACTGAAAAAATGTCTCTTTAATTTACTGACTTGATGAAGAAATTACATATATAAAAAGCTACAATGCTACAGCACTTTTTGCTGGATTTTTGAGATTTTTTTCTATTTTTCCACTACTTAAAATGACTAAGATAAGGCCACTATTTATAGGATAGAGTACATGGAGAATAGATGAGAAATTTTAATATTCTAGGGACTTAACAACTCATTAAATAAACCTAGAAATAAGGTAAAGAATATGACAATTTCCTAGACTAAATAACTCACTCATGTGCTATTAATGGATGACAGTTGTATGCCACTTTAAAAAACTGAACAGAACTTTGAATAAGAATCACACTCGTTGCAACTTGCTGACTGAATAATTTTATTACTGAATGTTTTGCTGATTGTAAGTTAAGTTGTTTGCTGATTTTTCAACTAAATAATTGAATTTACTAACTTTAGTAGGTTCACAGCTTTATCACAGTTTCTGTTTCTTCTTTGTTCCTTTATTTTCTTTTTTAGAGCAGAGGGAATAAAATAATTTTTTCCTATATAAGATTGTCTTTGTTTCTCAAAAGGAACTTTAAATCATGTGATGATGTTAGTTGTGCACAGACTATGATGAATTAACTCTGAGCTGTGTGACCTTACAAATAGCAGATTAATCTAATCATAGAGGAAATAAAATAGAAATAATTGGGAGCGTTGTTTTTCATATAAAAAAAAAAAGATGCTTTGGGTCATTGTGCTTTCATTTACCTTCCAGCCACCCAATCACTCTTTATTATTATTATTTTTTGGGCTAAGGAATTCTTTGCTCATGAATAATATAATTGGGTGCAGGGGCAAGTATATGTTGGAGAGAGACTTAACATACAGATGATGAGAAACAAAAAATAAATAAATAAATATATATATATATATGTATATATATTTATGAACATCAATTGTTCTTGTTTACAGATGATTTTGGTGGTGGAGAAATGACCATGAATAAAAATCGGGCATATAGAATAGACAACCTAAGAGAAGGCCTTGCAGATGGCACTTTCAGCGTCCAGCAAAGAGGGATTCGTAGTAGTAGGAGCGGCTCTTCACAATACGGGGCCTAGACGAATGATTTAATTATGAATCATTAATATTTTATTTATTTTTTATTTTTATTTAAAATTAATTTCACCAGCCACAATAATTTAATTAGGAATCCATAATATTTTATTTAATTTTTATTTTTATTTAAAATTAATTTCATCAAATAGAATTTCGTAAATAATATTAATATTATTATATTAAAAAAAAAATTTAGAGGCCCAAAATTTTCGAGGCGCTAGGCAAGCACCTCATTTGCCTAAACGAAGAGCGGGCCCTGCGTAGTTGTTGTTAGTTTTTCATGAGTTCCCTCAATCGGATCACATTTTAGATTTTTTAAGCATGGGGGAGTGGGAGCCATGGATATTCATATTTTGGATCATGGAGTCATAGTTGCTGCGTGCCTCTTCACTTTTCTTTTTCACTTTGTCTTGGTAATTGAAGCATGTGAAGAAGCCCAAAAAGGAGATTTTTGTCTGCAGATGCATAAAGATTCAATCATTGCAACAGTTGAAGGACACTGTTGAGGTTGTCTTTAGCCAGTTAAGGAATTTGTGGAATTGCTTCATGCAGGCAATCCCATTGGAATGGGCGACTAAGCATCTTTCATCCTAAAAACAGGACGTGATTCTGCATCACAAGGGAACCGTGGCTTGCCAGATATTATGGTGATGAATATTATGCACGACTGTCTAGTGAATGGAACTCCGCCTGTGATGCACTTAATGTCCTAATTTTTTCACACACAGCCGGTTCCAAGTCTGGGTTAAGGAAGAGAGTTGCTTTAGATAGTTGATAACCAGCATAAAATTTGTCAGAACACTATAATATGAATTCTTACCGAATATTTGCTAAGGCGTACCCTACGAGCGAGTATTTGAACCACCTGAGTGTAGTGAAAAGTGGGCGAGGGTGGGTTAGACCGTTGCCTCGAAGTGACGCGCCGTGTCAGCGCCCGGGTACGGTGTCAAATATGCGAGGGTTCCTGCATCATTTTGGATGTGGGCAGATAAAAACATTAGTTCAGGAAACTAGGATTAGATTAGCAACTTGGAATATAGGGACACTTACAATTAAAGTATGGAAATTGTGGATATAATGATTAGAAGAAAAATTAATATAAATTGCCTTCAAGAAACTAAGTGGATGGGGGAGAAAGTTAGAGAAATTGATAAATCAGGATTTAAACTTTGGTATATTAGAAAAGAAAAACATAAGAATAAAGTAGACATTATTATAAACAAAAACTTAGGATAGAATTATAAAAATCAAGATGGAATTAGGACAAGAGATAATAAATATTATTAGTGTTTATGCTCCTCAAGTTGGCTTAGCAGAAATCTTAAGAGACAATTTTGGGAAGATATGAATAGTATTATAAAATGCATATCAGGGATTGGGAAAATATTTATAGAAGGAGATCTGAATGAACACGTTGAAAGAGATAATAAAAATTATGAGAGGATACATAGAGGATATGGATATGGAGACAAAAATGAGTTTGAGGAGATGATCTTGGGCTTTGTTATGTCATATGATTTTAGTATAATGAATAGTTACTTTAAGAAGAAAGAAGAACACTTAATAACCTTTAAAAATAGACAAAATAGAAGTCAAATAGATTTTTTTTTTTAACTAGGAGGGTAGATCGTTTATCATGCAAGGATTGTAAAGTTATTCCAGGTAAAAGCCTAACCACACAACACAGAGTCTTAGTGCTAGATATATGTATTAAAAAATGGAATAAAAAAGATAAAATAAACCAGTGTAGGAGAACTAGATGGTGGAACATAAAAGGAGAAAATATAATAAAATTTAAAGATAAAATGATCAAAGATGAGGATTGGACCTTAGAGGATGGGATAAATACAAATACTCTTTGGAATAGATTAGCTAACTCTATTAAAAAGATAGCAAAAGAGATTTTAGGTAAATCAAAGGAAAGATTCTCGAATAACAAAGACAGTTGGTGATGGGATAAAGATGTACAAAAAATCATAAAGACAAAAAGAATTTGGTATAAAATGTGGCAAAAATGTAAAAACAGATATAACTTTGAAAAATATAAGGAGGTGAGAAAAGATGTAAAAAGGGTCGTTAGTGAAGCTAAATATGGATTATTTAATAGTTTGTATGATAGATTAGGTACAAAAGAAGAGAAAAGAGATATATTTAAACTTGCTAAAGTTAGAGAAAGGAAAAGCAAGGACTTAGGAAATGCAGAATGTATAAAAGTGAGGATGATATTGTCTTGGTTAAGGATGAAGATATTAAAGAAATATGGTAAAGTTACTTTAGTAAGTTGTTTAACGAAAACCAAATAGAAGGTTTAAACTTAGAATTGTCAAATGAGGAAAAGACTAAAAATATAAGATTTATTCACAAAATTAGAGTTAACGAAGTTAAGTTTGCACTAAAAAAGATGAAAAATAAGAAAGTTATGAGACCAGATAACATTCCGATTGAAGTTCGGAAATGCTTGGATGATAACGGAATTATATGCTTAACTAATTTATTTAATACAATTGTAAAAACTAAAAAAATGTCAGATAAGTGGAGGAAAAATACTTTAATACCTATAACAAAAATAAATGAGATATTCAAAATTGTAATAACTATCGTGAAATTAAACTTATGAGTCATACGATGAAACTATGGGAAAGGGTAGTTGAACAAATATTAAGGTTAGAAACGAAAATCTCAGAAAATCAATTTGGTTTTCTGTCTGGGAGATCTATCACATAAGTTATTTATCTTTTAAGAAGATTAATGGAAAAGTTTAGGGAAAAGAAGAGGGATTTGCATATGATATTTATTGACCTTGAGAAAGCATATGATAGGATACCTAGGGAAGTTCTATGGTATGTTTTAAAGAAAAAGGGTGTATGTTGTAAGTATGCCAATGTCATTAAGGATATGTATGATGGTGTAATGACTAGTATAAGGACTATAGATGGAGAAACTAGAGAATTTCAAATTACCATAAGTGTACATCAAGGATCTGATTTAAGTCCATATCTTTTTGCTTTAGTGATGGATCAATTGATTAAGAGTATTCAAAATGAGGTTTCATAGTGTATGTTGTTTGCAGATGATATTGTATTAATTGACGAAATTAGGGACAGAGTAAAGGCTGAGTTAGAATTATGGAGAGAAGCTTTGGAATCAAGAGGCCTTAGGATAAGTAGAAATAAAACAAAATATATGAAATGTAATTTTACTAATGATTGGAGGAATATTGGAGATAAAGTTAAAATTGATGATGAAAAAATAAATAGCACTTGTAGATTTCGATACCTTGGATCTATTATGCAAGTTGAAGGAGAAATTGAAGATGATGTAATGCATAAAGTTAAAGCAGGTTGGGTAAAATGAAGAAGTGTTTCAAGTGTGCTATGTGATTGTAGAATACCCTTAAAATTAAAAGGGAAGTTTTATAGAACAACTATAAGACCGGTCATGCTATATGGATTGGAATGTTGGGCGACGAAGAAACATAATATCCAAAAAGTAAAAGTTGCCAAGATGAGAATGTTTAGATTGATGAGTGGTATAACATTAAAATATAAATTAAGGGATGAACATATTCATGGTAAGTTAGGTGTAGCTCCTATAAAAAATAAGATAAGGGAGGGACGACTCAAATGATATAGACACTTGCAACGTAGGCCTTATAGTGCACTGTGCACTTTCGAGAAAGAGTAACTTAGTTACTGTGGAGGCAGTAGAAGGGGTAGAGGTAGACCTAAAATAATTTGGGAAGAGATAGTGAGTAAGGATTTAACATCCTTAAATCTATCAAAAGAAATGGTCCATGAACGCATAAATTGGTGCAAAAGGATTCATATAACCGACCCCACTTAGTGGGACTAAGGCTTGATTTTGTCATGTTGTTGTTGTACTACTGTTGAGTGGAAGCATTTTGTTGTAGAAAATAACTTAGAAAATAAATAAATGGTACAACTTAGAAAATAAAGAAATGGTATGATTTTTGGTACCATGAAGCTCCATTAGTGTGCTTGCGCTCCTCTTGCCCTACTATCAGCAAGCAATGAGTACATTAGCTTGCCAGGCGCTGAAAAAGAACAATACTGACCATGATTTGGAACTTCCGAATAATATAAGATCACTTTTGAATTGCATCAGATATGCCCAAAATAATTGCCATGGCAGTACGCGCATATGCAATTCTTCAATCTCTATTATTAAGAAAGCAGGAAATGACTTGGGACAGCTGTGGTGGTTGTGTTCAATTACATCATAAAATTGTTGTGGAATGGGAGCGGCCAAATTGCCCGGGGATGCCCTTTTTAACAGTGCACATATAATCTTCTATATCTATTTGCTTCTACACTCGTGCAAGCATTTTGTTTGCTAGGTTCTTGTACTCCCTGAAAGCTTTTAATTAACTAGATAAGCACTAATCTCGACGACTAAAATGACAAGGAGAACAAACTAGTAAAGGAGAAGGAGCTTCTAAGCAGAAAATGAACCAAGTTAATCAAGTGGCATTTCGTTGGAACGAAGTTTGAATTTCTGCCAGTTTAATTTTACTTCATTTATGTATGATATTAAACATAATATGGTACTTAACTGTAGCTATATTTTTGTGTCACATTTTTTACCTCATTCATCTATGGATGCTATAATCTGAGGTTGCAAATATTTGTTAGTTTGAAGAATATTGTAGATGCTGTATGCATGCACGACACTTTTCTTTTTGGAATCACGTTGTTGCATGCATTTGTTCAGAATTGCTTGTGTGTTTTTAGCTCGTTGTTTGCATCTAACCCAGATAGCTTGCTTGGCATAATCATATAGTTGATAATTTCAGTTGCACAATCTTATTCATGAACCCTTATTCCTGAACTGGTTCGTAAATTACATGTGTTGTTCTGGGTGTAGGTCTGTCACTCCAGAGCTTAAAAATTTGAGCATTACGTAATGGTAGGTGGCAGAGAAGAGTTCCACAATTGGTTTTATACTTGTTGATGTCTGCAGACCAAATTGGTATGTCATATTAGATGATCCTGAAGAAAGCAAAGCAGCATTAAGTCAAGATATACTACAATCCAGTGTTATCAATGAATCATTTGAACCAACCCCTTTTGATGAGCACTTCGCAGTCGGAATGGTAGACATGTTCTACACGTTCCTTAAATAGATTTAATATTGGGGCCGTTAAATTGTGGAAAATATTTTTTATTTTTTTATTTTTTAAAATAGTTATAAAAAATTAGTTTTTTTTATTTATTTATTTCAATATCTATTAATGTTGATCATTTATTTCATATAAATGTCGTAAAACTGAAAATTTATTTAACTTTTGCTATTTTTAAAAATAAAATAAAATAAAAAATGAAAATTATTATTTTTTAACTAAGTGGGTCCATAATTTTATGGATTTATTGTCATATGTAGTGATTGTATCAATGGATTAGGTTAAAAATAATATTTAAAATTTAGAATATGCATTCGATGCCTTCACCCCTGACATGGGAAGTCACATGCGGAGATTAGCTATAGAAAATCTGCCTTTACAAATTTTAGGCTCAATCCAAAGCTTAATTTTCAATATAAAATTTATTAGCTAAACATTATTGTATGCTTGGACTGAACATGTATTCTTTTTATTTAAAAGTCTGATCCTCAATTTATTTAGACTTCAAACCCACAAATCAAATCTCATTTCGTATTTGATTTGAATACAATCTCATAATCTATCTTCATAATTTAAACTCATGAGAAGCCTCAATTTAACATATATCAGTTAAGTATGCTGAATTTTTTGATTACATGACAATTGCATCGCAGTTGGATCCTGTTTACCTAATTGATCCACCATGATTTGGCGTAGCCTTGATCCTCCTCATTGTGATTTAAACAACTTTCTTGATTCCCAGCAGTTCGGATTAAATTGACAGCACGATTTGTAATTCCCAAAGAAAAATTCAAAGATGACCCAAACACCTGCAGAGGAAAACTGCCATCATGAATAGGAGATCCATACCATGCATCAAGAACGAGTTTTTAGTTAAATTTAGCATATGCGAATTCACTCATCTATTTGATTGGAAGTTTTAATTGTCAAGTCAATTTAGTTAACTTTAGTTTATGTCAATCTTGTTGGGCTTTCCTCTTATGTGGAGGATGACCTACGTATATGTGTGAGTGGTGTTGAATTGTAAAGTCATTTTTAGCATTCAAAGTCCAACATAGGGATTGTACAATTCATATGGTGGTTGTACTATTCATATGGTAGCTGCACAAGTCTACAAAGGTGACTGTACTATTTATTTGGTGGTTGCACATGTCTACAAAGGTGGCTGCACTATTCATTTGACAATTTTGAAAAGGAGACTTACAAAACCCCTATAAATAGGGAAATGGTGGTGAAGGAAGACATCCATCCCAAGCATCTCCAACTCGACCTTTAGAGAGAGAAATCAAGTCCTCTCCTACAAAGTGTCTTTATTGTAGCATGTGTTTTTAATTTCTCCTAATTTGAGAGAAGTTGTATCATTATTTTTCATAGTAGATTCTTTCTACCATTGCCCGTGGTTTTTCCCTCAATTTTTTTGGAGGTTTTCCACGTAAATATTGATGTTAATTCTTATTTTCTCATTTCTTATTTTAGCTGTGTGATACTATTCCTACCCATTCAATTTCCCAACAATTGGTTCACTTGAATATTTTCGTCAATGCTAAAGTGGAAGAAAAAAAATTTTATGGTTTTGATTCGTTGCATAATTAACTGTGATTTAATTGGAAGATGATTGATCATCTTTGGAGAAACTAAAGGCGGCAAATTAAAGAGAATTTTGGTTGAGAGTTATTACAATTTTCTAACAATGAGCCAAGAATGGATAAAGATGAGAGAAAAGCAGAGAAGAAAATTGGATGAAAGTTGGGGTTAGATGTATCTAAGCAGTTAACTTGATCATTATGATCAGATGGTGATTTGTCATCCAATCGAACTGAATTTTTGACATCATATTTGTGACTTGTCTTCTTCAATCTAATCGGTTTTTTCGTCATTTGAAGGTCATTTGTATTGGTTTTCATGACTTGGACAACAATCTCTGTTTTTGGTAAGATCTCTCCATTTTTCTTGAAGCTTGATTCCATCTTTTGTTGGTGATGATTCATGTTGGTTTGTATACCAAGAATATCTTGTTCTTGATGAATTTAGCTGATGTATGCCTCTAGTTTTAATGGAGAACACCTATTGTAACATATTATTTGACATAGTGGAAGATATGAAGTAGACTTCGATCTTGTGATTTTTTTACTTCATATTGAAGGATTTTTCATGTAAATTTTGTGTTCCCTTACTGATTATGTGGTTGGTTTGTATTTTTTTGGCCTGACGATTATTTGAGATTATTGGTAATTAATTATTCTACATAGTGTTAATTGGGCTAGGGGAAGGTTTGTCTTAGGATTTTGTGTTTTGATCATCACCTCCATATCTCCCCCTCCCCAACAATGATACAGAGCTTGGCTGCTACATAATCATAGAGGTGACCACTAGTAGAATGATTAGTTTAAATGGAAGTAATTATCATATATTTAGACAGGAAAAATGGAGGACGTACTTTATTATAAAAATTATCATGCTCATATTCTTGGTAAGTCAGTCAAGCCTAGTAACAAAGTTGTTGATGACTAGAACTTTTTAAATAGACAAATATGTGGTTAAATCTGAAAATGGATTGATGATAATGTACATAATCATGTAGTTGATGAAACTGACGCACACTCACTTTCAACAAAGTTAGCTAAGCTTTATGCTAGAAATATGGGAGACATAAATTGTATATAACAAAGAAGCTCATGAATTTGAAGTATAGGGATAGCACTCTTTTTTTTTTTTTTTTTTAAAGAAGGGCGGTACCTCCATTTATTTATTGATAACCCCTCACTTTTGGTAGAGGAATACCGTGGTTACAAGACAATGAAAGAGATAAAACAAAAGACAAACGTTAAAAATCTCCCAAAGAACAACACCAACATCCAGTCAAAACCGGGTTACAAGTTCAAACAAAACAAAACAAAACAAATCGGACCTACAAAACAAATCTCACACAACATAACAAAACAAAAGAAAAACAGCAAAAAAACATGAGCAAAAACCAAGAGAAAATTAGTTAAACATACCTCATATAAGCCATACCCATCTTCTCCAATTTATACAAACCATTGCTAACTTTAGGGAGTTGACTACTATTTGTAAACAAACTATTCCTCCCCATAGCACTTTGTCGACCCAAGGCATCTGCTACTTTGTTCCCTTCTCTATACGAATGATTTATCTAAAAATCCACTCCCTCCAATAAACCAATAAGCTACTCCCAAAAATCCCACAAATACCACAATGAGCACTTCCTGACTCTAATCCAATTAACTACAATATTCGAATCACATTCAATATTGATACAGGTATGACCCAACTGTTTGCAAATCTTTATTCCTTCCAACACAACTCTCAATTCAGCTTCATTATTTGAACAAGAACCAAAATATTTTGACAAACCAAATACAAAAGAACCTGTATGGTCTCTAAGGATGCCACCACCACCCGCCGGCCCTGGGTTCCCCAAGCTGCTCCCATCCAAGTTTAGTTTCAACCTCCCTTGCCTCGGTTTTATCCATCTTACACTTTGCATAGTTTTAATTCTTTTATTCACAATTTGCACTTTTAGATTCTGCAAAACCCAAAAATCAGCATCCTTTAACTGAACCATTTCTGTCATGTTCCTACTCAAAACCCCCACCTAATACTTAATGGAGAGCCACACATCAGTACTACTCTCTAATTTTCCTCCCATTCTAGCCACACATCTCCTTCTCCACAGCCTCCAAACTACTAAACAAGGAATCAAACCCATCAATGAACCCAGTTAAGAGAACCTAGAAGCCCAATTAAACCACATTTGGACTCTTTCTTTCCAACTTTGTTGCCTAAGGAAAGGAACACCTACCTCCACCGAAACCTTTCTCCAAACCTCAGAAGCGAGGTCTCCCTTATTTAACACATGCTCCAAATCTTCAGATTGCCTCATGTCACAACAATTACATGCTGAAACCAAAGAAACCCCCACCCTTCTCACTTTTTCATCAACACTTAGGCACTCAAAAGCAGCCTTCCACATACAAATAGAAATTTTCTTCGGTAACCATTTGTTCCAAACCCACTTAGCCCAATCAAATTTTGGAGCTCTAACTCTGATAACATCCTATGCAGATTTTGTATTAAAGCAGCCATCCTTTTCCGGGAGCCATAACAGAATGTCCAAAAAATTTCTAAGATTTCCCACCTTTTCCATCACTTCATCCGCTTTATTAAACCCTAGAATCCTCTGCAAATTTTCCACATCCCACGCATTGTTGATAACCAAATCTTTTAATTTGATATGAGATTGTGCATCATTTGGACAATTTGCATACAAAGGTCCCGAATCTAGAAACTTATCATACCACAATTTTACATCTCCTTCTCTAACCTTCCACTTAGATTTACTTAACAGATCAGGTATACCCTACAGAACTTTCCTCCAAAAGGAAGAATCTGATCCATGCGATCTGTAAAGAGCAATATGTCCTCCTTTCACATATTTAGCTTTAAAAAATCTAGCCCATAAAGAATTCTGCGTTAATAAATGCCAACCAAACTTCATGAATAAAAACCGTTGCACTTCCGAAATGTCCCTTACTCCAATGCCCCCCTCTTCCACAGGAACACACAATTTCTTCCAAGCCCTCCATTTCATTTTTTCTTTTCCATCCTTAAAACCCCAGAAAAAAGAAGCAAACATACCTTGAATCTTTTTAATCACCAGTTTCGATACATTTAGAACAGCTAACAGATGCAATGACATACTTGAAAGCACATGTCTCAACAAAACAAGACGACCTCCTTGAGACAATAGTCTACTTTTCCAGCTCTTAACTCTCTTACAGATTTTTTGGATTAAAGGGTCAAAATGACAGCCTTTCAATTTACCATCCACTATTGGCACACCCAAATACGTAAAAGGAAATTTACCCTCAATAAAACCAGTCTCTTGAAGAATTTCTCCTTTCCTCTAAGCACGCAACTTGTTTGAGAAAAAAATAGCTGATTTATCTTTATTCACCGTTTGGCCAGTCCAATTTTCATACTCCTTAATCACCTCCATTAACTGACTAACAGATTTTTTTCCAACATTAGCAAAAATAACAACATCATCCACGTACATTAAATGCGATATAATAGGTGCACCACACGGGTGTGCAAATGGTAAAATCCGCTTCTCAGACAACTTTTTTTTAATTAATTTAGAAAGAATTTCTTCCATGATGATGAAAATATACGGCGACAACGGATCCCCTTGCCTCAAACCCCTTTTTGACTTGAAGAAACCTCTATAAGTGTCATGCATCATGACAAAAAACCATGGAGTGGAAATACAATTCTGAATCAACTTACAAAACCAGTTTGGAAAACCAAGAGCCTTAAAAATCTGATCTACCACCTAGCCACTCCACTCGATCATACGCTTTGCTCATATCAATCTTTAACATTATATTACCTCCTCACCTGCCTATGTAATAATTTTGTCATCTTTTGAGTAAGCGTTATATTTTCAAAAATACTCCTCCCTTTCACAAAAGCACCTTGTTCTAAAGAAATTAAATCACTCATCACCAACGAAAGCTTACCAACAAGGATTTTGGAGAAAATTTTATAGATTACATTACAAAGGCTTATCGGCCGAAATTTATCAAAAGACTGAGGATCCTTTACCTTAGGAATAAGCACTATGTAAGAGGAACAAAAATACCGAGGCAACATATCACCTCTGAAAAATTCTTTTACCGCATCCATCACATCATTTTTAATAATCTTCCAACAGATAATATAAAAAGAAGACCCAAACCCATCAGGTCCCGGGCTACTATTCACAGAAATAGACGAAACAGCTTCATAAACCTCCTCCTCGGTCGGGTCTTCACTTAGCTAACCTATAGACTCCTCAGAAACTACCAACTGGATAATATCTTCCAGGTTTGACCTTTGCACCGAACTATTTTGCCCTAAGAATTGCTCAAAATACTTCACAGCCTCATCATGTACCATTTGCATATTTTCTAACACCGAACCATTAGGAAGCGTCATTGAATTTACACAAGAATTTTGTCTCTTTTGCGTCATCACAGCATGGAAAAACTTTGAATTTTGATCCCCGTCTATTAAACATTTCACCTTTGCTTGTTGCGCCAATCGAACCTCTTCCCTTCTATACCAAACCTCCAATTCAGTTTTAGAAACAAGGAACTCTTCTTCAACTGATTCTGAGTATTCTGTCTGCAGTAAATTCTCATAAGTTTCCACCCTTTCCTCCAACTCTCGAATAAAACTACCAACACAACCGAAGATCTGTTTGTTCCACACCCTGAGCCTTTGTTTTAGCCTTTTAATTTACCTGCCAATTTACACAATCCTGAATCTGCCACAATGTGTTCTCTCCAAGATGATTCAACCATTTCCAAAAAATCCCTATGTGACGTCCACATGTTCTGAAACCTAAACGGCGCTGGCCCATACCTCTCCATACTCGCACACAGCTGTAATAAGATAGGAGAATGATATGAAATATTTCTTTTCAACAAAGAAGTCTTAGCTTCACCATATTTTATAGAAAAAACATTATTAATCAACACCCTGTCCAGTTTCGCCCAACTTCTTCTCAAACCTTGTTGGCCATTACACCATGAAAATTGACTTCCTTCGAATTTGAGGTCCAATAACCCATAACTATTAATACAACTATTGAATTCAGCCATAGACGAACCCAAGCGAGGTCTACCTCCCACCCTTTCCTCATCTGACCGAATTACATTAAAATCTCTCATAACAACCCAAGCTACGTCAACACTCAACATCCCCTGAAGTTGTTCCCATAAATCTCTTCTCTCAATATGATAACATTTAGCATATATAAAAGTAAGAAGCAAGGAGTCTCTATCATCTGTTACGAAAACTATCACACATTGATTTAAGGTACCCACCCAATCCACTTGAACATCATCTTTCCAAAACAACCAAAACTTTCCACGTTCCTCTACATTAGAGCAAAAGTTAGTAAATTGCAAATACATCGTCCACCTTTGTATCTTTTCTATATCTTGAAAAGGTTCCGAGACTGCCAAAATCGAAACTTTCTGATCCTTCACGATTTGTTTCAATTTTCTCTTCGACATGCCCAACCCTCTTATATTCCAAAACATAATTTTTTCAATCATAGGTTCAACTTTTGAGGTACTGCCTTAGACCTCTTAGACTTTCTCACTTGTCCATCATCTTTCTTTCTTCCTTCTGAATCACCCACTATCACATTACCTGGATCAGAATAATATTCTTTTTGAGTATCAATGCAAACCTCCAAATCTCCCTCAAATACCACATCATAATTATCCCTCCATAATCCACCCTCCACTTCACCCTCTCTCCCATCCACCTCCTCCACTAAAATCAACTCTTCATCTTTATCCTTTTCAACTTTTCCCCTCCCCCCTTCATGAACAACTCCGATTTCTTGAACAGACCTAGAACAATCTCCCCGTTCTACCTGCACCCCTGACTTCTGGTCTTTACAACGATCGACTTTCTCTCCATTATTTTTCTCTACCAAATTAACTTCCTCCACTTTTTTAGTACCCACATTATTAACCTCATTCACAATTTCTTTATTTTTCTCAATCACCTTCGACGGACCATTCACGTTTCCATCATTCTTCTCCTCCATCCGTTGTTCTTGACTCTTCAAAATAGGATCTTCCTCTTCAACTATCATATTCTCTTTTCTATTCACTTTTTTCCAAACCATCTCATCTACCTCCTTTCTCATACCTACCTTCCTTTTATCCTTAGACTTAACTCCAAACCGGCATACTACTTCAGTGTGACCTTGTCTACAACATTTGTTACAATAGAAACCCCTCTTCTCATATATTACCCTTTGCCAATTCTGTTTTTTTCCTACCACCAACGGAAAACCTTCCACAGGATCCTTCTGCAAATCCACTTCAATGCATAATCTCGCACCCGTGGCTCATGTTAAATATAACGTGGCATTATCCATTCCCAAGAATCTACCAAATCTTGTGGCCAAACTCTGTAAACAGTCCATTCTATATAAATGTAAAGGCAGACCTGGTAAGAAAATCCATTGAGGTGCGATTGATGGCTCCTTGTTGACATCAAAATTCATGGACCAATTAAAAAGCCGAAATTGGCACCTTGCCACCCATCTTCCTTCTCGTGCCCATGCATGAATGTAATCCTTTTCGTTTACTAAATGTAACAGAACATGGTAGTTATCCATGAAACTTATCATGGGGACTTCAGAGAGACCCCAGGATTGGATAATATGCCTTCGAAGGACATCAATAGACGGCCTTGCAGAAAGAAATTTAAGCACCAATGCAAACTTCAGATCCTCCGCAGCCTTTTCCATCTCCACATCCGAGAAAACAAAACCTAATTCTCCATTAATTAGTTCCGGTTTCCTCAATGGGATTTTAAAATTTTGAAGATGGAATTGGCCTCTTCAAGGCTTCCGCAAACGATTTTCCCCCAACGAAACCTTCCCCCTTTTCAATCTTAACATCCCCCGAACCACTCCCTATCTCCCGTATACTAGCATCAACACCTCCCCTCAACCCTCCGGTAACAGTTACCGAAGATGGTTCAATCATGTCTAAAAAATAAGTTACCTATTTTCCATATTAACCACCAACAAGCGAATACAAATAAAAAATAAAAAATAAAAAATAAAAATAAAAATAAAAAAACCAAACCTGCAGTCCCGTAGAACTTTGTCTGCCATCCCCGTATGTTTCTGGTGCAGATTCGCCGTCACCGCTACGTCTTTTCCCCAACACTCCTCGCAGCAACGCCGAAGCCGTATTACTCATCATTTGAATGAAATACAGAGAATTATAAATCGCTTGGCTTCTATAAATTGTTTTATATAAATTAAATATGATATTTTAAATTTTTTGAAGGACATTGACATAGTAAATCTCATAAGAACAATTTGGTTGCATCGTTTTTACTAACCTAGAATTAAAAAAAAAATTTTTCCTTTTATTTCATTTCATTATATTAGACTAGTAGAGGAGGAATAATAAAATCAAAAATTTAGGATTCCTACATGCTTGTTAGAATTATACTTTCCAAAACTGGTAGTTTACAACCAAAGTATAAAATTTTAATAATATATTTGAAGTTAAGACATTCAAAACATGAAAGAATGTAAAAGAGGAAAAAAAAAATGAAAGAGATGGAGATTGTGGAAGCAGGAGTGGCTCTTCACAATATGGGGCTCTAAGCAAATGATTTAATTAGAAATCCTTAATATTTTATATATATTTTTATTTTTATTTAAAATTAATTTCGCCAAACACAATATTTTATTTATTTTTTAACCAAATAGAATTCCATAAATAATATTAATATTATTATATTAAAAAAAATTTTGGGGGCCCCAAAATTTTTGGGCCCTAGGCAAGCACCACAGTTGCTTAAATGTTGAGCCGACCCTGTGTGGAAGGTGGAGGTTGGATGGGACGAGGAAAGAAAAGAAAGAAGAAGGGAATTTTTTTTTCTTTTTTATAAAAATAAAATAAGAATTTATGGTAGTACTTGATTTGAGGACAATACATGAGATGAAATTAAAGGACAATACAACTTGAATATAAACTCACCCACCAACTACTCTCTTTCCTCTCTATCTCTCCCCGGCGCCCCCTTTTTAATTGTTATCGCAAGCATTAGTTTCACTCCACTTACCCCAAAAAAATTTTATATATATAAACAATACAACAACAACAAGAAGAAAAATAAGCCTTAAGTCCAACTAAGTGGGGTTGGCTATGTATATCTACATATATATATATAACTAGGAAATAAATTAATAATTTATTTTTTAATACAAATAAAATGATTCAAAAGTTATCTTAATAATTTATAATTATCATTTATTTAATTCTATTTATTTACTTTCTATAAACACCCCATTTTAATTAGGGCCATATATAACAAACTTTTCATTTATTTCACTGTCCATACGAGTACAACAGAAATACCAAATATAGGAAAATACATGGAAATATATGGAAACACCGGGAAATGCATGGAAATATAGGAACTACATAGGAATAAATTATGGTATATATATATATATATTAACAAGGAAAAAAATTAATAATTTATTTTTTAATACAAATAAAATGATTCAAAAGATATCTTAATAGTTTATAATTATAATTTATTTAATTCTATTTATTTACTTTCTGTAAACACCCCATTTTAATTGGGGCCTTATATAACAAACTTTTCATTTATTTCACTGTCCATACGAGTATAGCAGAAATACCAAATACAGGAAAATACATGAAAATATATGGAAACATAGGGAAATACATGGAAATATAGGATATATAGGGAAATACATGGAAATAAAGGGGAATATATCGGGGATATTTGGAACACCTCTGCTGGCACCTGCACATATGCAAAAAGAAAAAGTTAGACAAAATCAAGTAGTAAAGAAAGAGAATTTTCTATTAAAAATTGGTTGATTATGCAAAAATTGAAGGATTTTTTTTTTAAATTGAAAGATTTGCAAAGAAGAAGAATGGTTTGTTTCTCAAACTCATTGCTCGACTGGGAGTCCATATAGAAAGAAATCACCAAAAGGAGTCCAATTTCAATGGGCTTCAGCCAGGGATGGAAAGTTTCTATAGGAGGGAATGTAACACCCCAACCCCGAGGGGCCTGGCATATTAACTTTTTACTACTAATTTACAGCGGAAGCAAACAAACTCAATTATTATTAAACCAGAGTATTAATTATCCATATTACAATCATTTATTTCAAAAGAAGAAAAATTACACAAGCATAAATATCTGACATCATACTAATATTTCTAAGCAAATCTTTATTTTTCTATCCCCACCCGCATGCTTGCTAAGCCTGATTTCCAACATGCTCTTCAGAGTTATCTGAAATAAAAATATGATTGGAGTGAGGCGACGCTCAGTAAGTAAATAAGATTATTATTAGTGTGTGGCCAAAATGAGCTTTTTTTAAAAAATTTCGTAAAACAATATTCAATACTATAACTTCAAAATTTCTTTTAGAATAAATATAAATTTAAAAATTTCTGCATAAAACTTTTGTCATCAATTACAACAGTAAATTTTATAATTATATACTATAACTGTTAAATTAAACTTTTAACTTTAAAACTGTATAAACATTTAATGATAAACGTACATATACTTTTCCCTATACGTTTTCCTTAGATCGTCATTTAAGCACCAAAATGATCCTTTTCACGTAAACTTACACTTTTTCTTCAAATCATCAGTAACTTTGTACACGTAATTAAATATGTATAAACATATATTATAAAAACCACCCTTAGGCCTGTTTGCCGTAAGTCATGTTTACCCCCATGACTGGGTTGTGAGGTCCGAAGACTGGACTTAGCTGGCTGGCCAACCAAACTAAATCAACGTACGTAAACTTTAAGTGAGATTTTCCTTATTAAGTCTTGGTCCGGAACCAGGTGTGCACTCAGGAAAAATCTACTAACATAAATAACCACTTTGTAAACAGTGTGGGTGCACTCTGATCCGTATAAACTTTAAGCTGCGGTATCGAGCATCTGTAACTTTGAACTTTCGTTGCCATAAGGGGTTTTAAAATCATCTTATTATAATTTATGCAATTTAAAATAATATCGTGAAAATATCATCCTTACTCATATTTACATAAAAAAATGTAACGTAGAAACAAGCTCATGCCACACAATTTTTTGTGTTAAAAATATATATAATTTTATTTTTGAATAAAAAGAAATGCTGAAAATTTACCCGAGAGGATTAGAACATTTCTTAACCCAAAAATAGATACAAGTATATTAAAAATAGAACTGGTATAATAAAATACGCGTAAAAATAAACTCATGAAAATTTTGTGAAACTAATTAACATAATTGAAATTTACTTATAAAATAAACTCGGGTATGAATTTTAAATTAAAAAAAAAAAACTAAAATAATCAAAATTTACTTACCTTCTTCCTTACGAACACTGTAACTATCTCTAAGAAATGAGATCGGAAAGAGTGGGTGATTGATAACTTACTCAAAAATTCTCTCTCCACCACAATTTCTTTCACTCACTAATTCTTCTCTTCCTTGGAGAATTGTTGTGAAAAATGAAGGTTGAGAGCTCCCTATTTATAGGAAAATTTTGGGGAAGAAATGAAATTTATAAAAGTGTGGGGAGATAGGTGAAATTATAATTTTTAAAAATTAAAGGATGGACAAGGTATGGGTTGAGTATGGGATGGGGATGGAGGCCATGTAAGAGTGCTTGCCACCATTCCCATTAAATAAATTTTTAATTAATCACTTACCTAATTAATTAGTCAATTAGTTAATTAATTATTTTATTATTTTTATTAATCATTATTATCATTGTTTTTACTTTTAAACTATTTTTAGTATTTATTTATTTTATTATTTATTTTTGAACAAGAATTAAATTTGAATTTTGAAAACTTATGTGGGCCCCACACAACTTCGAGACCCGAATGGATCTACGTAACTCGAATAACTCTTATACGATTTTATGCATCCTACATAACTATGAGACTCGTGTAAACCTTCATACGACTTTGGAACTCATGTGGGCCCCACACCGTCTTGTGGGCCCCGCATAGGATACCTATATTATTATTATTTTATCATATATTTCTACAAATTATATCAGCTAAAACATTATTTTATGTACTTATTTACGTGTACAAACAGTGTCTATCCTGTTTATCCTATGAAATTCCATTTTGACCAAGCCGACCTCCAAGGAACGACTGAGCCGCAATGATCTCTGAGCACTCGCTAAGACAAGGTCTTTCTTAGGCATCAAACATGGAATCAAGGATACTACAGAAAAACACTTCTGTATTGATATTAACTTAATGACCATTTTTATTATTTTATTATTATTGTACTTTAATTATATATATATATATATATATTTGGGTCATCACAAGGAAAGCATGCGCAAGTGAAGGTAGAATACAAGGAAATTAACAATTGGAAAGGGGTGATTTACTACCTAAAATGGTTGATTTGGTCTTAATTCGTAGCCCAAACCCTAACCCTATAAAAAGGGGCCTTCAAAAGAGGAGAAAAAAAGAAAAATAGAGAGAGACGCACAATATTGAGGGTAGAGTAAGAGACACCAGTTGAGAGAAGGGTATAGTTATATTCTTCCTAATCCAAAAGGAGGGTCAAAGCCGAAGAACCGGCAGCCTAAAGGGTTCCCATAACCAAAGGAGGATTAGAGTCGAAGAACTCACAATCGGAATGGATCCCACAACCAAAGGGGGAGCAGAGGCTAAGGACCTGAGCACATTTCGAACACCAGAAAGGGAGCAACCAAAAGGGCAGAAGGAGGGGATAAAAAGAATCGGAGGAGTGGAAAACGTAAGGTGAGTATTGTTTAATATTTGCTTTGCTCCATGGTCATAATTTAAATATTTGTATTCGGTAAAGACAAAAGAAAGTACCTCTCATGCAAGTCAGTCCACAAGCCCACAGTGTAGAGACCTAAATAATTATCGTAATTTAATAATAGGAGGAGGAGAGGGAAAAGGAATTAAAGAAGGTAATTATGCAGGGTCTCCTCAACGAACACAGGGGACGAGAACACATAAGGGGCTCATCAAGACACGTCGACGAGAAGATACCAAAAGGATGTTTCGTAATTTTGAATTTCGTCGACGAGGGGTGAGCATTCATCGACAAATTTCCTTCTTGACCTCGTCGATGAAGTGACGTGGCTCGTCGACAAAGGCCATTATATATATAAATAGCCTAAACTTGATTTTTTCAACTGAATTTCAGGCGCAAATCCCTCTCTCTCTCCTCAATTCGTCCCTCCTCCCTTCTCTCTAAGATTTCAGGCCGAATTCTTGTCGGTTCAACGATCTGAAATCGCCACGACACTCTTGGGAAAGTTCTCTACAAATCTGTTGGAGTGGATCATCGATGGGGCTACCTTGGAATTCATCCCAAATTCAAGATAAGGCTTTTTATTCGAAATTTGGATTTTTTATGTTATAGGAAATGTTGTACACAAAGATATACTGAAGTTTAGTTTTGATAGATGTTGTTTTCAAGGTATTGAATGGGGAACCCTACGGGTGCAGGACTAAAATTTCATAGGGGCTTTTTTAGTTGTCGGGTAAGGGAATAAAGTAAAGCAGTAATTTTTCATGAAAATTATTATTAAATTATTAGCAGATTTATGTTCAAAAAGCATATATTATACTTGAGTATTTTTTAGTAAATGTATATTTGGGAAAATACTGTCGTTACACTGGAATGTATGTTTTTAATAATATGCCAGAAAATATGATTTCAGAATAGAATGTATGGTTTTATTCAGCATTGTGTGGCATGAATATTATTTTATGCAAATTATATCATGTTAAGGTAATTTTATAGATAAAGTATATTTCAGTGATTTTCAAGAATTATGGAATAATGCGGTATATTATGATTTTAGAATACATGATAAATAATATATTTATTCAGATCAATATGTATGAAATGTGCGGCGTAAGAACGTGATTGATAGCCGGTGTAAGGCCGTGTATTATGTATGATTTTGATGCAAGGCCGTATTTATGAATGATTTCGGCGCAAGGCCGCAGATATGAAAGTAATCGGCACAAGGCCGCATTTATTTATATTATTACAAAAAATGCTATCAATCTATTTATGTTAAACAGTATATTATCATGTATTAAATATTATCAGAACTCAGATGATAGTTCAATTCAACTTCAAGAGTATGGTACCATAGCTATACAGTTCAGATTATTACAATTCAGACTTGTGCTAACCGCCCCTGCAAGTAGAAGGGGTGGGAGATGGATAGTCGATGTGACTTTCAATGTAAAATTGTAGACATCCACCTAACAGTCCGGACTAGGGTGTGGCGGGCCCATCATACTTACAGACATTTTTGACTCGGCAGTGGTCGGTCAGCCGTTGTCGACTCCCACATTTGGGCTGCACATCCCGTCATGGGGGGTAATACATGACATCAGTTAGCTATTCATCTTGGGTAAATTTTAGTATTATTAGTTATATCAAACAATTCATGAACAATATGATTTATGAGAATTATGAAATTATATGTTACTCAGCTATGTTATGATCAATGTTGTCTAGTATGTGAAATGTATTGTATATCTACTACAACATTAAATATTCATGTTGCCACACAACTATATTTAGTTTATTTTCCCTTACTGAGAGGTGTCTCACCCCAACTTAAATAAATTTTAGGAAACCCAGAAAGACCGGCAAATTGAGGCCGCCGTTGAGTTAGTTGTGCTACCCCGCTAAGAGGGTAAGTTTTGAACTAAGATTAGGACATTTTTGTTGTGGGATCCTAGATATATTTTTGGTAGTTTTGGGGATTATATATAAATACAGTACTATTGTGGATTGAAGTTAACTCTCATATTATGCACTTTATGGTTTAGAGAATGTAATTTTATTTTTACTGCTGCTTAAGTTTCTGCTGTGTATGACATGTGTATCTCTGCTACCCACGGGTTTGAGTTGATGTTATGGCTAATTAGTGGTACCAGGATGGTTAATGTGATTAACTATATATAGCAAATTAAGCAGGTCATTACAGTTTGGTATCCGAGCCTAGGTTCTGTAGACTCTAGAGTACAGCAGTAATAATACCAGAGTATAGGATAAAGGAATTTGAGGTCTAGTTTTGTAGTCTAGATGTAAGACTTCCGTGATAGTTTGTTTGATTTTTCTAGGATGACGATTTCAAGAAAGTCATGGTAAACTATCGTCGGGTTAGGTATCTAGGTTGCAGGATTGAACCTTGAATCCAGATTTGGGGTGAAGAATTAGTTTAAGATGTAATATATTAATTAGATGACATGTTACAATGATAGGGTCCTAAGTTAAGTTTATTGTTTTTCAAGATGAACTCTAGAGGCAGTAGCACCCATACTAGTGATAATGAGGGTGTTGGGCCTTTAGGCGCTCCGGGTGGTGATTCAAATGCAGTACTGCGCAACGTGGCTCAGCAAGTTATGGCTGAAATTGTCAGGAGCTCTAGAGAACAGGGTGGTTCTTGCCACGACAGCTTGATTGAGAAGTTCATTAAGATGAATCCTCTAGCTTTCTCAGGAGGAACTGATCCTATAGTCGCTAAAAACTAGGTGAGGGAGATTGAGAAAGTGTTTGCAGTGCTATAGTGTACTGAGGAGCAGAGGGTGCTATTCGCTACCTATAAATTTACTAGAGAGGCCAAGAGATGGTAGACAGCAATGAAACTCTTAGAGCTGCAGAGGACAGTACCTATGGAGATGACATAAGATCGATTTAAGGAGATATTTTTCAATAGGTATTTTCCAGCCTCGTCTCGAGAAGCTAAGATTGAGGAGTTCCTGAATCTGAAGCAGGGATAGTAGACAGTGCAGCAATACATGGTGAGATTCATTGAACTATCTTTCTTTGCCTTGTACATTATTCCAGATGAGATAAAAAAGGTAAAACAGTTTGAAAGAGGTCTAAGGAGAGAAATATATAAGCAGGTGTCAATACTGATGTTGCAGGATTTTACTAAGTTGGTAGATAGGGCCACTATAGCAGAAATTAGAAAGCAGTTGGAGGCTAAAGAGTAGAGACAGAGGAAGAGATCCACGCCATCTGGTTCCCAACAGGGGTCTAGTCGTGGTTCGTGGAAGAGAGCTAGCTACTACAGAGACCGGAGGCAGGAGACAGGGAATCGTGATTTTCAGGGTATGCAGCCACTTCCAGCTTACCTGACTAGTGGGAAGAGGCACCCGGGGGAGTGTTGTGCTAGGCGAGGTATTTGCTACTGGTGAGGGGAGCCAGGGCATGTGATAAGAGATTTTCAGGCTTAAATTGGTGCTACTCCCGCTCCTAGACCTGCTTAAGGAGGCTATCAGACCCCACGTGGAGGCCAATAGAGGAATATGGCTCCAGCCAAAGTTTTTGCTTTAACGCTGGGTGATGCTGAGACAACCGGTGATGTAGTGATAGGTATGGTTAGTATGTTTTCATTTAAAGTCATTGCATTATTTGATTCAGGTGCCACACACTCGTTTGTGTCTTTAGAGTGTATTAAATTGTGTGGGTCAGACACACAATTATTAGATATCGAACTATTGGTGACTACACCAACTGGGTCAGCAGTGAGGTGTAGTTGGGTGCTCCGTGATTGTCCAGTTGATATATAGGGGAGAATTTTATTTGTTGATTTGATGGTGCTGGACATGCATAGGTTTGATGTCATATTCGGCATGGATTGGCTAGCATCTAACTTTGCCAATATAGATTGTCGTTCAAGAGAAGTGATATTTAAACCCCTAGGAAAACCAAAATTCATATTTATAGGATCACGAGTGCAATCTCTGCCTCAGATGGTTTTAGCTATTTAGGCGAGGAGACTGCTTCTGAGTGGTTGTCAGGGATTTTTTGCCTTTGTGAAGGAAAGATCCGGGAATGAATTGAAACTTGCTAGTATGCCAGTAGTGAAAAAATTTATAGATGTTTTTCCAGATGGATTACCAGGTTTGCCAGTTGATCATGAGGTAGATTTTCCTTTTGATCTACTTCCAGGTGCAGCGTCGATTTCTAAAGCACATTACCGAATGGCGCTAGCAGAGTTAACAGAATTAAAGAATCAATTGTAGGATTTGCTTGATAAGGGCTTTATACGACCTAGTGTATCTCCATGGGAAGCTCCAGTATTATTTGTGAAGAAGAAATACAGGTCCATGAGGATGTGAATAGATTATAGGGAAATTAACAAAGTCACAATCAAGAACAAGTATCCTCTACCCCGTATAGATGATCTATTTGACCAGCTCCAAGGTACACAGGTGTATTGTAGGATTGATCTCAGATCAGGCTATCATCAGGTAAAAATGAAAGCAGAAGATATATCGAAGACGACCTTCAGGACAAGTATGGGCATTATGAATTTCTTGTTATGCCTTTTGGTTTAACGAATGCTCTTGCAATATTTATGGACTTGATGAATAGAATTTTCCACCTATATTTAGACCAGTTTGTTGTATTTTTATTGTTGATGTACTGGTCTATTCGAGGAGCTATGAGGAACACGAGACGCATTTAAGGCAAGTTTTGCAGACGCTCAGGGAAAAGAAGTTGTACGCTAAGTTCAATAAATGCAAATTTTGGCTCAAGAAAGTTATGTTTTTGGGGCACATTATCTCAGGGGACGGAATTTTTGTGGATCCTAGTAAAATTGATGCGGTAGTGAATTGGGTTAGACTGATGAACGTCCAGGAGATCAGGAGTTTCTTGGGGTTAACTGGTTATTACCTTCATTTTGTCGAGGGATTCTCAGCATTATTAGGGCCTCTGATATGACTGACTAAGAAGAATGTTAGATTTAAATGGAACGACAACTGTGAGTAGAGTTTTCAAGAATTGAAGCAAAGGCTAGTCACAGTACCACTACTGGTCATCCCATCAGGGGGTGAAGGTTATGTTATCTACAGTGATACGTCCTTGAAGGGACTTGACTATGTATCGATGCAGCATGGCTGGGTAGTAGCATATGCTTCTAGGCAGTTGAAAGAGTATGAAAAAAACTACCCTACCCATGATCTTGAATTGGTTGCAGCGGTACATGCATTGAAGATTTGGAGGTATTATCTGTATGGCGAGCAATGGGAAATTTTCTTCGACCATAAGAGTTTAAAGTATTTCTTCACTCAGAATGAACTAAATATAAGATAGAGAAGGTGGTTGGATCTTATTAAATATTTTGACTACACTATTAGTTACCACCCAGGGAAAGTAAATGTGGTAGCTGATGCGTTGAACAGGAAGTCTGTGGGACCAGTGTTGGCAGCTATGGAGATCCAGTATTCGATCATAATGGATCTGTAGAGACTCGACATAGATTTAGTTGAGAGTGATCCTCAAGTATGTATTTCCAGTTTAGTGGTACAGCCTACTATACAGGAAAAGATTAAAGCTACTCAGAAGGAAGACCCAAAATTAGTAGAGGTATTAGTCAGAGTGCAAAATGGTCAGGAGGAGGAATTATGTATTACAAATGATGGAACTTTGCGGTTCTGTTCTAGATTATGTGTTCCAGCCGATGCTGACATTAGGAGGACCATCTTAAAGGAGGCTCACAAATCTTTGTACATGTTGGTAAACAATAGGCTGGCTAGTAAAGCAAGAGTGCTTTAGCTAGCGCCGCACGGCCCTTCACAATGGTGTGAAAAAGGCGAACCGTGACATTTGGTATCAGAGCCAAGTCGGTGACACTTGGTGAGAGCCCAAGGTTGAGTTGCTACGTGAATTCGATTGCCTTCGTTGTTGGATTTGGGAAACTTTGGTAAGTGACCATGGCACCAAACAATGCTGAGAGGATCAGCGTGCTGGAAGCACAGGTTGAGGAAACAACCAACACTATGGCTACAGAGGTGGCCCAGATAAGAGAACTTGTTGATGAAGTGATGGGATCACAAAAACATCAAACAGGTTTGATAGGCGACATGTCAGAGGACTTTCGCCACACTGTGGAAACTTTGCAAGCCCGGATGGCAGATCTGGATGCAAAGGTAAATGTGATGGTTCTTGCTATGGGAAACTCCAACACTCCGAGAGTTAGCAAGACCAAGGTGCCAGAACCCAGGACGTATGGGGGTGCCCGAGATGCCAAGGAGTTAGAGAACTTCTTGTTTGATGTGGAGCAGTACTTTCGCGTTGTGAGGATGGCCTCAGAACAGGCAAAGGTGGATACTGCGACCATGTACTTGGTTGGTGATGCCAAACTATGGTGGCGCACCAAGTACAGAGAAATTGAAAATGGAAACTGTGTAATTGATAGTTGGGCAGACTTGAGGAGAGAGCTCAAGGCCCAATTCTTTCCTGAGAACGTTGAGTATAATGCAAGGAGAAAACTGAGAGATCTCAAGCATACGGGGTCAATCAGCGAATATGTGAAACAATTTTATACTTTAATGTTGGATATTCGGGATATGTCGGAGAAGGACAAGTTGTTCTATTTTCTTGAGGGGAGGGTGAGTGTTCATCAATCATTGTAAAACTCACTAGCAATTGTCAACGTGCTTAGCCTACTTGCCTCCCTCGCTAAGTACAACATGTCAACGGAGGATTTGTTAATGAATTACGTTTGCTTCAATATTTACTGCTTGGTTGCCACGGCTTTCATGAATTGATTATTATTTCCGCTGCTATCTGATTGAATGTTAATGAAAGTGCTTCGTGGATGAATGCTGGTAAACAATAGGCTGGCTAGTTAAGCAAGAGTGCTTTAGCTAGCGCCGCACGGCCGTTCACAACGGTGTGAAAAAGGCGGACCGTGACATTTAACTGTTCATCCCGGCAGTACGAAAATGTATAGGGATCTGCAAGAGTCATATTGGTGGAGTGGTATGAAGAAGGAAATTGTCGAGTATGTAGCACAATGTCTGACATTCTAGCAGGTAAAAGCTGAGCACCAAAGGCCAACAGGCCAGTTGCAGCCACTTTTTATCTTAGAGTAGAAATGGGATCACATATCTATGGACTTTGTTTTAGGACTACCGCTGGCGTTGCATGGCCAGAATGCAATTTGGGTGATTGTAGATCAGTTGACTAAGACCACCCATTTCCTACCTATCATGATTAGCTATTCCCTTAACCATTTGGTGGAGATTTATATTCAAGAGATAGTCTATTCTCATGGAGTGCTAGTGTCTATAGTGTCAGATCGAGACCCGCGATTCACGTCACGATTTTGGAAGAGCTTGTAGGAAGTTTAGGGTCTTAGTTATCTTTTAGCACAACATTACATCCTTAATCAAACGAGCAAACTAGGAAGATGGTATAGATATTAGAATATATGCTTTGAGCATGCGTGCTAGACTTTGGGGGTAGTTGGACTCAGTTCATGCCGCTAGTAGAGTTTGCGTATAATGACAGTTATCAGGCCAACATTGGTATGACACCGTTTAAGGCACTATACGGTAGGATATGTCATTCTCCTTTATATTGGGATGAGATGGGTGAGCAGCGAGTTGTGGGACCAAAGTTAGTGCAGCAAGCGTACAATAAGGTTCGACTCATCAGAGATAGAATCAGTGCAGCTTAGAGCCGATAGAAGAGTTATGCCGATAATCGCCGCAAGAAATTGGAATTTGATATTGGTGACCATATATTTTTGAAAATAGTTCCGTTAAAAGAGGTTATGAGATTTGGAAGGAAAGGTAAACTTAACTCTAGGTTCATCGATCCATTTGAGATTCTAGAGAAAGTGGGGCCGGTTGCTTACAGGTTAGCTTTACCACCTGTATTTTCCAGGATACACGACATATTCCATGTTTCCATGTTGATAAAATACGTCCTAGACGCTTCTCATGTAATCAGTTATAATGAACTAGAGCTCAGTGATTCACTAGCTTATGAGGAGGTACTAGTACAGATTCTGGATAGAATAGAACAGGAATTGCGTAATAAGAAGATTCCTCTGGTAAAGGTTTTGTGGAGAAATCATGCAGTAGAAGAGGTTTCTTGGGAGCTCGAGGAATAGATAAGAAGGGAATACCCACAATTATTCCAAGAAGTTTAATTATAATCGAGTAAAGTTTAGATAGTTATGCAGTGTTTCTTTTGCAGGTACATGTAGTAGTTTAGATGGTAAGTAATATTTTAATTTTGGGGGAATTTTATTTTATGTATGTAATCTTCCAGAACTCTGAATGTAACCACGGTATTCCTCCACCATAAGTGAGGGTAAGTAATAAAATAAGTAGATCGTTTTTAAAGGGATGATGAGTCATATGAATAGTAAATTTCGAGGACGAAATTATTATGAGGGGAGAATGTAGAGACCTGAATAATTATCGTAATTTAATAATAGAAGGAGGAGAGGGAAAAGGAATTAAAGAAGGTAATTATGCAGGGTCTCGTCGACGAACACAGGGGATTAGTCAACGAGAACACATAAGGGACTCGTCAATAGGGACGTGTCTCGTCGACAAGAAGATACCAAAAGGATGTTTCGTAGTTCTGAATTTCATTGACGAGGGGTGAGCATTCGTTGACGAATTTCCTTCTTGACCTCGTCGACGAAGTGACGTGGCTCTTCGATGAAGGCTAGTATATAAATAACCTAAACTTGATTTTTTCAGCTGAATTTCATGCGCAAATCCCTCTCTCTCTCCTCAAGTTGTCCCTCCTCCCTTCTCTTTAAGATTTCAGGCTAGATTATCGCCAGTTCGACGATCTAAAGCCATCACGACACTCCTGGAAAAGTTCTATACAAATCTGCTGGAGTGGATCGTCGGTGGAGCTACCTTGGAATTCATCCCAAATTCAAGGTAAGACATTTTATTTGGAATTTGGGTTTTTTATAGTTATAGGATATGTTGTACATAGAGAAATATTGAAGTTTAGTTTTGAGAGATGTTATTTTCAGAGTATTGAACAGAGAACCCTGCGGGTGCAGGACTAAAACTTCATAGGGGCTTTTTCAGTTGTCAGGTAATGGAATAAAGTAAAGCAGTAATTTTTCATGAAAATAATTATTAAATTATTAGCAGATTTATGTTTAGAAAGAATATATTATACTTGAGCATTTTTTAGTATATGTATATTTGGGAAAATACTGTTGTTACACTGTGGAACGTATGTTTTTAGTATAATATGACAGAAAATATGATTTCAGAATAGAATGTATGGTTTTATTCAGCATTGTGTGGCATGAATATTATTTTACGCAAATTTCATATTAAGGTAATTTTATAGATAAAGTATATTTCAGTGATTTTCAAGAATTATGGAATAATGCGGCACATTATGATTTTAGAATACATGATAAATAATATATTTATTCAGATCAATATGTATGAAATGTTCGGCGCAAGGGCATGATTGATAGCTGGCGCAAGGCCATGTATTATGTATGATTTCGATGCAAAGTCGTATTTATGAATGATTTCAACTCAAGGCCAAGATATGAAAGTAATCGGCGCAAGACTGCATTTATTTATGTTAAACGGTATATTATAATGTATTATATGTTATCAGAACTCGGATGATAGTTTAGTTCAGTTTTAGGAGCACGGTACCGTAGTTATATAGTTCAGATTATTACAGTTCAGACTTGTGCTAACCGCCCCTGCAAGTAGAGGAAGTGGGAGATGGATAGTCGATGTGGCTTTCAGTGTAGAGTTGTAGACATCCACCTGGCAATCCGGACCAGAGTGTGGCGGGCTCATTGTACTTACAGACATTTTTGACTTGGCAGTGGTTGGCCAACCATTGTCGAGTCTCGCCTTCGGGCTGCACAACCCGTCATGGGGGGTAATACATGATATTAGCTAGCTATTCATCTTGGGTAAATTTTTGTATTATTAGTTATATCATACAATTCATGAACGATATGATTTATGAGAATTATGAAATTATATGTTACTCAACTATGTTATGATCAATGTTTTCTAGTATATGAAATGTACTGTATATCTACTATAGTATTAAATATTTATGTTGACACACAACTGTATTTAGTTTATTTTCCTTTACTGAGAGGTCTCTCACCCCAGCTTAAATGAATTTCAAGAAACCTAGAAAGACCAGCAGATCGAGGCCGCCGTTGAGTTAGTTGTGCTACCCCGCTAATAGGGTAAGTTTTGAACTTGGATTAGGAGATTTTTGTTGTGGGATCCTAGATATATTTTTGATAGTTTTAGGGATTGTATATAAATATAGTACTATTGTGGATTGAAGTTAACTCTAGTATTATACACTTTATGGTTTAGAGAATGATGTTTTATTTTTACTGTTGCCTAGGTTTCCGTTGTGTATGACATGCGTATCCCCACTACCCACGGGTTCGGGTTGATGTTATAGCTAATTAGTGGTACCAGGATGGTTAATGTGATTAACTATATTTAGCAAATTAAGCAGGTCGTTACACACAGTCCAACAGCAAAGTTCCAAGCTCAAGCATAAAGAGCCTTCCCCCCAAAAACTCCTATTTTGAAACAAGCCTAAGAGTACACTACTGAGAATGCCCTAAGTCCATTAACATATAAAAGCCTAGCCCCGGTCCATAGTTAAATAGAAGCCTAGCCCCATTTTGAAAAACCCTTAGCATATGCTTTTAATAAAAGACTGTTTGGTGCAATCCCAAGAGGGAGGTGAATTGGGTATTTAAAAATTATCGCCTAGGTTCATTGGTTTAACAACAGTGTTACACAACATAGGGTTAGTTTATGTAATCAACAAATAAACATACACGTGTAGTAAAGTAAAGTGCTAAAAAAGTAAAAGATACATGCGATATGTTATCGAGGTTCGGCCAAGTGTCTACGTCCCCGCCTTGGCTACACCAACACAAGGATTCCACTATGGCTCACTTAAATGAGTGGAGTGGCACCGATTACAACCAGGTCAATTAAAGGGGCTGACCTTAACCAACACGCCTTATCAGGATGGCGTACCTAGCTTTCCTAACCGGGTCTAAGTCAGTGTGGAACTATTCAACAGGACTAGTCTCCCTCTTCAGGCTCATGCCTAAAATAAAACAAATTTAAAATTTTACGTACAAACAAACGCTTCTTATATAAGTTGATATGTGCCACTACGCACAATATAATCAATACACTACCCAAAGATAGGATTTGATAAACTCAGTGTAATCTAAGTGTTTACTCTCAAATATTTTTGCAAATATTGCAATCAATGCCTGAGAGTGTAAATGATATGATCATTGTGTCAAATAATGATTTCAATCACAATGCATAAACAAAGATCACAAGCACACTTCAAATATCTCAACAAGGAATTTTTCTCAATATAAACCACAAAAGATACTCAAAAATGGTTTGAAAAAATTTATTTGATCTTTGTATCAAGATGATAGTATCAATCAAAAGGAACAATAACAAAGATCTTCACAAACAAATATCTCGAAAGTATTTTTCTCAAAACTAAGCACACTGGATATTTGAAAACGATTCGTAAAAATTTATTTCACAAACAAAAAACAATACGAACTCTTGAGTATTGCAATGATGATGCAAAACTCACAAGTTCTATGAAGTTTTCTACGGAAGACTTATTAATGAAGTCTCCTAGAAAAACTCAAGCTTACTCTCGGATAAAAATGCTATGCTACGAATTTTATAAAATTTACCAGAAAATTATGTATGTATCAGAATTATTGTTCATTTTTCCAGAATTTTTATTATTATTATTATATCAGGAGATGCAAATTTTAAAGCATGGGAGTAAATTACTTTATTGTGTGACATGAGTTTATTATAGTTTAGCATGGTATTTATACAGTTTTACAAATGTCATGTTTTATAGCTTATTAGCAGGAAAATATTGATATCAGTTTTCAGAAATTATGATTTAAAGTATTATTCAGAATGACATGACTTCAAATCCATAACACTCAGTTATTCAGTTAGAAATTTAGATTATACAGATAAGTTTAAAGATGCTATGGTTATTTCTATATCATGATAAAAATAATAAGATAAATATATATATCAGTACTAAATAGTATCAGACACTGTGGACATATTCAGTCAGATTCATACAACAGAGTACCATTGCTATTTCAGATTAGAGTGCAACCACATATCTTAAATAGTGTGTGAATTCTGTCTAATTGCGACAGGAGAGATTGCAGTCTCCCCAAAAAGTTGGGTTGAGGTGGCCAGTTAGATGAGATAGAGTAGGAGTATGCCCGAAGAGATTGTAGTGGGCCAGATGGTTGATAGAGATAGGGATTGACTTGCCTAGTAAGCCAACCAGAGTAAGTCCCGCCTGCGGGCCGCACAACCCTGTCATGAGAGGTTAAATCATGACATTCAGTTCCCAGGGTATTATCATAGTTGTTTTCATATATATATATATACAGATATACAAAGCAGCAGCAGTATTATTATAATATTAGAATTATGTGTGATTAGAAAACTTAGATATCCAGTTGTATTTTAAGCTATAATAAATGTGATTTGTATAGTATACCAGACTAGTAGCTTTACAATTTCAGTACTAAATTAGAAATTTAAATGTGTAATTCAGTTGCCACACACTAGTAATAGCATATTTTCTCTTACTGAGCATTGTCTCATCCCAGTGATTTACCCTTTTTCAGGTGATCCAGTTAGGCGAGCAGATCAGGTTCACGAATAGAGGAGTACTTGCGTTGCCCTCTTTGAAAGGGTAGGTGTTTTTGTGGTGTTAGTGGTTGGGGGTAGATCCCAAGATTTTGATGACATCACTGGGTATTTTAGGATATATATTATGGAACTTTTAGATTCCTGGTATTGTATATGGTTGCTTACAGTTTCATGTTTACCACTACTTAGGAATGTATGGTGTACAGAGTTTTCCTCAGTGCTCTTTTGGGCTTTTCAATAGTATTACAAATAGATTTCCTATATGTTTTATATATAATAAGGAAAAAAAATGGTATATAGTAGCAGGTCGTTACAAGTACTATACGTCTGTAACTCATGGTTGTTCATCATATATGAGATATACAATTATCGTTCATTTTCACTTTTCATAAACAAATTATAGCTTATGAGCATCCACCAGTATATAACACTACACGTTTGTAGCTCATGGCTGTTTATCATATCTATTATATAATTATCACATTTGTAATGAGTGTTGATTCTACGAGTCTAATCCTGTTTTGATAATGACAAATCACTTGGTATTTAATATGTGCATTGAGATGGTGAACATGAACTATATTAAGCATGCACGGAAGGATAACAAGTCATGGAAGCCATAAAGAACAAAGCATACATATCTGGGTAAGATCCATGGAACTCAAAGAGTACAAGAATGAAGATGCAAGCAACAAGTTCAAGAGCGTCATGGGAATGGGTACTTAGAACTCATGTAATTACATTTTCATATGATTTAATTTGAGGCTCAAATCATAATCTAGAATGACCTTAGGACTCATGCATTTCATGAACATCATTAGGAGACATTCATGGACTCAGAAATATTTTCAAAACCTCGAAAAATGGTTTTATAAAAGAGCCGAGAAAGAAAGAAAAACAGATTTTTGAACTAGAAAGAAAAAATGCAGAAATTGGGAACTTCAAAAGACCGAACTCAGCATTCAATCATCTGAAGTTGCATGGACTTAGAAATATTTTCAAAACCTCGAAAAATGTTTTTATAAAAGAGCCGAGAAAGAAATAAAAACAGATTTTTGAACTAGAAAAAAAAAATGTAGAAATTGGGAACTTCAAAAGACCGAATTCAGCATTCAATCGTCTGAAGTTGCAACTTTAGAAGACCGAAGATAAGTTTAGTCATTTAAAGAATTTCTTCAAAATACTGAAGATTAAGTTCAATCGTCTGAAAATTTTATGGTGAAACACAAAACCTAGCAAAAGCACCTCAGAAGACTGAACTCAGACTTCAGTTGTCTAAACCCGACACTTCAGTTGTCTGACTTCAAACTTCAGCTGTATGACCCTGTGTCCAGGTTGATTTTTCAAAAATTTAAGGAACTTCAGTCGTCTGGGCCTTTGACCTCAGTCGTCTGAACTTGCGGGAAAACTTAAAAATTTATTTTTTTAATGAAAGAACTCGCGAGATATTTTTTGATCCAACGGTTGAGATTGATTCTAAGGGTAAGACACCTTATATATTGAACATCTAAACCCTAGTACGTTAGCTAAGATCAAAGAGAAGAGAAGAGTACATTGCTTTTGAAAGAAATTGAGAAACTTGAGCATATAGTTATACGATTGCCTGCACTCTAGTTTATACTCATCAAGCTTGGGCAAATCAACTCAGAAAATCAAAGGGGATTCATTTTCACATCTTGATTTCAACGTGGCATTGAGCTTTGGTTAATCCATTTAGTGTTTTCACAAGTATCTCATATCATCATCTGTTATTGAATATCATTAGAGAAGATTGATATTGAGTTTTCATATAGAGAGTGTTTTTGACAAGTTCATTACTTGAGCAAGTTCTTCTTTTGCCATTGATTAAAGAGTTATCATTCAAGTGTGTTCTTAGTTAAAGACTTGATATTTTGGATACTTCAAAACTATTTGATTAGATATCCTTAGAAGTTCATAACTATATATATTATTGAAGGATATTTTCTGAAAATCTTATATTAAGTTTTGATCTTTGGTAATCACATCACATATATATATATATACTAAGTTGCATATTACAAAGATCATATTGTGGTTGAAAACTTAAGAGAAATATTGTTGTGATAAAGTGTGTTTCAAATCTTTGCAATCTTCAAAGTTGTTTTTTATATTCAAAGATTTAACTTAAGTTCTCCAAAACATTGATTCATATAAATATTTTTGGGAGATTTGATAAAAAGGGATTTGTGTAATTGGAGCATATTCATTCATAAACGATTGTATCGTTTCATACATTCTGAGCTTCAAGTGTCATCATGTGAGTATGTATTAGGAATTTGAATTGTACTCACTAGCTTTTGTTGGAAGCAACTTTGAGTGTTTTACAGATTTCATTGTATTCACGGTTTGGGTTGTGAACCAGGTTTGAGGAGAGAATTGTATCTCTTGTAAGCAGCGGTTTAGGAGGAAGTTGTACCTCTTGTAAGCAATGGATTGTAAGGGAAGTTTCGTCTCAATTTAAGGAGCAGGGATTATAGTGGAATCCTTAAGTGGGTTTCTCAAGGCGATGTCATAGGTCGAGTTGCCTGAACCTCACAAAACTGCGATTGCATTCTCTCTTCCCTTATCTCTTTATTTTCCTCATTGCATTTCAATATCTAACTTGCATGTATGTTTGTTGAATAATCTCACACAAACTTGATAAGTAATTGGTTACATTTAGACATAGGGACTAAGTGGTGAATAAGTTTCAAAAAAATTTTAAAATACCCAATTCACCCCTCCCCCCCCCCCCTCTTGGGATTACACCTAAATCAACATTTGGTATCAGAGAGGGTTTACATATACTTAATAGTTCATTTGTAAAAAGATCACATGGCACACATCGGTGCAACTCCATTCAGTGAGGGACACTCATCCACTAGACCACCAATTTTCTGTGGTGTAAATTACACCTATTGGACACGTAGGATGAGCATATACTTGTTAAATGTAGATTGGGAGGTGAAATTGGGAATAGCTTCCCAAGAGGGGGGTGAATTGGCTTTTAAAAATATCTTTTTAGTTTTTTTAAAGTCCTTAACTTCTTTTAATATTTAACCAATTCTTTTACTTGTTTATCTATTTTGTCAATCAAACAAAAACTAAGTAAACATTCAATATTCAACCACAACACTTATTGCTTAACCAAACAAGTAATCAACTTTTCAACCAAACCAATCAATTTACCATGATGATCAAACCAAACAATCATAAGAATTCTCAGCTTGTGTGTAGCCCTGTTGTTAATATGAATTTGAACCAAGCCCTATATATATGAATTTATTCCTTCAATACAATATTTAATGCATCATCCAATCACTCATTCCAAATATTCAGAATCCAAATAAACTCTCAGTTAATTTATCTTTGGGTGTTTAACCAAGTAACGTACTCCCGTATGGTTTCCGCAAAGAATGGTTCAACCAACGTACTCCTTTTCGGTTTCCGTAACCCAAATTAAAATTAAACCTTAAGTTTGTTTGATTTCCAAATATACGTAGTTTATATGATTTTAAAATTTAAACCATCCACGCAATTTAAATATGTACTGAAAATAAAGAATAGGGAAAGAAAGAGTGAGACGGAGATTTTTACGAGGTTCGGCTTATACCCAGCCTACGTCCTCGCCTTTGGCAAACCACCAAAGGATTCACTAAACCTGTTCTGTTGACGGGTGGAACAAAACCTTTACAAGCGATACCCCACACTCAAACACTCCTTCACTAGGCTAGAGCTCGCCTCTCCAAACGATGTCCCCTCGTTCGGTCACTCCTTTAGGCTAGAGTCCGCCTCTCTAAGCAATATCCCCTTGCTTAGCCAACAATCTAAAGAATCCTTGGAACGTCAAAGAACTACAAGAAACAAGATATAATATGCGTACAAATATACTCTCACAAAGAGCAAGTTAGTACAAGTTCAGCACTATATACTTTAATGTAAAATATCAATATGAAATAAAATGAAGCTAAAGTGTAGAATTCACCAATATCCTTCTTAGATGAGGATTAGCAGTAGGAATTCAGAGAAGGAAGGATTAACACTTTATAATATCTTAGCAAAAGATATTTGCAATGAGTGAACAAGAGAACTTTGGAAGAACAAGAGTGTTTTCAACTTCTCAAAACAGATTTTTCAATTCTTGGTATGTTTTGATTTGCAAAACCATGTATTTATAGGATTTCAAACTTGTTTCCTTGTTGCTAAAGTTTCCTTAGATAATTTTCCAAGTTTTTAGAAAGTTTTTGGAGCTCAAGCAATATAAGTTTGACTTCAAAAACTTTTGAAAAATATGCCTGTTAACAACGTTCAGATGACTGAACTTTCGGGTTCAGTCATCTGAAGAGGTTCTACCCCTTTAGAAAATTCAGCAAAAAATCTTCAGATGACTGAACTTAATCTTCAGTCATCTGAAGTTATTCTTTAGATACCTGAAGTTACACTTCGATCGTCTGAAGTGGTTCTGTGTGCTGTTCAGTCAGCTGAAGTTCCTCCCGTGAACAGTGTTCGGTTGGCTAACAGCTGTGACCCTATTTCAGTATTTTGGTCATAACTTTTTATGTATAACTCCAAATTAGGTTTTCTTGGTGTCAAAAGAAATCTAAGAGAAAATCCTATAACTTTAATGTTGAAAACTTTTTAAAATAAAGAGGTGTTGATAGTGAAAAATGTACCTTAATTAGGATGTATAAAAACTGACAGCATTTGGAAAAACTCTTTTTGGTGCTTTTCATTTCAAAAATGATTCTAACCTTTATAAAATAATTTTTGACCTTATAAAAATATTTTCCAAGTATTTTAAAAGGTATCTAGGTCCAAGAAGTTAACCTAAGAGCTTCATAATATTTAAAACGATATTTAAACATTAAAATACTTACATAAAGACTTCTAAGACTTGACATTCTAAACACTCAAGTCTTCATGCTTGATTTGACTCTTTCTTTGTCTTCAAGCTTTAATATTCTTTGAGCTTTCTCCTTTTGCTTTTATTTGACTCTTTTGGCTTTAACATTCCTTGGCTTTCAACAAATCATTCATGTCCTCATATTCATCAAGTTTTAATATATCATCTTTAAATTCATGCATTGATCTTTAAATCCATGCTTTGACTCTTTTAAGCTTCATTTGATCCTTGTGAGCACTTTGACCTTGCTTTCTCATATATGAGCTTTGAGGCAATATTACTCACAAATATATTAAATTCCACTTGTTTGTTAGCATCAAGACAAGATAACAAGATTTTAAACCTTGTAAGGCCAACAGAAGGTATGGAAGATAATTACTAAGGGAAACCATGTTCCCATGAAAGTAATTGATAAGATAAATGTACCTAAAACTAAAGATGAATATATTGAGGAAGACTGGAAATCGGTACAAATAAATGCTATGGCAATGAACTTGCTTTTTTGTGCATTAGATGTAAATGAATTTAATATGGTAATGGCATGTAACTCGGCTAAAGAAATTTGGGAAAAATTGGAAGCTACATATGAAGGAACTAAGGAAGTTAAAGATAGTAGGATAGACATGCTCACAAGTGAATATGAAGCATTTAAAATGACTTCTGATGAATCTATACAATCCATGTACACTAGATTCACACACATCACAAATTCTTTAAATGCACTTGGAAAGACTTTCCCTACTTATGAGTTGATCAGGAAAATACTCAGGGGACTACCTCTTGTGTGGGAAGCAAAAGTTACGGCAATAGCAAAAGAGAGAAATCTCAAGGAGATGTCAGTGAAAGAACTCATTGGATCACTCATCACCTATGAGCTGGCAAGAAATGAGAGAAAGAATGAGTAAAGCAAAGCAAAGAAAGTCACAACACTTAAGGCATTGTCTACCAACTCCAGTGAGGAAAGTGACTCAGAATTAGATGACGACATGACCTTGTTAACAAAGAAGTTCAGGAAGTTTTTGAAAAAGAATAAGAAGTTCAACAGAAAATTTCGGAACTCAAAATCAGAAAGAGGAGAGTCAAGCATGAAGAAAAAGAAGGAAGATCCTCTAACGTGCTACAACTGCCGAGAGGTTGGACACATCAAGCCTGAGTGTCCTAAACTAGTGAAAGCCTCAAAGAAAAAGAATAAGGTGTTGAAAGTCGGTTAGGATACACACAGCACTAGCTGTTCAGAATCTGAATCCAATGACGACGAGATTGCCAATCTATGTCTAACAGCACAGGATGACCTTGAGGTACAATCATCATTTTCATCACCCTCTTATTATTCTAATGACTCTGAAAATGAAAATGACATTATTTAATATGATGAACTGAAATAAGAATCTTTGTACACTATTAAAATGCTTGAGAAGAAAACAAAGAAAATTTCTGATTTGAAAAGTAAAGTCAAAGAACTTTCAAGCTTAGTTGAAAGCCAAAATTAATCTTATGCATCACTTATGAAAAACAAAGAATTGAAAATTAAGGAGTTAGAAAAGGATTTGAAAGATAAATTTGTAATCATTTGTAAATTTACTGAAGGAAAAAAGAATTATGAAAAACTCCTAGGAGCTCAAAGAAATTCTCTAGAAAAGGAAGGTCTTGTTTTTAATGGGAAAGAAAATCTAAAACAAAGACATCTTCACATGAGATATTTTATAAGAGAGTCAAAATCATATGTTCCAACTAAGGATTATCATAGACATATTACATGTTTTAAATGTAAAAGGTTGGGTCACATAAAATTTGGCTATCCTTTCAAAAATAAAAATGTTAAAATTAAGAAAGTATGAAAGGTAAAAGGAGAATCTAGCACAAACCCCCTAGGACCCAAGAAAATATGGGTACCAAAGCTAGTTGTCTGATTGTGTCTTATAGATATGCTTAAGATCATCATCCTCAAAAGACAGATGGTATATGGATAGCGGATGTTCACGTCACATGACCGGGGATAAAGCGAAGTTCACATCCATCACACCCAAGGATGAAAGATTTGTCACCTTTGGAGATAATGCTAAAGGAAGGATCACAAGTGTTGGTAAAGTTGGTAATGATTCATCACTTCTTATTGATGATGTTTTGCTGGTTAAGGGTTTAAAGCACAACTTATTGAGTATAAGCCATTGTGTGTCTTTTGAACATGATAAGTGCATAGTTGAATACAAAACTAATAATAAGATACTATTCACAAATGAGCGTCATGAAAACATATATACCACAAGTTTTGATAACTTAACCTCACAGAATGTGACATGCTTCTCTGTTATAAATGAAATTAGTTGGATTTGGCATAGGAGACTAGGACATGCTAACATGGACTTAATATCTAAACTAGTTAAGGGAGACTTAGTTAAGGGACTGCCTAAGACAAAATTCATCAAAGATAAAATTTGTGAGGCTTGTCAACTAGGAAAACAAGCAAGAATAAGCTTTAAGAAGAAGAAAGAAATTTCCACTACTAGGCCACTTCAAATGCTACACTTAGATTTATTTGGTCCAAACCCAATTCAGAGTTTAGGAGGAAAATCATACGCATTTGTCATAGTTGATGATTTTTCAAGATATACATGGGTATTATTCTTAGGTCACAAAGATAAAGCATGTGAACAATTCATAAACCTGTGCAAGAAAATCCAAAATGAAAAGGGATATACTATCACTAAAATTCGAAGTGATAGGGGTAGAGAATTTAAAACTCAAGGCATGGAAGACTATTGTAATTCATTAGGAATAGCCCATAATTTTTTGGCCCCTAGAACACCACAACAGAATGGTGTAGTTGAGAGGAAGAATAGGTATATACAAGAAATGGCCAGAACTATGCTTAATGAACATAAATTACCTAAGTATTTCTAGGCTGAGGCAGTGAATACTGCCTGCTATGTTCTAAATAGAGTATTGATTAGACCATCTCTTAATAAGACCTCGTACGAGTTATGGAATGGCCATAGACCAAACATATCATATTTTAATGTCTTTGGCTATAATTGTTTTGTACTTAGAGACAACGAACACCTAGTAAAGTTTGATGTGAAATCAGATGAAAGTATCTTCCTAGGGTATGCCTTAGATAGTAAATCCTATAGAGTATATAACAAACGAGCATTGACGGTTATAGAATCTATTCATGTTGTGTTCGATGAGTCAAATCCCTTCTCCAAAAGAACTGATGAAGATGAAATTGAGATAAATAAGGAACTTGAGAAACTATCCATTGATAATGATTCAGAAAAGAAAAATGAGCTTAAAGAACCATCCACTGAAACTAATCAAAATTAAAATGAGGTTAATGAACTACCTAGAGAATGGAAGTACATTAAGAATCATCCCATTGATCAAATAATAGGTGAACCATTACGTGAAGTAGCCACTCAATCCTCTCTTAGGAATATGATTAGTCATTTTTCATTTTTATCTCAAGAAGAACCTAAGAATGTGAGTAAAGCTATAGAGGATGAATCATGGGTGTTGTCCATGCAAGAAGAGTTAAATCAATTTAAGAGAAACAAAGTATGAACATTAGTTCCTAGACCTAAGGATAAGTCAATCATTGGAACAAAATGGATATATAAGAATAAGAAAGATTAACATGGGATAGTTGCGAGATATAAGGCTAGACTAGTAGCTCAAGGATATAACTAGGAAGAAGGAATTGATTTTGAAGAAACCTTTGCACCTGTAGTTAGAATGGAAGTCATTCGAATGCTTTTAGCATATGCAGCTTTTAAAGATTTCAAGTTATATCAAATGGACGTCAAGAGCACATTTTTAAATGGCTACATAAGTGAAGAAGTGTATGTAGAACAACCCTCAAGTTTTGAAAATCATAAGAATAAAGATCACGTTTATAGACTGACAAAAGCCTTGTACAGTTTAAAGTAAGCTCCTAGAGCTTGGTATGAAAGGCTAAGCGGATTTCTACTAGAGAATGGATTTATTAGAGGAAAGATAGATACAACTTTGTTCATAAAATCTAAGAAATATGACATTCTCCTAGTTCAAGTATATGTAGATGACATTATATTTAGAGCTACAAATAAAGAATTGTGTAATGAATTTGCTAATACTATGCAAAGTAAATTTGAGATGAGCATGATGAGTGAACTAAATTTCTTCCTAGGACTTCAGATCAAACAAGTGAAACATGGAATATTCATAAATCAATCAAAGTATATTAGAGATCTACTCAAAAAGTTTAATATGGAAGATGGAAAAATACTAGGTACACCTATAAACGCTTCATTGAAATTAGACAAAGATGAACAAGGTATACCAGTAGATGTCAAGCTTTATCGTGGAATGATTGGTAGCTTATTATATCTGACTGCCAGTAGACCTGATATAATGTTTATCATATGTTTATGCGCAAGATTTCAGGCGGTACCAAAAGAATCACATTTGTTAGCTATCAAACGAATACTTATATGCCTAATAGGAACCGTGGAGATTGGGTTATGGTATCCTAAGTATACATCTTTTGAGATTATTAGCTATTCAGATGCTGATTTTTCTAGTAGCAAAGTGGATAGGAAGAGTATAAGTGGTACATGTCATTTCTTAGGACATTTGTTAGTCTCTTGGTTTTCCAAGAAGCAGAATTCAGTTGCTCTTTCCATAGCTGAGGCATAATACATAGCAGCAGGTAGCTATTGTGCTCAAACGCTATACATGAAGCAACAACTGAAAGATTTTGGATTAAGCTATGAAACAATTCCTATAAGATGTGACAATACGAGTGTAGTAAATATCTCAAAGAATCCCATATTACATTCACGAACTAAGCATCATTTTTTTCGTGATCATGTACAAAAAGGGGATGTGACACTTGAGTTTGTATGCATGGATGAACAATGGGCAAACATATTCACGAAACCACTTGCGGAGGATATGTTTATCCAAATTAGGCGTGAATTAGGCTTGATTCATAGTCGATAGGTTCCCTAGAATTATAGTAAATGACATAATTCAAGGGGAGAAACGTCACTTAATGTTCACAATTTGTCAAAAGTTTCATATTGAGCTCATATGTTCTCATTTGATATCACATTAATCAACATTCGGTATTGCATTTTTAAGATGTAAACATTGATATACTTACATAATCTTTGACATTTGGCACACTGTGTATGTTCAAAATGCAGTTTTAAATTCCACAACACAGATTTATGCATTAGAAATGGGGATGGTTGATGTCAAAAAGGGGGAGAAGTAGATTTTTTTTTTCTTTTTTTGTCAAATCTGATGCTTGAACAAGTTTAAAATTTTAAAATTTCAAATGGGAGAAGAATATAAGGTTATGTCCACTCATGTATGATTGCTATCTACCTTTTTATTGATGTCAAAAGGGGGAGAAATATCAGGAGCAAAAATTGTTGACAAAACAAATTGTGCAAAAAAAGGAGAAGGATAATAGTAAAAATTGTTTGAAAAATCAGGAGTAAAATTTGTTGGCAAATCTAATTGTGTAAAGGGGAGAAAATTCAAATTATAGGAGAAGAATCAGGCTAAACAACATGTGTATGAACATGAGCATATTTTATTTGGAATCAGGCTAAACAACATGTGTATGAACATGAACATATTGTATTTGGCATGAGCATATTTCACAATGAATATTTGATGCATTAATTGAGGAGGAGCCTTATTAGGCATAACCCATTTTATTATATATTTTTTGCTCGTGTATTTGTCATCATCAAAAAGGGGGAGATTGTTGACTCTACAAGTCCAATCCTATTTTGATAATAACAAATCACTTGGTATTTGATATGTGCATTGAGATGGTGAACATGAACTATATTAAGTATGCACAGAAGGATAACAAGTCATGGAAGTCATAAAGAACAAAGCATACATATCTGGGCAAGATCCATGGAACTCAAAGAGTACGAGAATGAAGATGCAAGCAACAAGTTCAAGAGCGTCATGGGAATGGGTACTTAGAACTCATGTATTTACATTTTCACATGATTTAATTTGAGGCTCAAATCATAATCTAGAATGACCTTAGGACTCATGCATTTCATGAACATCATTAGGGGACATTCATGGACTCAGAAATATTTTCAAAACCCCGAAAAATGTTTTTATAAAAGAGTCAAGAAAGAAAGAAAAACAAATTTTTGAACCGGAAAGAAAAAATGCAGAAATTGGGAACTTCAGATGATCGAACTCAGCATTCAGTCGTCTGAAGTTGCAACTTCAGAAGATCGAAGATAAGTTTAGTCGTCTGAAGAATTTCGTTAGAAGTCCGAAGATTAAGTTCAGTCGTCCGAAGAATTTATGGTGAAACACAAAACCTGACAGAAGCACCTCAGAAGACTGAACTCAGACTTCAGTCGTCTGAACCCGATACTTCAATTGTCTGACCCCTAAACTTCAGTTGTCTGACCCTGTGTCTAGGTTGATTTTTCGAAACTTTAAGTGTAATACCCCAACCCCGAAGGGTCTGAGATATTTACTTTTTACCATTGATTTACAACGGAAGTAAATAAACTCAAATATTATTAAACCAGAGCGCTAATTAACCGTATTACAATAATTTATTTTCAAAAAAGAAAAATTACATAGTAGATAATCATCTAACATTATACTAATATTTCTAATAAATCCTTATTTTTTTTTCTATCCCACCTGCATGCTTGCTATGCCTGATCTCCAATATGCCCTTCAGAGTCATCTAAAATGTAAAATATGATTAGGGTGAGATGACGCTCAGTAAGTAAATAAAATTATTATTAGTGTGTGGCCAAAATGAGTTTTTAAAAATTTCGTAAAATAATATTTAATACTATAACTTCAAAATTGCTTCTAAAATAAATATAAATCTAAAAATTTGTGCATAAAACTTTTACCATCAACTATAACAGTAAAATTTAATAACCATATACTATGACCGTTAAATTAAACTTTTAACTTTAAAACTATAAAAAAATTTAATTATATACATACATATACTTTTCCTTATACATTTCCTTTAAATCGTCATTTAGGCACAAGAATGACCATTTTCATATCAACTTATACTTTTCCTTCAAATCACTAATAACTCTGTATACGTAATTAAATATGTATAAACATATATTGTAAAAACCACCCTTAAGCCTGTTAGCCGTAAGTCATGTTTACCCCCATGACTAGGTTGTGTGGTTCGAAGACTGGACTTAATTGGCTGGCCGACCAAACTAAATCAACGTACGTAAACATTAAGTGAGATTTTCCTTATTAAGTCCTGATCCGGAACTAGGTGTGCATTCAGGAGAAATCTACTAACATAAATAACCACTCTGTAAACAGTGTGAGTGCACTCTGATCCGTTTAAACTTTAAGCTGCGGTACTGAACATCTGTAACTTTGAACTTGCTTTGTCATAAGGGGTTTTACAACCATCTTATTATTATAATTTATGCAATTTAAAATAATCTCGTGAAAATCTCATCTTTACTCATATTTTCATGAAAAATGTAACGTTTATAAACTCATGCCACACAATTTTTGTGTTAAAAATATATATAATTTTTTTTTTATATAGAAAGAAATGCTGAAAATTTACCTGAGGAGATTAGAACATTTCTTAACCCAAAAATAGATGCAAGTATATTAAATATAGAACTGGTATAATTAAATATGCGTAAAAATAAACTCACGAAAATTTTTTGGAACTAACTAACATAATTGAAATTTACTTATAAAATAAACTCGGGTATCAATTTTAAATAAAAAAAAAAACTAACATAATCAAATTTACTTACCTCTTCTTTTATCTTGTACTACGAATACAGTAACTATCTCTAAGAAATGAGATCGGAAAGAGTAGGTGAGTGAGAACTTACTCAAAAATTCTCTCAATACTACTAATTCTTTCACTCACTAATTATTCTTTTCCTTTGAAATTTTTTGTGAAAAATGAAGGTTGAGAGCTTCTTATTTATAGGAAAATTTTGGGGAAGAAGTGGAATTTGTAAAAGTGTGGGGAGAGGGGTGAAATTATAATTTTTTTTAAAATTAAAGAATGGGCAAGGGATGGACAAGGTATGAGTTGAGTATAGGATGGGGATGGAGGCCATATGGGAGTGCTTGCCACCACTCTGATTTAATTAATTTTTAATTAATTAATTATTATTATTATTTTTTAAAATTATTATTATTATTATTATTATTATTTTTAAATCATGTTTTAATATTTTTTTTAAGAATTAAATTTGAATTTTGTAAACTCATGTGAGCCCTACATGGTCTTGTGGGTCCCACACAATTTCGAGACCCAAGTGGGTCCTACGTAACTCTCATAGTCTTCATACGATTTTATGAGTCCTACACAATTTCGAGACTCATGTGGACCCCCACACGGCTTCAGGACTCATGTGGGCCCCACAAGATCTTGTGGGTCCCGCATAAAATACTTATATTATTATTATTATTTTATCATATATTTCTACAAATTATGTCAGTCAAAACATTATTTCATATACTTATTTACGTATATAAACAGTGTCTACCCTATTTTATCCTATAAAATTTCATTTTGACTAGGCCGACCTCTAGGGAGCTACTGAGCCGCAATGGTCTCTGAGCACTTGCTTAAACAAGTTCTTTCTTAGGCATCAAACCTAGAATCAATGATCCAAATAAAGAAACACTTTCTTTTTGATACTAACTAAATGACCATTATTATTATTCTACTTTTTTTTTCTTTGGTTATTACATTAAGGAACTTCAGTCGTCTAGGTCTTTGACCTCAGTCGTCTGAATAATTATTATATGATCAGTAGTCCGTATATTTCATCATATAAGAATTATTCTCATCATTTATGTATCATTTTGATCATATCTATATTCATTTCGTTTCATATCTATATGTATCTCAATTCAACATTTCTGTATAAAACATTTCTGTGCATATCATGTATATCATCATTTCACTATAACATATTTGTATCTCACATTTTATCATATCTCTGTAAAAACATATTTGTAAATCACATTTCATCATTTCTCTGAAAAACATATTTGTATATCACATGTATTATCATTTCTCGGTAAAACCTATCTGCATTTCTCATATCTTCATATCTGTATAAAACATGTCAATTTATCTCATATTATTATATTCATATAAAAACGTTTTCATATATCTCATAACATCATTTCTATATATATGTATATATCTCATTTCATCACATTCCCAGTATAAAGCAGTTATTTCATATTCCTCATGCCCCACAATTTTGTCCGATAATCGTAATATAATAATCACAGGGAAAATATTCACATTCTCAATTTAACATACTTTAATCAACCAGTTAATTTATCAAAAAAAATATCTGTTATAATTTATTCCCCTTACCTGCTCTCTGAGAGAGTTCCTGCAAAGATCCTAAACCCACGCCCATGGTGTTTCAGAGCTCAAAAACCCTGAAATCATATTTTTCCATGTTCGATCAACTCAACCCCAGAATTATAATCATATTCACATTTTCCAAGGCCCATATTCTCCAAATAACCAGTTAAACTGTAAAACAAGTGATAATTCATCTCCCTTATCTTAGCTTTGGAGTGGTGCCTAGAATGCCTAAAACACAAAATTGCTCTGATTAATTTGCTAAGGGTCGCTCCTAGGAACACATGGTGGTGTTTGATTGTCGAATCAGACTGAAATTAGAGAGAAATCGAAGAGAGAAGGAAGAGGGTTTCGTACGTTTAGAGAGAGAGAGAGAGAGAGAGAGAGAGAGAGAGAGAGAGAGAGAGAGAGAGAGAGAGAGATTTAGTTTTGTTTAAATGAAATGAGTTGTAGGATTCCCTTTTAATTTAGCACTGCCAGAAAAAACAATCGACGATTTTCCTGAAACAATTGACGGTTTGATTTTTTAACCAAACCATTTTTACCATTTTACTATTAATGGGGCGCAATTACACAAAACCGTCGACAGTTTTCTGACCTCTCACCAAATCGTCGAGGGTTTGATCTACACCAAACCAAATTTCTTTTTTTTTTTTTTTTTTTTTTTTATCATTAATTCAATTTTTCGGGTCTCTACACAGGTTTCCAAGTCGGGCATACGAGGTCCAAACTAAGTAAGGCCAGTTTCGACACGTCCGTGACATTGAGTTAGACATTCTAGAACTGATGGTACCCAAAAACTCCTCCTCAGTTGAAACTTAAAATCGTATGTAGTAATCAAAGTTAGATATTTAAAATTGTATCATTTGTTATTTAACTATGTATAATCATTTTTGCTATCAAATCATTTGTGCTTATAGTGTTCAAAAATTTTATACTATTTGTTGTATAATTATTATTTTGTAGGGTTTGCGATTTGTCGAATGATAATGAGGACGATGACGACCACAATGATAATTATGCAGACTATTTTTCTATATTTTTTGTTATGTGGACAGACCATGTATATATATGATATTTATGTATATTCTAACATTTTTTATGTATGTATATTTTCATTTTCTTAACAATTACAACAATTAATCTACAATTATGATTTAATATGATTCAATATGATGTGTGACAAAATTTAATTATAGGGTTCTCACAGGATTGCGTGATTTTTAAAAAAAAAAAAAATTAACAATTAGAAACTTTTAGTGACGACTCTAGAATTGTCACTAAATGTTCTCCAGTAGTGACGATTCTAGAATCATCATTAAAAGTGGGTCAATAGTGATGGTTGCTAACTGTCACTAAAAATATGTCAATTGTGGCGGTTTAAAAACCGTCACTAATAGTAGATTTTTAGTGACGATTTTTGGCCCAAAAATAATGTTAGTTATAGTGACAGTATTACACTTTTAGTGACGGTTTCCAAAATTGTTACTAATAGTAAGTTGAGATGGCTATTATAGTCACTAATCTATAAGCATCACTAAGTTGTTACTAATAATTAATAGTTACGATTTTCTATTACTAGTGACAGTTTAAAACCGTCACTAAAAGTCTTTTTTTTTCGGTAGTGAATCAACAGTAGTGATGTTATACACATACATTAAACCTATCAAATAGAAATAGTTAAAGCGTCCATAATATATTTTTTAAATTTGTTACTTTAAAATATATATTTTTTTCAAATTATATTTATTAATTATCAATTAATTTAATTAGTTTAGTGGCTTAGTTCATTTATTAGTTCAAATGAGTTTCAATCAAGTCCACTCGAGCTCGAGTTCAACTCGTTTAAGCTTTAGTCAAGTAAAGTTCAAGTTATGTATATGCTGAATAAGTCGATTTCAAATAAAAAAACTTTAAACTTAAGTCGAACTCGACTTGAGTTCGAGCTCACCATAGTTTGACTCAATTTGGCTAATTTGCAGTTCTAATTATCATAGTTGTGTGATCAATAAAAGTAAATAAACAAATTTCATGTGACATAATTAAATAATGAATAGTAAACTAAATCTATTTGAGATGTGCCTTATTAACTCCCCTTCCCATGTTTTCAAAATAATTTGGATGATAACCCCCGGGCGTTGGCTCGGGTGACAAGGGCGACCCGGCTGAGCTTGTGACCCAGGTTAGCTGCTCGGGATCGATTCCTGCTGCCTTGAGCAAATCCCGATTTACCTCTCTGCAGGGTCTTGGGGTGGGTTCTGTGGGGCGTGGGGATTAGTATCAGCTGTGATGCATCCTAGGGTAATCTGATAGATGCCAGCTGGCACCCCGACGATATCCAAAAAATAATAATAATAATTTGGATGATACATGTTTAAGCCATGTCCAATTTATTCTCCCACAAAAAGAAATGGGGACACCCACGTCATTTCTTTAAATTTCATGGATATATCTGTCATCTAACCTCAATACATTTAGCCACGGTGGTCGAGAGAGATTTCTCTCCGTGGTGAGCCGCACCGAAAACCCTCTCCCGCTCTCTCTCTCTCTCTCTCTCTCTCTCTCTCTCTCTCCATTTTTTACTCTTTCAACGTTCCTTCTTTGCAATTACACGGACATATTTATAGGGTTAGTTTGTTTTTCAAGACAGCCTCAACGGAATCCGTCAACCCCTCGTCTTACGCACACCTAAAATTACGCAGAAGTTCCCTAAAATCACCTTCCCCCACCCCGAAATCGCCGTCTTCTGCCGCAAGCAGCCGTCCTCCGCCGCAAACCGCCCTTCGCCGCTTACCCACCTCCCCAAACGTGGTTCTTTAGCCCCCTCCCAAGACGGTTTTTCAATACGCCAAGGTAATTTTCGGGGCCGTTTCGGTGGCAAAGAGAGGGCTAAATTTTGCGTTTCGGAGGTGGAGGCGGCAGCGGCGGGTGGTTGATTGCGGTCCGTGTAGGCGGACGGTGGCAGGCGGCGGGGAAGATGCTGAGCGTGAAGAAGGCGTGGGGAACGTGGGAAGAGCTCGTCCTCGGCGGTGCAGTGCTCCGTCACGGTACCCGGGACTGGGACGCCGTAGCTTCGGAGCTCCGAACCCGAACCCTGTATCCATACATTTTTACGCCCGAGGTTAATCCCCTGCTCTCTTCCCTCTCTACAAAATATATTGCTTTATGAATTTAATAATGCAAAATATCTTGCTTTATTCCTTGTATTTATTGTTTATTCTGTTTTTATTTATATCATTAATGTGAACTTTTTCTTTGTGGAGCTGTCTTGATCTCTCATTGGCTGTATGCAATTTAGTTTTTTTTTTTAAATTTTGTCCTTATTATTTAAATATTGTGGAATTGTCTTTATCATTTTTTCCCTTGTGAAATTACCATTTTCTCTCTCATTATTGTTTACTGTTTTACGTTTTTATTGTTTTGCAACCGGGTCGGGTCGCCCACCCGATGTTTGATCGTCTTTCCTCAACGAAAGATGCCCCGTACATGGGCGGGGCACTGAAATGTCCGAACTACCCCGACCACCTTTTCTTTTGGGTGGGAGGACCCAGCCAAATTGCCGACTATAGAAAGGTACACTTGAATGGAATTTTGTGTTCGTAATGGCTAAAATGGGGAAATGGAGGAAAAAGGACTTAAGGAGATTTCAGGGTCCACATTACATGATCTTTTATGTACATTACATCCCATGCATCAATTTCTGTGACACTATATTTTGGAGTATGAATTTCAGACTTTAAATATGAATTTGAATAAATTTTAATATAATTTTATATTACATCTGACTAGTTCCAATACAAATCCAAATCCAAAACCTATCCAAACATAGAGTGAAAATTTTTGTGTGAAGTTTTTGTTTAGGCATGAAGGCTTTAATTTTGTTTGCCACTGAAAAACTTATCACTTGAATAAGAATTGGTCACATCAAGAGTGTGCCAAGTGATCTAAGTTATGCATGTTTTTAAAACTTAGAGCAATGAGAAATCTAGTGAAGCAGGTTGAACTGTCGAACCGATAATGTGCATATACACACACATACAGTGAAATTTTGTTTTTGTGTAGTACAAAGATACATATCCTATGACCTGAACAAGATGACTTCCTTTTGAATGCTTTCAAGTTTCAACAGGGCCTTATAAATTTTATTTCCTTTGAATGGCTGGGACATCTTTTCTAGGCCATCTCAACTTTGCCAAAAATAACTAGCCAATATTTTGTGTTTACAAGAATAAGAATTGCAACCAACTTTAATGCCAAGTCCCAAAATTTATCAGTTGTTCCTTGCAGTTCCGTTGAACAAATTGGATTAGATATTGTCTAGTTACTCATGTTATGTTTGGTTCACAGAATACTTATTCTTAGGAATAGAGGCAATTACAATAGAAGAATTTGATCATCTGTATTAAAATATATGTTATTATCATAAAGTAGAGAACAATCTAAACTTTTATGAATCCATAACAAATAATAGACAAAGATTAACTATTCCCAAATTTCAGAATGTATATTTCCTTTTATATTCCATGTTGGATGGAATAATGAGGAATAGATGAGGAATAACCATGATATCTATTCCCAAATTTCTTATTTTGTTCTATCTTATTCTTAAGAGTAGCTATTCTGCGAACCTAACCTCAGTCCATATTTAGTTTCCTAAATTATTCATGAAAACTTGAAAGATTATAACAAATCCCAATGACTGAAATATTTCTTTCTCATATCTTCTCCAAATAATTTATGACACTCGTCTCACTTGCTCTTGCATACAACTATTTCAAAGATGACAATGCGTGTATGAGAAGTCTTTTTATCAGTGCCAGCAGAGTGAATCTATTTTCTATTCATATCAATAAATGGCAGGAAGATCAGGAAGAATTTTTTTTTTTAAAATGAGAAAATGATTCTGCAATAATCTAATGAATGTTTTTCTTTCTGAGTTCTCTAAAGCCTCATCACCAGTTTCATCATCCTGTTAGACTCAAAATACTGGTTGCTATTAATCTGTTCCGTACCTTACATTTGGGAAAACCCATAATTTTCATTGGGCTAGCTAGCTTGTGCTTCTTCTGCTTAAGCTTTATGTTATTCCCAGATTAATCCTAAACAGCCCATAGGCTAATGCCCCATCACACCCTCCTGATTTGTATTAGCCTGATGGATTCTGCATGCTCTTGTTCCTTTTTTTTAGTGAATTAATAATGTTCTCATTCTACCCAGTGACGATTTTGGAGGTAAGTCTGTGTACCCTTGATATGGCATCAAAGCATCGACACTGGGTGTTGCATTTATTTATATATGTATTAAGTGTGCTGACTTTTCATCTTTATCGATCCATTCTGACCTAGACTCTGGCCATCACTGCCTCCCAATTTGTATTTTTTATTAAGATCAGGGGCACCATTTGACTATATTTCATGACCTTTTGGGCTCTCAAATTTACAAGAGCAGCATCCCCATGTGCAGGTGTGTAAAGCCAAGTATGAGGACTTGCAACATCGTTATTCTGGCTGCAAGTGAGTACAGTGATGTTCATTTAATGTGTTACTTGTTTAAATCTGGCAGGTTTAAAACACTGATTGAAGGTTAAGTAAATTAATTTTTGCTTAAGAGACTTGTCCATTATTCATCTCATAGTTGTTGCTGTGGCTGATTTTTTTTTTTTTTTTGCTTGTAATAATGCTTCATGAAAGGATTCCAATGTTTTACTGCACCATCACTGGTAAGTTGAATTTCTGCTTTCATGACTGCAGAAAGTCCTTTACTTTTAGCTCACAACACAACCTAGGTCTGCTGTTCATAGTACATGCATAAATACCACGTTCCTAAGTAGTGCATACCTTTGTGCCAATACTACAGCTGGTCCTTCATATGGACACGTCATTACAATAATCTGGGTAGTGTTGCATCGAATGCATGGATGGACTTCAATCTGGTGATTTTTCAGAAGGATAGTCTCTTTTCTCTAAGTGGCAGGCTTCATCATCTTTTGTTTTGACATTTATTGTTGAATGCCTAACATACCCGAGGTCACTATGACCATGAGTTTTTAAATTGCTGCATTTTTTTTTATTTCTTTTCCCCCTTGATAAGTTAAGCGTCCATTTTGGTATAGCTGTCAAAAAAATTATGGAAACAAAAACCATATATGAAAATAAAAATTAGAAATAGAAACTAAAAAGATGAAAACTAACAAATTATTGGTTAATATGTCTAAAACTAAAACAAGTTAGAAACATAATTGAACTTATGTTCATTTTTGTCATCAAATTGAACAAAAAATAAAAAATATGATTGAAACAATGAGGATGCAAAACAATACAAATTAGAAAAATATTGTAATAAAAATATATTATAGTTATGATTATTTACTTAATCATTATATTTTTAAACTCACCATTTATTGCTCCAAGAACAATCCTATTGTGCATGTCAATTGAAAATGGTAAAACTATTTTTTAATTGACTTTTTTTTTCTCTTTTCTGAAATTTTATGGGTAGTGGATACACTCTTACTTTAATTAACTTAATTTGATAGAGAGTCCAGTACTTCTAGTTCATGAATATCTTAATAGGACAAACCGCCCCATGGATATCTTTGCTTTGGAGCAAAATAAATAAAATTAGTTTAATTAGGCTCTCTATGATAATGCCTTATCATAATGCCTGTATCTTTTGTATTACTACGGCTGTTGGCACAGAGTTAGCCGATGCTTATTCCTTAGATACGTCATTGCTTCTTCTCCCAGAAAAGAAGTTCACTATCCCTGGGTCTTCTACCTCCACGAAGCATTGCTCTGTCAAGGCTTTTGCTCATTGCAGAAAATACCCCCCCTGCTGCCCAATGTAAACAAAAAATATTGCCATTACCGTTTGTTAGCTACTATGCTGTATTGTAACGAAAACAGGAAAAAAAAAATGATACCAAACAAGTGCTCGAGCTTTTGTGTCTATTGTCATACTGAGTTTCCATGCATGATATGCAACTTAGAAATGCTTTCTTTTACTACATTTAGTAGAGAGTCTATCAAATTATATATTTTGAGATTAATATGTGTAGAACTAGAATCAGCATTCATTATATGAAAACTTTGTAATATGTTTCAAGACTTCTTATTCGATATTGTATTTTCGGCACTTTTAATCCTTATTAGCAAAGTGATCAGTGCACACTAAAACATTGATCACTTTGCTCTTAAAGGGCACAATGATATGAAATGGACTAAAATTGGGTCTTGGACAAGGCATCATAGTAGCAGCTAGGGATGCCATGGGAAACAGTGAAGGTTTCCTCTGGTTTCTTGCACTACATTCAAATCAGTTTTCAGTGCGTGTGTTTGTTTTCTCCTGTTCCTCCCTTGAAATATATCCTGCAAACCTGGGTGTAGGAGTCTAGAGACATTGTGGATCCTGTTAAGGCCTCATATACATTGTTGGTCCACAACCTAACAGCTAAAACTTTTAGGTAAAATGGTAATCTAACATGGTATCAGAGCAGGTTACTAAGAGGTCCTGGGTTCTAGTCTTGTTGCCTGCGTTTATTGTTTGTTTGTTAAGAATTTTATTCCCTATAATGGTTGTTGTTTATTGTTTATTTATATCCACTTGCTGTTGGGCCATATGTTTGAGGGAGTGTTAAGGCCTACTATACATTGTTGGCCCACAACCTAATAGCTTAAGCTCTTAGCTAAAGTGGTAATCTAACAGATCCTTTCCTTAAAATATTTTAAGCCAAATTAAGATTAGAGCTTGTATATTTGTGTGGTAGGTACATTCTGAAATTACTGATAAAAGCTTGTTACTAATTTGCTTTTCATGTTTCTTCTCAGGGCTTGGTTTGAAGAGCTTCGAAAACAACGAGTGGCAGAGTTGAAGAGAGCACTGGAGCAATCTGAAGACTCAATTGGGTGAGTTTTTAATTTTCGTTTGAGTTGTATGCATAAAAGAGCTGCAAAAAATAAAATATAATTTTTTGTGCTGCCTCTACTTTTCCCTTGGGGGGAGAAAAAGAGAGGGGTGGGGGGGGTGATGGGGACTGTGGGAGATAGTAATGTATTTTTCACCATTTCTTCTTTTTTGAGACCTGTGCAATTGGATTGACCGTTGAAAATAAAATTTTTGGGAAGATTTCTTGAGCCTTAAAAACAGCTGCATGGATACCAGTCTAATGACTGTAAGGACTTGTTGTCTAGTGTAACCATCTGATTTTACCTAAAAAATGAGGACTGATGACTAGACATGCAAAGTGAATTATTGATGAGCTTTGGCCTTCTGTATGTCATTGGTTTAGTTCAAGAGAAGTTTCAGGGTAGAGAAAAAGACTCCAGCTAAGGTGTCCCCTCAAGCTGACCAGGCTGGACCTATCTCTAAATGCATCAACATGCTTATTTTTGAAGAACCCTGTTGTGATGGTCTTGTGGATTTGCATTTCAGGTCTTTAGAATCGAAGCTTAAAACTCTCAATGCAGACAAAGGAGATTCCTGTTGCATAGATTACAACTCCAGCCAGATGGAATCAGCTGTGCCCTTTCAAAAATCTGAGGGAATTGAATCTTCTGGCAAAGACACATCTAAGGATGGGCTATCCGCTGGTAGTTTCACACAGGAAACACGGACAAACTGGTTGCCTGAATGCCGTCTTCCACCAACAGTATTGGCTGAGGAAACAGAGACTAAACCTGAAGTTTTAGAGTCCTCTAAGAGGGAGAAAGCATCTGAGTCTTCTGAGAGGGAGAGATTTTTGGAGTCTGCTAAGCAAGCTAAATTTTTAGGCATCGAGAAGCTGACAGAGAATATCTGTGGTGGACAAATGCAGGGTGTTAGGAAGAGGAGAGGAAAAAGGAAGAGGAAAGATTGTAATAGGAACAAAGAAGGGATTATAGGAGAAGGCAACATTTTGGGTTCTGTCAATGTTACAAATGCTTCCCAGTGGAAAGAAAGCTCAATGCGTGACTCTGCTCAGATTGCTAGAGCTCCTAGCATAATTGGTAGCAATGTAGGTTTAAGCAGGCAAGGAATTGATGATCTTATGGCGATCTTTGACACAATTATGAAGAATGAAAATGCTTCCATGTTTCGTCATCGACTTGATAGCCAGGTAGGAACAAATATTGGATGCTTTGCAACTTTATTTATATTGCTTCTGCTTTCCAACTCTATCATGTCCTTCAGATTTCAGATATATGTATCAATCTTATTTTGTTATCATAGTGACCAATTTGATTTTTTCTGAATTGTCATTGCCATTTTTATTGGGCTTGCTGCCAATTTCATACTACACTTTTTGGCAAGTTCATATAGTTTGTGATTTGCTCTTCAAACATTGCCAGTTGTCTAGTTACTTGCAGCTAATGTGTATTCCTCTCAAAAAGGTTTATGGAGCCTTGCTTTGTGGCCAAAAAAATTATGAAACCTATTCATTTTAAATAGATCTTGTGTCTCTCTTTGTTTCTATGTCATTTTCTGTTTCTTTCTTTCTTCTGTCTGTTGGGCTGGTAAGACTACCCCACCCAAACCATTCATTGCCCTAGTCAAGCGTTAGGACCCCATGTCTTTTGTTCAAGAAGGATGGCCATTAGCAAAGGAAGCTTCATAGGGAACCTGCGTGTTTTAAATGTTCTAATGTGTTTCCTCAACAGAAGAAAAGAAGATATAAGAAACTGGTTCGGCGGCACATGGATTTTGACACCATAAGGTTCAGAATTTCAAACCGCTCCATCACATCAGCCAAAGAACTCTTCCGAGATTTGCTCCTGCTCACCAACAATGCATTGGTTTTTTACTCCAAGAAGTCACACGAATACAAATCGGCAATGCACCTAAGAGACCTTGTCACCAGGACACTAAGGCAACAGTGCAAGGACCCCAGTAAAAAGGCTGTTTCCACTGGTCTGATCACCACATCACCACTATGTAATCCTCCCGGAAAACCCAGAAGCATTCGCCCACGTAAACACAAATTATCAGGGAAGGGAAGCAGCACTGTGAATGTTGTTTCTGGGAATTCACAAAGTGGTAGAAAACCGAGCAGTGGTAACCCCCTGCCAATGGTAGAGTTGGTACCAGCAAAAGGGCTTGGTAAACAAGGAAAAGTTGGACGTGGAACTGCTGGTCGTCAAGCTGAAACTCTAGCTAAGGGGAGAAAGAGAACCCGAGGAAGGTGAAATTTTGTATAGGTAGTTTTGTTAATTTCCCTTTGTCTAATCCCAGTCTCTGGCTGTCAAACTGCTGACTTGGGTAGGTAGGCTGTAAATGTACATAAAATTTTCCCCATTTTGGGTGATATAGTTGCAGAATGATGGCCATTGTAATTAAATACTGAGTTACATCAATTAAAGAAGTAAAATTTGTTGTTTTCTTGCTTTTACAGTTCTTGGGATTCCATTTGGTGGGAAAATTACATTATGCTCGTGCTTCTGTGGTTTTAGGGTTTGAGTTCAAGCATACATCAGTTGCATTTTTAGTGATTGATGCATGTAGCAGGACAATTTCATGACCTAAAATTTCTTGGAAACCGTTTGATTATGACTTGGAATGTAATTTTCTGGTTTTCAAGGGGCAGTGGTTTCTTTTTCATTGTTCAAATAATGTTTTACATTTATATTTATAATTTTGTTGTTAATTTTAAAAGCAAGAAACATTTTGGAAAATGTTGAACTATTATCATAATATAACTTGATTTTTCAATGGTAAACTTGGTCCTTTGAAAATGCTAAAAAGAGAATCCTAGGAGCTTCCTATTCAATTTTGAGTATGTTTGTTTTGTTTTAAGAAAGAAAATAATAGGAAAAGAAAAAGTAAACTTAGTTTTATTTTAAATTTTTACATTAAGTTCTATTAAAAATAAAATTTTGTTTTTTTTTTATCATGATTAAAATTTAAGAAAAAACAAAAAATTAAAATGTTATTCATTTGATATATTTTTTTTTAATTTTCTTTCTCATTTTCCATCATAAACAAACACAAAAAAGTAAATTATTTTGAAATTTCCTTTCTTTTTCTAATGTTTTTCAAATTGTATCTTACTCATCTCTTAGTTGTTTGTCGGCAAAAGATATTGACCTCTCTTCAGATTTGGAAAAAAGATATTAATCTCTTCTAAGGTTTTAAAAATCTCATGGACCTTCCTTAAGATTTCAAAACTTTCATAGACCTCATTTAACATTTAATTTTTGGGACACTTATGCCCTTCAAAACCTTTTTTTTTTTCGTTAAACACAGTTAGAAGTTAATGTATTTTTTACAAACCTCAGGGGAGGTTTGTAAAATTCTTAAAACTTTAAATAAAAGTTTTTTAGATTTTTAAAATCTTAGTGAAGGTCAATGGTTTTTTTTTTGGGTCAAATCTCAAGAAATGTTGATGTTTTTTGTCATTGTTTGTTTTTGAAGTTGAAAATTGTTTGTTGTTTGTTTCATGTTCAAAAAATCTAATCTACTAATAGACCCCTTTGAATATGCTCCACTCAATGTTTTTGTTTAATTTTAAAAAAAGAAGTGTTTGTATGGCTAATATTATGTCTTCTTAGGGAGGGAAATTCAAATGTACTAAAAGAGACAAAAAAAATAGAGAAAAAAAAATCAATGTTATTTGGTTAAGTGAGAATGCATGAAAATTAGTGAAATTCCCCTTATTCATTTTCCTCTCAATTTTGCACTATGTATTTGGGAAAAAGTTTGGGGGTTACTTTTTTGTTTTATTTTTAATGGTATATATGAAAAAAAAAAATCATTCACATTTTCCTTCCTCTTTTCCGATTTTTATTTTTTATTTTTTGTTTCTTCTGCTAAATAATGTCAGCAGTAAATTTATCATTGACCCAAAACTCCTATTTGGTTGGTGCATGCTGATATTCACAAAAAAAAAAAAAAAATAGTATGCACAATTCAAAAGTATATTCTGAAATGTGCTAAAGGTCGATTTGAGGATTTTTCCCACTCAATAGTTTCATTTGTAATTTTATCTTAGAAACATGGAAGCAGCAATTTAAAATTAAAATATTGAATATCTTTCAAACTCAATTACAATTAATACCCTTTAATCCACAATCTGCATTTTTTTCACCGACTTGTAACACAATGCATGGCTATATCCACAATCATAGCCATTCCTTAGGTGGATTAAGGTCTACTTTGAACTCGAAAAATATTAGAAAAAAAGGATTAAAAAATTTTTAATTTTATATTTGGTTATCAAGTGAGAAAGAAAATAACAAAAATATATCAAATTTATGATAAAAAATTAAATTTTACACATCATTAGTATTTGCTTTTCTAATTTTTTAATTATATTACAATAATTTTTATTTTTAATAGTATGTAATACGGATGAAAATTTTAATGAATTTTTTTTTCTTATTTTTCTTTTTCTTTCGCTTAACAAAATCCTTGATCACCATAAAAGGGGGAAAAAAAGAATTATTATTATTATTTTTTGAAAAGGCCCGCCACTGCAAGCCTACCAAAATTGAATTTTGAATTACCCCCACCCGTTTTTGTTCAAATGGAAAATGGATCGGGTCTCATGCTCTTCGGGTCTTTTGAAGAGGTGGAGTTTCAAAATTGGAGAGTTAGTTAATTTTTTGGACCCACGTGTGGGCCCCACCTCCTTGGCCCTACCTTTCTAGAACGAAGTGAACCAACGCATTACCAATTGGCAGGTAGCGCGGTGGCAGAATCGTGAATTAAAAACCAATTACTATTATTCATTACTAATGACGTAGTATATGTTTTTATTTATTTATTTAATCTTCTAAAATTTATTTCTTAAAATCAATTTTTATAAGTAATAATAATAAATTCATTGAAATTTAAAATATGTACGGAAATATTTTAAAATGTGAAAAATAGAAAATAAAAAATAAATATAACTTATAAATAATTATGAATTAATTGTTAAATATTTTACATTTAGTTAAAAGTAGTTATGTGTTAGTTTTAAATTAGTTAATATAGTTTTTATCTTTACATTAAATGTTTTATCTAACAATTTTAATAAATAAAATTGGACATCATAATATACAAATATTAGTAAGAATATTTCGAGAGGCCAAATTCCACATATCTAATATTAATTACCATTCTATTTAAGAACATGGATTTGAATTTGTTTAAATAAAGATCGAGCTCAATACAATTATATATATATATATATATATATTATATTTTATACAAACTCAAATCAAAATTTCAGATTCAAAGTTCTACAGACATGGTGAGGAAATTTTTATATAGAGAGCCATTAACTTAAATATTTTTATATTTGATTATGCACACGGCAAAATACTAATTTAAATGGACATCGATAATTAATTGATCATTTAAATTATGTTGCTTAGGAAAAACATAATTAGTGATAAGTACTATTTGGTACTTATAGACCAAGCAAACAAAATTTGATTTATCGGTTTAGGATGAATTTTTAAAATTTTTGATTTTTTAATTTTTTATTCTCTAGAAATCTTGATGAGTTCAATTAACCGAATTAACTGAACTAATGTGCATATATAGATATCAATATATATTAATTATGTTGTTTAGGGAGTATGTATATTCAAATATCCAATAACTATTAGTTCACTACTCATACCTTAAGATAATTGTATTTGGTTAAATTTTGGTTAATCGATTTAGATTTTAGCTAGTTATTAGTTTGATATTTGGAAGAGTTCTTGGCTCGGTTCGATACAAGAAAAATCTTTAATTGAAGTTTCGGTTAATTCAATAGATGAATAAATTGTATTGACTAGATGTTCACTCCTAACCATTACAGTAAAATAAAAAAAAAATTGTAAAAAATATTAGTCTTATGATAATTTATAGTGAAGTATTTATTTACGTATCATACTCCCTTTATCATTTCGTGTACCTATAATACTATAAATTGGATTTTATTTGGATGTTTTTTTTTTAAATATTAAATTTATCTTTATAACTACCAATGATTATTTCAAAATATTTCTTTAACTATCCAAAAGTATCCCTATGATTATTTCAAATTTATGCTTAAAACTGCTCATAATTATTAAAAAGTACCATTGTAACTATTACTAGAGGTATGCAATCGGTCAATTCGGCCAATTCAACTAATTAACCGAATTTTTCGATTAACCCCACCCCATAATCGAATTCACTGAATTGAACTCTTTAATTGAACTGTTCCTAACTGAATCAAATTTTTGGGTAATTCAGTTAATTTAATTTAACCGAATAAAATTAAAATTAATTATAGAAAAAATATATGAATGTATTATTTGTATGCCAAAATAGGAATGACCGAATGGGAAAGGAATCTGGGAATGGTGGAATGAAACATTGGAAGTTTGGAACCCGTGTCTAAAATCATATAATTTAATAATCTATAATTAATTAAAATTCGAACAATTCGGTTAACCAAATTACATTTTTCTCATAATCGAACTGAAAATCGAATTACCAAATTTACCTCATTCTGAAATCGAACTGAATCGAACTACAAATTAACTTAATTGAATCGACTGAATCGATCAGTTAATTCGGTTAAAACCAAATTATGCTTACCCCTTACAATTATCTTAAAATACCCTTATAGTATTTAATTCTTTGTTATTTTATTTATAATTATTTAAAATTTTAAAAATAGAGTTGTGGAGCATGCAAATACTGCATGCCCATGACTAGCATATAAAACTAAATGAATAAGGACAACGATATAAATTGGTAAAAATATGAAAATACAAACTTATATATGCCACATTTGCGATTAAGTAAAAAATAAATATGAAATAGTGTTTGAAAATATATATTTCAAATTTTGAACTTGAATTTGAATAAATTGTAACATAATTTTATATCATGCAAATTCAATGCAAATTCAAATTAAAGATTTGAATAAAGATAAGTTAAATGTTATGTTTCATTTAATAGTGTGGATTTGATGTTTATTTGTTTGGAAAATATTATCGACACTATTATTGTTATAATGATTAGGGATTGAAAAGGTAAAACATCACTTACCATATCGGTCCAATAGGTTTTCAAATGGGACAAGTGGCGGCGTTTAATTGGCCGACACTTCTTTTACCTCTGTCTCACGGGTTAACCGTGCGATCTCCGGCCATGCCGTCGCCGTCTGAAAACGTGGGAAGACCGAATTTCCAAATCTGACCGTCGATATACCACCTTCGCAAATAACAATTTTTTAATTTTTTTAAAAATAAAAAAACAAAATAAAAAACAAAGTCCGTAATTCGTACGTCATTCCCGAAGTCCAAATTGGAAATTTCAATTTCCAAATTCAATTTTCAATTTCTTTCCTGCTTAAAAAAACCCAAAAAATAGAAAAAAAGCCCCATCTCTCTCTCTCTCTCTCTCTCTCTCTCTCTCTCTCTCTCTCTGTTTTGCTGGCTGCTTGTTTCCTTACCAATTTCTTTGCAAAGTCTTACTTGAGAAAATTCTTGAGCTTTAGCTGACCACGAACAAGTTTTCTCGTTCGCTCGCTTTTCTAGGGTTTGATCTTGCTCCTGTTCTCTGGATTTCGCTTGTGCGGGGAGGGGTCAGTTCGTGATTCTGAAGTTTTGCGTTGCTTTCTCCAGAAGAAAGCTTGCTTTCTTTTAGTGTAGATCTGGAAGATTTGTGTGTTTCCTCTTGGATTTTTGATTCTGCAAAAATTTTGAGCTTGTGATGGCTAGGCGTTACGATAGCAACCCTTTCGACGAAGAAGATGAAGTTAATCCCTTTGCGGTTAGTTGATTTACTGCCTCTGCTATTGCTGTTTCTCCCTCTCTGTACTCGTACTCTTTTGTGGTCTCCTTTTTTCTGTAATTGGATTTGATTTCAGCTTTATAGTTCGACTGAATGTGTTTGAACATGGCCATACTCTTCAGTTGGTACTTAATAGTAAACCCTGTAATTTTGGGCAAAATTGAGAATCCTAGGGTTTATTTTGTGTTCATGATTGTTTGATTTATTTGCTTCTTTGATTTTTTGGAGCTGGTTTGGATTGAATTGGGTTTAGTTATCAAGTTTAGTTGTCTGAAACATCAGATCTGCCTTTTCTGTGGGTATTCTGTTATATCTTGGATTGGAACTGTGTAATTCATAGGTTTCTGTGGGGTGGGCTCTGAGATTTGTTGCTCAATCTGTTTTTTAAAGTCTTGTTTGTTACATACTTGCAGTTAGGCTGTGGTTTATTGACTCGTTAGGCCTTCAATTAAGTTGTCCGCATTCTCTTGAAAGTAACCATCCTGCAAATACCAGGGCCATGATCTGAGTTCTACGTTTTGTACTATGAGTCTCTATGGTAGCAAGGACAAGCCTAGAAACTTTGTTTCATTGGGACTGACTTCAAAATTCCGTTCAATAATTGTGTAGAATCAGTTATGCTTGTGACTGTTTGACATATGCGTCAATGCTTTAAGTGCTTTTTTCTGGCACAATGAGATGTTGATTCTTTGTGGTCCTACTCACCTATTGGTTGTTGGAGCCTGGCAAGTGTGCACGAGTACAAACTTAGTTCCCAAACAGCAGTTTACTTTGCGCCATCTTGATCTGTTTCTTCTTTAAATAAAATAAAATAAAATGTAGCACTTAGTGTGCAAGGTTCCTGCACCATTGGGATTTTGAGGAGGGCATGAGATACATAGGTCGTAGTCTTACCTCCACATTTGGAGAGTGTTTCCGTAACTTGAACCTCTGATCTTCAAGTTTGTATGTAACATCCTTATGATTGGGTCAAGGCTCGCACTCTTTTAAAGAGGGGTGCAACATGGAGACTTCCAAGGAGGTGACCCATTCTTGTCCAAGCATACTTAACTGCAAAGGTTTGGGTGATCCCACATTTCTTTCTTTATTCAATATTTCAGAATGAAGATTGTACTCCACTAATAGCTAAAGATAGAACTTTAACATTTTCTTTAATGGATGAAGATTGGAACTGCTATTGTTGCATAGCATGTCACGAGCTAAGCTTGTTCAGGGCATTATGTTTGCTTATGACTGCTTATCTCGTGTGCTTAGGATGAGTTTCTATCATGTAAATACTAATGTAGGGTTATTTTCTACTAGTAGTGTCTTTGTATGCCAAATAAGGTAGTATGATTCCTCGGTCACTTCGATGTTTCCTAATGTCAGGATGATAATTACATACAAACCTCTTTAGGGGGAGGGTGAGTGTTTATCAATCATTGTAAAACTCACTAGCAATTGTTAACGTGCTTAGCCTACTTGCTTCCCTCGCTAAGTACACAATGTCAACGGAGGATTTGTTAATGAATTATGTTTGCTTCAATATTTACTGCTTGCTTGCCACAACTCATGAATTGATTACTGTTTCCGCTGCTATTTGAATGAATGCTAATGAAAGTGTTTCGTGGATGAATGTTGGTAAACGATAGACTGGCTAGTTAAAATAAGAGTGTTTTAGTTAGCGCCGCACGACCTTTCACAACGGTGTGAAAATAGTCGGACTGTGACACTTGGTATCAGAGCCAAGGCTCAGTTGTTACGAGAATTCAGTTACCTTCGTTGTGGGATTTTGGAAGCTTTAGTAATTGACCATGGAACCAAACAATGCTGAAAGACTCGGTGCACTGGAAGCACAGGTTGAAGAGACAACCAACGATATGGCCAACGAGATGGCCCAACTGAGGGGACTTGTTGATGAAGTGATGGGATCACAGCAGCATCAAGCAAGTTTGACAAGTGAAATGTCAGAGGACTTTCACCACACTGTGGAAACTTTGTAGGCCCGGATGGCTGATCTGGATGCAAAGGTGAATCTGATGGTTCTTGCTATGGGGAACTCCAACACTCCGGGAGTTAGCAAGACCAAGGTGCCAAAACCCAGGATGTATGGGGGTGCCCGAGATGCCAAGGAGTTTAAGAACTTCTTGTTTGATGTGGAGCAGTACTTTCGGGTTGTGAGGATGGCCTCAGAACAGACAAACGTGAATACTGCAACCATATACTTGATTGGTGATGTCAAATTGTGGTGGCGTACCAAGTACAGAGAAATTGAAAATGGAAGTTGTGTAATTGATTGTTGGGCAGACTTGAAGAGAGAGCTCAATGCCCAATTCTTTCCTGAGAATGTTGAATATAATGTAAGGAGAAAACTGAGAGATCTCAAGCATACGGGGTTGATCTGGGAATATGTGAAACAATTTTCTGCTTTGATGTTGGATATTCGGGATATGTCGGAGAAGGACAAGTTGTTCTATTTTTTAGAGGGGATGAAACCATGGGCAAGAACTGAACTTCATAGGCAAAGGGTTCAAGACTTGTCAACTGCACAAACTGCTGTAGAACGCTTGACGGACTACGCTGGTGATGAGACCGTTTCGTCCAAACGGTTTTGCGAAGAGGGAAATAGTTGAAAGTCTTTGAAGAATGGCAAACCCAAGAGTAGGGGAGCCGACTCTAAATCATCAACCTCAAAGAAAGCTTCGTTGTCTCAAGGGTTCAACACACCCAATGAAAAGGGGAAGAGTAAAATTTCGTGCTACTTGTGTAGTGGGCCTCATAGAGTTTTTAAGTGCCCTCACAAAGCATCACTTAATGCTTTACAGACTTCCATTGCAGAGCAGGCAATAGAAGATGATGAGGAAGAGGATGATGCCCCGAGGATGGGTTCGGTGCGGCTGGTGAGCGCATTGGAAAAACAAGAAAAAACACCAAAAGTTACACAAGCAAAAGGGTTAATGTTTATGGACTTGAGTATAAATGGGAAGAGTACTCGCGCTATGGTGTATACGGGGGCTACTCATAATTTTGTTTCGCAGTTGGAAGCATGGAGATTCAACTTATCCTTAGAGAATGATACAAGACGCATGAAAGCAGTTAACTCTGTAGCCTAGCCTACTCTGAGAGTAGCCAAGCAAGTGATTGTAAAACTTGGACAGTGGGAAGGTCATGCGAATTTCACAGTAGTGCCATTGGATGACTTTCCAGTCATTCTAGGAATGGAGTTCCTAAGGGGGACGAGGGCAGTGCTGATGCCTTCGGCTGGTTCCTTGTGTCTGATGGGACATCACTTGTGCATGGTGCAAGTCGTTGCAACGAAAGGAGACGAGAAGTCCCTTTCAGCCATACAACTCAATGAGGGATTGGGTCAAGGTGAGCAGACACGTCTAGCCACGGTGGTGGTAGACAAAGAAGTAGGCCAAGAGTTGGAGCCTACGACCATCCAAGCGGTGTTGGATGAGTATAAGGAGGTGTTGCCGGATAAGCTGCCTCACAATTTGCCTTCACAACGGATTGTAGAGGATGAGATCGAGTTGTTATCAGGAGTCAAACCACCTACCCATGTCGGATTGTGCCTCAAGAGATAGTAGAGTTGGGGAAGCAACTTGATGAATTGGAAGCGGGATGTGTTCGCCCTTCCAAAACACCGTTGGGAGCATCTGTGTTGTTTCAGAGGAAACATGAAGAGCATCTACGGAAGGTGTTCGACAAGCTGAGGGGAAACAGTTTGGATATGAAGAAGGAGAATTTCTCTTTCGCTCGGCGAAGCAACAAATTCCTTGGTCAAGTGGTTGAACAAGGTCGTATCCGGAGGGGTATGGAGAACGTAAGGATGATTCAAGAATGGAAGATCCCCACGACGGTGAAGGAGTTGCATTCCTTTCTTGGCCTTACAAAATACTGTAGGAAGTTCGTTGAGGGGTATTCGTGGAGAATGACTCCAATGACAGGACTACTGGGAAGGTATTATTGGCCGCACACGCGGGATGATGTGGTTGATTTTACCAAAACTTGTCTCATTTGCCAACAAGAAAAGGGGGAGTGGAAGAAGTATGGTACTTTCATGGCCGCACCAAAGTACTGTTCGACAGAGGAGACGACACAATTGTTCCTTGTGACTATTGTGAAACATTGGAGTGTTCCCGAAGTTATTATTTGTGACCAAGATTTAATGTTCACTGACAACTTCTTGACAGAGTTTTCAGGATATTCAAGTCACATCTTGACATCTCTTCGAGTTATCACCGATAGATAGACAAATAGATGAAAAGATTCAGAGAGCTACTAGATGAGTACTTGTGCCATTGTGTCAACGACAACTAGAAGAATGACGTGCAACTACTTGATGTGGCTCCATTCTGTGGCAACGCTCAAAGGCGCTTAACAACCAACAAGAGCCCTTTTGAGCTTGTTACAGGCCAGCTGCCGCTGATACCTCACACAGGGGGTGAGCCGTACAGACGAAAGAGTCCCAGGGCGTACATCTTCACCAGTGAAGGGAGACAGAATGCAGAGTTTGCCCAAGCCTATCTGGAGAAAGCTTCTGAGCAGATGAAGAAGTGGGCAGATAAGGGGAGAAGACCGCAATTTCATGTCAGCTGCCTCAAGCCATTCAATGCCAACACCAATGACCTGAGCAGAAGTCAGCCCAATAGAGCAGAGATGAAAACGGTGCAACCTGACAGACATGACGTTAAAGAGATCCTTGTAGACAAAAAGTTCACATCCTCAAGGAAGAAGCGGCAGAAGTTCCTAGTGAATTGGAAATGCCAGAAATCAGCTGGATTTCTACGGAAGATATTCAACCGTTCGTGGACAAATTTGAAGTGTACCTATCGCCAAAAGTCTACGAGGATGTCGACCACATAAGTGGGGGAGAACGTCATGAGCTAAGCTTGTTCAGGGCATTATGCTTGCCTGTGACCGCTTATCTCGTGTGCTTGGGATGGGTTTCCTTCATGTAAATACTAGTGTAGGGTTATTTTCTGCTAGTAGTGTCTTTGTATGCCAAATAAGGCAGTATGACTCATCGGTCACTTTGATGTTTCCTAGTGTCAGGATGATAATTACATAAAAACCTCTTTAGAGGGAGGGTGAGTGTTCATCAATCATTGTAAAACTCATTAGCAATTGTCAACGTGCTTAGCCTACTTGCCTCCCTCGCTAAGTACATAATGTCAACGGAGGATTTGGTAATGAATTACGTTTGCTTCAATGTTTACTGCTTGCTTGCCACGACTTTCATGAATTGACTACTGTTTTTGTTGCTATTTGAATGAATGCTAATGAAAGTGCTTTGTGGATGAATGTTGGTAAACGATAGGCTGGCTAGTTAAAACAAGAGTGCTTTAGCTAGTGCTGCACGGCCCTTCACAACGGTGTGAAAATAGTCGGACCGTGACACATAGGCAATCCAATGATGGGGATTATTCTTGTTGTTTAATTACGCAATAGGATTTTCATATTGTACATTTGTACAATTGGTGAACAGTCTCATATTATTACTGACATGCTTTACTATTGCTGACATCCTCTGTGGATTTGTGTCTGTTTCCTTTTGATACCATAATGTGATAGTTAATATATTATTGAGCAAACTGTTACAGAACTTTTCTTTTGGTGAAAATTTACTGTCAGGATCAAGCAGGTCGGGGCAAAGTATCAGGACAGTCAGCCTATGGTGGAGGTTCATTTTATACAACAGTGAGATCTCACACCCTCCTTCCTTTTTTTTTTTTCATTCTTTCCTTCGTAGTAGTAGCAGTGTTATGTGCATCTGCTATTCCTCTGATAGGGATAGTTGGCATAGCTGCCATTTGTACACTTTCCATTTTCTCGTATTAAAGATGTAGCTCAATGCATGCTTAATTTGCATAAAATTTATTTTTAGTTCTAACATATTCCACATGCTTGGTTTTACTCTTTACTTGATTTCTCACTTCTTGTTATTTTCCTGACATTTATAGAATCCGGGCAGCGTTCCCTCTGCTGCAAACTCAAGGCTTGCTCCACTTCCACATGAGCCTGCAGATTTTGCCTATGATCGTGGTGCAACAATTGACATCCCCCTTGACACTGCTAGTTCAAACTATCAGGTTGGGAAAACTGCCTCCATGTTTGCCATTTGTATTTTCTTCCATGAACAGAAACCTTAGTTTCTCTAATTATAATTTGTTTCAAATTTAAGGATTTAAAAAAGAAAGAGAAGGAACTTCAAGCGAAGGAAGCTGAATTGAGGAGGAGGGAACAGGTATCTGCACATTTGAACTATGCTTCCGTTGGTATTTTTCGGTACATTCTTCAGTATGGGTTGCCATTGAACATTAAAGTTGCTCCATTTACACTGAACTTGTCTTTCTATTTATCACAATACGGTTATTGAACCTAATTTAAGTTGTTTGAGTCTATAAAAGTTAATCATACTTCATTAAAAAATGGTTGTGAGCCAATAATGTAGGAGTAATGAACCATATCTATGTGGATGTTACTGTTGAATATGTTTCCTGTTAAAATCTATGTTACTGTTGAATATCTATGTTACTCTAATTATGCGTGTAAAATATTTCTCTGTTCCTTTTAACTCATTTTCGGTGAAACTTTAATAATTTTTGTATTCTCCAATTATGAGAATCTGGATATGGGTGTGCCCTTTTGAAGCTGATGTGGTGTATGACATGATGACTTCAAAATGAATTGAACTGCAAGCCTGCAGCAGTGGTTGTTGTTCAAAATCTGCCAAAAAATGGTAAAATAGAGGCATATGCGCCATGCATTTTTTTATTGCACATTGCTCACTTTGTTGATTTGTATGCAGTTGGATGGTGTATTTTATTTTTAATTTTATCTCTGATCTTATATCTTTATAGTATGGGTCTAATTACATTTTCACAGCTTATGCTTGCTGAATTAACAATCATTATCTGATTTTTGTATGCTACACAGGAAGTGAAGCGGAAAGAAGAAGCTGCAGCACGAGGTGATTTTTGTTGCTAAGGCTGATTACTTATGGAGCACATGGATTTTTAGTGTTAATTGAGTCAGTCCTTTGGATTTCTTATTGGGATTTCAATAGTTCATTGGTTTCAAATGGGTCAGTAGTTTTCTGGGATATGCAGGAATACAAACATTTTACTTTTTTTTTTTTTTTTTGGGAAGGGTATTCTTAACATATTAGAACATCACATGTCTAAATTATGTTTAGTATTGACTGATTTGATTCTATTCTATGTCATGCTCTTAGTTCTGCTGAGCAAATAATAAAACTGAGAGCTCTGTGTTTTTTTTGGTAGCTGGAATTGTCCTTGAGGAGAAAAATTGGCCGCCATTTTTCCCCATTATCCATCATGATATTGCAAATGAAATACCGGTTTATCTACAAAAATTGCAGTATGTGGCATTTACAACATTATTAGGTATGTCAACCTTTTCTTGCTTGCAGGGCTTTCCTATATTATGATTTTTTACTAATTTATTAATTGTTGGAGCTCTGCGTGCGTGCAAAGTTTACATGCATTTAAGTTCTTGGATATGTTAAAATTGGTTATTTTTTCTAATGATGCCGGACAGCATCAAGACCTGCAGCTATGAGAAAAATGTAGGAGAGAAGAAGGGTAGAGGAAGCAGGAAGAAGGAAGAAAGGAGAGAGGAGAAACAAGGGGAAATCACTTGCTCAGTTTAATTCAAATTCATTAGCAACTACTCCTACATGGCTTTCACCAACTATTTATAAGAAAGCCCCTTTACACATGAAATTACACAAATATCCCTAAATTACATGAAACTGCTAACATACCCCTGACATACACACATAAACAAGCCTGCAAATATACATATTATACTAATTAAACTAAAGACACATTTAGTTATTAACTAAACCCAACAATCCCTTAACCTAATTCTTTTGAATTATTTTCCAATAAGGATCTTCCCATGGTCTTGCTTCTTAAAAGGGGCTTTAGCCTTCTGCGCAACTTTATCCAGATAGAAAGGACTAGGGTTAAGAGATTTAGTTAGATGGGGGAAAAAAGACTTAGAAGAAAAAAGACCCAAAGAGCCCCTGATCCAAAGCGTAGCAACCCCCCTCTCATTAGGATTGGAAGAGTTCATAACACACAACAGGCAAATGAACTCTTCTCTCTCTCCCTCTCATTGAGACTTTGAAAAAATAAGTCCCAAGATACGATGCCTCACTTAGAAGAATAGAAATCTGAAGCTGGTGAATTATGAATGGAAGACAGTCTATAATCTAACAAACGAGGCACTAAAGATTCAAATTGGGGCATTTGAAACTAAAACTGGTCAATTTATTTTGTTTTTTTTAAAATATTTTTTGTGCACTTGAATTATGAATAACTATATATCTATTACTTGTAGCTATTCATATGCATACTCTATTATGTATTTGTATTCCAAAGGTTCGGTAAGCAAATCATTTTTATTAGCTGTTTTTACATGTTTATATATTGGTTGTATTTCATAGAACTTTTCCAATTTGGTTTGATGAGGTTATAGTAGCGATGAATGTAAAAGTTCATTATTTTTTCAGTTAGCTAAGCAGGAAAGGGAAGTGATAATAAAATGTTCAACTTCATTAGATAGCTTCATGGTAGGCTCGTCAAGGCTTGGGTCTTTAACTACCAAAAATAATATTTATAAAATCTAATTACTCCCAAGTTTAGTAGAAAGTGGAGGAAGTCGGGTATCGATCAATGGGGATTAGAATGTAGTTATCAACCAGTTCTAAATTAGTTTATTAAAGCTTTGCATAAAAAAAATAAGTGCAGAGGTGGAGTTTTTCTAACAGTCCTGATGAAAGCATGTAAAATCTAAAGTACCCTAGTCGTACAAAGCAATGCTTAGATATGAATCAGATGCTGGACACCGTGCCTCTGACTATGTTCAACTAGATATACATAAGAGTACTAACCCGAAATTCTCAGGCCAAAGCAGGAGAGGGTCATTCGAGGGCACAAGGTAGCAAGGGTGCACCAACCGTCCGGAGCACGGTCGGGAACCGGAGTATATCTTGTTTCAACGATCACATGAACACCTCCGCGGATCCATAGCCAACTACTTCTACTTGGCTGGAACTGTAGTAGTGCTTATCCTTATATGCTATCCTTCATCATAATCAAAGCAGTAAAGAAAACAGTAAATTGAAAGCATGTAAAAATCATCCTTTGGTATTCGAGTTGTCTCTCACAAACAACTGTCCGTGCAACGAAATGACTGTCTAATCTACTTAAACAATACAAGAGCGCCGCTAGTTGTCACAGGCTGTCGAACACCTCTTGCACCATCCAAAACTGGTATTGAAATCTATTCTAACTATTATACATTGACTCTAAATAGTGTTCTAGGTCTGTCACTAACCTAAAATTGGCCAAATAGGGACCCAGAGCTCATGTTCATAGCGAATATTTATAGGCTTTAGGGTTTACAAAGTTTGGTTTTCAGTTTAGAAAAGTTTGCAGCGAATCTTGCATGGAAGATCGTCGCTGTCGACCAAGTCGCTCCTATGCTTCCCTTGTGTGGGCCTTGGTCGAGACTCACGGGAAATCAGGAATTTGAATCTGCAGTGTCTTCGACTAAGTTGCACGTTAGGGTCTTGTTGGTCGAGTTGATGGTCGAGACTTGCAGGATCTCGCTCTTTAGCAAATCTTGAGAACTCGACATAGTCGCCCCTCAAGGTTTCTTGGTCGACCACTGGGTCGATGCTCGTGGTATTTCTTGGCTCAGGAGAATTCAGTATCTCGCCTTAGTCGCCCCTAAGGGTTACATGGTCAATCATTTGGTCGGCCCTTGCAGCATTTCGATCTCAGTCTGAACTTTGGAGTCTGCAGTGGAAGACTAGGTCGCCCCTTATGTTGTTGGTACTCCTTTAGCTTCTTATATGCCTAACTCCTTGGTTTTAACCTGTATTTCCTGAAAAGACCAACAAACCTTACATAGCTCCGAACAATAACAATGGGTAAATACATAATAAAGTGAGGATAAATAAAGGTAAATGAGGGTCTAAAATCATACATTATAGGGACTCATCACTTCATCACCCAAATTTGTGTTGGTGTCCCACATTGACCTTGCCAATGGGCTAGTTGGCATCTTCATATTTAAAACTTTCATCTTTGTCTTTCTTGTGTTTCTTGAACTGATACTTGAGCATATGGAGCTTATTACCAAGGGATATAAATTGGGTAGGTATTTAGATTTATTAGCTAATTTTATTCCATGCTTTAGAGGTACTTTAGAATTCTGAGGTGGAAATTTTAGACCATTACATGCCATTGTTTGGTAATTTTCCAGTTGTCAAAGAAATAAATATGTATTATACGATAACTTGTTTATATTTATAAATTTATGTATTTTTAGAATGTTGTGACTTGTGACAAATACTAGCTGTATTGCTTGGGATCACTTGTGGTTGGTGCCAATGGCCAAGCCGATAGTATTGGTGGGTATAAATAATTTGTAGTTGCCTTAGTATTGCTGGATGATTCACGAATGAATAGCATTGTGGATTTTTTTATTTATTTATAAAAGAATGGGATGTATTGAGAGAGAGAAATTACATTGTAGGCAAGGACAAGAATTTACAGACATTACCCAAGAAAACCCCTCTTTAAACCCTTCCTGTCATAATTCGCTGAACACTTTAAATTTTCTAATTCCCTCTGACCCTTCTTGAAGATTTTCCTTAGAAACCTCCTCAATAGGGAAGGGCAAAATTCCCTGAAAAAATCAACTTCTAGTGGCTATCCATTGGGTAGTTGCTGTCCCAAAATATCAGGACATTTTCTGAGGGATGACCCCTGAGATTAGCCATTTGTAGCCTATTTTTTGAACTACATCTTCTTTGAGGAAAGGTGGGGGGGGTGTTTACAATCTAGTCATCTACTCTAGTGTCATTTCTAGTGCTTGGCTGAGTTCACTGCAGGAGGAGGATTTAGGAAGTCCAGGATCAGCTTTACTGTTAATCAGAAGCAACTCAATCTGTTGGACAGACTAATTTATTTGGGCGTGCTCCCACTTGTAGATGATGTTGTCTTTGAGAGGGTGGGAAAAAGGATGTATTTATCTTTTCTATTTCATCATAAGTCATGCTACCTTTGTTAGGTAGTTTATTTTGACTGTTTATGTTTGATTGTTGGTGTGAATGCTTCTTGCTGTTTGCATATCTAAAATGCTTTAAAATAGGTCTTTCAAAAGCGCCAACATTCACTGTAAAATTTGATCTTATGCAGGATTGGCACTGGCTCTTACGTGGAATGTTATAGCTGTTACTGCTGCATGGATCAAAGGAGAAGGTTAGTTTGGATTTGGGAATGGTTCCGATGGAAATGCTGTATCTGTCATTATGGGTCTGATACCATAAAAGGTGACTTGATTTATGTACATTTGATTTTAGGTGTAAAAATATGGTTCCTTGCCATTATCTACTTCATAGCAGGGGTTCCAGGAGCCTATGTGTTGTGGTATCGCCCGCTATATCGTGCTTTCAGGTATGAGTTGTTTTTAATATAAAAACCTTTTGTTTTATTATATTTTCCAGTTTAGCTTCAAAAAACACCTAAAATTATGATGTGTCATTTTCTTAAGGGAAAACTTCATAATATGCTGCCTGCTTGTGAATAATGTTAGAGATTCATAAAGCAGCTAGCTAACAATTGAATGATGGGTGTGAAACTAAAGCTTTAAGTGTGCAATCATTTGGGCCAATGGTAGATCTGTTGCTTGTGAATCATGTTGGATGGGTGTGAAACTAAACCTTTAAGTGTGCAATCATTTGGGCCGATAGTAGATCTGTTTGGATGGCTGTGAAGTGTGAAGTGATATTGATGTAATTCCAGGAGAAGCTTGAATAATTGATTTGCATTATGAGACTGGATTGCTTTACATATACCATGCATCTCCTCAATAATAAAACCCTTCAGTGGTCCTGGAGTGTGTGTCAAATTGTTTATTAGTTTAAAAGAAATAAAAGTAGTGAATAATATTGCAAATGTAATTGTTTGAATAGCCTGTAGAAGTAACTTTAGCTTAGCAACACTTACATGTCTAAATTTGTCCTTGGATATACTATCCATGGACCATAAATGAGGAAAGGTTGAAAGGGATGTTGCTTCTAGGAATGGATAGAACAAGGACATTTGCTTTTCGTGGATGCTAAGTAATTTTAGAATTGCTTTTGGAGTATTGTGTGATTCTGGAATTACTTCGGAGTCTAGTGTAATGGTAGGATATTAAAGATTCTCGACTGGTCCTTGACCCTGGATAGGGGACTGGATTGGTCCAACCAATAGCATGGTTTGGATACTGGAAATGATAATATATATATATATATATATATATATAAAATTTTAATTTTTAATATACCAAAAAAGTCTGAACTCCTACTTTATGAGGTCATTTATATGAATTCTGTCCCACCATTTTGCATGATCTAGGGTAATATCCTTAGAAAGAAAGTTTAAGGTGCTGGAAAATCCTTATCGCACTGGTACAAATTATCCAATGTTTACTCCACTCTGTCCTACAAACTCTATTGTCAACTTATTCCCTCTTTTTTCACGTGAATACTGCAAGTTCCTGCACCAACTGTTTTCTTGTCGTCTAAAGATGTTATGCCTAGCTTGCCACTAATGTGTTCACTAGTATTATAGTTCTCAAATGTCCTAGCATTTTCATTTTTGTTACATTTACCCCATGGACATTAGCCATGGGCACACCCATTGTGCATGCTGTGCAACTTTCAGTAGTCACGGATATGTGCAAGAATGTGCATGAACATTAAGTTTGGGCAGCTATTGGTAGTGCTGGGTGATTATGAAGAGGATTTGCGTTTACTAATTTGCCCATAATGTGAAAATTTCAAGACTTGTTGCCATTTAAGATTCATTTGCTTGCTTATATAATGTCGTGCTGAACATGTTTGTGGATAATATGCTTTTGTTCAATGACATTTTAATTCTACATGCAGGAATGAAAGTGCTTTAAAATTTGGATGGTTTTTCCTGTTTTATTTGGTAAGCTCTCCTAGATCTTTATTTGTATATCTGCTATATATTTTATGATGCCTTGGAGGATATCGAATTCATTCTCCTCAAATACAGCTTCACATTGGCTTCTGCATCCTTGCCGCTGTTGCTCCTCCAATAGTTTTCAAAGGAAAATCTCTTACGTGAGTTCTCTATGGCAATCTAAATTTCTTACTGAGTATATGGTTATTGTTTCTAATGCTTTGTTGGTCTGGAGGGGATTTGAATGCAGAGAGATGGAAAGTGTTAACTTTGCAGCTCCCTTGCACTTGGTTGCACTCAGAAATTATTAAAATAAATGAGAATAATGTTTACTTTCTGTCTATGATGGATTCGTTTGGAAGTATAGAAAGTGGGTTTGTGGGGTTGTATGGTATTACTGATGCCTCATATTCGGTGAACTTACTATGCATGTTATTGTACTAAAAAAATTATTGGCTCCTTTGCATTTTATGACATCTGAAGTTTTAAGTACATCATCTGTCAATTGGGCCCAATGCAACAGCATCAGTTGTAGGATTTTCCATGAAACCTCTTCCTTTGGTACTTTACAATCATTAGCCTTTTTTGGCCGTGGCCACATCTACAACAGTTAGATCTGATGCGTTTGCTAGAGATCTGAGTGCAACATCTATTTTATTAGTTCTTTCCTGATCATCATATATACTAAAAAAAATCAACTTATTTTACTCATGCTAATGATGGATCCTGGTTTTCTGTGTAACAGTGGTATCCTGGCTGCAGTAGATGTTTTTGGTGACCATGCTTTGGTTGGGGTAAGTACAATTCCTGCTTCGTTCCAGCGTCTTTTCTGCTGTTATTGATCCTTAAATCATTGCGAAATGCTTTAACCGTATGTTCGAAAATTTGGATTTCGAACCTTCGGTTTGGATTTGTGTGGATTTGGTTAAAATGCTCTTCATAAAATTGTACTGAGTTTTGTCCAAATCCAAGCAATTCTTAATCTGAAATCTCAAATCTATGCCCCAAAACACAATTTAAAGAATTATTTAAGCTTGAATCGAGTACTTGGGAATCTAGTCATTGTAGAGCTTGTGTTGCTGGAAAGAATTTGTTATTGTAATTACTTTTTTTATTATTTCCTCTTCTCCAGCTTTTTTTGTTGCTGTAAAGCTTAATATCATTAATCTATTTCCTCCTGGCTTACAGATCTTCTACTTTATTGGATTTGGAATATTCTGTGTTGAGACAGTGCTCAGCATCTGGGTTATTCAGGTCCAATTTATACTTTCTCCTCTCTCTCTCTCTCCCCAGTGGACAAGAACACTTTCTGCTGCATCAGCCATCATCTCTTCATTTCTGCGAATTCACATTTATGTCCATTTTGTTGCAGCAAGTGTACATGTATTTCAGAGGCAGCGGGAAAGCTGCGGAGATGAAGCGCGAGGCTGCCAGAGGAGCCATGAGAGCAGCCCTGTGATACCAATGTTGAAACCACTTCAAGCAGCAGCAAGATTGTATGTCATGCTTCGGCACGCCTGTTCATAACTTGTTTTGAGTGCCAGTTTGGTTTTTGATGTATTTTGATAGCACATGTGATATGATTAGGAGACTTGACAAAGCAAGGGCTTGGTACAGACGTGCTCAAACCATACGTGTATTTGTTAATCATACTGGTATCTTAATTTTATGAGTTATTTTTACATTTTTTTGGCAGTCTAGTGTTTACCAAGGGTTAGTCGAGCTTGCTAGCAATTTGGATTCTATTCATTCTATTGCTCTACATGCCTTGATTTTAAGTTGAGTTCCAAAGATGCAAATGGTTTGGCGTGTTGAGTTAAGAGTTTGGGCAAAGGACGCTCACCCCACGAGTTTGACAAAAAGATAGATTTCTCTTGATGTTTTAAAAATAACACAAATCTCTCCTAAGGTTTTAAAAAAATCGGGGACTTCTCCTAAGTTTGCCTAAAAGATATAATTTTTTTCCTAATCTTTTTTATAAATTTTTAGGGGAGGCATGTGTCTTTTTTACAATCCTCATGGCAGGTCCAGGAAATTTTTGGAATGTCATTGTTTTAATGATGAGTTGAATCAAAATTTTGTTCATAAATTTGATATATTATTTATTTATTTTTTTATTTTCGTTGATAACTAAATATAAAAAATGCGAATTCCTTGATATTTTCCGTTTACTTCCTTAGTGTTTTTCGAGTTCGAAATAGAGCCTAAAGAATTCCAAAAATCAAATGTCAAGGAACATTTACGAGATTCATGAGACTTCGTGGGATATCTAATATCTTTTTAGAATTTCTAGGAATGTTCATGGTATTTTTGAGACCTTTAGGGAGTTTCTCATATTTTCCCCTTAAATTTATAACTTTATATAATTGAAATGAAAGTTTATATAAATTGTATTGCAATTTAACTAAATTTGTTTAAGTCTAAACTCTAACTTGAATTTGAGGGTAGAGTTTAGATTTTTAAATTTAAATTTTTATAAATTAAACAAAGCAAAATACAAATTTGTATTTTATTTTCAGATTCATATGCAAGTCCGGACTTGAAATATGTGCTTCTAAACACAACCAAAAGTTATTTAAAAATGTGAATTTCAAGTTTAGATTTAAATTTGGGTAACTTTGTCAATTTAATACAATTTTTACTACAATTTCTCTAACATTATGCCCATTAATTATATCAATTTGATATGTTTAAATTTTCAATTTAAAATTTGATAAGATCTTTGAACAAGAATTTTAACAAACATGAATATGAAACTTTAAAACAATTAAAATTTTAAAAAGTAAAATATACTTTAGTAGAACTTTTAAAACTCGATAGTATAATTCACACATTTGTTAAAAGAGTGAAAATAATATACAATGATCTTTTCTTCAAAATTTTTTCATCTTAAGGGTCAGTTTGAATCAAGGTTTTTGTTTGGGGGTCAAAGAATAGGAAAATAGGGAGAAAATTATTATTTTTTTTGTGTTTTTGTTATCTATTAAATACTATTAAAAATGAAAATTTATTTTTATATGACTAAAAAATTAAGAAAAGTTAAATATTAATGATGCAGAAAATAAAATTTTTGTTTGTAGATTTAGTCTAATTCTTATTTTCTTTCCCACTTTCTTTGATAACCAAACATAAAAAAATGTGGATTTTTTAATATTTTCTTTCCCTTCCCCTAATAGTATCCGAGTTCCAAGTGGAGCCTAAGGGTCAATTTAGATAAAAGATTTTGATTGGAAAAAGAAAAGGAAAGAAAAATAAAGAAGAAATTTATTTTCCATTATATTTTTCCCTCCATCAAATACTACTAAAAATCATATTTTTGTTCATTAATTTGTAAACTTCTTCATTTTCTTTCTTACTTTTCTTCAAAACAAAACATGAAAAGTGAATTCCTTCATATTTTCTGTTCCTTTTTCTAAAATTTTTCAAGTTCCAAACATAGCCTAAAAGAAACTTATCCAATGAAATGAAAAAAAAAAGAAGGTATATCTAGCATATTATTCTATTCGTAATTGAACCAATACAATGCGCCACACCATAATTGTTTAGTCCAATGAAAAAAAAAATCTCATGTAATGTACAAAAATTACAAAATATAGAGAAATTATTAATGTTGCATTTGGGAGTATGAATTTAAGATCTTGAATTTGAATTTAGATAAATTTGAGCAAATGTTAATACAATTTTTTTATAACATCTTATCTAAATTTAATACAAATCTAAAGCGAAAGTCTCTCCAAGTATAAAGTAAGTGTATCCAGGATTTATATATTAAGCTTTACAATCCAGCTGCATACAAGGAGGCATTTTCACAAATAGCTGGTGTGCAGGAATCTGCTTCTGTATAATTTGTTATTGCTGTGTATTTTTAATATTCCCTTTTTCTGTTTATCCACAACGTTATATATATATATATATGCAATCATCAAAGAGAATGTGTGCGAGAAGCATTTCAACAAGTCTCTATTTCTTCCTTCATTTTTCCATTGACGACTCCTCTTTCAACATGGTATCAGAGCCACAGACCTCTAGTCTCTCCGATCCTCCTTCAATGGCAGCTAGTCTGTCTTCTTCCTCTTCCACTCACTTCTCTGCTGCTCCATGCTTCTCTCACATAATCACCACCAAACTCTCCACCGACAACTACCTGCCGTGGAATGTCCAAATTTCAGCTTATCTTCGTGGACAAGATCTTTTCTCTTTCGTTGACGGTTCTTCCACCCCTACCTCAGAATTTCTTCCAAATTCTTCCCAATCAAACCCAAAACCCAATCCCGACTATCATTCTTGGAGGCGTACTGATCAATTGGTTCTCAACATTTTATTCTCCTCCCTCTCAGACTCAATTCTCGGTCACGTACTGTCCTGCAAAACAGCTCATCAGCTTTGGACCTCTCTTTCGTCCATGTTTTCATGTCAAGCTTACACCAAAGAGTTTCATATCCGGTTCCAACTCAAAAATCTCTCACGTGGTGTTGCTTTTCAATGCCTCCAGCGCTTTAATCACTCATATTAGTATGAAGCTCCTAGCAATTTCTCTGCACACTACACAGCTCAGACTTCAATTTTTGATTCGGTTTGGTACCCTGATTTTGCAGCCACTCATCATATTACAAATGATCTTTCTAACCTGAATTTATCTTCTGAGGCATATGTAGGTAGTGAGACCATATGGGCAGGTGATGGCAATGGAATTCCAATCGGAAACTCTGGTGATACTTCCCTCTCCCGCAGCTTCTCTACATTTCTTTTTAAGAATATCTTGCATGTTCCATCCATCACTAAAAATTTGGTGTCTGTTCTTCAATTTTGTGTTGATAATTCTTGCTATTTTGAATTTCACTCCACTCATTTTTGTGTGAAACACAAGGCAACGGGGAACACCCTTCTCACTGGACCAACCCGGTCTCTCTACCATGTTCCATTTGCTACAACCATTCCATCATCTCCATCAACCCATATTGGTGAACGCACCTCCATGGATCAATAGCATTGAAGGCTTGGTCACCCTTCTTTAACCTCGGTCTCTTAAGTCCTACAGTCCAAGAACCTTCCATTATCTCCCACTAATTATGTGTTTCAATGTTCCGAATGTCCCCCAAAAAAATGTCTCAGTTTCCTTTTTCCTCAAAGCAGGTCCATTATACCAGGCCCTTACAATTGTTATTTGCTGACCTATGCGGTCTAGCTCACTATGTCTCACGAAATGGCTATAAATATTAATTTTTATTTGTGGACTTTTTTACACGTTTCACTTGGATTTTTCCCATCAAATCAAAGTCGGATGTCTTCTAAATTTTTACCTCCTTTTTATCATTCATTGAAAGACTTGTTAACACCAAACTCATCACCTTACAAACAGATGAGGGAGGTGAGTTTCAACCCCTCACCACTTTTTGAAAACAACTTGGCATTACTTATAGATTCTCATGCCCCCACACTCACCAACAAAATGGCCTCATAGAAAGAAAGCATCGTCACACTGTAGAAACGGGTCTTGCCCTCTTGGCTCACTCATCTCTTTCGTTCTCTTATTGGCCTAAAGCTTTTGAAAATGCGATTTTCCTGATCAATCTCTTACCCACCCCAGTCCTAAAGAACAATTCTCCTTACTCCTTGATCTATCATCAAGAGCTCGACTACAAATTTCTAAAAGTTTTTGTGTGACGACCTGCTTAATTTTCACATTTTTTTTCCATATTACAATATCACAAAGTTCAGCAGATTATAATCCACCTGGACCCGTGGGTACCAGGGATACATTAGAATCACATCACGGAAGCCTATGCAGCAGGAAACATAAATCATAAACACCTCATTATACCATACATCACAATACTAGAGTTACTACAATCATTGTATATATATATATACACTCAATATACAACCCAAAAGATGTCTTAGGGTCATTTCCACATAATACATCCGACCCTATCAAAATACTACCCTTCTGGAATGGCAGATCAACCGTACTAGATCAGCGGAGCTTTACTCGCGCTCCTATGAGGGGCTCTTGAAATGTTTATAAAAGTCGGGGTGAGACACCTCTCAGTAAGGAAAATAAACTAACATTAGTGTGTGGCAATATGAGCATTTCCGTGATCTATATAAAATCATATATAAGCATATCAGTATAACTGTTTGTATCATATCTGGGAAACATATATTTTCAAATCATTGCAGAACATACATGATTTTCATAAATATAATTCATCTCGTATAACATAATATGAAAACAATTCTGATAGATTAGCGGACTGTTATCATGTATTACCCCCACATGACTGGGTTGTGTGACCTGAAAGTGGGACCTGACAATGGTTGGCCGGCCACTACCAAGTCAAAAGTACAGTCTGTAAGTTTGATGGGTCTGCCAGACCTGGTCCGTACACTAAGGGCGCTCACACACTTCTTAAAAACCATATCGACGATTCAATCTCACACCACTCCGTACAGCGGCGTTAACACAAATATCATGATCATGATGACCATGGACACATAGCAATGGTACCATGCAAGTGCTAGCCTAGACCAAGCCAACCAAGTTCTGATATCATATAACATATACTGAAACTGTGATACATGGATATTTCATATCATTAATTATTAAATCAATCATATCATTTTTCATATATACGTATATCATGAAAATCATCGGCCTGTACGCCCGTATTTCACATTTTACCATAGCTCGGCCCGTATGTCGGCAAATCATATCCATAGCTCAGCCCGTACATTGGCAAATCATTTCCATAACTCGACCCATACACCAGCAAATCATATCCATAGCACAGGTTGACGCTGACAAATCATTTCCATAGCTCAGCCCGTACGTTGACAAATCATACACCACTTCGTACAACGGCGTTAACACAAATATCATGATCATGATGACCATGGACACATAGCAACGGTACTGTGTAAGTGCTAGCCCAGACCAAGCCAATCAGGTTCCGATATCATATAACATATACTGAAACTGTGATACATGGATATTTCATATCATTAATTATCAAATCAATCATATCATTTTGCATATATACATATATCATGAAAATCATCGGCCTGTACTCTGGTATTTCACATTTTACCATAGCTCGACCCATACACTGGCAAATCATATCCATAGTTCAGCCCGTACATTGGCAAATCATTTCCATAGTTCGGCCCATACACCGGCAAATCATATCCATAGCATAGGCTATGCGCTGGCAAATCATTTTCATAGCTCAGCCCGTACGTCGGCAAATCATATATATAGCTTGGCCCGTACGCCGGTAAACATATATATAAAAATCTCGGCCCGTATTCCGATTTTCATTATAGAAATCTGTATCAATAACACATTCCCAGAAAACAGTATTTCATAACAATTTCTACTCATGCCACATTAAACAGGTTATTCACATATTTAATATACCATCATTTTAATAGTATTTTCCTAAATATAAATCATATATAAATATATTTATTTTCCTGAAATCAAATGCTATAATACTATATAAACTTTTCATAAAATACTAGTTTAGTTTATCCCCTTACCTGTGTCCTGAAAAGGCCCCTAAATCAAACACTCCTGCACCCGCAGGGTTCCTTGTTCAACACCCTGAAAACAATATTCCCTAGAACTAAAGTTCAGTATTTCTACGCGTATTACACTTTCCACACCTATCAAATGGGCAAATACTGAGTAGAAAGCCTTACCTTGGATTTGGGATGGTTTCCAACTCAGCCCCACCGACGATCCGCTCCGGCAAACTTGTAGAGAACTTTTTCAGGAGCGTCATTGTGGCTTCAAGTCGTCCAACTGGCAAAAAATTGGCTCGAGATCTTAGAGAGAAGGGTAGGGAACTGATGGATGAGAGAGAAAGAGAGGTTCTGCGCAGAAAATGAACTGAAAAAACACACTTAACCCTATTTATATTGTGGGATTCGTCGATGAGCCACGTCACCTCGTCGATGAGTCCTGTAGAAAGTTCGTCGATGAACCTCAACCCTCGTCAACGAATTTTAGTCTTCCAAAAATCCTCTCTTGGTATTTTCTTGTCGACGAGACGGAACTTCATCGACGAGATCCTGAAGAACCCTCGTCGACGAAACCCTTATGTTCGTTGACGAGGCCTGAAAAATTTCTCGGGATTATCCCATCAAAAATGCAACGTCGTGACTGCCTCCTTCTGTTCCTATTTACAATCCCCTTTCTTTTTATTATTTAAATACCATTATTCTTCAGGTCGTTACATTTTGGGTGTGAATGTTGGCCCAACCTTCGATCATATTCCTCTCACAAGTTGAACTTCTGGTCCACATCATATATTTTCTTAGGCTATAGTCCAGCACATAAAGGCTACAAGTGTCTTGATCTAAACACAAATCGTATGAACATCTCCCGTGATGCCATATTCAATGAATATTCATTCCCTCTCTCCAAAACCAGGTCCAAACCAACTTCTTATCCATCTCCCTCCCAGCCGTCCCCTCTACCCATCTTCCCCTCCTTTATCTTAGTCCACATACAAGCACCCGTGTACCTCCATCTCCTATTATCCCCAGCCCAACACAATCTTCCTCCATCTCCAGCCCAATTCTCTCACCAACATTATCCCATTCCTCTGATATTTTCCTCGAACTCCCTCCATCCCTTGCTTTGACTAATCCTAACCCTTGTCTTATCCCATCTCGTTCCCTTAGCATCACTCGATCCCACACCAATTCATCTCGTCCATGAAGTTTTACCGATGGAACCATGCTATACCCTACTCAAAATTGTCTCACTGTCTCTGCAAGCGTTCTAGATGATCCTTCAAGTTTTTTCAAGGCTATCAAACACAAATGGAAGGAGGCTATGACCAAGGAATACGACGCTCTCATCTGGAATCAGGCATGGCCTTTGGTACTGCCTGTTCCTTATATGAATGTACTGGGATGCCATTGGATTTTTCGCACCAAAACCCAAGCTAATGGTTCTTTTGAGAGACGGAAGGCACGTCTTGTTTCAAAAGGGTTTCATCAACAACTTGGTGCTGACTTCCATGACACTTTCAGCTCAATTGTAAAGACCTCCACCATTTGGCTTATTCTATCCAATTCTGTCTCTCGTGGAGGGTGTTTGCATCAAATTGACATTGAAAATGCATTCTTACATGGTGTGCTCACTGATGATGTCTATATGCAGCAACCTCAAGGTTTTGTGGTTCCATCTCGGCCTACCCATGTCTGCAAGCTTGAGAGAGCTATCTATGGGCTCAAGCAAGCACCACGTGTGTGGTTTGCTCAATTAAGTGCCTAGCTCCTTGATTATGGTTTCATTGCATCTAGAGCTGACCCATCTCTATTTATTCTCAATTGCAATGATCTTCATATGTACTTGCTCATATATGTGGATGATATAGTCATCACATCCTCCAAACGGTTTGCCGTCGCTGATCTCATTCATGATTTGGGACTTGCCTTTCCAATAAAAGATTTTGGTCCTTTATCTTTCTTTCTGAGTATTGAAGTTGATGACACCGCTAATGGTCTTGTCTTATCCCAAAGAAAATATATCAAAAATCTTCTCAGCCGCAACAAAATGCTTCATGCCAAACCAATTTCATCACCAATGGCTGCCTCCCTAAAATTGTCCAAATCAGATACCCTAGATTTTGAGTGTGTTACTCTATATCACAACATTGTTGGAGGCCTACAATATCCCTCCATTACAAGACCAGACATTTGGTTCTCAGTCAAAAAGGTCTATCAATTCATGCATTCCCTAAAAGCATCTCATTGGAGTGCGGTGACGCGCATTCTTAGATATTTAAAAGCCACCATAAATGATGGGTTTTTTTTTTGCCTCCAAATCAAGTCTCACTCTCCAAGCTTACTCCAATGCTGATTAGGGAGGTTGTCCATATGATGATCGTTCCACAGGGGGCTTTTGCATCTATTTTGGCAAACACCTAATTTCTTAGAGTTCCAAAAAGGAACAAACTATTGCTAGATCTTCAACGGAAGCCGAGTACAAATTTGTAGCTTCCTTGGCAGCTGAACTTATTTGGTTACAAACGCTGTTGTGTGAACTTGACATCAAGATTTCTCAAGCTCATACTTTATGGTGTGACAACCTAGGGGCAACATACCTCTAATCCAATCCGGCATTTCACTCAAGAACAAAACACATGGATATTGATTTTCATTTTGTTCGAGATAGAGTGGTTGCCAGCTCGCTTAAAGTTTCTTTCATTAGCTCCAAAGATCAAATTGCGGATGACTCAACAAAACCACTAGTTTCTTGTAACGCCCCGCACCCGAAAGTGGGGTCTAGAGTGTTATTTAAATATCTATAATCTCTGATACAAAAATTATCCAATAAAAGCAACGAAAATAATTTAAAACACCTCAAATACATTACAAGAGTACTATACTATCACAAACATAAGTATCTCCAAATAGCGTTATTACAACCCAAAGATTAAAATAAAACATAAAAAAAAGTTCCATATCTTACAGCCACTTACTATAGTTACAATAACTAAACCCTTCCCAAAGCTTTCTAAGCTTGATCTCCTGTAGGACCTGAGAAGTTAAATATTCATTGGGGTGAGACACCTCTTAGTAAGAAGGGATAGATTATCATCAGTGTGGCTAACATGAGTTTTGGTGTAGACAAAATATAACCATTATTTTAACTTTAAAGAAATAGTATTTAAAACTGTAACTCACACCTATACAAGTATATATACATACTTTCCATTTCATTCATAACATGATTCTACACATATACATAGAAGAACCTTCCTGAATGAATAATATGGTAACAACATGAATTCACGCCATATGATCGGGTTATGCAGTTCGTATACTAGACTTAGCTTGGTTGGCCGACCAAAGCTAAATTAATTATATCCTTTTTGTAAATACGATTTTCATACCCCATGTTGGCCCGTATGGGAGGGTACAACCCCATGCTGGCCCGTACGAGAGGGTACAATCCCATGCTGGTCCGTACGAGAGGGTACTCTACACTTCTCAAGCCAAATCGACTATCCCATACCAACACTATCAGACCAGTGTGGTTGCACTATACTTTCTCTAAGTAGCTATGGTATCGAGCTTTCACATGATCCGTACATCACTATAATCATTTATTAGTTCAATATTTGTGGATTCCCTTTTTAGCAATTTAAGTAAAATCAGTATACTACTATACTTTTCCATTATAACATCATAAAAATCACAACATACTTAATAACATAAATTAGCCTCATGCCACACGTTTGGAATGCTATATCTTAATATAATCATTACCCAGAGGAATTACATCATATTATACTTAGTATGCTTGATCCATTTAGAAAATCATATACCACATATACGAGTTCATATGCTCAAGTTTAAACGGTTCAAATTCAAGAAAAAGCTAACATAATCTATTCCCTTTACCTATTCCTGAAAATATGCCTAAAATGCTCGGAAGGCGGAAGCCCTTGCTTCCTTAACTTGCCTTAGGAAATGAGCCGGCAAGTCGACAAAGGAGAGAGAGACGATTGGGGTGCGAAAGCAGACTCTAGATGAGCTTAGGAGTGAGAGAGACATGAGAGGAGAGAGAGAGAGAGAGAGAGAGAGAGAGAGAGAGAGAGAGAGAGAGAGAGAGAGAGAGAGAGAGAGAGAGAGAGAAAATAAGATTTTTTTTTAAAAAATAAGCTAACTTCTATTTATAAGCAAGCTGGTCTGCACGAAACTGTCAACGGTTTGGTCCTGTGATCCCTTTATAAAAGCTCTCGGTTGTTGTAATCGTCAATGATTTTCCTGAGATTTCTAAAACCATCGACGGTTTGGCCTTACCAAACCGTACCCTGCTGAAACCGTTGATGATTCTCCTGAGCTTCCTGAAATCGTCGACGGTTTGGCCTTTACCAAACCCATTTCCTTCTTTTCTTTTTCTTTTTATTTATTTTTATTTTATTTTATTTATTTTATTTTCTTTTCTGGGTTTGGGTCCCTACAATCTCCCCCCTATAAAAATTTTGTCCTCAAAATTTGTTAAAGATAACTCCAAATAAAATCCATCATGCACCCAACAGGGTTAAGTTAAACTCGTAAACCTCCTCATCAAAACTAATTACTAACATGAACTGATGGATTATAACTCTTGCCCTAATATCCTTTGCTACAACCCCAACACTCAACAACTTAACTCTTACTTTTAGTTTCCCCAAAGCTTACCTATGAGTTGTCAGATACTTTCCCAGTACACTAGGTTTATTAGCAAAATGACTCTTAACCAGGACCTTATCATTGATTTCAAGTTCAACTTCAATACTACAGTATTCTAAACTTTCGATATACTACATCACCTCACTAAAGATTTTGGAATTCCCAAGTCTAAAATATAACTGTAAGGCAAAACAACACTCTTTTATATAGTGATATAAGACCAACATCCAATTACCTTAATTCTTAATCACAGCCCCTCAAGACTAATATATACAACCTTCTTAGATTTATTCTTGGCAAACGTTGAAACCCAATTAGGTAACCTAATACGCAAAATATCATATTCCTTAATAATCTAAAATTTTGCTTCCTGAGTAATAGTATCCTAAACTCTGAAGATTTAACCACAATGAAATCACCATAAATAACCAATGAAGATGCCATTAAGATTTGCACTTCCAAGAATATGCACGAATGTGTTACTTCATAATTGAATAAAACTATTGCATTCTTTGATAATATAAAGGTATTACCTGACCCCTCATCACCATCATCTCCTACACCTCTTGGAACAAGCGAATAAACCTGCACCAAGGCGATGTTCCTCTAATAGTTACCTCAGGATGCCTGATCGTTTTCCTAGTACTGATTAGGAGTAAGTGCATTATCCGACAACCCAAGACAATCCCATGCCAGGTGGCCAGGCCAACTGCACCTATAAAAGTTACCACTTTCAGCCTAGAATTCACCCCGATGTGTCTTGTTATGTTTAGGACAATGAGGGTATGACAACTCACCCTGATAGGCTCGATCCTCTATTTCTTGCCTCTGACCCCATATTGGAATTGGTGTATTCCCAAGAGGAGGGAGGGGGTGAATTGGAAATTTAAAAATTTATTCCTAAGTTCAATTTAAATCTACATTCAGTATAACTCAACCTAGGGTCTGTCTAAACTAATACTAATTACCCAATAAGAATTAAACTGAGCAAATAATCAAAGCAAATATGGCAGACTCAGTTTTTCCCAATCATTCAAAATAATAAAACATTAACATTCAAGTGCAGAAATTTAAATTGCGAATATTAAAATCAGGTACAAGAAATGTTATCGGGGTTCGGCCAATACTGTCTACGTCCCCGCTTTTAGCTCGCAAGTCTGAGGATTCCACTAATTCTCACTTGTAGGTGGAGTGACACCGATTACAACACCTTACAGGATGGTGCACCTAGTCCTCCTAACTGGGTCTGAATCAGTCCGGTGCTCTCCTAACTGAGTCTGAGCAATTTGAAATTCTTCACAGGGCAAGTATCCCTCTTCCGACCACTCATCGGGAATACAACAGATAATCAAATATTTGTGTACAATACAAATTCTTCTTACACTAAGCAGATATGTACCAATACAACCAATACAATTAATTGCACTTCAGTATGATAGGAATTTATAAGCTCAATGAAATTTATAAGATTGCTCTCAATATAATGCAAATAAGGCAATCGGTATGTGAGAGTGTTTGAGTAGGGATCTTTGAGTCAAGATGAATATGTCAATCACAAAGTGTAATCTCAAAGATCTTAAACACAAGCAAATATCTCAAAAATGATTTTCAAATATTAAGAACAAGATATATTTGGATTTCTAGCTTGTCAAAAATATTTTACTAAAATCACAAGACAAGCTCTTGAATCTTGCAACAAGTATGCAAAGACTCACTACCTCAAGAAAGTTTTCCCCAAAAGAAATTTATGAATTAAATCATGAGGAAAAACTCTTGCTCACTCTCAATAAAATAATATCAAGCAAGTAAATGCAATGAGAGTGTAAGCTTAAAAAAGGATGTATGAAAATATGCACAATCAATAAGAAATCAAACTCCTTCTCAAGTTGCAATTAGTTTGCAAGCAAGGAGTATATACAATGATTCTCCTTAAAATGATTTTTCAAATGAGAGTGTAAGGAGAATGAGCAATATGCTTGAAAGATTTAAAAAAATATGAGCAATACGAGTATAAAAATTTCAAAGGATTTTTGCTAATCAAAATATGCTAATTGCTTACTAATCTTAGCAAATGAAGAGGTATATATAGATTTTACTAAAAATATAACCGTTGAGGGATATAAGAGGTATTTTAGAAAAAGTTTAAAAAATTTTATTTAAAATTAACCTTGTTTATTTGTGGTAAAAATTTTTCAACCCGAGAGGTTCAGTCACCTGACGCCCAGGGTCGGTCGCCCAAACACTCACAATGGCCCACAGACAATTTTCCAGTTTGATCGACTGTGGCTAATGGCTGGTCGGCTGAGCTAAGCGATTTCCAAGGTTATGTGGTTTTGTTCACCTGGTGAGAGGTTTGGTTTGCCGAGTCTTGAACTTCGGTCTACCACGGTTAACTTGAACTAGCAGTTTGGTCAACTGAGGACGGTGGAGATGGTCACATCTAAGGTTCAGTTGATTGTGGAGAATGTGTTCAAATCATGTTCGGTCGGCTGAGGCCTGGTCAAATTGTTGACCCCTAATTTGTTCGGTTGATCGAGGCATTTATAATGCCAAGGGTTGGGTCGCCCAAGACCACTTAAAATTGTGCATTTAAGTCCTGTTTGGTCTCTATGCTTCATTAATCCTGTGTGAACAAGCATATGACATTTAAGTTTGAAGGGTGATGGTTCCTATGGTCATTCTAAGGCCTTTTGAGCATAAACTCCTAATCATGCATGAGATGCAAATATTACAGATCATATTATAATTAAAGACCTGAAAACCAAATGCAATTGCAATAAAGTTAATTGTCTTCTTATTTCTTATTTTGCTCATCTGTCATCCTTGGAAAAACGCTACATGATTTAAGCTTTAAGATTTGTCTAGGCTTCCATTTTCCAGTCCCTTATGTGTGATATGAGATATGAAGTTGTTCACAAGCTAAATACACACATAAGATCCTTGTGTTTCATCAACATTAAAACATAGATCGGACTAAAAAAGTCAACACCCCCATCCCTATTTCTCTTCCACGGACCTTGACTTGCACCTTCGTGTCCACCTGGAAGCATGGACCTCTTCCTCTGATCTGACGACTCTGCACCTTTTTGCCAACTCATCTCTACTATGGTGGCTTTACGCACCAGCTCCGAGAAATCCCGCACCTGTAAAACCACCACTTGCTTGTAAATCTCCTATCTCAGACCTCTCTCAAACCTTTGTGCCTTCTTCGATTCATCTGGAACCATGTATGGGGCGAAGTGTGATAGCTCCACGAACTTGGCCACGTACTATTGTACAGTCAAGTGTCCCTGAGTCAGATTCAAGAACTCCTCCACCTTACCTTCCTTGGTGGAAGCGGGATAATATCCATCGAAGAAGATTTCCTTAAAACGGCTCCAGGTTAGAGCTTCAGGTCTTGACCTCTGTTCTTCCACTAGCTTTACTGCTCTCCACCATTGCTTAGCCTCCTCAATTAATTTAAAGGTGACGTACTGAACCCTCTACTCATCCGTGCAATGTAGAACGACCAACAACTCTTCTATCTCCTAAACCCAATCCTCTGCTGCGATTGGGTCCGCTCCTCCCGCAAACATCGGCGGATTCATGCGAGTAAAATGCTCGATGGTGCAGCCCCGGTTTGAAGGTGGGTAGTTCTGCCCTCTAGAGTCCCGCTAATTTCCACCATAACCTGCTAAACTAAACCACGCAACATTGTAGAGGTATCAATATCCTCCTCACTAGAAGCCTCCAAATTATTATTCCCTCTAGTATCTACGTTCTTATCACTGGAATCCATTCTGAAAATATGAAAAAGAATAGTTTCTTAGAATCCTATTGCTGGAACACGACTAGTACAACTAATTAGGTAAAACTACAGAGTTCCCTACATTCTCGTACTAAAATACTTAGGCTTTCCTTGATGAACTTTTCCCACACAAATAAACCATTTGACCTCCAAACTCCCAATCCAAGGTTCCGCCTCACCGCTCAGAACCAAAACTGTCTATGGTTTGCCGTGACTTTTTTGAAGCTGTCGATTGCTTTAGAAAAATCACAGAAGCCGTCGATGGATTTCTATTTCCAAGTTGCGAAACAAAAACCAAAACCTTCCAATTTAACCTACCCCTTCCTACCCTCATTATCATTCATACCTATACTCTGGTAATGATCATTCCTAAAGTCTGCATAACCTAACAACCTAAAGCTCTGATACAACCTGTAACACCCTGCACTCGAAAGTGGGGTCCATAGTGTTATTTAAATATCTATAATATTTGATTCCATAATTATCCAATAAAAGCAGCAAAAATAATTTAAAACACCTCAAATACATTACCAGAGTACTATACTATCACAAACATAAGTATCTCCAAATAGCGTTATTACAACCCAAAAATTAAAATAAAACATAAAAAAAAAGTTCCATATCTTACAACCACTTACTATAGCTACAATAACTAAACCCTTCCCAAAGCTTTCTTAGCCTCATCTCCTATATGACCTGAAAAGTTAAATATTCATTGGCGCGAGACATCTCCCAGTAAGAAGGAATAGATTATCATCAGTGTGTGGCTAATATGAGTTTTGGTGTAGACAATATATAACCATTATTTTAACTTTAAAGAATTAGCATTTAAAACTGTAGCTCACGCCCATACAAGTAGATATATGTACTTTCCATTTCATTCATAACATGATTCTACACATATACATAGAAGAACCTTCCAGATTGAACAATCCGATAACATCATGAATTCACCCCGCATGATCGAGTTTTGCAGTCCGTAGACTAGACTTAACTTGGTTGGCCGACCAAAGGTAAATCAATTATATCCTGTCTGTAAGTACGATTTGCATACCCCATGCTCCGTACGGGAGGGTACAACCCCATGTTGGCCAATACGAAAGGGTATTTTACACTTCTCAAGCCAAATTGACTATCCCATACTGACACTATCACACCAGTGTGGTTGCACTATACTTCCTCTAAGTAGTTATGGTACCGAGCTTTCACGTGATCTGTACATCTCCATAATCATTTATGAGTTCAATATTCATGGATTCCCTTTTTAGCAATTCCAGTAAAATCAGTATACTGCTATACATTTCCAGTATAAAATCATAAAAATACCAATAGACTTAATAACATAAATTAGTCTCATGCCACATGTTTGGAATGCTATATCTTAATATAATCATTACTCGGAGGAATTACATCATATTATACTCAGTATGCTTAATCCATTCAGAAAATCATATACCACATATATGAGTTCATATACTCAAGTTTAAACGGTTCAAATTTGAAAAAAAAAGGGTTGACATAATCTATTCTCCTTACTTGTTCCTGAAAATATGTCTAATACGCTTGGAAGACGGAAACCCTAGCTTCCTTAACTTGCCATGGGAAATGAGCTGGCAAGCCAAAAGAGGAGAAAGAGACAATCGGGAAGCGAGAGCAGGCTCCGAATGAGCTTAGGAGTGAGAGAGACACGTGAGGGATGAGAGAGAGAGAGAGAGAGCACTTTGAAACCCTAGTTTTAGAGAGAGAGAGAGAGAGAGAGAGAGAGAGAGAGAGAGAGAGAGTAAATAATATTTCTAAAAAAATAAGCTAACTTCAATTTATAGGCAAGCTGGCCTACATGAAATCGTCGACGGTTTTCCTGAGATTTTTGAAACTGTCGACAGTTGAGCCTTACCAAATCGTACCCTACTGAAACCGTTGACGATTTGGCCTGTACCAAACCCATTTCCTTCTTTTCTTTTTCTTTTTATTTATTTTCCTTTTCTTCTATTTATTTTTCTTTTCTTTTCTGAATTCGGGTCCCTACATTGCCGACAAATTTCTTCGGTTCAAATTGAGTCTCAATGTTGTAGATACACCGTTGGACTCGAAGGAATGTATTAAGCTTTATAACCAAGTTGCACACAATGAGACATTTTCGCAAACAATTGGTATGCAGGAATCTACTTTTGTATAATCTGTTATTGATGAGTATTTTTATTATTCACTTTTTCTGTTTATCCAACAACCTGTAACAAATCTTTTCAGTTGTAATATTCCTTTTTCCTGTATATATATATATATATATATATATATATATATATATATATACATGCAATCATCAATGAGAATGTGTGCAAGTAGCACTGCAGCAACTCTCTGTTTTCCTCCTCCTTTTTTCCGATGACGACTCCTCTTTCAACAGTATATAGTGACTAATCATCTTTTGTCATGTGTAGTTAGAAGCTCTCCTAATTTGGCCTTAAACTTTGAGGTAGTGATTTGTTTCTTATTAATTTGATGTACCACTCGATCCATACGCTCGGTATGCCTAATATTCTCCCATAAAACATAATTTATTCAACTAAAAATAGTTATTATTTTTCTTCTATTAATAACTATTATGAGCATTACCACATTGTCATTCTTCATTAATCTTAATCACTCAACTTTTAATATATATATATATATATGTGCACATCAAATTTAATAAATGAAAATTAATAATACAATATTTTACTGTTTTTCCATTCATCCGATGCACTTCCAAAAGAACGAAAAAGGGAGACTTAATGGACCAATATTTCGAATAATCTGCCTTTAAATCTCGTCCATCCATACACACATTGCTTGAAAATCGCCCGTTGAATTTGGTCACTCACTGTGGATTCATTCATGACTTGTTTGCACATCAAATCACACACTATTCTTACTAAGAATTAAAAAGCGAGCACCAAAGATCATGCACACACGAGGAAACCTTACACAATATTAAATATACTCATATATATTTATATATAAATACTATATAGCATATATATATATATATATATGTAATATAACATAACACAATATATATAATATCATAATAAGTCGTCCCGACACAATAACCCTAGTACCATAATCCGTCAGTACACAGGAGCTAATTTTAATCAGCTAGTAGTTAATTTGGCGGTACCGAATACCAGTCACCGGCGCCGATCTATCTCCGCCCACCTGTTTCCTTCTTAACAATAAGCCTTACAATTCTTGCAGTCGAGGCTGCACCCCCCGCCGCCGCCGCCGCCCCCGAAACCCTTGCCGTGGCGGCTGTAGGAGGTGAAGCACTTCGCCGGGCAGGTCAGCTTCATCCCGTGGCACGGCCCCGGGTCCTTACACACCGTCGAAGACCTCACGATCCCCCCCTTGCCGTACCCTCCAGAGGGGCCGCCGAAGCCGGAGCCGTACCCGCCCCCCACGCCGTTGCCCCACCCGTCGTTTCCGAATCCGGGTATCCCGTACCCGCCTCCTCGAGCTCCGAATCCGGGTATCACGCCGCCGCCGCCGCCGCCCTTGGGTTTGCCGGCCTCGGCGGAGGGGGTGGACTTGGGGGCCTCGGGAAGAGTGCCGCCACAGAGCGTGGCCGCGGCGAGCAGAGCGGCGAGCAGGAGCAAAGTGGGGCTGGTGGTGGTGGTGATTTCCTTCATTGGGTTGAGTTGGGTTTTGTTCGTCTCTATGTCTATGGTGTGTTTTTTTTTTGGGAAATGGGAAGTTGAGAGAGTGTGTGAATAAGGTGAAAAGGTTGAGGGAGGGTGGAGGAGTATTTAAGGAGAAGGGGAGAAGGGGTGAAAAGGGCATTTATGGGGCACAGGGGTGAGGTGGAGGGCAGTTGAAGACTTGGGGGGTGTCCTATGGCCTATTGGCTATGTATGGGGTATCCCATATATGAGGTAGGTTGGCTGCAATAATTAAGACTTTTAGGTTATTAATTTCATTTTTCCTTGTATGGGGGAGAGGGCGGTGCAAGTTTTATTGCGGTATATGGATCAAACATGAAGTGGGAAAGTACAACATGGTGGGTTTCTATTTTCTATTTTCTATTTTTTATTTTTTTTTCTTTAAAAAAAATGGTGTATTTAAATACTCGAATAATTTACCTCGATAACAATTTTTTTTTTACTTAAATTTTAAAGTATTGTCTCAAATAATTTAAAATTGATGTTTGAATTTATTAAAGTGATACTAAACTTAAATAATTGAAATTTATTTTTAAATTAAATTTCTTACTTGTATAATCGTAACATTTTTTAATAATAGAGCGAAATAAAATAAAAATTATATTAAAATTTTAAAAGGACTTTGTCGCTTATTATTTTATCTAATATGAAATAAAGTACAAAAATTAGTTATTTTTCTAGAATATATTTTATGTTGTGGATTTATAAAGTTTTTACATATTATTATTTCCTTGGTGATGACACTCTGTCTTTCTTTTTAATTATCATATTCTTATATTATGATTATTTTATTTTTAAAAATATATTTTGTGTTTTGTGAATACAAATATTATTTGTGCGAGAGTTTATTAGATTATAAATTAAAAGAAAAAATGAGAATATATATTTTGAGAACATATATATCTATATATATATATATATATATACACATATATAAAATTAAATCTCAGAGATTACTCAATGCTCGTCAATTTAATTTTTTTAGACTGAAGATATTGACCTTCCTTGAGATTTAAAATTTCACAAATTTGATTGTTGGGATATTTACACACTTTAAAAGATTTGTCTTTTTGTGAAATAAAATGAAAGGTTAGTGAAATTCTTGAAACCTTAATGAAATTCTCTAAATTTTTTTAAATCTCAGGAGAGGTTAATGTCTTTTTATCAAATCTTAAGAGAGACCAATTAATATCTTTTATCAAAAGAAGAAAGAAAAAAAAAAAGATAATAGACTATTTATGTACCTAACAAAATGTTGTATTAGGCACTCTTATGCCATGTTTGAGAGCATGAATTTTAAGTTTTAAATTTAAATTTGTGTGAATTTAGATAATAATTAATATAATTATATATTATATTTTATTCAAATGTATACAAATCTATATACAATTGGGTTTCACCCAAACATAGATCGAATTAGTCTTATATTCAAAAAAGGTTTTATGTTTAATGTAAATTTAAATAAAATATAATATTAAAATGATATTGATTTTTATGTAAATGTTTCTCTTTGAAATTTATGCACCCAAACAAAATGTTGAATTTTTTAAAAATGAGTTTCTGCGGCATTGCTCTGATTAGGGGCGTGCAAAAGGCCACTTCGGCCAAATTTGGTTAATTAACTGAATTAATCAAATTTCTTGGTTAATACTAATTCCTAACTGAATCGACCTAATTAGTTGCCGTCATCAAACTGTACCTGATCGAACCAAATTTTCGAGTAATTCGATTAATTGAATTCGATCGAATAAATTTAAAATAGATTATAAAAACAAAATATGATTGCAAATTTTGTTTCTAATTTACCAATTCCAGCTTAATTAACAAAATGTTTATAAATAAAAGGGATGTTTTAAGATTAAACATTTAACATTTAACATATATTATATATAAATATTACTAATTTATATTTAATTATTAATTAATTAGTAATTCGGGTAATTGAGTTGATCGAAATAAAGATTTCTCATAGTACAGAAAATCAAATACTCAAAATTATTCAAATCTGAAATCGAATTAATGCAAACCGAATCTATATATTAGCCGAACCGAATCAACCGAACTCGACCGATTAATTCAATTAACTTGAATTATGCTCAACCCTTATCTCCGGTGGCATGGAGTGTAGGCAGAATAAGGATGGAGGTGGTGGTGGCCATATGCTCTTTGAAGATGGGATCTTCTACGTGTAGTCTCCCACCGGTGGAGGACAGGTATTTTCTTTTCTCTCTCTTATATTTAGTTTTTATTGTTAAAAATAGTAGTGATGATGAAAGCATAGTGAAACTTTTGACTTAAAGAAAAATAAAGGGTGGACAGAGCAGAGAAGATGACCGGCACTACGTTAGTGGTGGAGGGGCACGTGCCACTGTGGCATAGTGCCAGATGGCGACTCTTGGTCCCATAGATGTAGAATTGTTGTGAGAGTGTAGATTTGCAGGTGGCAGATCAAGGGTATGTAGAGCAGTAGTAGCTAGCTTTGACAAATATACAAATATATATATAGAACTAATTAAGGTAATTTTTCAATCAAAATTTTAGGTAAAAAAAGAAAAGGGAGGAAAACTAAGAAGAAATTTTTTTTTAATTATATCTTTTTAATATAAAAAATAATTTAAAATAAAAATTTGTTCTAATATGGTTAAAAATTAAGAAAAAAAAAATATTCATGATGTATAAAATCGAAATTTAGATCATTGATTTGATTTTTTAAAAAAATTTTCCTTTCACTTTTCTTCACAACCAAACATGAGAAATTAGATTCTTTTATATTTTTATATTTTATTTATATTTTTTAAATTCCAAATGAGACTTAAAAGAGTTTTATTAATGAAAATGAATTAATATTCTAGAAAGTTAATCGAGAAGATTAAATGATAAGAATAGACGAGAAACTGAAAGAGATTTTAGATTTAATTTTTTATTAAGTTATTTTTAAACTCCTAAATTCTAATTATGATGATTATGACTAGTTGGTTTGGAATTTGATAAGAAGGTAAAAGATAGAAAGATTTTACTCATTCCAAATTTAGTAAAAAAAAAAAAAAAGAGTATGGTGATTCCAACCACTTTAAGTTTCCAATTATTATAAAAAAAAACAAAGAGAAAATTTAGGAATATTTATGATGAGTTGTGGCGGTGGAAAATGGGAAAAATCTCCTTTGTAGCAGCTAGCTAAATGGTAGTACATAAGATCTGTGATCTGATATCAGAGCACGCAGCGTGTATCCTTAGTAGCAGCGGGTTCCATCAATTACCAACCACCCTATCTCTACAAAAATGCAAGAATGGCCCTCTCCATTATTCTAACTAGCCATAAATATATAAACTTTTAAAAATTAATAAGTATTGCAATGTCTGAAAAAAGGTTCGTAACGTCCCTAACTTATTATTTTTCTTAGGTACAGTTAGCTCACCTAATTATTACTTTTTGATTTGTCTTTATACTAATCCTAAGGTAAGGAACTAGTAGTCTCGATCTATATTTATCATAGTTGGGATTGAAAGTTCGGTTATATGAGGGAAAGGTACTAGTACCTCTTATACACTCGTTCTATGAACGATACCTAATTAATTATGAATTATCCCTAAATTGAATCTAATGGTATTAATTAATTCATTTTAAAGAATAAATAAATATTTAAAATTTAAAAATAAAATATGAAATAAGGTAAAATTTAGAAATGTCTAATAAAATATTTAAAGGATATGATCTTATTAGATAAATTCCCCTCACTATATAGGGAAGGTTTGAAATACCTTTTTATCATTTGTTTAATCATTGGGATGCACACACACAAAAATAAATACATATAGATATCAAAAGAATCTTTCAAACATTTTTCAGATTTTTCTAAATTTTTTTTTATAATTTTTCTAAATTTTTTTTTCTACATTTTCCTACAATTTTATGGGATTTTAAAGACACTTTTCTTCATTTTTGATATATTTTTTTGATTTTTATTTTATTTGAGTCAAAATAACTCAAATAATTTTTATTTATCTTTCTAATTTTTTTTTAAAATTTTTTTTATTTTTTTTTTAATTTTTTTTAATTTTTAAAATTTAAAAGTAATTAAATTTTAAAATTAAATAAATGAACTAGTGGTTTGAAAAAATCAAACCAGTTCAACCGGTTTGAACTATGTCAACGCCCGATTGGGAAAAAGGACCAGCCACGTGTCGGCCAATAATGGTGACACGTGGCACTGTTTTTATTTATTTATTATATATATATTTTAAATTTTCTACAGTAAGGTGACATCAACATGATATCAGGGTAACGTCAACATGATGTCACCCATCACGTGCCAGAACGTGATTCAAATCCGAGTTATTGGATCCATATATGAGTATTTGGATCAGAGTCAACATTTAAGCCAAGGCATTCTAAATTCGGGTCAAATACCCAAATTTTATTTGATATATATTCTGAGGAAAGAAATTATTTATATTCTATTTAAATACTAACTACAGAATTCGAAACAACATTTGCTAAAAAAATTTAAAATAAAACAGTGTAAAATTAACTACTAAGTTGTTTTGAATTCTTCACTCTGCATTTCTTCTTCTTATCCGAGCCTTTTTGAACTCTTCCATTGCTGCTTCTGTCCTCTGAATCACCTTTTCTTTAATGTTTCTACTTCTCTCACTTGAACCTCAAGCTCTCCAGCTTTTCTTTCTGAGTCTTACAATTCCTTGTCAAACTTCTTAACAAACAAGTTTTTTATTTTGTATGTTTCTATCCTTATACCATTTTGACATCCTTTATTTATAGACTTATTTTTAAATCTTGACTTAAATTTGATTGACTAATCAAATTTAAACCCATCAATCAAATTTAAAACTAATTTATTGATTAAGTTGATTAATGAATTTAAATTGTTCAATCAAACTTAAGTAACCAATTAATTTTTAATTCTAATTTACTAATTGAAATTCTATTGTGTGTGTGTACAGGTGCAAGCATGGATAATTCGACCAATTTTTTCCTTTATATATATTATTTTCAATGCAAAAATTCATTTTTCCTATGTTTAGAAATGTTTCCTATATTTTTCTCATTTTATGGAATTAATAAATGTTGCCCAATTTTTATTTTATAAGTTCTGGACAAAATGGGATGTCTACGACTATCACTCTTTATAAGTTTGTTACTTAGGATGACAAGAAGACCTGTCTCTTGGCATACTACAGTAACAAATTTATAAAGATAATAGACACGAATTTTGGATCAAACCTTATATAACAAAAACCTAACAAAATAAAAATGTATGAATGTACAAAAATGCATGAAATTTAGGTCAACTCAACAAGTTTTGTTATAGTTTATGAAAAGATCATTGTTGTAGACACCCCATTTATTCTGGAGCTTATACAAAAAAAATTTGAGAAATTTTATTTTTATTTCAATAAAGTGACAAAATATAAAAAAATAAAACACAAGGAAATTGAATCTTTTTACATTGAAAAAAAAATGTAAAAAAATGAAAGGAAAAAAAGAAAGGAAGACCAGATGCTCCGATTCCATACTTGCGCCTACACACACATAAATGATTTTTTCAGTTAGAAAATCATAATTAAAAACTAATTAGTTAATTAAGATTGATTGAATAATTTAAATTGATTAATCAAATTAATTAACAAATTAGTTTTAAATTTGATTGATTAATTTAAATTTTATTAGTTAATCAAATTTAAATTAAGAATTAGGAACATACCTATAAATAGAGACCTTACGAGGGTGGTAGAGACACACAGACATAGATAGTCATACAAATAATTGAGAGTGGGAGACAAAAAATTGAGAGTCTGGGAGAGTTACGAGTTTGGAGGAGAATTTGTGAAGATGAAGAAAGGGTAGAATTAAAAAAAAATTCGAATAAAAGCTACGAGATCAGAATTCAAAATCAGAGAAGTTGTAGAACCTAAGGCTTGAAGATTGATAAGCAGAGGGCTAGAATAGGAGAAGCAATGAAGGATTGACATCAAGCTTAAAGATTGGAGGAGTTTGAAGACAAAAGTTGGTTCTTTTAATTTTAATTGCAAAAATTGAAATTCAAAGTTTTGTGATTTAGGCACAAGTAGTAATTTTAATTTGGATTGATTATTTATCCAGATTTAAGATTCAGGTCAGATTACCCATACTCGGTTATTCCATATCCATACTCGGATTTGATTACCCAAATTCAGGTCCGGACCAACCCGACTTGGATCTTAAATGATTGACTCTAAGTCCAAAGACCCAGGTCTAACTTGGACCTGGGTCCATTGACCATTGACCTTTAACCCAATTCCAAGCCCAATAGAACTAAAACTAAAAAGTTTGTTTCCCATTTTGAGCGTATTGGACTCGACCCAATTGGTTGAGCCCTATGTAATTAAATTCAAGCCTAGTCCAATTGTCCCGCAACCCGTTTAATTACATCCAAGTCTCGCCCAATTGTTTTGCAACCCATTTAATTAAATCCATGCCCAATGCCCAATTATCCTGCAGCCTAATCTTAAAGCCAAGCTCATCAACCCATGTCCCTAGCCCATTTTAATCAGAGCAAAATCCAAACTAGCTAACCCAAGCAAGATTGCGCCCTCAAAAGGCGACGTGGTGCAATCCTAGTCGTCCTGTTAGTGTTTTCTTCAAATGGTCAGATTGTTGCCATGTCAGCAATTTGTGCCAAACTTCCACATCCAACCAAAAATTGTCACATGGTGGGTAACGTCAATCACTACGTGGTAGGTGATGCTATGCTGACGCTACCTTGCTACAAAAATAAAAAATATAAAAAATAAAAAATACTACGTGGCAGGTGATGTTATGGTGACATCACCTTGTTTCAGTAAACTTAGAAAAACAAATAAATAAATAAAATAAAGCCACATGTCTCCATGGTCGACGAACACGCGGCACACTTATCCTAACTATGTCAGACTCGGTTTAGGTCGGTTGAGCCAATCTGATTTTTGATCGCTGGTTTAGTTTAATTTTTTTTAAAATTTTTAATTGAGTTTATTTTTTAAAAAAAATTTAAAAAATTAAGAAAAATTAGAAAAAAATATTTTGAAAAATATTTAAAAAAAAAAACATTTTAGTTATTTTGACTTGGATAACAAAAAAAAATGTAAAAAAAAAAAACAAAAATTGAAGAAAAGTCTTTTAAAATCCTATAAAAGTTGTAAAAAATGTTGGAAAACTTTCAAAAAATTCTACAATTTTTTTTTTTTTGGGAAAAAATTTGGGAATGTTTTAAAGACACTTTTTGATCAAATTTGATGAATATAATATATATATATATATATATATATATATATATATATACACACACACATATACATATATTATTTTTATGTGTGCGCATCCCAATGATTAAACAAGAGTAAAGATGTATTTCAGACCTCACCTATATTAGTTTTGAGGGGGGAGGAGGGTTTATTTAACACGATCCCCTTATTTGGAGGTCTTATTGTTCCTAAATCAAACATATTTTTTATTTCATTTTTTCTTTAAATTCTTATTTATGTATTCATTTAATTATTTATTTTAAAGTAGTTAATTAAAGACCATTAGATTCAATTTAGAGATAATTCATAATTAATTACATACCGTTCATTGAACGAGTGTGTAATGGGTGCAAGTATCTTCCCCTCACATAACTGAACTCTCGATCCCAATTCCAGTAAATACAAATCAGGACTTCTGATTTCTTGGCCTAGAATTAGTCGGAAAACCAATCAACAAGTAGTAATTAGGTAAACTAACCGCACCTAAGAAAATAACAGATTAGTGGCAACTCCTTCTAACTTATAATATTATTATTTAGGAGAAGGGTCTCGAATGACGAGAAATAATAATATTAAAAATTTGATAGAGTCACCATTCCAAGCCCTTCTCTAGAACGTTACTACAGTTTGGCGACTCCACTGGGGACTTAGAGAGTCGAGCGATTAATAAATTATGAATTATCCCAAATATGAATTTAATGGTTTTTTTTATTATTCCACAATATGTTATTTGCAAATATGAATAATTGTTACATACTTGTGAAATATTTTACCTATATAGATAACTCTTACATGCATGTTGAAAATGAATGGGTAAGCGTGTGCATGGTCTGACGATATGTTGGGATTAGGGGATAGACTTTAAAAATATATATGAACACACACATTTTCACGAGTCTCCTACCAGAACTTTACCCTTTAGGAATAGATAGGGATATAGTACTATTGGCTCCTATGAGACGGGTCTTTGTCCAAGCCCATTGGGTAAGTTAGGATCAATTGGGGAAGAGTCCAAAACTCTCTCTCTCTCTTGTTCTCTAAATTAATACATGCAAAAAAAAAAAAAAAAAAATCAAAGAGAGAGTTAGAAAGATCAAATGAAAGAGAAAGTTAAAAAAAAGATCCAAGAAAATCAAAGAAAAAAAAAACAGAGAGATCAAAGGAAAGAGAGATTTATCAAGAGAGAAAGAACAAGGAAGAGAAAGGAGAAAGAAAAAGAAGAGAGATCAAAGATGCACACCCATTTAATCCAAACTCATTAACCCAAACACGCATGATCCATTCTTTCTAAACCTATTAGCCCAAACATACACAACCCATTTGATTTAAGCCAATTAGCCAAATCCAAAGCCTAGTCAACATAAAAGCCCAAAATTCAATAAGACCACATACCAGTGTTGAATTTAGGCCCAAATGGTCCTGGTCCAATTTAGATGTAGCATAGCCTAATTAATTGATCACTTCTGAGACCCAAACCCAGGAGGCCCAAGTGGGTTTGACTTAGCCTAACCCAACCAAACCCTAAACCCACAACCAAACCTTAAACCTAACCTTGGTTTCCCTTATTTTATTGGTAGGAAAGTGAGAGAAAATATAAGGAAAAAAGAAAAGAAAATTAAAAGGAAAAAAAAAAAAGAAGATAGATTGAGATAATATGTTGGAATTTGTGTGAACCAAAGAGGGGGGGGGTGTGAATTGGACATTTAAAACTTTTCGCTGATTTGAACAATTACACCGATTCACCACATCTCATATCCCATTCAAAATAAAACATGTATGTAAAGTAAGTGAATAATGTATGCATACATACATGTGTGCTCCATATCTCATTTAAATTAATTCTGTGTGCATGCAAGATGGTTATAACAAAATATGAACAAGCATACACATACTAAAATTAAAGTGCGGAAAGTAAATGAGATAGGGAGAAAGAGACACATGATATTTGTTATCGAGGTTTGGCCAAACTAGCCTACATCTCTGCCTTGGGCATACCTCCCAAGGATTACACTAAACCAGCTCACTTAAATGGGTGGAGTAGAAACCGTTTACATCCTCTCCTTATGGGGTGAGGAAAATCCCAACTCAATTACAAGGCTGAGGCCAACTTGTCTCACTTATGGGGTTGAGTCTCTCTAGTTCAATTTACAAGCTAAACCGAACTGGTCTTACTTATGAGGCTGAGACTCCCCAGTTCAATTAATGGGATGAACCCAATCGGTACAATAAAAATCATTTTTGTACATATTACATGCTTCAAACAATAAGCTAAGATGTACACATTTAAGCTCATAAAATGCACACTCTAATATGATATGATTTATGCTCAGTAGAGAAAGGATGCTTTCAAAATTATTTTGCAATCTTTTAATATAATGTGTATGATAAAGACCTCAAAGATTTAAACCCTAAATCAAATATATATCTTCGAAAATATTTTCAATAAAGTAGTAGGAGAACCTAAGGTCTTGGTTTCTCAAATGATCTTTGCAATATAAAGGTTTATAAATGAAAGCATGGATGCAAAAAAGTGTTTTTCCAACAACATATTTACCATGGAATTATGTGAAGAAATCCCAAAGCTTTATTTTCAAAAATGTTTTTCAAATATGCAAGCAAGAGAGAGTAAAACACTTGAAAATAAATGCCCAAATAAAAAATGCTCTCTTGTAAAAATAATTTTCAAGAAATAATAAAGAGAGTTGGAGAGTGTAAAAATTTACCCAAAAGAAAAGATTTTTGCAATGAAATCAGTTTGGGGAACTTTGATTAACAAGGAATTAAAAATATTTGAGAGAAAATTATTTCCTAATAAAATATTTAATTAAAGCAAATGAGGGGGTATTTAGAGTTTTTCTGAAAATTTTGACCGTTAGGGACCTATTGGGAATTTTAGAAAAGTTTAATTAAATTTTTACCACAATTACCGCAATTAATTTTTGGCAACCTAAGAGTTTTGGTCGCTAGGTCCATAGGGTTGGTCGCTTGAATAGAGGGAAAAAGTTAATTTTCAAGTTCGGGTGCTCGAGGAAAAGTTCGGGTGGCTGAACCAAGGCGATTTTCCAAATGCTCAAGGTTTGGTTGCCCGGTTCATAGTTCGGTTTGCCGAACTTCACATTCAGTCACTCGGGGTGATTTTGAACTACAGGTTTGGGCACCCGGGGACAGAGAAAAAAGTGACTTTAGGAGTTCGGTCACCCGGTGACATTTAGTTTAAACCTGGGACAGTCACCCGAGCCTTAGTCAACGAATTGACCTCCAGTTAGTTTGATTGCCTGAACTATTTTAACTTTCTAAGTTCGGTCGCCCGAAGCCTGATTTTTTACCTTAAATCATTTAAACCTTTTGTATGATTTTGGCTTTTATGAAAAGGTTTCTCTTCCAAAATTTTGGGTCTCCTAAGGTCAATATATGACTAATTGAGTTAACCTAAAAAATTTGATGTCGGTCGACCGATGAATCCTAAGGTTAGTCAAAGGACTTGTGGTTCCCTATAGTCAGTCTGAGGCTATCTAAGCATATAATCCATATTATGAAGATGCATGCATTATTATAGGCCAAATAAAAAAAATAAATGCAATACAAATGAAACATGTCATCTTCTTCTCCTTTGCTCTTTGACATCATGAATTGTGCCAATTTTGAGCTTTTAAGTCCTGTCTTGACTTCTATGTTCCTTTGATCTTATGTGTGACCTGAATTATACATGTTCAACACTTAAACATACACATAAGAAACACTTGTATTTGTTAGCATCAAAATAGAGATCAGACTCAAAAAGTTAACATAATAAAAGAGAAAAGGGATCAACGAAGGTAGATACTCATCTTGGTAGGTTAGGATCAATTGGGGAAGAGTTCAAAACTTTCCACTTTTGTTCTTTGAATTAAGACTTGCAAAAAAGAAAATCAAAGAGTGAGAGAGAGTTAGAAAGATCAAAAGAAATAGAAAGTTAAAAAAAAATCAAAGAAAATCAAAGAAAGAGAACAAAGAGATCGAAGGAAAGAGAGATTTGTCAAGAGAGAGAGAGAGAGAACAAAGAAGAGAAAGGAGAAAGAAAGAGAGAAGAGATCAAAGAAGCACAACCCATTCAATCCAAACTCATTAACCCAAACACGCACGACTCATTCAATCCAAGCCCATTAGCCCAAACATGCACAACCCATTTAATTTAAACCCATTATCCCAATCCAAAGGCTAGTCAACCTAAAAGTCCAAAATTCAATAAGACTATAGCCCAGTGTTGAATCCAAGTCCAAATGAGTCCGGTCGAATTTAGATGTAGTCTAGGCCAATTAATTCATCACTTCTAAGACCCAAACCCAGGAGGCCCAAGTGGGCTTGAATTAGCCTAACCCAACCAAACCCTAAACCTGCAACCAAACCTTAAATGTACTAACCTAGGTTTCCCTTGTTTGATTGGCAGGAAAGTGAGAGAAAATATAAGGAAAAAAGAAAATAAAATTAAAATGAAAAAAAATAAGAAGATAGATTGAGATAATAAAAGAGAAATGGGATAAAAAGAAGGTGATTACTCATATTGGTAGGTCAAGATCAATTGGGGAAGAGCTCAAAACTCTTTGCTTTTGTTCTTTCAATTAAAACCTGAAAAAAAAAAAAAAAAAAGATAATCAAAGAGAGAGAGTTAGAAAGATCAAAAGAAAGAGAAAGTTAAAAAGGGAAAATCCAAGAAAATTAAAGAAAGAGAACATAGAGATCGAAGGAAAGAGAGACCTATCAAAAGAGAGAGAGAGAGAGAGAGAGAGAGAGAGAGAGAGAGAGAGAGGGGAGGGAGAGAGAGAGAGAGAGAGAGAGAGAGAGAGAGAGAGAGAGAGAGAGAGAGAGAGAGAGAGAGAAGAAAGAAGAGAAAGGAGAAAGAAAGAGAAGAGATCAAAGACGCACGACCCATTCATTCCAAACCCATTAACCCAAACATGCATGACCCAAATCCAAGTCCATTGGCCCAAATATGCACACCCATTTAATTTAAGCCCATCAGCCTAATCCAAAGCCTAGTCGACCTAAATGCTCAAAATTCAATAGGAACGTAGCCTTGTGTTGAATCCAAGCCCAAATGGGCCTAGTCCAATTTAGATGTAGTCTAGCCCAATTAATTCATCACTTCCGAGACCCAAACCCAGTAGGCCCAAGTGGATCTGACTTACCCTAATCCAACAAAACCCTAAACCTGCAACCTAACCTTGAACCTAGCCTTGGTTTTTCTTGTTTGATTGAAAGGAAAGTGAGAGAAAATATAAGGAAAAAAGAAAAGAAAATTAAAAGGAAAAAAAATAAGAAGACAGATTGAGATAATAAAAGAGAAAAGGGATCAAAAGAAGGTGGATACTTATCTTGGTAGGTCAGGTTCAATTGAGGAAGAGTTCAAAACTCTCCGCTCTTGTTCTTTGAATTAAGACCTGCAAAAAAAAAAAAAAAACAAATTAAAGAGTGAGTGTTAGAAAGGTCAAAAGAAAGAGAAATTTAAAAAAGAAAATTCAAGAAAATCAAAGAAATATAATAAAGAGATCGAAGGAAAGAGAAATCTGTCAAGAGAGAGAAAACAAAGAAGAGAAAGGAGAAAGAAAGAGAGGAGATAAAAGAAAGAAGAGAATGAAACTTAAGATGTAATCTCAAGAGGGTTTGAATTGGGTATTTAAAAATTATTTAGTGGAATCTGAGTTTATTTTATACCTTTTAAATTAAACCAATCACAACCTCACACTAATATCGAACACAATCAACTAATCAGTGATCGTACTATACCAATTGAAAATCCTAGATATATATGAGAAACTAAAAACACAATTCAAATTTTTGCCTTCAGCAATTTTAGTAATCAACTAGTTCAATATCCAAATCTAAATTTCAGAAACAACCAAATATTCTCTTAAGACAAAAATTCAGTAATCTAAATCAAATAAGTTAGATGATTATGCTTTGAACAATGTAAACAACCACAATAGCTTTTACCTCAGCCAACCATAAATAGATTCAAGTATCAGTACTTATCTGAATTTTCAGCTAATGATATAAATCATACAACTCTTCAAGGAACCAATTTATTAACTTGAAGCAAGCACAATCAAAACTCAGTGTTCAGCAAATTTCCCAACAAATTTAGAACATACACGTAGATTATAAAGTGCAAAATTTAAAGAGATAGGGAAGAAGAGTGAACACCATATTTTTTACAAGGTTCGACTTACAACCTACGTCCTTACCTCAAGCAATGTGCTATGAGGATTTCCTTTACCACTTCGTTCAATAGGTGAAGTATCCCTCTTTTTGTTGGCAGGTAGAGGCCCTTCTCTAATGAGAACACCCTCGCGCCAAGCAACGATTCAAAACCCTGAACCATCAAAGTTGCAAAAATAGCAATATAAGATATTCAACAAGACAAACACTCTCAGCAGAGCAAAAATTGTACAAGTTAAAGTAATATATACTCCAGATAATCAATATAGAATTGAAGCTCAAAAAGATATATAAAATATTCTAATTGTAGGATGACGATTTAATAAAATCAAATCAGAATTTCGTTTAGGGCTTTCAGCAAGAACTCACAGTAGATTTTTAAAATGTATATCAAGAGTATAATAAGAATTTGAATTGTACGTGTGAGTATTGGTTACCCTAATTTGCGAAAAAGTAATCTTTATATAAAGTAGGGAAGATTGTTATTGTTGTCCCCAAGTTTGGAAACCAAATCATGTGAATTTGGAAAGAAATCAGCATTGTTAACAAGTTTAAAAATAGACTTCAGTTGCCTAAACCATGAGGCCAGTCGCCTGAACTAATTCAAAATAGCGCTTTAGAACAGGTAGTAGCAGTTTAGTCGCCTAACCCCGAGAGTTCAGTCGCCTGACCCTGTTCTGTTTCCTTATTAATACTGCAGTAGCATATTAGTCACTTAATAAGGAATCATCAGTCTCTTGAACACTACTACTTAGTGTTTTTCACATTTTCATTTCAAAACTTGTTTTTTTTAACTTTAAAGAGTATTTTGGACCTCATTAAAATATTTTCCATATTCTAAATCAGGTCTCTAAGTCCAAAATAAATCCTAAGAGCTTCAACCACAATATTGAAATTAGAAGTACTTACATAAGACTCTAAAAAGATAAAACAAGTAAATTCCTAAGTCTTCATGTCGTATAACTTTAATAATTGTCCGAGCTTTAATCAACTCTTCAATGCACTTCATATTCCTCATGACTTGTAGCTTTAAGTTTAAGTTTCATTCATTCTTTTCAAGTAGAATCATTGTACTTTGTAAGATACTTGATTCTTGAAACTTAACTTGAAAACACAATTAGTAACCTTAATTTTTTATCATCAAAATGAGATTAAATCTTGTTAGGCCAATAGAGAACAGAGAAGAGAAAAAAGAAAGAAAGAAGTGATCGAAGGAAAAAACAGAAAATGAAGAGAGCAGAAGCAGAGAGATTTGGGTGAGGAAAAGAGAGAAAGAGAGAGAAAACAAAGAGAAAGAGAGAGAAAAGAAAGGAGGAAAGAAGGAGAGAAATGGAGAAAAGAAGAGAGAGAGAGAGAGAGAGAGAGAGAGAGAGAGAGAGAGAGAGAGAGAGAGAGAGAGAGAATGAGTTTTTATATGTTAGTGGAGACGTGTCACTGTTTGTACGGTGAGACATGACAAAATCAGGGTCGTGTATCCGGAAGGCGACGTAGTGTTATTCTGGCTGTCCAATCTGTGTTTTCTTTGGACGACTAGATTACTGGCACATAAGCAATTCACATCGAATTCCTAGAGCTAAACGGGGCATGCCACGTGGTGGGTGATGTCATGCTACCGTTACCTTACTACATAAAATTCAAAAAAAAAAAAAAAAGAGGTTGCCATGTGGCACGTGACATCATGTTGATTTTACCCTGTTGCGATAATTTGTTTTAAATAGAGCTACGTGTCTCCACTATTGGCGGTCACGTGGCATACTCATGCAAACTGGGTAAAACCCGATTCAAACCGATTCAATCGGTTTAATTTTTGAATCGTTGGTTTATTTATTTTATTTTAAAGTTAATTTTTAATTTTTTAGGAAAGAATATTTAAAAAATAAGGAACAAATATTTAAAAAAAAAAGGAAAAAATAAATAAATAATTATTTGAGTTATTTTGGCTCAAATAAAAAAATGGAATAACAAAATACCCAAAAATGAGGAAAAGTCTTTAAAAATTCAGAAAATTTTAGAAAAAGTATTAGAAAATTTTCAGAAAAATTTTATAAAATTTTGAAAAAATCTGGGAATGTTTTAAAGACTTTTTTTGATCGAATTTGATGAATTTGCTATTTGTATATATTTTATTTTTTTGTGTGCACATACCAATGATTTAACAAAGGGTAAAGAGGCGTTTCAAACCTCACCTATATTTGTTCGGAGGGGGGGTTAATCTAATAAGATCATTTCCTTTTGAGGTCTTATTAGACACTCCAAAATCGTACTTTATTTTTCATTTTTTCTTTAGATATTTATATATTTATTTAAAGAAGTTAAATAAAGACCATTAGATTCAACTTAAGGATAATTCATGTTTAATTAGGTACTATTCGTAGAACGAGTATATAGGAGGTGTTAGTACCTCTTCCTCACATAACTGAACTCCGGATCTCAATTCTAATTAATGCAGACTGAGACTATTATTTTATTGACTTAAAATTAATGTAGAAGACCAGTCAACAAGTAGCAATTATGTGATCAAGCTACACCTAAAAAATAACATGTTAGTGACGATTTTATCAAATTTATATTATTAATATTCCTCGTCATTTCACACTCTTCTATGGAACGTTGCGACACGTCTTAAAAATTACAGTGGTTTCTCATCTTTGATAAATGGATGAAATATTGAAGCTTAGTTTGGACATGATTTTCCAATATTGCAGCTTTAATATATATATATATATATATATATATATATATATATATATATATACACATACACACACACAAGTAGGGACAAACTAGATATACACATCCCAGAAGCCAGCCGAAGGCCAGCTGAGGACGGCTACCTCTCCAAATAAAGGGACCTTGCCGGCCACCCTCTCTCTCTCTCTCTCTCTCTCTCTTCTGAAGTTTAATTTTCAACCATATATCTTTTCTTTTTTTCCCCTCCTTCCCTGGATAGCCCTTTCTCTTGTCCCCGTTTTCAAATCTGTATTTATTGCACGTACACGCGTTTCTGCACTGCACTCCACCGCGCTATTTCCGAAAATTTTGAAACACTTTAATTCCACAACTAATTAATGACTCCATGCCCTAATAATAATAATAATAATAACTCTGAAAATATATGGTTGACGAGTAGGGGTGAGCATAATTCGGAGAAATCCGAATTAACCGACCAATTTCGGTCAGTTCGATTTGGTCAAGAAATAAGGTCGATTCGATTCGGTTCGGTTACGATTTTACCAATTTTCAGTTAATCGGTTATCGATTTGGTTAATATGAATTATCAATTCGGTTAATCGAATTAACCGAATTAATAATTAATGATTCTAGTGATTCTACTCTTATAGTTTAATACCAAAATATCTTTTTTATTAATAAAATTAATAGATGAGATGCTTAATTAAGCTCGAATTAGTAAAAAAGTTATAATTATATTCTGTTTTTAATAATTAATTTCAAATTATTTCGGTTAAATTCGGTTAACCGAATTACCCGAAAAGGTAATTCAGTCGGGTTCGGTTCGGTGAGCTTCCTTTGTTCGGTCGGTTTGGTTATCAGAAATCATTAACCGAAAATTTCGGTTAATTCGGTTAATTAACCGAATTTAGCCGAACCGACTGTTTGCTCACCGCTATTGACGAGAGAGTTGGTGTAGTACTTGTGGACCTTTACTTGCATGTGCATGGCTTATGCATGGCTATGGTAACAGCTGCATGTGCTAATTAATGAATGAATGATTAATCAACAAACTATACATATATGGGAAAAAAAATGACACTTTCCATGAGACTATCAGGTTGCTAGGGCTTACCATATGCCCCCATTTACCATTCTCATTTATTTACTTCTCCATTATCAATTGTAGAGCATAACAAATTAATTGATTTATGGAATGGAATATCGTGAAAATAAAATACAGATTGTATATATATAATCCCCTCTCGAATATGTTAACTTCTATTTGTTTTAATAATATATAATTTTTTGAACTGTTAAGTTAGATATGTGGCCTTGTAGCCATGAAGTTGTTCATGGTCATGGATCTCTCACCTAATCAATGGGCTAGGGAAAGAGGAGGATTTTGGGATGAGATTAATCCTTCCTCCTCCTGAAAAAATGGCAATTACCCACTTCTGGCACATGCAGGTAGCCACGCATTCACTGCTAGTTCAATTCCTACGGAAGCTCAGCTAGGCTGGATAAGATCCCTCCAAGTATGTTATAAGGGAGACCCAACAACCCACCCAATTTGACATTAACTAAATTTAAGATTTTTGCAGGTATAGGTCCGTCTTTACACGACTCGGTGAATCAATTACGTTTATTATTAGGTAGTTAGGGTTTGGGAGTTTGGTTTCAAGGGTTGAATTTAGATTTTTGTTTGGATAAGAAATACATTGTAATTTATGTAGAATTTTATTTAAATTTACATAAATTTTGAAGTCATGTATGCCCCCTGACGAATATTACTGAGTAATGGAACATAATATAATCTTATATTGTATTTTACTTATATTTGCACAAGTTTGAATCCATGTATGCTCCAAATATTGCAAAGTTACAAGATTAGCTTGTAGACACCCTAAATGGTCCGGACCTTTATATAACAAAAAAATAAACAACATTTTATTTCATGAAAAAATACAAATACAATATATATATATATATATATATATATATATATATATATAGGGGAAATAAAAATTACAAGGAAATAAATTATACATAAAAAAAAAAATGATGAAATGAGGTGGGCCAGCAATCTTTAATCTGCAAAAATTTTGAACCTGCGAGGAAAAAAAAAGAAGAGGTTAAACATGTGCCAAAAATCAGAAGTAAATATGATTGGTAGGGATGATTCAAATTGAATTATTGATTGATAAAATTAATCATTTGTTTAAAGGTTAATTAAGTAATCAAGATTAATTAGTCAATCACAATTTAATTTAAATCATTCCTCAAAGCCTATAAATAGACGCTTCTGAAGTAAGGAGACACAGAGAGAAATTGGCACGATGATACATTCACACTGTAACGTTCCCCTTAACTTATCACATAATAAACATAAATAATAACAACATAAACCCGAACCCTTGCGTAGGGGGAGATAACTTGATAGAAACAGCGGAAACCTAAGCAGCAGTAAAAATAAATTACATCCATCATACCATTAATTACATAATACCAGAGTTTACTACATCATCAAGATACTGTAATTATATATAATCTCCAAAATATCAAAATAACCCTAAGATCATACAAAAAAAAAAAAAAAATCTACTGATCCTAGTACAAGGCTTACCCTCCTAACGGGGTAACTCCACAAACTCAATGGCAGCCATGACCCACCGGTCTCTCAGGGTCTTCTGAAAAATTGATTAAGTTTGGGGGTGAGACACTTCTCAATAAGGAAAAATAAACTAAATACAGTTATGTGACAACATGAACATTTAATGATAATATAGATATACTGTACATTTCATATATTTGTAAACATTTATCATAATATACTGAATCATCATATGCTTTTATATTTGCCAATAAATCATATTGTTCATAAACCATCTATTATAACTGATAATACTGAAAACATACCCAGGATGAATAGCTAACTGATGTCATGTATTACCCCCCATGAAGGGTTGTGTAGCCCGAAGGAGGGACTCGACAATGGCTGGTTGACCACTGTTGAGTCAAAAATATCTATAAGTACAATAGGCCCGCCACACCCTGGTCTGGACTGTCAGGTGGATGTCCACACTCTACTGAAAGCCACATCAACTATCCATCTCCCACCCCCTCGTGGGGTGGTTAGCACTAATCTAAACATAGATATCTGATCTATATATAGCTACGGTATTGTGCTCTTGAACTGATTTAAACTAACATCTGGGTTCTGATAACATATAGTACATGATAATATAACATCTTTCAAAATTTCATAAATACGGCCTCGCGCCGAACATTTCATATATACGGCCTCGTGTCGAAATCATTTTATATATACACGGCCTCGCGCCGGAATCATACATAAATACGGCCTCACGCCGAAATCATTCATAAATACGACCTCGCGTTGAAATCATACATAAATACAGCCTCACGCCGAAATCATTCATAATTAAGTCATTATGAAAATAATCATTTCATAATATATTTGTCAGCATCATAATGTACTGTATACTTTCATAATTTCTCAAACCATACTGCATTTATATCATTATCATATCATAATATTTCTCCACGTAAAATAATATTCATGCCACACATTTGCTGTATAAAACCATACATTGTATTCTAAAAATCATGATTTCTGACATCTCATACATATATACACGTTTCAACATAATAGCAGTATTTTTCCTAAACGTGCATCTATTCCATAATATTCAAATATCGTACATATTTTTCAGGAAATCAATTTACTCGTAAATAATAGTAATTTGCGTGAAAAATAACTGTTTTAGTTTATTCCCTTACCTGATTACTGAGAAAGCCCCCTAAAATATCCTGGTCTAACACTTATAGGATTTCCTGATTAATATCCTGAAAATGAAAACTCCCAGTATTAAACTTCACTATTTTCACGTGTATATAATTTCCTATAAATACCGTAAGACCAAACTTGGCTTAAAAGGTCTTACCTCAACTCAGGGATGATTTCCAACTTACTTTCACCAACGATCCGCTCCGGCAGATTTGGAGAGAACTTCCCCAAGAGCATCGTGGTGGCTTCAGATTGTCGATCCGGAGTAAATTTGGCCCGAAATCGATGAAAGAATGAGAGGGAGATGAAGGGAGAGAGAGAGAGGATGAGTGTTTGCTTAATTGTGAAGTTAAAATCCGGATTTTTAGTATTTATAGGACTGAGTTCATCGACGAGTCACATTATCTCGTTGACAAGTCCTTCAATAATTCCGTCGACGAAATCCACTCCTCGTCGATGAAATTGAGTCTGCTCAAAAACCTCTCTCAGTATTTCCTCATCGACGAAATTTGGCTTCGTCGATGAGGCCCTCTTATACCTTCATCAACGAATCCCCTGTGTTTATCGACGAGGCCTCCGATATTTCTCCTTTCTCTTTATTATTTTAAATACCATTTTTATTCAGGTTGTCCCACACACAGTGAATTAGTTTGAGGATCAAGGTCATTCAAGTAGTTTCAAGGAGAAAATTAAAGCAAATTCTGATTGAAAGTTCAGTGAAACTACTCGAGGAATCGCTGAATTTAGAAGTCTGGAGGTTCTAAAAGGTCAGGACTTGAGATTTAGGATTGCAGACACAATCAAAGGAAAGATTGACGTAAAGCTTGAAGATTGAAGGAGTTGAAGACTTAGGTCATTCAACTTTTGTGTTATAACTTTAAAATTATTTGTCTTAATTTGTTTTCGAACTCAAAAATTCAGATTCTTTAATCTAGATCAAGCCCAACAACCTGAATCTAATCAATTATTTGGATCTGATCCGTTGGCCCGATCCACCCATTGACCTGATCCACTAAACCTGATTGGCCCGACCCATTTGACTTGTAGACCTAAGATCTAGGTCTAAATTGTGACCTGGGTCCGTTAACTTTGAATTTACTTAAACCTAGATTTGTTTTAAATAAAAGTTATGCCCAACATTGGGTCTGAGCCCAAATTCATTGTAAATAGACCAGACCCAAAACTCCCATAGCCCATTAGTTAATAAAAACCCAAAATTCCAAAAACCAAGAGCCCACAATTGGACTAAGCCTATTAATTTACCCTAAGACCAAATTCATTGTAAATAGACTAGGCCCAAATCCCCCACAACCCATTAGTTAGTAAAAGCCAAAAATTCTAAAAACCAAGAACCCACATATTGGATTGATCCCATTAACTTACCCTAAACCCAAATTCAAATTTTTGAGCCCAATAATGGGCTGAGCCCAAATTTCAAAGCCTAAGTCCCCAAAGTCCAGTTAGCTCTCAGTCCAATCTTGGGATTTGGCTTAAGTAGGTTGGACTCACTCTGGAGCCAAACAAAGCCCAAATCAGCAGGTTTGACTCACTCCAGAAACAAACACAACCCAACTCAAGGCCTAAAGCCAAATAGGAGCCGACTCAATCCTATACCCAATCAGGATCTAATGAATACAAATCAAGCCCTAACCTAAACAAACTCAATCTTTAACTCAACACCATTCAGATCAAAGAAATTTGTGTGATTCCTAAGAAAATAAAGGAAATCAAGGAAAAGAAAACTTATCTATTGAGTCTTGATCTTGGTTTGAGTTTGGAGGCTCGAAGGTCTCTATTTCCTTATGTAAATCTGGACTTACAAAACAATAACAAGAGTAGAAATGAAAATCTAAAAAAAAGGGGGGGGGGGGAAACACATAGATCAGAGAGCAGAAGAGATTGAGAGAGAGATAGAGAGAAGAAATGGTGAAGAAGGAGAGAAAATAAGAAAGAGAAGTAAATAGAGAACGAAAGAGGGTGAAGAAAGAGAGAAGAGAAGATAAAGAAGTAAATAGAGAACAAAAGAGGGTGAGAGAAAGGCAGAGAGAAAGATAGGGGAAGAAGAAAAAAAATAGAGTAGAGAGCAGAAGAGAATAAGAGAGATAGAGAGAAGAAATGGTGAAGAGAGAAGTTGCGAGGAGAGTGAAAGAAAGATGAAGAAAGAGAGTGAGAGAAAAACGACGAAGAGAGAGAAAAGAGAAGAGAGAAAAAAATTCGCCAAAAATGAGTGGAAAAAGGAATTTTTGGATTTTTATATATGGGGTAGTGGGACACGTGCCATGATTGTATGGTGACACGTGTCATGATTTGAGCGAAGTATTTGAGGGGCGATGTGGCTTGATCTCAACCGTCCAATTTACGTTTTCCTCTAGATGGTTGGATTTCTACCATGTCAGCAGTCCTTGTCATTTATCTCAAACCAATCAAGAGTTGCCATGTGGCAGGGTGACGTAATGGTGACGTCACCCTATTGCAAAAATTTTACAAAAAAAAAAAAAAAATAGAAAAGGGGAGGAACTGGGTAACGCCACTTGGCAGGGTGACGTCATGTTAGTGTAACCTCGCTATAGTGAATTTTTTTTTTTTAAAAGGGAATAAAAAGGCCACATGTCACCACTCAGGGTGGACACGTGGCCTACTGAACTAAATCGGTTGACCTGGTTCAGACCGGTTGTGTAATGCCTCAAACTTGAAACTAGGGTCTAGAGTGCCACATAGGAATAAATATACTCTCTGATACCACAATTATAAAGACCCGAATCCCATGGGGTCCAGGATGAGACTTTCCATATATTAATTTTGTAATGACCCGATTATTTCTCCAATTTTAAAAAGAATAAATTACTCTGATACCCCTGCTAAAGCATCTCAGGCCTCAAATGGGCATTGACGTATTCCTGTACATAATAAACACACCTATACAGAGGAAACGTAAAATCTTACATCCATATATATATATATATATATATATATATATATATACACACACACACACACACACACAATACCATAATTCACTGTTCTTAACCATAGTTACATCTCACATCTATACCATCTACCCAAAAACATAATCCTCTGAACACACTTACCCTATTGGCAGGGCAATCAAGAAAACACCCTATCTGCGAGCCTGATCTGCTCGCCTAGCTGGTTCACCTGAAAAATGTTGAAGTAATGAGATGATTCGATGCTCAGTAAGTGGAAATATGTTATTACTAGTGTGTGGCGACCAAGTTGCATAACTGTAATAATAACATTTAAAACTATATAAGCTGGAAAATCAGTAAAGACATATCTTACATTTATCGTAGCTTAAAATATAACTGTATCATCTGAATTTTCTATCTTTCATACTGCTAATATCATATTATATTTATAAAATGATGTAAAACTGTATGCATATACATAATTGTGTTTTTTCCCTGGAAGTCTGTATATCATGATTTGATCCCTCATGACAGCGTTGTACGGCCCATATGTAGGACTTAACTCTGGTTGCCCAGTAGGTAAGTCACTGTACTCTACCCTTCCTCAGTCCGGTCAAATTGCATCCTCTCCTAGGCACAGAACTGGACTGCTACCTCGTCAAACCGGGCCCCCTCAACCCAAAAACTGGGGAGCTGCATCCACTCCAAGCGTGGTTGACGGTACCCACACACTATCTGAGATATGTGGTTGCACTCTATTCTTTAAATAGCAACGGTACCGTACTCTATAAACTGTATCTGTCTGTACTATTTTCTCAGGGATCTGATACTGTATAAATATATATACTATAATTATCTTTACTATTTTCATCATGTTTACAAAATAACCATAATACTATAATTCTGTATTTAATATATTGTATTTTTGAATAATATAACTATAACATCTGGATGCTATACATGTATAATCTGTCTGTATAATCTGTCTGTGTAATCTATCTATATAATTTGAGTGTTATGGCCTTAGGAAAACATGGCATTCTGTAAACACTATAATGTACTGAATAAAATCTGTTTATATCTGTCTGATAAATATCTGTGAATATCTGTCTATACTTGTATATACTGTATAACGTGATATACTGGAAAAGCTGTATAGATTCTATATCAGGTACATATCTACTCAGGTCATACAAACATTAAAATTCACATTCTTTAAAATTGGATAATAAACTGGTGTAAATATATGTATAAATCTCTAATAACATTGTTAAAACTCTTAGGATAGCATATTTCCCTTATATGATTTCTGCAAAAGCCCCTTACTATGCCTAGTCCAACACTCATAGGGTTCCCCACTCAACACACTGAAAACAACATATCCCAGAATAAAATATCATTATTTTTCTAGTATCAGGATGGCACTGTTCAAGGCATTGTATGGTCGGAGGTGTCAGTCTCCTCTGTATTGGGATGAGGTCGGTGAACTGTAATGACCCAAAAATTACACCATTTTTTTTCATATAAAATATAAATTACTCTAATACCCTTGTAATACCGACTATAACATCTCAGGCCCCAGATGGGCACTGAGGTATCCCTGTACACAAAATGACATACCTACGCATCAAAAAACATAAAGTCATACACCCATATTTACAATACCAGAATTCAGTGTTCCCAAACCATATATACATATTTACACATCACCCTAGTTTCATCTAATCCAAAAATACATTCTCCTGAACACACTTACCCTTTAAAATAGGGCAATACAAAAGATCTCTCTATCTGCGAGCCTGATCTGCTTGCCTAGTTGGTTCACCTGAAAAATGTTAAACCACTAGGATGAGACAACGCTCAGTAAGAGGAAATATGCTATTACTAGTATGTGACGACTGAGTTTCATAAATATAATAGTGACAATATCTAAAATTATATAAGTTGGTAAATCAATATACGGTATAACTTGCATTTATCATAGTTTAAAGTATAATTGTAATATCTGAGTTTTCTACTTTTTCATACTTCTAGTATCATACTATAGTGCTGATATTCTGTAAATCAGTATACATATACATAATTGAAATGTTTACCCTGGAAAACTGTATGTCATGATTTAACCCCTCATGACAGGGTTGTGTAGCCCATTAGCGGGACTTAATCCTGGTTGGCCCACCAGGTAAGTCAGCTGTAACTCCACCAATCCTTAACCCAACCAAACTACGTCCTTTCCTAGGCATGGAACTAGTAACTACCTCGTTAAACCGGCCTCCTCAACCCAGAGTAATGGGGAGACTGCAATCTCTCCAAAGACATGGTTGACAGAATCCACATACTATCTGAGATATGTGATTGCACTCTGATCTAAAAATAGCAACAGTACCATGCTCTGCTAACTAAACATAACTTGATCATCAAGGTCTAATACTCTATATACTATTTCTATAGATATCCTACTGTTTTCATCATGATTCCAAAATTACCATAACACTATAAATTTGATCTTAAAATACTATAATATCTGACTGTAATATCTAACCGTTATATCTGATTGAATAATCTGTAATGTCTGAGTGTTATGGCTTTAGAAACCATGACATTCTGTAATTACTGTAAAGTATTGATCTGTAAAATACCTGTCTAGTAAATATATCTGTCTATACATATACACACTGTAAATCATGATATTCTGAAAAACTTTACAAATTCTGTACTAATCAAATATCTACTCAGGCCACACAATTATTAAAATTCATGTTCTGAAATTTGTAAAATTGTATAACTTGCACATAAACAAGTACTTTAATTTACTAATAATACTTCTGAATTTCCTAGCATAGCATATTTCCCTTACCTAACTGGCTGGGAGGCTCGCTTCCAACTTAATCCTCATGTTCACAGTGTACTATCCCCAAAATCCTGAAATAATATGCATATTTCCAATAAATCAACTATATTTCCCCCGAACCTACATACTCGTAAATTTTCTGGATTATAATTTACCTGAGCTCCTGAAAATATTCACTGGGTCCCCAACTCATGTTTGCAGGGTCCCAAAAGACCCTATTCCTGAAAATATGACATCCTAATTTTATTCCAAAAAACTCCAGTATATTCCCATATAACTTAAAATCTAAACTCAAAAAAGCCTAATACAACTGAAAATACCTAATTATTCAACTTACCCAAATTTTGGGATGGTACCCAAATTGGCCTAACCAACGATCTACTCCAAAAAACTTGAAGAGAAGCCGAAATCGTAGAGAGAAGGGGAGAGGGTCAGTTTTTAGAGAGAGAAGGAATTCCTGCACAATTTCTCGCTGAAAAATCTGATTTAGGCATACTTATAAACTTGGATTCGTCAACAAGACACGTCACCTCGTAGATGAGTCCAAAAAGGGAGTTCGTTGCTGAACACGAATCCCTCGTCGATAAACTTCAGGCTTTGCAAGACCCCCTATTGGTAAATTCTCGTCGATGAGACACGTGTCCACGTCGATGATCCCAAGAAGGATACTCGTCGACGAGATTCTTGTGTTCGTCGACGAGACCCTATGAGTTCTCTTTTGGAATTATCCTTTTCTTCCCTTTTTCTTTTACTATTTAATTACTATAATTTTTCAAGTCTCTATATTCTCCTTTCCTTATAAAATTTCGTCCTCGAAATTTTCTATTTGTATTGAACACCATCCATTCAGGAAAATAAGCTACTTATTTTATTGCTTAAACTCACTTATAGCGGAGGAATACTGTGATTACATCCAGGGTTCTGGGAGATTACAAATATACTCATAAAAGAAAATTCTCCCAAAACCAAAACACTACCTACCTTACAATCTAAAATACAACTATACATTCATCATTTTCTACTAATTAAAATAAAACTACTGTTATTTGAACAATACTGACAATTACAGTATCCCACTAAATAGGTGTGGGTATTTCTGTCTGATTTTTTATTAAAGCTCCCACAAAGATTCCTCTATGGCATGATTCCTCCACAAGACTTTTACTAACTGAATTTTCTTAGTACACATTTCCTGTTCCTTTCTGTCTAAGATCTGCACCGGTGCTTGCCAGTGAATCCCTGAGCTCTATCTCTGCATAGTTGATCATGTGGGAAGGGTCTAGGACGTCTTTCCTCACCATGGAAACATGAAATACGTCGTGAATTCTAAATAAGGCTGGTGGTAGAGCTAGTCGATAGGCAACTGATCCAACCTTTTCAAGTATCTCTAATGGGCTAATAAACCTAGGGTTCAACTTACCCTTTCTCCCAAATCTCATGACTCCCTTCAGTGGTGCTATTTTAAAAAATACGTGATCACATACTTCAAATTCCGATTCCTAGCGGCGATTATCTGCATAGCTTTTCTGCCAACTCTAAGCTGCACTGATCCTATCTCGAATAAGTCAGACTTTATCGTACGCCTGTTGCACTATTTATGGCCTCAAAACTCTCCTCTCACCTAACTCATCCTAGTATAAAGGAGAATGACACCCCCTACCATATAGCGTCTCATAAGGTGCCATGCCGATGCAGGTCTGATAGCTATTATTGCAGGCAAATTCAACCAGTGGCAAATACTAGGTCTAGCTACCCCCAAAGTCCAATACATGCTCGTAGCATATCCTCAAGTACCTGAATTGTTCTCTCTATCTGACCATCTTTTTGAGGATGAAAAGCAGTGTTGAATGCTAACTGAGACCCCAAAGCCTCTTGCAAGCTCTTCCAAAATCATGATGTAAAACATGGATCACGGTCTGAGACTATAGACACTGGTACTCTATGGGGTCGAACAATCTCCTGAATGTAAATCTCTGCTAATCTATTTATAGGGTAGCTAACTTTAATAGGTAGAAAATGAGCTATCTTCGTAAGCCGATCAACAACTACCCAGATGACATTCTGATCTTGTGGTGCTAGTGGTAGCCCAGTGACGAAGTCCATGGATATGTGGTCCCACTTCCACTCAAAGATGAAGAGTGGCTGTAACTGCCCTACCGGCCTTTAGTGCTCAGCCTTAACCTACTGGCACGTCAAGCACTACTACATAAATTCGGAAATCTCCTTCTTCATGCCACTTCACCTGAAATACTTTCGTATATTACTATACATTTTAGTACTGCCAGAATGAACCGTGTATAAAGATTTTTGAGCCCCCTCTAGAATCGTTCTCCTAATATTATCATCTGCAGGCACACACAATCTAGTGCGAAACCTCAGAGCTCTGTCATCAGAGATACTGAACTCCTCTCCCTGACCATCATGTACTCTAACTATTATCTCTACTAATTCTGTGTCATCTCCCTAAGCGGCTTTAATCTTTTCATATAGCGTAGGCTGCACAACCAAGCTGGCAATAAATGCCAGAGGATTACTCGCTACCAACTCTACACCAAGTCTCTCTAGATCCATCAAGATCGGATGCTGAACCTCCATAGCTGCTAGTGTTGGTCCCACCAATTTCCTGCTCAGGGCATCTGTTACCACATTCGCTTTCCCTGGGTGGTAACTAATAGTGCAGTCATAATCTTTAATGAGTTCTAGCCACCTTCTTTGCCTCATATTTAACTCTTTCTGGGTAGAGAAATACTTTAATCTTTTGTGGTCCTTGAAGATTTTGCATTTCCCACCATATAGATAATGCCTCCATATTTTTAAAGCATAAACCACTGCAAATAATTCTAAATCATGCACCTGATAGTTCTTCTCATATTTTTTAAGTTGTCTAGAGGCGTAGGCAGTGACTCTTCCATGCTGCATTAACACACATCCAAGACCCTTCAAAGATGCATCACTGTATATCATAAATCCATCTTGCCTTGATGGAATAGCTAGTACTGGTGCTGAAACCAACCGTCTCTTTAACTTCTGGAAGCTTTGCTCACAATCATTAGCCCAATCAAATTTCACATTTTTTCTCGTGAGTCATGTTAGTGGACCTGATAATTTGGAAAAACCATCTATGAAGCGTCGGTAGTAGCCTGCCAAACCTAGAAAATTCCTAACCTCCCGGACATTTCGTGGCCTTACCCAATTTACCACTGCTTCTATTTTACTCGAGTCAACCGATATACCATCCTCGGAGATCACATGCCTGAAGAAAGTAACCTACCTTAACCAGTATTCACACTTCTTAAATTTTGCGTAGAACTTTCTTTCTCTTAATATCTAGAATACTAGCCTTAGATGATGCTCGTGCTCCTCAAAACTTCTTCAGTAGACCAGTATATCATCAATGAAAACCACTACAAACTTGTCTAGGTAATAATGGAACACACGATTCATTAAATCCACAAATACTGCTGGTGCATTAGTCAACCCAAATGGCATCACCAAAAATTCATAATACCCATATCTAGTTCGGAATTCTATTTTCGAAATATCCTCTACTGTAACTTTCACCTGATAACCCAACCGCAGGTCAATTTTAGAGTAAACCTAGGTCCTCTGGAGCTGATCAAATAAGTCGTCAATTCTGAGAAGAGGATATCTATTATTGATTGTCAATTTATATATCTCCCTATAATCTATGCACAACCGCATGGTCCCATCTTTCTTTTTCACGAACAGGACTGCCCCCGCCCAAGACGACACACTGGGCCTAATAAATCCTTTATCCGGAAATTCCTACAACTAATCTTTTAATTCCTTCAATTCGACTGGAGCCATATGGTATAGTGTTTTAGATACTGGTGCCGACCCTGATAGTAGATCCACGGTAAATTCAATCTCTCGGTTTGGTAGTAAGTTAGAAAATTCTTCTGGAAAAACATTTGGAAATTCTCTAACTATTGAAATATCAGCCTATTTTAGTTCTTCTTTTGGCTATTCCTTTATGTAGGCAACCTACCCCTGGCAACCACCCTGTAGCAGTATCCTCACTTGAATAGCTGACACTAGCTTTGGCGAGGCATGCACATGTGAACCCACAAATATGTATTCTTACTCACCCGAAGGGTCTGAAAATCACTTCTTTTTTATGGCAATTTATGCTAGCGTGATTAGCTACCAGCCAATCCATACCCAGTATTAAATCAAACCCCTGCATATCTAGTACCACGAGATCAGCTGGTAGTACTTTCTCCTGAATGCTTATTGGAAATTTCTGAAGTACCTTCCTACACCTCACCATAGATCTTGTCGGCGTGACTACAGATAGCTCTACATCTAATAGCTGTGCCTCTACCCTAGTTACTTAAATAGACCTCGCCGATATAAAGGAATGGGTGGCACCTGTGTCAAACAAAACAATCACTTTATATGATAATACAGTAAGTGTACCTATGACAACGTCTCGGCGTCTCCTAGAATTAATGCATAGACCTTTGGCGGCGCCGTATTCCTCTGGTGGCCTCCACGGGGCGCTTGATGATAACCCTAGTTCAGTCTGGGAGCTGGTGCATAAATCGGCTATCCCTGACATGATCAAGTCATATGGTCTGGCCTCCCACAACAGCAGCAGGCATTCTCCCTTAGCCGACACTCACCTGGATGTCTCCGTCCACATTTGGGGCAGGTGGAATAAGACTGCCCACCCTGAAATCCACTATGCTCTATCGTCTGCCTCCGACCCCCATCGAATCTACCTCCTCTCCAAAGGCCTCGGTTACAACCAGCCTGAAAACTCGAAGGTGTGACCCTCTTCTTCTAGCTCTGTATCTCAGTCTCTCTTGGCAAACCCTCCTTTACTATTATGGCCCTGTCAACCAACTTTGAGAAATCTTGTATTCTCAGTACTGTCACCTATCTATAAATGTCTCGCTTCAAATTCCTCTCGAACATCCTAGCCTTCTTAGCCTCATTTGGAACAATATAAGGATAGAAACGTGACAACTCAATGAATTTTTCTACATACTGCTGGACTGTCATCGATTTTTGGGACAAACTCAGAAAATTCTATACTCTAGCCTCTCTGACCAAGGCAAGATAGTATCTATCAAAGAATATGTCCCTGAATCGAGCCTAGGTCATTGGCATTGGAATTTATCTCTGACCCTTTAATAAACTAGTGGTCGTCCACTATCTCTCGGCCTCCCTTGTCAGCTTATTCGTGGCATAGAGGACCCTTTGCTCATCAGTGTAGTGAAGCACCGTCAGAATCTTCTCTATCTTTTGCATCCAGTTCTCCGCAATTGCGGGATTAGCTGCTCCTGAAAATGCTGGTAGGTTCATCTTCGTACAATTTTCCATTGTGCACCCCTGAATTGTAGATAGACCTCCCTACTCCCTGGAGCTTTGGAAAATCTCCACCATAACCTGTTGAGTCAAACTGCGTAACACAACATCTGAATCCTCGCCTCCTGCACCAAAAGGCCCTACTCCGTCGTCGCCATTAGCGTGAGCACTACTACCTCTTGGGTCCATCCTACAATATTACCAAATTATTTTGACAATCTGAACCTTACAATACTATTCTAACTAAAATACCCCTTACCTCTTATCACTAATTTAAGGTCTGACCTTACCATATGGAAATAGAAATCGTCGATAGTTTACTATGATTTTCCTGAAATCGTCACCCCAGGAAAAATACATAAACTACCCGAAAACTCTACCTTCAAACCGCAAGAATAGAACCCTAAATTCTCATCCTAATTCCCCAACTTTAACTCACTGTTATCCTATTCCACTCTTCTTATGATTCCATTCCCATATTCTAGTATTATTTTCCACTGTACTTTAGAGTCTACAAAACCTGACAACTTTAGCTCTGATACCAAACTATAACGACCCAAAAATTACTCAATTTTTTTTTCATATAAAATATAAATTACTATGATACCCTTGTAATATCAAATATAACATGTCAGCCCCAGATGGGCACTAAGGTATCCCTGTAGACAAAATGACATACCTACGTAGCGGAAAACATAAAGTCATACACCCATATCTACAATACCAGAATTCAATGTTCCCAAATCATATATACCTTACACATTACCCTACTTTCATCAAATCCAAAAATACATTCCCCTAAACACACTTACCCTTTAAAATAGGGTAGTACAAAAGATCTCTCTATTTACGAGCCTGATCTGCTCGCCTAACTGGTTCACCTGAAAAATGTTAAACCCCTAGGATAAAACAACGCTCAGTAAAAGAAAATATGCTATAACTAGTGTGTGGCAACTAAGTTTCATAAATATAATAGTGATAATATCTAAAACTATATAAGCTGGTAAATCAATATATGGTATAACTTGCATTTATCATAGTTTAAAGTATAACTGTAATATCTGAGTTTTCTACTTTTTCATACTTCTAGTATCCTATATTTCTGATATTCTATAAATCTATATACATATACATAACTGAAATTTTTACCCTAAAAAATTGTACGTCATGATTAAACCCCTCATGACAGGGTTGTGCAGTCCGTAGGCGAGACTTAATCTTGGTTGGCCCACCAGAAAAGTCAGCTATAACTCCACCAATCCTCAGCCTAGCCAAACTTCGTCCTCTCTTAGGCACGGAACTGGTAACTACCTCATCAAACAGGCCTCCTCAACCCAGAGTAATGGGGAGACTGCAATCTCTCCATAGACATGGTTGATGGAGTTCATCGTTGAACATAAATCCCTCGTTGATAAACTTCAGGCTCTGCAAAACCCCCTCTCGATAAATTATTGTCGATGAGACAAGTGTCCACATCGACGATCCTAAGAAGGATACTCATCGACAAGAAACTTGTTTTCGTTAACGATACCCTATGAGTCCTCTTTTGAAAATTTCCTTTTCTTCCCTTTTTCTTTTACTATTTAATTACTATAATTCTATAAGTCTCTACACATATATTGGGTCCCAAACTTGTACAACAGGCTTTTGAGAAGGTCAGATTGATAAGAGATAGGATTAAATTAGCTTATAATCGGAAGAAGAGTTACGCGGATGTTCGCCGCCGCAAGTTGGAATTCAAGGTGGGGGGGTAAGATATTCCTGAGGATCACTTCAATAAAAGAAGTGATGAGGTTCGAGAAGAAAGGAAATCTGAGCCAGAGGTATATCGGACCATTTGAGGTACTAGAACGAGTGGGTTCGGTGGCCTACACAATTGCACTACCTCCATCACTCTCACAAATCCACGATGTGTTCCACGTATCCATGTTGAGAAGGTACGTTCCAGATCTATTGCATGTGATTAGTTACAAATCTTAAGAGAGTGGGGATGCTTTGGCGTATGAGGAGACACCCATTCAGATTCTAGACCATAAAGTTCAGAAGCTGTGTACCAAGGAGATACTGTTAGTGAAGGTATTGTGGTGGAATCATGAGGTTGAGGAAGCTTCTTGGGAGTTAGAGACGAAAATAAGCTGGAAATATCCACAATTGTTCTGAGCAGTAGTTTTGATAGCAGGATCGATATGGGTATGTATATATGTAATATTCTGTTATTGTAGGAATGTTGTGTGGTTAGTCTCTGGGGGAGGGTGTGATATTGTGAGCTCTCGAGATAGTGTATGTATGTAACTGTGGTATTCCTCCACCATAAGTGAGGGTATGTATGTATTCGAGATGGGGTTGCTATATGGGTGGCCGCCGACTCTTTCTAGAGTCGGGTATGAGTTTGGGTATGTAGTTGAGTTGGTAAATGAGAGATTACAAATTTCAAAGACGAAATTTTTGTAAGGAGGGGAGGTTGTAAGAACCTGACCCGAGATAAGTGTATTAAATAAATAATAAAAGATAAGAAAAATGAAAAAGGTAAAAATCAGCAGGGCTCGTCGACGGGGCTTCTTTTCTCGTCGATGAAGTCTCTTGTGCAGCTCACTGATGAGGTTCAGTGGCTCTTCGATAAGGAGATATCGAGAGATTTGAGAAATTCTGAAATCTCAGCCTTGCCGACGAGTCCACCTTGACGTCAACAAACTTCCTTCTGCGGCCCGTCGACGAGGACTTAGTCTCGTTGACGAGTCCGGCCGAGTCAATGGTTTATAAGTTGAATTTTCCATTGCTTCATGGTTAAGAAATCTAAATCCTCTCTCTATCTCTCTCTCTCTCTCTCTCTAGAACTCGAACACACACTCTCTCTTTGTAGGATTTCGGGGCGTTTGTTGTTGAAATCAACAATCTAAACGTTGTTACTAGGGGTGAGCTTAATTTAGGGAAAACCGAATTAACTGAATTAATTGGCTGAAATTGGCCGGTTTGGTTCTGGTAAAAAGTCCGGTTCGATCGGTTCAATTGGAATTTTATAAAAATTCAGTTAATCAATTTCGGTCCGGTTAATAGTAAAAGATAATTCGGTTAACCAATTAACCGAATTCTTAGTTAATTAGATTTTAAATATAAATTATGAATATAAATTTTATTTGTTAGGGAATAGGGCTCAGGTAGTTGAGCTTGGGCCTTGGGGGAAAAAAGGGTGGAGGGGTCTCACGACTCACAAACTCACACTCTTGTCTCTCACAGCTCACTTCGTTCACAGACTCAGTGGAGAAAAGGGATTTGGGGCTTGGAGTTAGGGCTATGGTTTCGTTTGTGTGAACTGTGGAGTTCCTCTGCCGATTAGTGCCGCAGGCCCACAACTCTCCATTGGACCACCTCTCTGAGTCAGCAAATCCTTCTTCGAGTCTTTGGCAACTTGGCTCTCCAGCCTCTTGGTCCTCTCCTTCAGTCATCTGGTTTCGCGAATCCCTCCTCGCCATCCTCGGCTCTTCCCTCGCGTGGGCGTGGCGACGACTCTTCAGTCTTCACTCAATGACTCAACATCTCAGCCACTCCACTCAGCGCTCAGGTACCTTCGAGTCTTCGAAAATTCGATGACCTTCCCTATTCGCCTCTTCCCCTCTTTTCTGTCTCAGTTTTTTATGTTGTTTGTTTTCTAAATATTCAAGGAATTTTATGCATGTGCTTTCACACTGTTTGATAATTATTGTGAAAAAATGATTCCTAATTTATTCTAATAAATTATTTTCCTAGATCATAATCTTAATTAAGTTATTTTCCTATATTTAAGGCTGTTTGATCCTATGTATGGTTGCGTGTCTATTGTAGTTGCAAGAAAGCAAGCCACTAGCTTCTTTGTTTCTAAAATGATAATATGTAGTTTAAATATTAGTTCTTAAAATTTAATAGATACCTAGGCTCCAATTGTTTTATTAGAAAAAATATAAGAGTACCAGATCATCCAAGAAGTGCAAAATTGTAGTTACAGGTCAACCCATACTGATACTATTGCATTACAAAAGCAGCAGTAGTTGCTAAATTTCCAATTTGATCTCATAGATACACCAATAGGGCCTATCTGGTGCTCTGAGAATAATCGCAACTCTTTTGGCCAATTCACAAATGAGTAAGATTCATGCAAATGCACATTCATGATTCATAAGGTTGCAGTAACATGTTTGCAGGCCAAAGATGAATGAAATAAAATAATACACAAATATGATGTAAGTTTAGGTTTAAAGAAATGATAGACCTTTTCCAAATCGGAGGCTTTGAAAGTCAAGAGCTTCATCTTTCCAACGGCCACCAAAAAGTTCCTCATGTTCTCGAAATACTGAATGGCAGATTGGGCAGCTCCCTCTGTTGATTGCATGACAATAATGGGATTTTCCACCACCTTACATAAGAAAGGACCATTTAGTGTCACGATCAAAAATAATGAAAAGGAAAACCATAAATGAAACCCAAAAACAAACTAAAAAATTGGAATCTAGCTACATGTTTGATTATATTCCCAAAACTGAATTGAATGCATGCTCATTTTTGTCATTGGATCAAATAACAAATCATTATCATACCATTCTTCAATCAACAAGAAATTTTTCATCATAAATGAAATCTTAGATTATTATTGTAAATTTTATTATAAATTTTTAGAGTTTTTTTTTTTAAAAAAATTTGGATTAGTACTCTTCTATGATGGACTTTACCCTTCTTTTTTATTTGTTTCAGATATTAAAGGGAAAATGAGCAATGACTTGCCTATAGAGGTGGAGGTGCCACACTTGGAGGATGCAATAATGACGCAAGCTAATTCCCAACATCAGTCTTCAAATCCCAGCATGACAAGTAAGAGTGCTACTAATCCTTCTACTCAATCTAATCAAAATATGAGGAAGAGAATGAGACCAAGATCTGAAGTGTGGGATCACTTCACTAAATTTGTGACGGAATCTAGTGAAATTAAGGTTAAGTGTCATTATTGTCATATTGATTATTGTGCTGATCCTAAAAAAAAAAAAAAAAAAATGGTACGAGCACACTTAGATATCATATGGTTAGATGTGCACAAAATCCACATGTTGAAGAAACAAAACAGACACAATTAAATTATCAACCATCCTAAAAAAATGTAGAGGGCTCAGAGGCAACTCTTACAAATTGGAAATTTGACCAAGAGGCAATTCGAAAGGCATTATCTTACATGCTTACTGTTGATGAATTGCCTTTTAAATTTGTAGAGAATATGAGATTCAAACATCTTACGTAAGTTGCATGCCCTCGTTTTCGAATTCCATCAAGATGGACAATTTCTAGGGATTGTTATGACCTTTACATGGAAGAGAGGTTAAAGTTGAAAAAGTTTTTGAAAACCTCCTCTCAAACGGTTAGTTTCACAACTGATACATGGACTTCTTTGCAAAAGGTCAATTATATGTGTTTGATTGCACACTTTATAGATAATGATTGGAAATTGAACGAAAAGATCCTTAACTTTTGTCCAATTTATAGTCATAAAGGTGAAGAGATAAGTATGGCCATTGAGAGGTGTTTACTTGACTGGGAAGTTGATAATGTATTTACAATGACTGCAGATAATGCAAGTTCAAATGACGTTGCAATTGCCTACATAAAAAGAAAAGTTTCAAATTAGAGAAAAGACATTCTAGGGGGCAAAGTCTTGCACATGAGATGTATTGCACATAAAATTAACTTAGTTGTGCAAGATGGTTTGAAAGAAATGGGGGATTCAATTGTTTGTGTTAGAGACACAGTAAGATATGTTAGGCATTCACCTGCTAGGTTGAAAATTTTCAAGCATTGCGCAAAAGTAGAAAAAGTAGAATGCAAAAAGATGTTATGCCTAGATGTTAGCACTCGATGGAATTCTACTTATCTAATGCTAGACACAGCTCAAAGATATGAAATGACATTTGATAGGTTTTGGGATGAAGATCCTTCATTTAGAATTGAGCTTGAGACTAGGGATGGCATACCAAGTAGTTTTGATTGGGAAAAAGTCAGAAAATTTGTGATGTTTTTGGAACACTTCTATGAACTCACTATATGAGTTTCAGGTTCTTTGTATGTTACAAGTAATACATTTTTTTGATGAAATTAGTGGAATTGATTGTCTTCTAAAAGAGTGGGAAAATAGTGATGACCTGGAGTTGAGTTTAATAAGCACGAAAATGAAGGATAAATACAACAAGTACTAGGGAAACATTGACAAAATGAATATGTTGATTTTTGTTGCATTTGTTCTTGACCCTAGACATAAGTTGGGATTTGTGCAATATGCTCTTTCTACTATGTATGAAGGTGACAAAGGTTTATTGGTGGGGAAAAAGGTTCAGGATGCAACATTTGAATTGTTTGCTGAGTATAAAAAGTTGTCACAATCTAAAAATGAATAATCAGACATAAGTGAAACTTCAAGCTCCACTTGCTCCACTAGTCACGGTGAAGCAACATAACGAAAGTTCAAAGTTTTGTATCAAAAGTACAATACTCAAATTGGAGGTGGAGATAATAAATCAGAGTTGGATAGGTATTTGGGGGAGGATTGTGAAAAGGACGTGGAGGGCTTTGGTATTTTGGAGTGGTGGAGGTTAAATAGTCAAAGGTCTCCCATCCTTTCCCATATGGTTCATGATGTTTTAGCAGTACCCATCTCAACAGTTGCTTCAGAGTCTTCTTTTAACACAGGGGGGCGTGTTCTCTATGCCTTTAGGAGTTCTTTGACTCATAAAATTGTTCAATCTCTTATCTGTACACAATATTGGATCCGAGGTTCATATACTCCAATTAAGGTTGAAGAAGACATAGATGACCTTGAAAATCTAGAAAAAGGTAATATTATATTTATATATTATCAAAAATTTTCATTTGTTCTTGGAATGATTAATTATTACAACTTACAAGTGTTTCTATACAATTTTTTAGAGTTGTCAAAGGTTGCATTGGAGTCCACAATTGGTGAATAAGCCAAACAAAGAAAGACAAAGGGTTAGTTTCATATTGAGATTATGCTTTTGTTTTTTGTCATATAAATTACTTGCTATCAATTATCATTATTTTTGTTTGTTGTAGGTGAAATAAGCACAGGGAAATTGTAGTTTGTAATGTAAGAAGCTGAAGAGTGGGAGTTTCTAATATAAGAAGCCATGAAATTGTAGCTGTCACTTGTCATCTGATGTATGAAGCATTGAAGCCCTAATTTTTATTTTTATTTTTCAAAAACAATTTATATTTCATGTTTTTATTTTTATTTTTATTTTGCACAAACTGTTTACATTGGTCTGTAATATAATATTAGGGACTTTGAACTCTTGAACTCAAAGCCAAGTAGACATTGCAGACCTTTAAATTTCATGCTTGGTTTGTGATTATATTTTTTTAGGGAGATTTTCTAGATTGTTTTAGGAAGAATTTTAGGATTAGATTGATTAGAATTTCATGTTTGGTTTGTAGATGATTTTATTTTTACATTGATTAGATTTTATGTAAGCAGGGTTCTATATTTACATTGATTAGATTTTATCTAAGCAGGGATAAGACACCTAGCTGGCTAGTTGTGGGGCCTTTGATGGTTTCATTCTAGATTTTTTTTTTCTTCTGAATTAAGAGTTTCTTAATTAAGCTAACGGTGGGTAACGTAACCCGTTCAATAGTAAAATATCATTTTTATTAATAAAATTAATAGATAAGGTCTTTAATTAAGCTGGATTTGGTTTTAAAAAAAATAAATTATAATTGTATTCTATTTCTAGCAATTAATTTTAAATAATTTCGGTTAAAATCGGTTAACCGAATTACCTGAATTGGCAATTCGGTCGGGTTTGGTTCAGTGTCCTTCATCAATTAGGTCAGTTCAAACCAAATTTTTCGGTTAATTCGGTTAATTATCCGAATTTGGCCAAACCGACCGTTTGCTCACCCCTAGTTGCTACGTGGATCAGGAGGAGAATCTCTTCAGGAATAGCATATCGGAATTTCATTTCAAGGATTTTCGGGTTTTGACCCAAAACCTAGGTAAGGCTCTGAATCCGTGTTCGTTTCTATGGATCTGTAAATAATAGTATTATAAGGAAGTATTGTTCTTCGTTGTTTAGGTTTTGGCAACTCGGTTCATAGGTTTGGAGCCGTTGAGTTTGTGTTCTGGTTTTCGGGTTAAGGTAAGGGGATTCTGTTTATATCAGTTATTTTTTAAATCAGAATTGGTAAACATGTAATTTACGATCTTATGTATGATTTGGCTACTTATTTGGGAAAATTTATCGAGTGAAAATATGAGATTTTTGGGTTACTGTTTTTGGAAAATTTGAGGGTTTCGAGTATCATTTCTTTTTTTTTTTTTTTGGAAAATCGTATGTTGTATAAAACTGTGATATTGAGATGACCTTACCTATAATTGTATTAAACTATATTCTCGAAATGAAAATGATATGATTTGTTGTATACCAAATAAGGGTGGAATGAACTGTTGTATGTAAAATGTACTAGGTTTGTAAAACAGCTGTGATGGCTAATTTCCGTAAGCTGAGAGGTATAGGAACATGAGTTCCAAAATTGTTCCAAGTTTTGTGAAATTTGCCACTTCTCGACTAATTACCGTGGGCAAATGCCATGTCTCAGCTAAATACCATGGGCGAGAGTGTCCGGTTTTATATCTGAGGGTGTGAATGTCGCCTGTTTGTTTTGGTTGGTCGCCGATGGGTGTGAGTTGACACCATATTAGCAACGATATCGCTATGGAGTTTCGGCTAATGCTAGGTTATCGGGTGCTCCGTGTAATGCGGCCGGATTCAGCCGAAGAGTGTGATGACACTGACCTTATGTTTTTGTATCGTATGTACTAGAACTGGATTGTGAAAATACTGGAACTATATCATGTTATATTTTATGTCGAAATAACAATTGTATGCCACACTGATAAAACCTATTTTCTTCCTTACTGAGAGGTGTCTCACCCCGATTATACAAATATTTTTCAGGTCCTTCGAGTAGCCAAAACTAACGTCCTAGCGTTCGGGAGCGTGGTTGTCGGTTAGCTACGTATAGTATTTGTGTAAGTACTGATTTTGTAACCGGGTTGTCATTGTCGGGTTTTGTAGACATGCGGGGTATGTACTGTATTTTGGAGCGTAGACTCTAGTTATGTATAGACTCTGTTATAGTATGTTGTATGTATTAGAAAGAACATTTCCACTGCGTATGTGATGTGTATGTATATGTATGTGAATGTGTATAGGGTGTACATATACCCCACGAGGTTGGACCCTCATTCGGTGTATTATCATGTATGTTTTAATTGATACAGAGACAGGTTAGGATACAAAATTCACACCTGGGGCCCATCTGTGGGTTCGGGGCGTGACACAAGTAATGCCTCCAAATCTTTAACGCGTGTACCACTGCAGCCAATTCTAGATCATGGGTAGGGTAGTTCTTTTTATACTCTTTCAACTGTCGGGAGGTATAAGCTACAACCCTACCATGTTGCATCAATACACAACTGAACCCTTTCAAAGATGTGTCACTATAAATTATATAGCCATCACCCCCCGATAAAATCGTTAGTACTGTTGCAGTGACGAACCGCTGCTTTAATTCCTCGAAACTCTGCTCACATTCATCATCCCATACAAATCCAGTAATCTTCCTGGTCAGTCGCGTCAAAGGCCCTGATAGTTCCGAGAAACCCTCTACAAGTCGATGGTAATATCCCATCAGTCCTATGAAACTTATGATCTCCTGAACATTCCTCAACCTTTCCCAATTTATCACTGCCTTAATCTTGCTGGGATCCACTAAAATTTCCTCCCCTGATATAACATGCCCCAGAAATGCAACTTTCTCTAACTAGAATTCACATTTGCTAAACTTGGCATACAATTTCTTTTCCTTGAACTTCCGAAATACCAGCCGTAGATGCATCTCATACTCCTCAAAACTCCTCAAGTAAACTAGTATGTCATCAATGAAAACTAAAATGAACTAGTCTAAATACTGATGAAAAATTATATTCATCAAATCCATGAATACAACATGAGTATTCGTCAAACCAAAAGGCATAACGAGGAATTTATAATGCCCATACATGGTCCTGAAGGCTGTCTTCGAGATGTCTTCTGCTTTAACTTTCATCTGGTGGTATCTTGATCTGAGGTCAATCTTGGAATAAACCCGTATACCCTGAAGCTAATAAAATAAATCATCTATACGGGGTAGAGGATACATGTTCTTGATTGTCACCTTATTAATTTCCCTATAATTTATACACATCCTCATAGATCCGTCTTTCTTCTTTACAAATAACAATGGAGCTCCCCACAGTGATACATTGGGCTGAATAAAACCCTTATCCAGCAAGTCTTGCAACTGATCCTTTAGCTCTCCTAACTCTACTTGAGCCATTCTATAAGGAGCATTAGAAATCGGTGCCATCCCCAGAAGTAGATCAATAAAGAAATCTACCTTGCGATCAAAAGGCAACTTGGGTAGCTCGTCTGGGAGGACATCTGAAAACTCCTTCGCCACTAGCGTATTAGCAAGCTTTAATTCATTTTTTGATATTTCCTTTACAAAGGCCACGAACCTCTAAAAACCATCCAGGAGTAATCTCGTCTCCTGTATGGTTGATGCTAACTTAGGAAGGGATTGCACTTGCGACCCCATGAACCTAAATTCTGGTCCTCCCGAAGGTCTGAATATCACTTCTTTTAAATGACAGTCTATACTGACGTAGTTAGCTACCAGACATTCCATACCAAATAATACGTCAAACCTATGCATGTCCAACACTATCAAGTCAGCTGGTACGAATTTCCCTTAAATATGAATTGGACAACCTCGAAGCACTCTACTACACTTCACTATTGACCCTATCAGTATAGTTACTAATAGTTTGGTGCCTAATAACTATGTTTCTACTCCACGTAATCAAATACACCTTATAGACACGATCAAGTGTGTGGCTCCTGAATCAAACAATACAATAACTTTAAATGAAAGTATGTTAATCATAAATGTCACCACATTGCCGGCTGTCTCAACATCACTTGGCGCCAGGGTGTAAACTCTTGCCGAAGCCATATTTCTCTGTTGACCTCCACGGGGCGCCTGATAACCTCCCATAGCAGGTCTAGGGGTGGGAGCAGCTTCAGTCTGACCCTGAAAGCCTCTCATCATATGCCCTGGCTCCCTGTATCGGTAGTAGATGCCTCACTCGGCACAACACTCTCCGAGGTGTTTCTTTCCACAAATCTAACAGGTTAGGTATGACTGCATACCCTGAATCCCACAGCTCCTCGACTCTTGCTTTCGATCCTTATAGTAGCCACCCTTCTTCTATGAACCCCGACTGGATCCTTGTTGGAAACCTGAAGGTGTGGATCTCTTTTTCTATTTTTGTTTCTCAGCATCCATCCGCTCTCCAGCATCTGCCACAAATGCTCTATCTACCAGCTCGGCAAAATCCTGCAGTTTCTGTATTTCCACCTGCTTATATAATTCTTGCCCCAAGCCTCTTTCAAATTGTATTTCTTTCTTCATCTCCTTCAAAATAACATATGGGGCGAAGCGAGATAATTCAATGAACCTCACCGCGTACTACTGCACTGTCTGCTATCCTTACTTCAAATTCAGGAACCCCTCTACCACTTCTCTAAACGAGGCTAGAAAGTATCTGTGGTAAATATTTCTTTGAATCAGTCCCATGTCATCTATATAGGCACTAATCTTTGCTGCTCTAGGAGTTTCATTGTCGTCCACCATCTCTTGGCCACTCTTGCCAGTTTATACATGACAAATGGAACCCTCTGCTCCTCTATACACTGCAACACTGTCAACACCTTTTCAATCTCCTGCATCCAATTCTCAGCGACTGCAGGATCAGTTCCACTTGAGAAAGCTGGAGGATTCATCTTTGAAAATTTTTCAATCGTACATCCATGGCTTGCAGACGGACCTCCCTGCTCCCTGAAGTTTCTAGCAATTTCAGCCATAATTTGCTGAGCCGCGCTGCATAATACTGTGTCTGAGTCGCCACCCTGCACTAGAGGGTCCAACACCTTGACCACCACTTGCATACGCGCTACCACCTCTAGGGTCCATCTTGAGAAGACAATAATCTTGGCTTTAGGACCCTATTACCATAACATGTCCAACACATTTCATCTTACTAGTATATCATATCCTTAATTAATTTATCATCTCTATTCTTAATTCAAGGTTCAATCCTGCAACCTAGACACCCAACCCATCAATAGTTTTCTATGACTTTCCTAAAATCGTCACCCCAGGAAAGACACATAAACCATCATGAAAGTCTTGCATCTAGACTACAAAACAAAATCTCAAATTCCTTTGTCCTATACTCTGGTATTGTTTTCGTTGCATTCTAAAGTCTACAAAACCTAGAAACCTAGGTTCTGATACCAAACTGTAAAAACCTGCCTATTTTACTTTAATTTTTTTCCTTACATACGTAAATATCATTCTTAATAATAACCCTGATACCAATATAGCACCTGATATACACAACAGACACTTAAACATCGGAAAACATAGATTACATTCACAACCAACAGTACCAGAGTTTCACTACATTGCATAACTCTGTAAATATAAATATACAATCCTCCGAAAGACCAAAAAGAAAAACTAGGATCATAATCCAAAAACCATCTAACCTTAGCTCAGCAACTCACCCTCCTACCGGGGTGGTATGAACTGCCTCTACCGACGCGGAGCTCGGTCCGTCGGTCTATCTTGATTCCTTGAAATATTTTGTAAGTTGGGATGAGACACCTCTCAGTAAGGGATATGAACTAATATCAGTTGTGTGGCGGTATGAGTATATTTGTACTATAATAGATAAATAATACATAACACATGTCTGGATTAAAACTATTGAAATAATACTAGATAAAACATACATAATCATGATCATGCTAAATCATACTGAATTTCAAATATTATAAAATCATCTTCTATAAATGATAGTACTGAAATATTATCCCAGATGGATAGCTAACTGATGTCATGTATTACCCCCCTATGACTAGGTTGTGCAGCCCGAAGGCGGGACCTAACAGTGGTTGGCTGACCACTGCCGAGTTAAATATGTCTGTAAGTACGATGGGCCCACCCTAGCCTGGTTCGGACTGCCAGGGGGACGTCTACAACACTACACTGAAGCCATATCGACTATCCATCTCGCATACTCTTTACTGGCAAGTGTGGTAGCACTAGTCTGAACTAAACTGAATAGCTACGGTACCGAACCCTGAATACTGATCTAAACATAACCATCGAGTTTCTGATAACATATAGTATGTTTACATATACTTATTTAACATGAAACTAGATTGATAGCATTTTTCTGAATTCTGACATATCATACATAATCACAGCCTTACGCCGAATAGCATGCATAATTACGGCCTTGCGTCAGCTATCAATCACGGCCTTGTGCCGAGCATATTATAACATATTGAACTAAAATTTGTACTATTTATCATAAAATCCCGAAACCATAATTTCCTATATTATTTATGGTTTTCCTGAAGAAAAAAAATTGTTGTAAACATGCTTTTACTGAAAATCTGACATAACATAATATTCGTAAAATGATACTCATGCCACACAGATTTAAATAGTATTAAAACTGAATACCTAAGCTGAATATATTTCTGACCAACATTTTAAAACCATTTTCCTGTTCAACAACAGTATTCCCCAATATTATGATATAACATACATAATTACTATAAATACATGTTATTTTAAAATATAAATTTTCATAAAAATAAACTGACTTAATTTATCCCCTTATCTGGCTACTAAAAAACCCACAAATTTAACTAAATCTGCACCTGTGAGGTTCCCAGCTCAACACCTTGAAATTTACATTTTTTCCCAGCAAAACTTCAGAATTATTTCATATACTACACCTCCTCAGTCTAGAAATGCCAAATACCTTATAAAACTTAAAATAATTAACTTACCCAAATTTTGGGATGGTGCCCAAGTTAACCTAACCAACAATCTACTCCAGTAGATATGAAGAGAATCTTCCCAAGAGTAGTGTGGCAGTTTCAGATCATCAAACTAGCATGAAATGAGGCCGGATTTCTAGAAAGAAGGAGAGGAAAATGAAGTTAGAGAGAGAGAGAGAGAGAGAGAGAGAGAGAGAGAGAGAGAGAGAGAGAGGATGTCTGCATGTTCCTCTCACTGAAAATGAGTTCTTGGCCTTTTATAGAAATGTTTGTCCACGTGACCTCGTTGACGAGCCACATCTCCTCATCGACGAGTCTAAGAAGGAGTTTTGTTGACGAACTCTTACCCCTTGTTGACGAAATTCAGGCCCTGGGAAATAGTCTCTCGGTAAGTTCTTGTCAACAAGACGCATGTCTATGTCGACGAGCCCAAGAATTCGTCGACGAGACCCTGTTGAATTCCCCCGTTAAAATTTCCTTTCTTTCCTCACCTTTTATTATTTAACTGATATAATTCACCGGGTCTCTACACCCACACATTCCCAATAATTAATTTAATAATAAAAATATCCTACTTACCCTAATTTTGGAATGGTGCCCAAGAACTCCAAATCAAGTTTCTGCTCTAGTTAACTTGGAGAGAATCACCTCAGGAATCTTGTGGTGGTTTCCGATTGTCTTATTGAGCTAAATCCAAGCCAGAATCAAAGAGAGAAGGTAGGAGAACTGAAGCCCTAGAGAGAGAGTGAGAGAGGAGAGAGAATTCGCGGAATAAAATGACCCACGACCTATTTATAGGCTGAACTTCGTCGACGAGTCTAAAAGGTTTGTCGACAAACCAAAGAAAGACATTCGTAGACGAGAACATCAGGTTCGCCGACGAATCCATTAAAAATTTGAATTTTCCCTACTCTCGGTAATTCCTCGTCGACGTGACACGTGTACTCGTCGACGAGACCAAAGGGTCGTTCATCGAGAAAGAAGGGTTCATCGATGAGTCCTTGCTGATTGTCTCAAATTGCACAGTACTAGCAAGCATGTTCATGTGGAAAATCTAGGAGATTCAAAGAGAATGAACAAGGTTTTCAATTAAGGATTCAAGTAGGGTTTCAAGGCTTATAAGGGATTTTTATGAGCTGTTTTAGATGGTCACAAACAAGGAATTGAGGGGAGCTTACTAAGAGGTTTGGAATGGCAAACACCAAGGCATGTGAGTACTCGATTGCGCACACCATGAACAATCTTGTTGATCTTTAAGAATCTTGATACAAGAATGAAGCTTAAGGAAGGATGTCGCTATGAGCTATAAAGAGGAGTGGGGTGTGGTGTAACGACCTACTACTTATTTAGCCTTTTTTTATCTGTAAATCATAATATCATCTGTCTAAAATACTACTAATAACATTCCAGGCCCAAAGGAGCACTAGAGAAGACTTTGTACGCCATACAAAACTAGGCAGTGGTAAACAAAAACTAGGAACTTCTATATACAATATAATACTAGAAAATTATAGAACTCTGGAATATATTTATAATAAAAAATACCCAGTGACGTCACTATAATCTGAAAACTATCCAAAAACACTGTTATCTCAAAAATACCTACCCTTCCCACAAGGGCAGCTTAAGTCAACCTCTACCCGCGAGCCTGGTTTGCTCGCCTAACTGGATCTCCTGAAAAATGATAAGTCACTGGGATGAGACAATACTCAGTAAGTGGAAATATGCTATTACTAGTGTGTGGCGGTTGAGTTATATATCTAAAATACTGAAATAATACTTAAATCTAAGAAAATTGATAAACTATACAGAATATATCTATCTATCATGTAATCTTTAAAATATGACTGTGTATCTGAGTTTGCTATCTGAAGGTACTGCTAGTATAATAATATAAATTGCTTTTGTGTGATATATATGTACATAGGAACTTCTGCTATACCCTAGGATCTGTATATTATGATATAAACCCTCATGATAGGGTTGTGTGGCCCGTAGGCTGGACTTACTCTAGTTGGCCTACCAGGAAAGTTAATCTATATCTGTACATCTGCCAATCTAGCCCACTGTAATCTCTCGAGGCAATCTCCAAACTCAAACATCGTCTAACCGGCCACCTCAACCCAACTCGCTGGGGAGACTACAATCTCTCCTGGTTCGGTTAGACGAAATCCACATACTATCTGAGTTACTTGATAGAACTCTATTCTGTACTTGCAACGGTACCGTGCTCTACTATATATTCATCTGTCTGTAATTTCCATAGGGTTCTGTAACTGTGTAATACTGTATACATATATAAATATATAACAATCGTACTGCTTTTAAAATGATTTCAAAAACAACCATAACATTATAAATCTGAACTATATTCATAATATCTGTCTGTATCATCTGTGATTTCTGTTTGTACTATCTGCAACAACTGTATATAATGTCTGTGTATAATATCTGTATAGTCTGGTTATAGCATCTTGATGCTATAACTGAATAATCTGTCTGTATTATCTGTAAAATCTTTCTGAGTGGTATGGTGTAGAAATCATGTTATTCTAAGAAATACTGTAAGTCTTATTCATTGCTAATGATCTGAAATATCTGAATATCTGAAATACTGAAAAATCTACATACTATACTGTAATAAACTCATGTCACACATTTGAGTAAACATATTCTCAATTTCTATAATTTTGCTATAAAGATAATATTCATAATTCTTTAGGAAAATAATCTGATCTGCATGCTTGTATTTACATATTCATAATATTCTGTATACATAATAAAAATTGCTAGCATAGCATATTTCCCTTACCTTAAATCTGAAAAACCCCTATAAAATTCTAGCTCTATACCAGCAGGGTTCCTAACTCAACATCCTGAAAACAATATCCCTCAGAACAAAATATCAGTATTTCCTTACCTACAACATTTCTTACAACTACAAGAAAGAAATAATATGAATAAAATGCCTTACCCTGGATTTGGGATGAATTTCAAATCAACTTTCCCTACGATTTGCTCCAGTAGACTTGCAGAGAACTTCATTAGGAGCGTCGTGGTGGCCTCAGATCTTCAATCCGGTGAGAAATGAGGCCACGATCGAAGAGAGAAGGGAAGAGGGTCGTAGGAGAGAGAGAGGAGGGTTCTGCGCTGAATATTTTGGTTAAAAATCCAAGTTTCAGCTATTTATAGGAATGGATTTGTTGACGAGACACGTCACCTCGTCGACGAGTTCTTAAGTAATTTCGTCGATGAACCCTACCTCCTCATCGACGAAATTCAGACTGCCTAAAAACCATCTCTCAGTATCTTCTTGTCGACGAGGCATACTTATACGCTCGTCGACAAACTCCCTGTGTTCGTCGACGAGGTCTTGTACAAAAATTTTCGATTTATTATATTCAAAGTGCAATGTCGTCGACGAACGCTTCGCATTTGTCGATGAAGCCTGCTGCCTCCTTCTGTTTCTGTTTCCATTTCTCTCTCTCTCTCTTTATTAGTTAAATACCATTATTCTTCAGGTTGTTGCATGTGGAGTGTTCATAATAAAGCTAATGTTGTCGTGGTCTCTCACCACCCAATCTCTGGGGTGACGGAATGTAGCCTTATACTACTCAATCATAACAAGAGGAACAAGCTTCACAAGCTCAAGTAAAGGCTTCTTTTAATTGATAATGTAAAGACCCCTTTTACAATACAAGTGATGACATATTTATAGCCTTACATGAGTATGCATATGACTTGCCTATGACTTCTTAAGAGATTAAAGAAAATACAAAAATAGAATAAAACATATATAATGAGGTTCCTAGGAAATAGTTTGTCATAGGAAATAAGTGTCTAAGAACTAGAATTATTATGACAATGGAGTGTAGGAACTTAAAATGAAATAAATGCTTCTTGAAAGATTAAGACTCTTTGACTTACAAGTTATCATCCTCTTTCCAAGCTAGCTTCCAAGAAAAGCTTCGATTGTGAGTCTCCTCATGTAGTGGCCGAATGCGAGGGGAGGAGGGGGAATGAGTGATTTTGGTCCATTATTTCATGGATCTTCAAGTGGTCATCAATTCCATGTTCCAAAGCTTAAGTTCTTTGTTTCATTCTTCAAGCCTATACAATGTAAAAGTCCATTAAGTGATCATTTGGGTTTAAACTTCAAAGTACCTGCAAGTGAAGTTCACATCCAATGGTGGACTTCGGGTGGTCGTCCACGTGTCATAATATCCGCAAAAAATACTCGAGATGCATGTTGATCCCCTTCAAATGCAGTGCATTAAAACCACTATTTTGAAATCTAATAATTTTAAAGAAAAAAAATTTACTTAATATATGAAATTAGAATGTAATAATTTTTAACTAATAAATATGAATATTTATAGAACTAAAATATAAATTTAATATATAAAATTTAAATTATACATATGTAATTTGGTTTTTGATTTTCTTGGTTCAATTTATTTCTAAAATTGAAACTAAAATCGAAAACCTAATTCTAAGAAATTAAATACCAAACCGAAATGTGAAACGGTTCATTTTCAATCTGATTCTCATTTTTTCAGTAATTTTTGTACACCCTATGTGTGAGCACCAGTTTGACTCAAAATTTTCAGTTTTTAAATTTTACATATAATTATGTAATAAGTCATTAATCTTATCTCCTTTAATTTTTTTTTTATTATGAAATAAATTAGTGTATGTGTATGACACATGCAAAAAACATTGCCCTGTACATAATTTTTTTTTTTTTACTAAAAAACGTGACTAGCATTTTTCAATTAAAAGACTCTAGTCCATCCAATGTTTTTTTTTTTTTGTACACGTTGAATGAACTATCGATTTTTCAAATGCATCAATTTGGGAAAAAAAGTTCAGTTCGAACTATTTTATAATAATTTTTATTAAAAATATTAAAATAGGAAGGAAAAAAAAAACTTCGTGTGCGTATATATTCACTTCTTGCCAAAAGCCCTATTCAATTGTTGTAATTTGTAAATGTTTTAATCTTTTGTACAAAAAATAGAAAAAAATATTATATTATATGTCTTTTATTTTTAGGAAAATTTTTCATGCAAATGCAAAATAAAAAATAAAAAATGGCATTCTTGCAATTCTTTACAAAATTTGAAACAAGAATAAAAACTATTTTTTATAACTAAATTTGTCTTAAATCTTTCAATAGTCACCTTATCTAACATTAAATCAACAATCATGTTATGTAACATGCACGAGCCCACATGGTAAGACTTTACTGAGTAAAGCAGTGTGGGGGCTACACTATTTTACCTAATAGAGTCTTGCCACGTGATGCTCAGGTCGTTCAACGTTTTTCTTAAATCAAATGAATGGAGTAAGCTAATAATGAAAGTTCTATTTTTTTTTTTCCTTTTTTTCTATTTAGTTGAAAATGAGATTTTGTTAAAAAAAAAAGAAAAAAACACCCTATGAAATAGGAAGAGCATAGATGCATTTGCATTAACCACTAAGGCATGCGTAGAAAGAGGTTCCTCTAACAAAGAAAATAAATGTATACTATACACAATCAAATTTCTAGTTTATTGAAATTTTCCATTGATTAGTTTCTCTATAAATATGTTTGATTATCACCACGCCTAAAATAAAATAGTTGAGAGGGATTTAATGGATATGTCATTTTATGTGATAGAAACAACTACATAAGTGTTCATCCCAACACCGTTGTCTTTAGTCATCGACTCTCTTAAAAAGAGCAAGAAGAAGGTTATACAACCATTAGTTTTTATTACAATATCCTCGACCATATTTGGGTTGCAAGGCCCATTCGTCCATTAATGGGGTAATGATTCCAAAAAAAAAAAGCAAAGTAACAAGATTTTAGATTTTAAATTTTGGCCAAAATTTTAATAAAACAAATTAGTGATGAATCACAAAAATACCTAATAATTATGGTGTTACAAAATGTTTGTTAGATGTATTTTTCATAAACATTTAATGATTAAATACTTTATGGAACAAGTAAAAATATAGTTCAATTTTTTAAATTCAAGTAGCCTATTAAACATAATGTTTTAAAAAATATTAATTAAAATTTTAGAATTCATACTTCATATATTAAAAGTGTAAAGTTGAATGTTAGTTTTTGTTATGTATAAAATATAAATACTAAATAGATAAAGAAAATTCAAATTTACATTAATTAGTTGACCTTTAGTAAAATCAATTCAAGAGCTGAGTGTCCAACTTACTTACAAGTTCAATTTTAAAGACCTATTCTACTTAATTGAACAATTTATAAAATTAAATTTATTAAATTAATATTATTTTTTTTCAATTGAATAAAAAAAATAAAACCGTGTGTCACATCAAAAATGTGTTCACTAATTTGGCAGTGTCGGGAACAACCCCTTAATTAATTATGGGTACTTGATAAGTCAAAATGCAATAAATAAAAAAGCATAATTATTTATATAAAATATTTAATTTAGGATCTCATTGACAAAAACAGGCCTTATTAATTATACCCAGAAGGCAGATGTATATATCAATTACTCAAAAGCATTAAATGGTACATAGGATGGCATGCAGCATATGCCCCACACACATTATTTAGGGAAGGAGACACAGACCCAATTCCAATTTATGCAATTGTAGGCACCACACACCATTTAATTAGTAAGTTTGGTTAGATGTATGTTTGTACTAGCAACAAAATTCATAACCCAAAAGGCTTAGCTCATCAATTTAGGTTACGTTTAATTTGCGAAATGTTTATTTATGAGAATATATAAAAAAAAAAATTATGTTGTTACTATAAAACAAATAATAATATTAAACATTTTATAAGTTTATAATGAGGAATAGATATAAAATAATTATTGTCAAATTTTATCATGATATGTCTATTCTTTTCTTATTATGTATTGAGTAAAAAAGCTCTTGATGAGGAGAATTGGAAGAACGGGATTTATGTAATCAACCCACTTAGTGGGGCTTTAGGCTTGTTGTTGTACGTATTATATCTTATTCCATTGAATAACTATTCTTCCGAATCAAACGAGTATAAGGTTTGATTTTGTTTGGATTCTTACCTTCATCAACCTAATTTCAAATTTCATTTTGACTTAAACTAGAAAGACCAATTCGCCCCATTAGACCTTACTTAGACTTGCCATCATGTGCTAGTGAGAATAATTTAGTTTAGTTCTGAATGAAAATTTATTGAATAACACAAAAATTAGGTCATTCCTATTTAAGGAAAATTGTAAAAACTTAAAATATTTGGTATGTTTGAATGAAATGAAGTGGGATGAATATATAAAATTATAAATACTGATGCCATATTATTTTATCCCATTCTTAGGTACTAGATAAATTATTTGGTGAATGCTAATGAAATATAATTAGATAAAATACAATTGACTGGAATTGAATTCATTAGTCAATTTCAATTCCTCAATGTTTTCATCCCAATTTTAATTTTATCCTTTTTTTTTTTTTTTCATCGATTTTTTTTTTTTTTTTTTTTTGTAAATGAAATAGGATTTTAAAATTTCTAGAAAAAAAATAGTTTTTAAATTATTCAAGGGCTCAAAATATTCAATTAGAAGTATGCTCAACACTCTTCTAAAAATAGTAACTCACCATTTGTTTTTCTTGAATTTTTCATTCATCATTTTCTCCCTTGATCCATCCTCTCTATTAATTCTTAATTATATCAATGTCATAATAAAAAGAAGCTACAATTAAAATGCAATAGATCATGGGTCATGTAGAAGCCCATTTGACTAGGGCTTATTATATTTAAAAATGAATGCTTATGAACTTATTTAAAAAAAAGCCCAATGGGCTCTAAACTCAGGTGAGCCCACATAATGAAGAAAACCCAAATTAATTTTTACATGAGTTGGGCCAATTTATATTAAAAGTTGCTTTCACATTTTCTTCTTGTAGTGTGCTTGAACCTTGAAAAAGGGTGAAAAAAAAAAAATTTAAGAACCTTTAAAAATTTTCATTAATATGCAAAAATCAATTTTATTTACGTCATCCTTGAAAGAACCATCGTGCTGTAAAGAATTGTCAAAAGCTTGAAACTTCAAAAATTTGTCCCTAACGTTGCAAAATATTTCAAATGTGAATTGTTTTCCATTCATCTCTAGTCTCACTATTTTGAGACAATTTTTTTGGGGGTATCAATTGGAAGCATGTACCTAGGTTTGAGCTACGCAATATGAGGTAACCTCTCTGCCATCCCATATCCTATTTCGCCCCTCACAAAATTTGAACTTGAGACTTCTAATAAGGATGTTTTAATTTGATTACTAGAATATCTTGTAAGACACATTTTGAAGCAATACTTGCATCTTAAAATTGAGAAAATGAATATAAAATAAACCTGTGCCTCTACGTGCACTTTATAGCAAGGTGCTTGACATGAGAAAGTGGGTCCTAAATTTAATCCATGAAAATTTCATTTCTAGTCAGAAATAGTAGAACTCATTGTCATATAACGAGTATTTAAATATAAGATGTAAGGAAGGTAAATTTATTTTGAAATTCCCTTTGCAATTTAATTGAAAGTTTCATAATACAACAACAAAACCAAGCCTTTAAGTCCCAGTAGGTGGGATCGGCTATATGAATTTTTTTCCTCCAATTTTCGATAAGGATTCATATTATAGTGATTTAAAAAATTTTACAATGCCTATCAGCTACCTAACACAACCCTCCTCCTTTACCCGGGCTTGAAATCAACTGTGTAAAAAAATAAAACAAAATTAGGGTATTAAGAATATCACAAGCGAAGAGAGCATCAAAGAAATACTACTGGGATATAAAGAGATGTAAAGGTATGATCAAGAATAAAATACAACTGTACTGAAATTTTGTGAAGGTCAACTTACCCAATGGCAATATCACACATGTCTAGTTGAAACGAAATCATTACAAGTAATTTACATCTTACGACAACATTCAATTATACCTGGCTTCATAAATGCTTTACAATAGAGTGGAGTCCTTGCAAAAGTAATAAACATATAGATAGACATGGATGTGCCTATGCAACAATTCCATCATTTCCTTGTAGCATTGCCCACCACAAGTCTCTTTTACATCTGCACTTTATTAATTATGTAACGATGTTGAGATCTTTGATTCCCTAAAAGCATAGCATAGGGTTGTTCAGTTGTAGTAAACAATTTTTATGTTCCACTTTTAATCTTTCAAAAACATTTATTTTCAATCAAAAAGTTAAAAAATATACATATATTTTTTACTCTTCTCTAATTTTTCAACACAAGCTTCAACTGTGATCAACACTCTTTTCTTTTTTATTCTTATTAAAAAACTAAAGATGAAAAAACAGGAATTATTTTTGACAACTGAACATTAACCCTAAGCTTTGATTAATTTCTTTATTTATTTTCTTGTGAAAGCCACTCTTAATTATTTGTTGCTGATTCATTTGGGCTCAAAGACAAGAGGAGAACCAACTAGCATCAACGGCTGTGATGACCTTATCATGAAGTTTCTGACCAGCAGAGGCTATGATTCCCCTGTCCACCTCTTCCAAGTGGGCAGCCTTTGAGAAATTCAGTGGAGAGCCTCCTGTGTCAGTGACCACACCTCCACTCTCCTGTATTATAATCACACCAGCTGCGTGATCCCACAGCCTCTCCTTCTGTCCTCCTCCCCTTCCAAACTTCATCAGTACCTCTGCATCCCCATTAGCTATTGCTGCATACCTCACCATGCTGTTCAAGCATATTGGTTGCTTTCTGCCATTATTGAAAACTAAGCTCAGCCTTCATTACAAATCTAAAAAAACAATTGTATATGTACACTCATTTTCAAATTAATTACACTCTGTTCTAAATGTTGGCACAGTGAGAAGTACTGTCATCGAATTGAAAATTTTATTTGTGAGTTATTAGGTGTCGGAAAAGGAATTTGTTAGACTTTTTGTGAATTAATTGTATCTCGACAATTTTGTAGGAAGATAAAAATAGTGTCATCCACTAGCTTGATCTCTCTGTCTTCCGTATTGAAACACATGTGTTGGAATGAGAGTTATTTTATTGTGAAAGGAGCATACTTCTATGCTTCTTGGGGATTATGTCCTAGCAATTTCCTAAGAAGATTTGAAGGAAAAAGAAGTAGGACCCACTTGTCGGGTCTCTATAAATAAAGTCCACTCCATAGAATTTTTTACATCTCTATCATTTTTAGTTAAAAAAAATTTAAATAAATAATGGGTGACTTTCTATGTATAGACCTAAAACTTTTGAATCAAATTGATTTTCCAATTATATATTAAGCCTTTGAGAAAGCAATATCAGAGCTTAATTGGCCAAATTTTTTGTAAGATATTCATATATTGTGATGAATATAGAGCAAAATTACTGTGTGTGTGTGTGAGAGAGAGAGAGAGAGAGAGGGAGAATGCACCTAAGCCCAAGACTGTGAGCGAGTCCTGCGGTGAAGGAGTGGCACCAATTCGCGTTCTCAACCGGTACACAGAAGGTCGCCGATTCAAGGTCATCAATGGAAGAATTAACCCTTGCTGCCCTTGCAGACTTCATCTTCTTATTTCCATGGAGCAGTGGCTGCACCCAAGCCTTCCCACCGCCTTTCTTCGCATACACCACACACCCTTTGTCGTCCCAACCATTCTCAGATGCATGCGCCGATGCTGAGCTCAACCTGGCAAGTATGCTACGGTAGCCCTGCTGATAACTCAGCCACTCCTTCTTCATAGGGTAGTTAGGGCACCCTAGCACCCCTACCACAACCTCCCCTTCCTCTATTAGGGCAAGTGACACAGCGTATTGGTCTCCCTGTAGGAAGCCCAGTGTCCCATCAACAGGGACAAGTGCCCAAAATGTCCCACTTGGGGTGGGGGACGAGGTGCACCTGCGGAGGGCTTGTAGGACCTCTGGAGTCCCAAGGGCCGTCTCTGGGCCCTTAAGCCCGAACCGTGGGGCTTGGCCTAGGCACTCGTTCACAGTTTTAACCAGGGATTCAGAGAGGTGACGGTCCATGTCCATGGCGGCGTCTTCTTCTGTAAGGATGGAGACACTTGATCTACTGCCGAGTGATTGGGACAGTACCCAACTCACCGTTGCTTGCACACTATAACCTGTCAATTAATTAATTGACATGGACCACCTCAAGAAACTTAGGCTCATAAGTCACTCAAGGAAAAGGGCAAATATAAATAAATAAATAAAGGTTACGTTGTTATTTTTTATTATCAAGAAAATAAAAAAATATACTAAATCCATGAATAAAATTTTAATTTTACACAATATTAATATTTAATTTTCTTAATTTTTTATTACATTAAAATAAATTTTTATTTTTTATAATATTTAATAGAAAATTAAAAAAAAAAAGGGAAAAAAGAGTTTTCTTATCATTTTCCGATCATTTCCTTTTCTTTTCCCAAGCAAAATTCTTAATCCAAAAGGAAAACAAGAAAGGAAACTAAAATTATACCAAATAAAAAAAAATTAGATTATGATTCCATATTTTTTAAATTTTAATGATATTAAAATTAAATTTTAGTTTTAGTAGTATTTGATATAGAGGAAAAATATAATAGAAGATAAGTTTTTTTCTTATTTCTTTTTTTTTTTTTTCTCTAATTTAAATTCTTGATCCAAACGAACCCTTAACATATGTCGAGTCCATGTTGAATGAAAAATTATTAAATATATGGGATGTATACATCTAATATAATTGGTGTACCTAATATTTTTTCATATTGAATAGAATTACTCTATAGAAAACATATTATTTATGGAATACATAATATTTTCTTATATGATCTTTCATTATCCTAATTAATTAATATTTTTATACAAATATCCTCAAGAGAGAAAAAAAAAGAAGAAGGAATAAATAAATCAAAATATCTTATCTGAATATCTATTACTAATAAAAAACAGTAACTTTTTTATCCGAATTTTTGTACGCTTATATCTTATAACTAAGCTTTATTTTCATAATACGAATCATAATTGATATAATAATAAAATTCTTGATGAAAAAAGGGTATGAGTGTTCACCATGAATAAAAAATAGATTCATATATATGTTGTTACTCAAGAAGTCATTGTCCTCTTATTAAAAAAATGACTATTTGTTAATGACCTATTAATTTAATTCATTTAAATTTTAGATAATCGGTAAACTTATCCTCTTTATATATTCCTCGCCTACAAATCATTAGAGTCAAAACTAAGTCAGCAAACATAATAATCACAAGACACAATGTCAAAAAAATTAACTCAACATACCATCCAATCAAACTCAAATCTAAATACTTTAACAAAAGCAAATAACAAAATCCTAATTTGACTTTTTCTTTTTCCATTTTTAAGAAAAAAAAAAAACTAAGTTAGTGGAAGTAAAAATCAATGAACAATATCACTTGAATCATTGTTGTCAAAGACATGCACAAATATTTTGTATATTAATGGTCAAAAAGTTTAACATCATGCTTATTCACTTAAAAGAGAAATTGAAAATTAAAGAAAACTCTTTCGTTACTTGTACTTAATTTTTAGTCAAGACCCGAATAGTTATTGTTCTTATGTTGTGTGTCGGTGCATGATAATAGTACTTTATATCGACACAAGTTCAATATGTACCAATGAGTAACGTGTATTTCTTTAATTTTAAATATTTTTTTTTATTATGTGGTAAAATCTTGAGAGAAACCGAATCCCGATTGGCTAAGAAAAAGGAATCAATGAGCAATTTAAAGAGGGAAGAAATAGTAAACAAATAAACCTGCAATGGTGAGTGGAGAAATGTCCTCCTCGGAATTGGCACGAAGGTAATTGGTGCTCGTAGAATTTAAGGTATGTTGAAGATTGCGACACAGAGCACAAGCCATCTGAACAGCTCTAATGGCAATATCAAGTTCTCTGCCATACTTCTCTTCTTCATCCGAAGATGTGACATGCTCCTCCTCCATTGTTGAAGAAGAAGAAGAAGAAGAAGAAGAAGGGTACAAGCAGTGGTTAAGTTTTGGCTTGGAGACAGAACAAACAGTTAATGCTTGGGTAGGGCTGAGTGCTAATTTTCTAGTACTACTGTGTATAAAGTCGGAGCAGAAGAAGAAGAATAAGCTTCCAAAATGCTCGGATGGGTGGTTCTCTCTTCTCCTCTCCACCAACCCATGTGAGAATTTAGTGGCAATGCTTGAGCTTATTATAGCCATCTCTTAATGAGCCCTCTCTCTCTTCTCTCTCTCTCTCTCTCTCTCTCTTTCTCTTGAAATTTGCTCCTTGATTAGGCTACATATACAATATGTGAGTGTTTGCCAAGTGGCAAGAGAGATATATATACACAATTCCCGAGAAAATCTTTTGGCGTGGGGTGGGGTTTCTCTTTTCATATCAAGTCTCCCATGAATTCTGGGCCCTCTCCTCTCTGTGAATTTATTTATTTTTTATTTATTCTTGTCTGTGATCAGGGAATTAGTGGAAGACTTTGATGTTCAGAATGCTCCAAGAACTTCCCCACTAAGGAATGCACAAAACACAAACCAATGAAGACGATATTTTAAGTTTGATTATCCGAATGTCTATTACACACTACTCTGATGCCAGCGTGCGCCAATAGAGGCAATGATTATATGATATTGTGAATATAAGACTGGAAGATCCTTTTAAGAGATTTTATTTTTATTAATGTTGTAGCCAAAAATTGAACGACTTTCACGATCCCTGATCTCGATCACCTGAAAAGAGATAAATAAGGCTTGTAAGACCTGAGGTGTACTCCGGGGGATTGCTCCGATACCTAAGTCAGGAATTGACTTAAGAGATTTTTTATATAACAGTAAAATAGAATTTAGAATGAGATAGCTTAACCTCTTCTCTGAATCCCCATCTATAGTGATGGAGTTTGACCCAAGGGTGATGTGGCATTTATTAGTGAATTATGGCGCAACTGTGAATCGCTCTGGTTGTTATAACGTTGACGTAGATTGCTTTAGTCATCATGGAGGTGGCGTCAATTGCTCTACCTGAACAGTTGACTTAGGTGGTAATTGTCCTCATCAATGCTGGGCTCTTGTCTCCTTTGGATTTATGGTAAGTGATATATTTGGGGTATATCAGTTATCCCCCCTTCAGTTTCGAATTTTTGAAACTGGCTTCCAAAGTTCGAAAGTTGTATTTTTTTTTTTTTTTTGAGCAGCTTTTCTTGAGGCATTTTGGGATGCTTGTGGCTTCATGATTCGTGCTCTTCTTTTTTTGTCGTTTCTGGCCTAATGAGCCATGCTCATATTTTGGGTCGTTTCTAGGGCTCACGAGCATTGCTCGTCAGTTGGGCCGATTCTTCTTTACCTAATGAGTTGTGCTCATTTTTTGGGTAGTCTTCTGGCCTCACGAGCGTTGCTCGTCCGTTGGACCGATTCTTCTTTGCCTACTGAGATGTTCTCATTTTTTGGGCAGTTTTTTGCCCGCACGAGCATTGCTCGTCAGTTGGGCTGATTCTTCCTTGCCTAATGAGTCATGTTTATTTTTTGGGCAGTTTTTTGGCCTCACGAGTGTTGCTCGTCAGTTGGGCCGATTCTTCCTTGCCTAATGAGTTATGCTCATTTTTTGGGTAATCTTCTAGCCTCACGAGCATTGCTCATCAGTTGGGCCGATTTTTCTTTGCTTAATGAGCTGTGCTCATTTTTTGGGCAATCTTCTAGCCTCACGAGCGTTGCTCGTCAGTTGGGCCGATTCTTCCTTACCTAATGAGTTGTACTCATTTTTTGGGCTATATCTTCAGTAATATTTTGATAATTTATGATGCCGGGATGGTTGTTCAATTCGATAGGTTCTTACAGTTTTGATTTCATTGGGGGTTAAAGGTGTAAGTTCTAGTATTTTCAATATCAGTTAGGATTCTTAATCGGTTTGAGATGGATTTGTTTCAAAGGGTTTGGATGTGTATGCACCAAGTGTTCGATCATTTGTGGCAAAGGCAACTGCAAGTAAGCGTGCAATGTTATAGATTTCGCAGACTATTTTTGTGTTGTCTGTGTCATATGTGGGGTCTATAAACTCAGATTATTCGTTGTATCCCAGTTGATTCGTGAGTCCCATGTTGGATGGGGTTGTGAGTGCAGTGGCAGATTAAAGTTTAAGTTTGAGATCTACGAGATGTCTACCATTGATGATGGTGATTTTGTTACTGTTTGTTTTGATTATGGTGTGGATTATTCAGCTGATTGGGCTCCACGTGCTTAACTGAATGTCATTAAGAAGCTCAGTTTTGCTATTTGGAATTTTGCTGATTGCAGTTGCTACAATTATGCAATTTCAGTGTGCATTGCAATTTCAACTCAAGTTTCCAATTGTAATTTCAAATTTACTATTTAGAGCACTATTCAGTGCACATGAATGTGCAAGAGTCATTATTGCTGACCCCATGGTGCATTCGGCTAACCCATTGGAATTTTAATGTTTGACTTTGTTTATTTGATTGGCAGTGTAGCTGTCATGACCCCACTATGCATTTAGTGCATAGGTCACTGTTTAATCAATTAAATATCTTGAACATCCTATTAATTATTATTAGCCATTAAGGCGGAGCTCTTCAAGCGTTGAAACTGTGGCATCTATTTATTTTATTTTTTTTAAGAATTATTATTGTATGATGGAGAAAAAATCATACCTTGAGAATAGGCACGTTGGCTACATAAATCTTGTGCATAGAAACATCAATTGTAGTCACATTCGTATTAGATCCGGAATTTCCCAATATCGCAAGTTGGGTCCTGATTATTCGTTCGTCAATTTACTTACTTGGCTTCTTCAACACGAGTAAATCGCCATTGACATGCTTGAACATAATAAACTCGTACCCTTTACTTTTCCCAATGACCTTGCTAAGAATCACAACGGCTCCTTCGAGGTCACCGTAGGTGGAGAAGAGATTGTGGAGGTTCTTGATGGTAGTGTCCCATCCAATTCCGTGAATGAAGAGTTTGCACTGGGTAAGGTCCCAATTGGCGATGGATCGGACGGCGTCGAGTACGTCTAGGTGTCGGACGGTGGCATTTCGAACGATCTTAATTAAGCCAATGCATCGACCTTTAATTATCTGATGTAGTTATGATCAAGGATTGAAAGAGAAAACCTCTCAAGAAGTTCCCACAGACGGCACCAACTGTTGCAGCCAAAAATTGAACGACCTTCACGATCCCTGATCACGACCACCTAAAAAGAGATAAATAAGCAAGGCTTGGAGGACCTGGGGTGTACTCCGGGGGATCGCTCTGATGCCTAAGTTAGGGATTGGCTTGAGATGTTTTGTATGCAATAGTAAAGTAGAGTTTAGAATGAGATACCTTAGCCTCTTCTCTGAATCCCCATTTATAGTGATGGAGTTTGACCCAAGGGTGATGTGTCATTTATTAGCGAATTATGACGCAAGCGTGAATTGCTCTGGTTGTTATAACGTTGGCGTAGATTGCTCTAGTCATCATGGAGCTGACGTCAATTGCTCTACCTAAGTAGTTGACTTAGGCGGTAATTGCCCTCATCAATGCTGGGTTCTAGTCTCCTTTGGATTTATGGTAAGTGATATATTTGGGGTATATCAATTAACATTGGGGTTGGATGTTGAAGAAGATTAATGAAAAAATTTAAGTAAAATAAGAGGGTCGGAGGTTGCATATAATATTTATTGATTTAAAGAAAACACATAAACAAGATATATGTGAAGTTCTATTATGGATTTTGGAAAAAAAAAAAAGATGTATGTAATGGATATGTTGATGTCATTAGAGATATATATGACGCAGTAATGACTAATGTTAGGATTATAAGTGGAGAGATTAGAGAATTTCTAATCAAAATAGGTGTATATTAAAGATCTGCTTTAAACCGTTATCTTTTCACTTTGGTGATGGATGATTTGATTCAAAGTATTCAAAATGAAGTTGTATGGTGTATGTTGTTTGTAAATGATATTGTTTTGATTCACAAAATGAGCAGTGAAGTAGAACCTAAGTTAAAATTATAAAGAGAAGTTTTATCATCTAAAGGCTTTAGGATAAATAGAAATAAGACAAAATATATGAAATGTAAATTCATACATAAAAGGAGGAATATTGAAGATAAAGTTAAACTTGATGATGGAGAAATCAATAACACTAGTAGATTTCGATACTTTTGATCTATTATGTAAATTGAAGAAGAAATTGAAAATGATGTAATGTATAGAGTTAAAGAGTTTGGTCAAAATGGAGAAAGTACTTAAAGTACGTTGTGTGATCGTAGAGTTAATACCCTTATAATTAAAAGAAAAGTTTTATACAATGATTACAAGAGCAACTATGACATAAGAAGCAGAATATATATTAAGCAATTAAGAAACAACATATCAAAAAAGTAGAAGTTACCAGGATGAGAATGTAAAGATGGATAAGTGATATAACGTTAAAAGATAAATTAAGGAATGAACATAAAAAGTAAGGAATGAACATAATTTTGGTAAGTTAGACGTAACTCCTATAAAAGATAAGATAAAGGAGATACAACTGAAATTGTTTGGACACTTGCAAAATAGGTCACATAGTGTATGAGTAAAGAAGAGTTAATTAATTTTTGGAAGATTCAATGGAGTGAAAGAGTAGAGGTAGACCTAAAATAACTTGAAATGAGATAGTAAGGATTCAATAACCTTGAATTTGTCAAAAAATAATTATTCATGATGACATAAATTGACTGAAAAAATTCATGTAATCGATTAAGAGTTAAAGTTTAATATGTTGTTTGTATTAAATGTGCATGAGATTGAGATGAAAAGATGTGAGACAATGTGATAGATAAGATTATGATGAACCAAATGATTAATAAATTGAACTTAATAAATTATTAATAGACACATCAAATTTAAACTTTGAGATGAGAGAAGGTGGGGCACAAAAGATAAATTATGCTCCTAAGTAGATTTAAATGCAATAAATCATTAATAAATGTGATAATTTGAACTTGTGGGGGTCAAAAAGTGAAAGAAAACATGAGATAAAAGTATAATTTATTTCCCATAATATAATCCTAAACCCATGACAATTTTTCTTCTTTTAATTAGCAGAGATGCCGAAAGAGGATTGTTCATTTTTGGACTGTCTGCCGATATGGGATTAAAATAATATAGATAGTTTCACATACAATAATTAATCAGGCTATAACGGATAAAGCATAGCATCCTTATAATATATATTAAATATTTCACTTACATATTCAAGTCATCATGAGTTCATCCAAACGTCATATATATATATATATATATATATATATATATATATATATATATATATACACCTCCAATCTTTTGTATTGTGAGATAATTGTTCTATATTTTAGTGGACAGAGACACTTTGATTTTTTTGTTTTTGACACAAAAAAATATGTGAAAAGCAGTGGCATAGGCATCTTTTTTTGTGATTTCTAATTTTAAAATTGCAATTGGAATTTTTTTAATCCTTAATATGTCTAATGTTCAAAAGTTTTATAAAATTTTGGAGTTTGGTCTATTGTGAAAAATATTAGTTTTGTCATTTTAAAAGTAAGGAAAAAAATTATCTTATATTTTTTGTCTCCTAATATTTATATAAATACTTTTTAAAAAATCTTCTTAATTTTTATTCTACGTTTAGATTTTTTTTTTTTTAAAAGTGATTTTTTTAATAAATTTTAAAAATCTAAATGTTTTTTTAAAGTGTGATTCCAAGCAATAAAGTGTCCAAATATTGCAAAAGCATAAAAATAGAATGAACTTTAAATACATTTTCTAATTATGTTATCGAGAAAGAGAGTGTGTGTGTATGTATAGCCAATAAAAAATATATATATTCCATTGTTGTCCTCATTTTTTAAAAAAAAACATTAAAAAACTATCAAAACATTAATTATATTTTCTAAAATTATATGTGCATTTCAGTCATTTTAAATACTTTTAGGAACTTTATAACATTTTTGTCAAATGTCTGAAGCTAGTTTTTTCTTTCTTATAACTCTTTTTTTTCACAGGGGTCAAATATATATATTTTTTCAAAATATCAATAAACCCCTTTTCATATTCCTTTTTAGGGAAACCTAATTGGATTCAATTAATTAACGTTTAAATTTGATTAATTATTTTTGCATATATTTTTTTTACCTTTTAGCACCTTACTAACAAAACAAAAATAAAATCAATATTGTGAACAGTTTTAAAAAGCACAAAGAAGTTCAATCATTAGAATAATAAAATCACAATCTATCATAAAATAAAATAAGGTTTTTTACATTGGCTACATAGTCCTATTCAAATTCAAAATCATAATTTAAACAGTCCATGAAATATTCTCATCCCCATAATCACTTGCTTTGCTACATAAAGCAAATCACATGCATGCACGGGCGTTAAGTGGGCCAAGCGGCGCATCAACCAAGTCAATTGTTATTTGTTGGGCACCAAGATTTGAACCAATTAAGGACACCTGCCAGCTATTCCCTACTCCCATCCCTTCAAATCAAAATCTATTTTTCTTTCAATCACTTCATTATGTGTTTATCTTTTACTGCAAAGGAAATTTTTCTTCATTTTATTTTTTAAGTACACAAGTTATCTTATTGTTACCTCTAAAAATTTGAACTTAGATTGCACTTGATTTACGTAATAACTATCCCTTACCAATGAATTATCTTTTTTTATGTTTTTTTTTTTTAAAAAAAATGTAATATATCCCTTATTAATTATTTTGTCTAAGGTTTAATAAGAAAAAAAAAATTTATAAGGTGAAATTTGAGAATAATTATTTTTTAATTTAATTATTTTTAAAATAAAATAAAATAAATAAATTTTAATGTTGATGTAATGGGCTATAAGATTAATTAATTAATACGTTATGAATAAACCACTTGCTACAAGCTTAATTAATTAATTAAACCACTTGCTTCATGTTTGCGCGCGCGTGGTAATTTAATATAGAGAGGGAGCTGGACTACGTCGGGAGTGACACAGCATGACACAATAGGCTAATGAGGACCCTCACCCTCTGCAACCCAGCCCAGGTGTCTGGACCAGTTCATGCACCCTCCCTCTCCCTCGCATGCTTAATTATTATTTTTTAATTAATTTAAAAGTGATTCAGTTCTCAAAAGATATATATATATATATATATATATATATATATATGCATATGCATATGCATATATAGATAATGGATGGATGGAGATTGATGTCTTCTTTTGTGTTTATCCTTCTCAGATTATATATAGGTGACTAGTGAGAGATCTCATTATCAAATCAAATCCTCCGTCACCCTTTCACACCTGCAGTACTAGTGGGAAAAATTAATGGCATAAAAAGAAAACTAATTAATATTACATCAAAACAGCGAGAGATTATAATATTGATAATTCTATGAAATCATTATTAACTTGTTATTTTTTTAGGTACAGATTGTTCACTTAATTACTATTTATTAATTGGTTTCTAAACTAATTTTTAAATTAAGGAACTAATAGTCTCAGTTTGCTTTTACTAGAGTTAGGATTAAAAGTACAGTTATAGGAGAGAAAAATATTAGCACCCCTACACACCTATTTTGCCAACGATATCTAATTAACTATGAATTATTCCAACTTGAATAATATGATCTTTAATTAACTCCTAAACAATCAAATGAAAATTAAAATTTTCAACGCAGATGTAAATGTCGCAACGTCTCAGAAAAGAACCTCGGGATGACGAGGAAATAATCATATTGAAATTTGATGAAGTTGTCATTAACCTGTTATTTACCTAGGAGCGGTTAGAAGACATAATTACTACTCATTTGGTTGCTCACTAGACTAAACCTAGGCCAAGAAACCAATAGTCCTAGTCTGTTTTTACTAAAGTTGGGATCGGAAGTTCAGTAAAGCGAGGGAAAGGTATTCGCACTCCCTACACACCCGTTCGACGAATGGTACCTAATTACCTATGAATTATCCCCCAAATTGAATTTAATAACATTTAATTAACTCATTTTTAAAATAAACAAATTAATTAATTAATTAATAGGAGGTTAAAAATTTCAGTGCAATTTATGAATGTCTAATAAGATCTCTAAACGAGTGGATCTTGAGATAACCCCCCCCCCCCCCAACCCCAAAAAAAAATTCAAAGCTAATACAAATGAGGTGCAAAATATCTCGTTGCCCTTTTTAAAATTATAAGGACACACACATGCAAAAAACGGGGGAAATTATCAAATTATAAGCAAAAAAATTTTAAAAAACATCCCCAGAAATTAAAAAATTTGTATAGAAATTTTTTAAAATTTTTCAACATTTTTCTAAATTTTTTTGGGATTTTTAAACATTTTTTCTCATTTCTATGGCTTGAAACAGCCCAAAAATATTTTTTTTTTCTATTTTTCTAACCTTCAAAATATTTTTCTTCGTTTTTCCAAGTTTCTTCCTATTTTTAAGATTTTTTATTATTTTTTCAATTAGAAAACTAGTTAAAATTTTAATTAATACAATAAATAAATAATGGTTTGGATGAAACAAACCGATTTTGTCGGTCTAAACCGGGTCAACTGATTTAGGAAGTGGGGGCCACATGTCAACTTAGAGTGGTGACACGTTACAATTTTATTTTATTTTATTTTACTTTGGCAAAGTGACGTCATCTCGACGTCATCCTGCACGTGGCATTTCCTGAGTGGTTATGGACAAATGACATGGATTGTTGACGTGGCAATAATCCAACTGTCTAGATAAAAAAAGAAACTGACGTCTAAGATTATGACACGTGCCACCATACAGATGGTGACACATCTCCCACCTTCTTATTTTATTTTATTTTTTTAATTTTTTGTTTTCTGTCAAAGATGATGTCAGCATGACGTCACCTTGCCACGTGGTAGCCTCTGAGTAGCACGGAATAGGTGATAAGGATTGCTAGCGTGGTAGCAATTCAATCGTCCAAAGAAACATATATCGGATGGTCCAGATGAGGCCATGTCGCCCTCAAAACACTTGGACAAGAATATGCCACATGTCACCCTATGGTGGTGAGACGTGTCTTACTGACCCCTCATATAAATGTATTTTTTTCTCTTTCTCCTTCATTTCTTTCGAACATGTTCTCTCTCCGATCCCTCTTTCTACATGATCTCTCTCTGTCTTTCTCTCTCTCTCTCTCTCTCCTTTCTGTTCTCTTCTCTCCTTCTCTCCTCTTTCTCCCTTCTATTCTGTTCTCTCCTCCTCTCTTCTCTCCCCCTTTTGTTCTCCTTCTCTCTTATGATCCCTCTTCTCTCTCTCCTTCTTCTTATTTCTTTCTTCTCTACTCTGCTACCTGTATGATGTCTTCTCTTTTCTTTCTTTCTTCTGTTTTTTTCTTCTTCTTATTTCTTTCTTCTTTCTATGCAATTTCTGATCTTCTGTTTTTGTTTCTTTTTTGCAGGTTCGAAGCAAAGTTAGATTTGAGGGAGAATCAAGGGATTCTTGCAAAAGATAAGCTTCCCCTTTGTATCTCTTTTATTTGTTTGGTTTTGCGAGAATTAATCAGATTTTGTGTTTGGGTTTTGAGTTACCTTGTTTGTTTGGTTTTGGGGTAAAAGTCAACTCACTAAGTTGGGTTAACCCTTTGAGTTGGGTTCTGATTGACTCAGGATGAGTTAACCCATCGGGTTGATACTTGGGATCAGTCCACCGTTTGGCCTGGGTTGAATGTGTGGGCTTTGGCCCACTGTTGGGTCGAGCCAAATGGGCTTTGGACTTGTTAAAAAATTAGGCTGGGGTTGGTTATTTTTTAAAAATAGGGAGCTTTGTAAATAAAATAAAATTGGGCTTAGGCTGGTTATTTAAAAAAAACAATAGACTTTGTTAAAAATTGGGCCTTCTTTTTTAAAAAAATGGGCTTTGAGTTTAAAAGTTGGGCTTGGGGCCTTTTATTTTGAAAATGAGCATTGGGCTATTGTTGGGCCGAAACCCAAATGGGCTCTAGGCTTAAAAATTGGGCCTAGGGCCTTTTATTTTGAAAATAAGTAGTGGAAGAGCCTTTGTTAAATAGTGAACTGGGCTTTTAGATGAAAAGATAAAAATAAAAATGGATGCAAGTCCAAGTTGGACCTGGGTCAATATGGGTTTTTCAATCAATGAGTCAATAAACCCAGGTCCTGGTGGATCTGGGTCTTAGGAGTTCAGGTTAACGGGTCGGGTCAACATGAGTTCAATGGATTGGGTTAATGGATCTGGGTTAGTGGGTCAGATCTGGATCTGGACCCACCGTCAAATCCGATTGATTTCAAAGCATTTCTGTTTTGTTTTTGAATGAATATAGATGAAATAACAAAGAATATATACGAATAATTAACAAAACCTACCTGATGTCTTCCACTCCTTCAATCTTTGAAAAAAAATGTTGATGGCCCTTCAATTATATGATGCTCTTATGTTTCCCTTTCGGTGTATGCTTCTGAATATCATATTCTCTCTTATTATGAATCTCTCTTCTTATGAATTTCTCTATCTCTGTGAATTGCTATATTCTACTTGTGTTGTTACTCACTGATTATAAATCTCTTTACTGGTTCTTCTTACGGCCTATTACTCTTACTCAATACTGCTATTGTTGTTACTTTCTCTCTACATCTATTTCTCCTTGTGAACCTCAATTTATAGGCCCAGAGATGCATTTTCTAAACAACTAACCACATATTAACTATTGATCTCCCACCTGCCCATTTAATTTTAGATAATTTACATTGATTCTCCACAAAACCACCCTGAGTCGATCAACAAAATCTTCTTGCAGTTCTGTCCACAAAGCCACCTTAAGATAATCTTAATCTCCCTATAACTCTGTCCTTGCAAATCTCCAAACCAAGACCCTTCTTGGTTGTACCCAAAATTACCATGTGAAAACCTTTTCTCAACAGAGTTCTCAACTAATTAGCCTCAGTCAAAGCCTTCCCAGCAAATAACATGTTATCCACAAACAACAGAAACATAAACCCTTTGCATCCTATCACCCTATTCCCTTCTGGAAGCTCCACCAACTCTTATATCTGATTCTTATGCAATAATTCCATCTCCTCCACCATAGCATTCATCTATCTATTTTTCCCTTTATTGTGCACTATATCTTGAAAAATAGTAAGAACCTTTCTAGTAGTAATGAATGCATAAAATACCATAACATCAAATTTATACCTGAGTGGGGCCTAATAGTGCATCAGGGTCCACTGTTATCTTGTTGGTATCCTGAGTTATACCTCCTTGCATTATGAACAATGTCATATCTGCCCTGAGTTTGTAACTCCATGTGCATCACATGTTCATTGCTGTTGCAATTTTCTGGTATCTGTTTCTCTTTACCTAATTACGTTGCACCATGGCTTGCTCACCAAAAATCATGACTCCACTGATCACCACCTTATTTTCCATTGGATCACCCAGCTTGAACTCACCTTTCTTATGCCTAGAAAGATGTATCTGGACATTACACCAAGCCTAGATCTCACCTCACTAGAAATGTGCATAACTAGGCATCCAAACACTCTCACACCGGAGTGGTCTACCACAACCTATCCAAACCTCTCATGCAACTCTCTCATCTAGTGTTACCCTTGATGATCTGTAAACAAGAAACATGTCATACTCGTTGACTTCGCCAAGAAGTTCCTTGTAAGCCCTGCATACAACCTGCCATGCTCACAAAACTCAAACTAGCGCACTCAATACCAATGCCTAACTTGAGGATCTCTCTCCCAGTCTCTTCCACCTTAGCCGGAAGTTAAACTTGTAAAACATCTCTAACTTGTTCTGCATAAGATACACCAAGACCTTTTGTGATAAACCCACGAAATACATATGTCCATCTCGTGATGCTATCCTCATCGGTCCCTAAACATTTGAATACATGTAGTCATCCATATATCCTAACTGCATATGCCACATAACATCTGACTCAGATTCTATAGCTACAACTCCACCTACAACTGTGATACCCTGTCGTGCATAGATATTTCCCGCTAACTTTTGTCCTTTCATCACCATCAAGTCGCCTTCAAACACTTTATTTATCCCACTTTTAGACTTGTAACTATACCCGTTACAATCTAAAATGTCCAATGAAAACACATTCTTCCGTAGATCTGATACATGCCTTACATCACATAAAGTTCTCATAATACCATCATACATCTTAATTATGATATTTTCTATTCCAATTATTTTCCATACAACATCATTTCCTATTAGAACATAACTAGAATTAACTGGCATGTAGGTGTTGAACCAATTTCTATTTGGTGTCATGTGATAAGAACATCGGAAATCTAGGATTCAAGAATCTGTGAGGCATTTTGAACCCGATGAAACAAATAGCATATCACCATCACAGCTCCCTGAGCCTCCTTCCACTACATTTGCAAATTTTGATGAACCCTCTTGATTTCAGCATTCCCCTTCTTCGACTCCGAACACTCCGATTTTATGTGCCCAATTTCACCGCACTTAAAACACCTTATGTCCCTCTTCTTCCTGGACTGCAACCGTGATCTGCTCCAGGATTTACTTCTCCCATGTTCCTGGTTACTCTTCACCACAAGTCCTTCACTATGTAAAATTTCTTCACTAGCCATCTTTCTTTGATTAAAACCTAGAAATGCACTTGTTACCTCTTCCAAATTCAAACTTTCTTTGCCCCATCTTAGAGTAGTAACCAAATTCCCATACATGTTAGACGCAGGTAGGGAATTCAATATCATCAGCGCCTTGTCTTCTTCCTCAACTTTCACATTAACCTCCATTAAATCACTTATGATTTGGTTGAATGCGTTCATATGTTGGTTCAAATCCAAACCTTCCACTATCTTAAGCCAATATAACATTTTCTTAAGAAATAATTTATTCGTAAGAGACTTAGATATGTATCGGCTTTCATGTTTTTTCCAAACAGCCACAAGAGAATCCTCTTCCAAGACGTGATACAGCACGTCATTGGCCAAACATAATATGATAGTCGCCACAGGCTTTGCTTCCAATTCCTTACAATTTGTGTCATTAATGCCTTCCGGTTGAACTCCATATAAGACCTTCACCATACCTTGCAGCACTAACAGATCCTTCACCCTTCTCTGCCATAAACCATTCATTTTTTATAAAATTTAATGACATCGAACTTTGCAAAAGAAGTTCCAAAAGCCATTACAACAATGCTCTAGTACCAATTTGTTGTGAAAAATGAATTGCACGGTGGAATAAATTGATCTTACAACACAACACTCAACGATGAAATATACAAAACAACAATCACAAAGATAATAATGAAAGCAATAACTACAAGGAATTACATGATTCGATAATGCCTACATACACGGGAGCAACCAAAAGTGTTTTTCACTATCTTGTGTCCAAGACACTAAGCATGTTACACAAACAACATACATACACAACGTATATATAAAGTTTCCGGAGGCTCTCCCTCCAAAACACAACCAACTTAATGTCCCAATTCAAAATTTGAAAATCTGTACTGAGTTCGAAAGTCAAACCGTTGACGGCCTAATACCGAGAACAAAATTTCTCTAAAAGTGGACTAAATCGTCAACAAATACAAGGCAATTGTCGATGGTTTCCTCAGAAAATACCAGCATTCTGTTTTCACCATGTTTTCTCTTTGTGTATGTCTTCCACTCAATATAGGAGCCATATATCACAACAAGTGATTATATGCATTTAGATATAATTAAAATAAAAATATACATAAATTTCAAATAATAATAATAATAAAGCCCATCACAAAATGCTTGTACTATTTGTCAATTGTCATCTCCAATAAAGTTTTTATTGTAAAGTAAACCTTGAAAGTAAAACAATTAAGTAAAATAATTATTAATAAAAATTATTTTATTATAGTAATTTTTAGAATATGAATTATTTTCAATTTTATTATTGTGATCATATTTTTATAATATTTTGATCTAAAGATGAAAATGAAAATTTTGTAATTATTGTTTTAATTTGTAATTTTTTTATAAATGTAAACCAAACAAATTGGGTTTTGGTTTTTAGTTTCTATTTTTTTTTCGCTTTTAATTTTTATTTTTCTAATTTTTGACAATGATACCAAATGATCCCTAAGTTTACTTTGGATATAGTTATAATAAATTGTCAATAAGTTAGTAATATTAATATTGTCTTAATTTTTTTTCAATGGTAAATTAGCACTAAAGATGTTATGTTCATTGAGGAGTCGAACACTGCAAATTCCTCACCACTAAGTTATATGCAGTGGTTATATAATGTGAATGATACAATAACATCATCAATAGAAAATCCTATAAATTTTTTTATTGTAAATTTAGTAGATAATAAAACACTAATGTTCTTGTGTTAGATAATAGTAGTTATGATATGTTGAATAGTTATATTAAACAAAAGTACGCACATAACATTTTTGTTGTGCCAGACATCCCACTTGTGCCAAACACCAATACTACAACTATTGCTATTGAATATATAAGAAATTAAAGTAATGCAGAAACTAATAATAAAACAGTAAAAAAAAACAAGATAAGAAATTAATTAGGTTCGGTATAAAATTTCTTACGTCCTCAGGCGCCGATGATCAATCCACTACTTATTGATAAAGTACAACTTTGAGGTGTGTTTTACAAATGAAGAATTGAGCTCTTTATATAACTTCAACCTCAAGTCTAAAAAATACTTCTCTCCAATGTGGGACAAATAATATAAAAAATTCAAAACAACATTTTATACTAATGTGAAACTATTCTACCAATGTGAGACAAAAAACAACAAATCTCCACCTTGACGATAAATTCAACAAATTTTTCAGTCACCAATATTTTCTAGAGTTCCACATCATCGGCGCCTTCCAAAAATATTTAGACTTATAGGATATTGATCAAGTCCAAACAATGTTTGAACTTGATTGTTGTCATAATCTTGGTCAACATATCTATGGGATTTTTAGTTGTAGCAATCTTCTAAAGAAGTATTTTGCCTTTATCAATAATACCCCGCATAAAATGTAATCTAACGTCAATGTGCTTCGTTCATGCATGGTAGACTTGGTTCTTTGTCAAATGAATAGCACTCTGGTTATCACAGAATACAACAATGTGCTTCTAAACAACTCTTAAATTTTCAAGTAAACCCTGCAATCAAATAACTTCCTTAACAGCCTATAAAGCTGCCATATACTCTACTTCTATTGTAGACAAGGCAATGGTGTAAGGTAGACCTCTAACTCACTAGACCATTAGCAAATGTAAAAACATATCTAGTAGTTGATCGACGTTTATCCAAATCACCTGCAAAATCAGAATCCACATATCTAACAACACGTTGATCAATAGTATTACTTTTCTCAAATACTATACCAACATCAATCGTATTCATAATATATCTCAAAATCCTTTTCACAACTTGCCAATGTCTTTTACCCGGATCATGCATATACCTACTCACCATACTAACAACTTATGAAATATCAGGTCTAGTACAAACTATTGCATACATAAAACTACCAACAACACTTGCAAAAGGAACTTGTGACATATACTTACGTTCCTTTTCTGATTTAGAAGATAAAGCCGCATTAAGTTTGAAACAAGGAGCAAGAGGAGTGCTTACTGGTTTTGACTGCTCAAACATGCCAAAGCTCTGTACTACCTTCTTCAAATACTGTTTCTGAGATAAACTAACTCTTCCTCTCATCTCAAACTCTTGATTTAACTGACTTTTCAACTTGTTGATTTCTTCCCTATTCTTTGAAGCTATCAACATATCATCAACATACAAGAGTAAATATAGAAAAGATCCATTTTGTAGTCTGTGAAAATAAACACAATGATCATGTTTATTTCTGATGTACTTCTGACCCATTAAAAAGTGATGAAATCGATTCTACCACTGTCTTGGAGACTGTTTTAAACCATACAACGATTTACCCAGTTTACATATCCAATTTTCTTTTCCATCAACCTGAAATCCATCTAGCTAAGTCATATAGATTTCCTCTTCCAAATCACCATGTAAAAATGCAGTTTTTACATCGAGTTGAACTAGTTCCAGATCAAATTGTGCTACCAAAGCCAAAAAAAAATTCGAATGGAAGAATGTTTAATAATTGGAGAAAATACCTCATTATAATCAATGTATTCCTTTTGTGCATTGCCCTTAGCTACCAATCTAGCTTTGAAGCGAACATTATTTGCATCTGGAAATCCTTCTTTCTTTACATAAACCCATTTGCAACAAATTGCTTTCTTACCTTTGGGCAACTGAGCTAGCTCCCAATTTTGATTCTGATGAAGAAACTGCATTTCTTCATCCATTGCTCTTTTCCACTTGTCTGATTCAGAGTTCCTCATTGCTTCTTTGAAAGTTTAAGGAACATTATCATCCACAACTGAAAGTGCATAGGCCACCATATCAGTATACCGAGTAGGTTTTCGAATTTCTCGTCTTGGCCTTTGAGAAACAATTGATTCTTGTTGCTATGAAGATTCTTGAATTGAAATCTCCTCTTCTTGTACACTATTCCCCACCTCACCGTAACTGGAGAGTTACCTTATGTAGTCTCATTTTTCATTAGGTTTCCTAAAATTGTCTTAACCTCCTCCTGTTGTTAAGTATCTTCTCTTCAACTCGTGACTCCTTGCGTATTGTTTTCTTCATCATAGCAAGTTCATCAAAAGTCACATCCCTGCTTAAAATCATTTTTTTTTCTCTGAAAACCAAAGGCGGTATCCTTTGCACTTATCCCCAAGAATATTGCTTTCTTGGCTCTTGGATCCAACTTAGATTCTTTAACATGATAATAAGTCATAGTACCAAACACATGTAAAGAATCATAATCACTAGCAGGCTTTCTAGACCATACCTCATAGGGTGTTTTTCCCCCAATTGCAGATGATGGTACACGATTGATGAGATGACACGCATATCTAACAGCCTTAGCCCAAAACCTTGTCTAACCCAACATTAGACAACATACATCAAACTTTCTCCAGCAAAGTCTGATTCATGTGCTTTGCTACCTTATTCTACTGTGGTGTATCTCGAACTGTGAAGTGTCGAGCAATACCTTCATCCTGACATACCTTCATAAATGGGTCACTCGTGTATTCACCACCATAATCTAATCTGAGCCATTTAATCTTTCTGTCTATTTGAGTTTCAACTAATTTTTTCCACTTAAGGAAAATATCACACTTCATTTTTATGTTTCATAGAATACACCCAAACTATTTTAGAAAAATCATCAACAAAAGTGACAAAATAATGCATACCACCCAACGAAACCATTTTTGTGGGCCCCCATACATCTGTATGGATATAGTCTAAAATACCTTCAGTCTGGTGGACTACTGTGTCAAATTTCACTCTAGTTTGTTTTCCCAGAATGCAATGCTCACAAAATTCAAATTTACACACCTTTGCACCCTTTAACAAACCTCGCTTAGCTAATTGTTGCAAAGATATTTCTCTCGCATGTGCTTATAGCATATACCATAACTTGGTTGTTTTTGAACTTGCATCTTTCTCAGAAACAATAGCTGTTGAGCCAATAAATGTACTACCTTGTAAATAATATAAGTTATTTTTTCTTATACCTTTCATCACAACCAACGCACCTAATTTAATCTTTAAGGTTCCATCTTTCAAAGTGATAATGAACCCTTTAGATTCTAAGGCACCCAATGAAATCAGATTTTTCTTTAGGCTTGGAACATACCTAACACCAGTCAAGGTCTTAATAGTTCCATCTTGACATTTCAACTGTATTGATCATATTCCAGTTATATTACAAGTATTATCATTTCCCATAAAAACAACCCCACCATCTAATTCTTCAAAATTAGAAAACCATTCCCTATTGGGACACATGTGGTAGGAACAACCAGAATAAAAAATCCACTCACCAAAATAATGTGACGAAGATGTTCCAACAAAAGAAAATTTTGACTTACTTCCATCATCATTAGCTATATTGGCATTAGAATGTGCTTTGCCCTTATTCTTGTTCTGTAATTTAAGGCAATCTTTCTTCCAATGCCCTTTCTCATGACAAAAGACGCATTCATCTTTAGCAGGTCTCCCATAAGATTTACTCCTCCCATGAGATTTACTCTTCCTTCCAGGCATGCGACTCTGAGAACACTCCCTTATTGTTAGTGTTTCTGCAGTTTCCTTATGGACCCTCTGATCCTTCTTTCTACATTCAGTACTAATCAATGCAGTACAAACAACATCATAAGTAACTTTATCTTTCCCATACAATAAAGTGGTGGTCAAATTGTAAGAACCCAAACCGTGGTATGTGGATTTAATATTTGAAAGAAGGGTAAAGTAGTAATTTGGGCAAGCTTCGTCGACAAAGCCAGAGTTCGTCAACGAAGTCCCTTCTATTCTCCGTGATGAAATTCAGTGTTTCGTAGAAGAGGAGATCCCGAGGGATTTTGGGAAAAATCTGGAATCTCGGCTTATTGACGAGGCCACCATCTTGTCGACGAAGGCAGTGGCGGACTCATCAACGAGGACGCCAATTCGCCGAAGAATTCACCTGAGTCAAAGGGCTATAAATATCCAAAGGGGTTGCTTCCAAGCTAAGAAAGCTTGATTTTCTCTCCCACTCTCTCTAGAACTCGAAGCTCTCTCTCTCTTGATTTCTTCTCTGTTCGTCGCCTGATTTGTAAATCAGATGTTACTGCGAGGATCAGGGAAGTATTCTCTACGTTTCTAGCGGATCGAAATTTTGTTTCGAGCAATTTTGGGTTTCGGGCTAAAATCGAGGTAAGGCTCAGTTTTTGTTTCTGATTCAGGATATGTGTAGTAGTACGAATTGTAAGCATGTATTGTATTGTGGTTTGTAGGTTTTGGAGTCTCGGTTCGTAGTTTTGGGGACCGTAGAGTTCGTAGTTGGAATTTGGGTTAAGGTAAGGGTTTTCAGTTTATATCAGTTACTTTTGGAAATCAGGATCGGTAAACTTGTAAGCTACGATTGTATGTATGTTTTGGTAACTTATTTTGGGAAATCTATCAGGTAAAATACGGGATTTTTGGGTTACAGTTTTAGGGAAAATTTGAGAATTTCGGGTATCATCTCTACTTTGTTTGGAAAACCGTTTGCTTTGTTTAAATAGTATTATGGAGATGACTATTATCCATATTTGTATAAACTGTATACTTGAATTTGGAAAACAATATGATTTGTCGTAAACCAAATAAGTGTGGTATGTATGGTTGTATGTAATCGCTGTGAGGCTTCGGATTCATGGAGTAGTTGTGTACTTGTGTGAGATACATCGTATTGACAATGTAATTGCTGTGAAGCTTCGGGTTTCATAGCGTAGTTGCATATTAGTGTGACGAAACTGACCATATGTTTTGGGTATCGTATGTACTGGAATGCATTTGTGAAAATACTGGAACTATATGGAAATGTTTTCGAACTATATTGTATTGTATAGTGTTATGTTTTGCGTAAAATAACACTGTTATGCCACACAATGATATAACATGCTTTCTTTCTTACTGAGAGGTGTCTCACCCTAAATATAAGTACAATGTTTTCAGGTCCATCAAGTAGTCGTATTTAGCATCCTAGCAATCGGAAGTGGGGGGTGTCATTAGCTATTGTTAGTACCTGATTAGGTACGGGATTTTGTAACCGAGTTGTCATGATGGTTTTTGTAGACACCTGAAGTATGTACAGTATTTATGGGATTGTATACATTAGTATTGTAAGGGTTCGTGTATCCTAGCTTTGTACAGACTTTGGTATGGTATGTTATATAGATAGATGAAGCATTTTTCGCTACGTAACTGATGAGTATGGATGTATATGTGTATGTATATAGGGCATTTGTGTACCCCACGGGGTCGGAACCTCTTATTGTATTGTGTTATGCATGTTTCAATTGATACAGAGACAGGTTAGGTTACTATATTCACACCCGAGACCCATCTGCGGGTTTGGGGTGTGACAGCTTGGTATCAGAGTTAACCAGGTTGCTAGGTATTGTAGACTTGGTTAGGTGTATTAACGTGTACATACCAGAGTATAGGATGTAAGGAATGGGTAGTATAAGTCGAGGATTGTGTTGTTGCTAGACAAGGGCTCATTGGCGGTGTTCTATGTCCTTCCTGGAATGACAATTTTAGAAAGATCACGGCAAACCATTGATGGATTCGTGTCGGTGTGATGGGACAGATCTAGACCTATGAGAGTAATAGTTGACATGATTAGGTCTATGATTGTGTTAATTGTATACAATATAGGAATTCTAACTAATTCCTATTCTGTTTTCAAAATGGAGCCTACGGATAATAACTTAGAGAGTGGCTCCGAGGAGACAACAAGCGATGAGTCTCCTTCTATGTCTCGTGGTTTTGCGAGGCAGGTTATCTGAGAGATTGGGCGGAGTGTTAGGAGACGCGAATGCTCTCCTACTAATGCGGGGTGTACCATCGAGAGGTTCACATGTATGCACCCTCTGACATTTACGAGAGGACTTGATCCAGTTGTGGCGGAGGACTAGGTCGAGAAGACTGAGAGGATTTTGGAAGTCCTCCACTGCACTGAGAAACAGAAGGTCCTGTATGCTACTTTCCAGTTGTCTGGGGAGGCAGGGTGTTGGTGGAGTGTGGTGAGTCTGCTTGAGAAGTAGAGAGCGGGTCCATCAGGTATGGTGTGGGGCTGCTTCAAGGAGGTATTTTTTGAAAGATACTTTCTGGTCTCCACTCGCGATGCGAAGGCCAATGAGTTTTCAGGCCTGACGCAGGGAACTCTGACGGTGTAGAGGTATGCCGCCAGATTTATCGAGTTATCTCGATTTGCACCCTACTTGGTTCCGAACAAGTATAAGAAGGCTCAGAGGTTTGAGATGGGTCTGAGGAAAGACATCCACCGTCTTGTGGGGATGCTGCAAATCCGTGAGTTCTCCATTTTGGTGGATAAAGCCACCATAGTTGAGACCGACCTTTGGGGTGATGAAGTGGTGCATGAATAGACAAAGAGGCCAGTATCTTCTGGTCCTCAGTTTGGTCCTCGGCAGGGACAGTGGAAGAAAAAGAACTATAGTTCAGGTTATCGGCAGAACACTGAGCGGCAGAATGATCAGGGGAATCCATCCTTTGCACTGTGCGCCAAGTACCGTAAATGGCACGATGGGGAGTGTCAGTCGTTCTGGGGTAAGTGTTACAACTGTGGCCAGCCGGGCCACATGTCACGAAGCTGTCAGGCACCGAGGAGAGATACACCTACACAGAGCCAAAATCGTGGAAGTAATTAGATGCCTTGGGGAAACTACCAGGCAACCATGGCTCCTACAAGAGTATATTCACTGATTCCAGCAGATGCAGACCACGCCGGGAATGTGGTGACAGGTACCATGTTATTGCTTTCGAATAGAGCTGTTGTTTTATTTGATTTGGGGGCAACCCATTCGTTCATATCTTCTAGTTTTGTGAAGTTGTGTGGGGCTGAAACCTGTGTGATGAATGAGATGTTGTCTGTGACTACGTTGACTGGGAGTGTAACAATCTATAGTAAGATGTTAGGGAACTACCTAGTGGAAATCCAGGGGAGACTACTAGCAGAGGACCTTGTAGTGTACGACATGTATGGTTTTGATGTCATATTGGGGATGGATTGGCTATTCTCCAATTTTGCGATGATTGATTGTCGTAAGAAGGTAGTAGTGTTCAGACCTCCTGGGGAGCAAGAGTATGAGTTCATAGGATCATGTGTGCATTTGACGCCACAGGTTCTATCAGCGTTATAGGAGAGGAGGCTACTCTTGGACGGGTGTCAGGGGTACCTAGCTTGTGTGAAGGAACCACCATAGGATGAGTTGAGACTCGAGGATATTCGTGTAGTCAATGAGTTTCTAGATGTGTTTCCTGATGATTTACCTAGTTTACCTCCGGATTGTGAGGTGGAGTTTTCGATAGAGTTGCTGCCTAGCAAGGCACCGATCTCTAAAGCTCTGTATCGAATGGCTCCAGAAGAATTTCGAGAGTTGAAGGAGCAGTTGCAAGAACTCCTGGACCAAGCTTTTGTTCGATCGAGTGTTTCGCCCTAAGGAGCTCCAGTATTATTTGTGAAGAAGAAGGATGGGTCGATGTGCATGTGCATTGATTACCGTGAGATTAACAAGGTAACTATGAAGAATCGTTACCCATTGCCTCGTATCGATGATCTCTTTGACCAGCTACAGGGAACGCAGGTCTTTTCGAAGATCAACCTATGGTCAGGGTATCATCAAGTGAGGGTTAGGTCTGAGCATGTAGAAAAGACCACTTTCCGAACTAGATATGACCACTATGAGTTCTTGGTTATGCCATTTGGTTTGACCAATGCTCCAGCAGTGTTCATGGATCTGATGAATAGGGCTTTCCATGAGTACCTGGATCAATTCGTAGTGGTGTTCATTGATGACATTCTGGTTTACTCGAGGAGTCCGGAAGAGCATGAAAATCATTTGAGGTTGGTGTTACAAATTTTGTAGGAAAGGAAGTTGTACGCCAAGCTGAAGAAGTGTGAGTTCTAGTTGAAACAGGTCGCGTTCTTAGGCTATGTGGTGTCTAGGGGTGGTATTTCAGTTGATCCTAGAAAGATTGAAGTTGTGGTTGACTGGGCGAGACCGAAGAGTGCGCAGGAGGTTCGAAGTTTTGTAGGACTGCAGGGTTACTATTGTCAGTTCATAGAGGGTTTCTCTAAATTGTCTAGACCTCTAACACGATTGACTAAGAAGGGGGTGAAGTTTGATTGGACTAGTGATTGCGAGCAGTGCTTTCTCGAGTTGAAGCACCAACTAGTTACTGCTCTAGTATTGACCATTTCTTCGAGGGATAGCGATTTTATGATCTACAGTGACACGTCCCTAAAGGGTTTGGGATGTGTGCTTATGCGCATGCAACAGGGTAAGGTAGTAGCTTATGCTTATCGGTAATTTAAGAAGTATGAGAAGAATTACCCTACGCATGATCTGGAATTGGCTGCTGTAGTTCATGCCTTAAAAATCTGGTGACACTACCTGTATGGTGTTTAGTGTGAGATTTTCACTGACCACAAAAGCCTCAAGTATTTTTTTTCATGCAGAATGAGCTGAACATGAGGCAGAGGCGGTGGATAGAGTTGATCAAGGACTATGATTGCACAATCATTTATCACCGGGGGAAGGCTAATGTGGTAGCGGATGCATTGAGTTGGAAGTCAAAACATGCAGTAGTATCAGCAATTGTAGCTTAGCATCATGTCAGACAGGATTTGGAAAGCCTTGGTGTGGAGTTGGTGTCTGGTGATCATCAGGCTTTCATTGCTAGCTTGGTGATCCAGTCGACCTTGTTTGAGCGTGTTAAAGCCGTGCAGGCTAATGATGCGGAGTTAGCAGAAATTGTGGAGAAAGTGCAGCAGGGTTTGGCTGTGGATTTTAACATCTCTGACAGAGGGGTATTGAGGTTTGAGACCAGGCTGTGTGTTCCAAACGATGATGAGATCAGAAGGACGATTCTGTAGGAAGCACATCATTCTTTGTATATAGTACATCCGAGTAGTACAAAGATGTATCAGGATTTGTGCGAGTCCTTCTGGTGGAGTGGTATGAAGAGGGATATTTCTCGATTCGTGGAGCAGTATCTAATGTGTCAGCGAGTGAAAACTAAACATCAGAGACCGGCAGGGCCGTTGCAACCCTTGCCTATTCCGATGTGGTAATGGGAGCACATTTCTATGGACTTTGTTATTGGACTACCACTAGTGCTTCACGGGTAGAATGCTATTTGGGTAATCATGGACAGGTTAACGAAATCTGCTCACTTTGTACCGACGAAGGTTAGCTACCCTTTGAGTAGGCTAGCAGATCTGTATGTGCATGAGATTGTGAGAATGCACGGAGTACTGGTGTCCATTGTTTTAGATCGAGATCTGCGGTTTACTTCTCGATTCTGGAAGAGCTTGCAGGAGGCACTGGGAACAAAGCTTACTTTTAGTACAACGTTCCACCCCAGACTGATGGACAGTCAGAGAGGATGATATAGATCTTGGAGGATATGTTATGGGCTTATGTATTGGACTTCAGTGGTAGTTGGATTCAGTTTCTGCCACTAGTGGATTTTGCCTATAATAATAGTTTCCAGGCTAGTATAGGGATGGCACCATTCGAGGCTTTGTATGGTCGGAGGGGTCGATCTCCTTTGTATTGGATGAGGTCGGTGAACGTCAGGTTTTAGGACCTGAACTCGTACAATAAAAAGGTGGGTTTGATTCGGGAGAAGATTAGATTGGCTCAGAGTCAGCAGAAGAGTTGCGCATATGTTCGCCTCCGTGAGTTAGAGTTTAAGGTGGGGGGTAAGGTATTTCTGCGTATTGCTCCGATGAAAGGGGTGATGAGATTTGGTGGGAAAGGCAAGTTGAGCCCGAGGTACATCGGACCATTCGAGGTTATTGAGCGAGTGGGTTCGGTAGCCTATAGAGTTGCACTACCCCCAGCACTCTCGAGGGTCCAGGATGTGTTTCACGTATCCATGTTGAAAAGGTACATGTTGGATCCATCACATGTTATCAGTTATGATGAGTTGGAAATTGAGGATACTTTAGCGTATGAGGAAATACATGTTCAGGTTTTGGGCCGTAAAGTTCAGAAGCTTCATACCAAAGATATACCGTTAGTGAAGGTATTATGGCAAAACCATGAGGTTGAGAAAGCTTCTTGGGGACTGGAAACAGAAATACGCCGGAAGTATCCACAGTTGTTCTAAGTAGTAGTTGGATAGCAGGGTGGTATGAATATGTATGTATGTAATACTCTATTATCGCATTAGTATTGGATGGTTAGTCTCTGGGAGAGTCCTATTGTATTGTAAGCTCCTGATGCCACTTATGTATGTAACCACTGTATTCCTCCGCCATAAGTGAGAATATGTATGTATGTATCATAACGGGGCAGCGTATAAATGGTCGTCGTTTTCTCTAGAGTATATATGTATGTATCATGACGAGGCTGCATATGAATGGCCGTCGTTTTCTTTAGAGTATGTACGTATCGTAACGGGGCTGCTTATAAATGGCCGCCATTTTCTTTAGAGTATGTATGTATCATAGAGGGGCTACGTATAAATGGTCGCTGTTTCACCTCAAAGTGTGTATGTATGTAGTAGTATGAATGTGTTTGTAATAAGAGATTGCAAATTTCGAGGACGAAATTTTTGTAAGGAGGGCAAGTTGTAAGAACCTGAATCGTGGTACGTGGATTTAATATTTGAAAGAAGGGTAAAGTAGTAATTTGGGCAAGCTTTGTTGACGAAGCCAGAGTTCGTCGATGAAATCCCTTCTGTTCTCGACGACGAAATTCAGTATCTTGTCAACGAGGAGATCCTGAGGGATTTTTGGAAAAATCTGGAACCTCGGCTCATCGATGAGGCCACCATCTTGTCGACGAAGGTAGTGGCGGACTCGTCGACGAGGACGCCAATTCGTTGACGAATTCACCCGAGTAAAAGGGCTATAAATATCCAAAAGGGTTGCTTTCAAGCTAAGTAAGCTTGATTTTCTCTCCCTCTCTCTCTAGAACTCGAATGTCTCTCTCTCTCTTTTGATTTCTTTGTCGTTCGTCGTTTGATTCATAAATCAGACGTTACTGCGAGGATCAAGGAAGTATTCTCTACGTTTATAGAGAATCAAAATTTCATTTTGAGCGATTTCGAGTTTCGGGCTAAAATCGAGGTAAGGCTCAGTTTTTGTTTCTGATTCAGGATATGTGTAGTAGTATGAATTGTAAGCATGTATTATACTGTGGTTTGTAGGTTTGGGAGTCTCAGTTCATAGTTTTGGGGACCGTAGAGTTTGTAGTTTGAATTCGGGTTAAAGTAAGGGTTTTCAGTTTATATTAGTTACTTTTCAAAATTAGGATCGGTAAGCTTGTAGGCTACAATCGTATGTATGTTTTGGTAACTTATTTGGGAAAATCTATCAAGTAAAATACGGAATTTTCCGGTTATAGTTTTTGGAAAAAATTGGGGATTTCGGGTATCATCTTTGCTTTGTTTGGAAAACCATTTGCTTTGTTTAAACAGTATTATGGAGATGACTATTATCCATATTTGTATAAATTGTATACTTGAATTTGGAAAACGATATGATTTGCCGTAAACAGAATAAGTGTGGTATATATGGTTGTATGTAATTGTTCCAGGTATTTTGTAAAACAGCTATGTGGTGGCTAATTACCATACGCTGATATGTATAGGAGTGTGAGCTCCAAAATGATTTCAGGTTTTGTGAAATCGGCTAGGGGCGGCTAATTACCGTACGCAAAAATAGTTATGTGGCGGCTAATTACCGTACGCTGCGCCATATACCGTTGTGAAAACCGTGGGTGAGAGTATCCAACTCTATATTCGAGGGTGTGAAATATTACTATGTATCTCGGCTGGTCACCAAGGGGTGTGAGCTACACTGTATTGGCAATGTAATCACTGTGAAGTTTCGAATTTCACGAAATAATTGAGTGTTGGTAATGTAATCATTGTGAGACTTCGGATTCATGGAGTAGTTGCATACTTGTGTGAGCTACATCGTATTGGCAATGTAATCGCTATAACGATTCAGGTATCATAGCGTAGTTGCGTATTAGTGTGACGACACTGACCGTATGTTTTGGGTATTGTATGTACTGGAATGCATTTGTGAAAATACTAAAACTGTATGGAAATGTTTTCGAACTGTATCGTATTGTATAGTGTTATGTTTTGCGTAAAATAACACTGGTATGCTACACACTGATATAACCTGCTTTCTTTCTTACTGAGAGATGTCTCACCCCGAATGTACGTACAATGTTTTCAGGTCCATCAAGTAGCTGTATTTAGCATCCTAGCAATCAGAAGTGGGGGGTGTCATTAGCTGCTGTTAGTACCTAATTAGGTACGAGATTTTGTAACCGGGTTGTCGTGATGGTTTTTGTAGACACCCGGAGTATCTACGGTATTTATGGGATTGTATACATTAGTATTGTAAGGGTTCGTGTATCCTAGCTTTGTACAGACTTTGGTATGGTATGTTATATAGATAGATGAAGCATTCTTCGCTGCGTAACTGATGAGTATGGATGTATATGTGTATGTGTATAGGCATCCATGTACCCCACGGGGTCGGACCCTCTTATTGTATTGTGTCATGTATGTTTGAATTGATACAGAGACGAGTTAGGTTATTGTATTCACACAAATGTTCATACTCATCGGGGAGAGAATTCAGTAATAATATGACTTTATCCTCATCTTTCACATTTTCATCCAAATTTAACAAATCTGCCAAAATTTTATTGAAAGCATTTATGTGGTCATTAATCGAAATACCTAGTTGATACTGGAAGCAAAACAATTTCTTTTTCAAATAGAGCCGATTTTCCAGACTCTTGGTCATAAATGTATCTTCCAATGTCTTCCACAATTTCTTTGCAAATGTCTCCCTCATAACACAATATTTCTGATTTTTAGCGAGACATAGACGAATCGTACCACATGCCTGACGATTGATCTTTTCCCAATCTCTGTCACTCATATCTACTGGTTTATCATCCAAAGCAATATCTAGTTCTTGTTGATACAAGATGTCCATCACCTCACATTGCCACATACCAAAATTATTGGTACCATCAAATTTCTCCACCTCAAACCGAGCATTAGCCATCGTCTTCGATGATGATGTCTAAGTTGAAGGGGTTGGAGTTCATGTGGATAGAGTTTCTTCTACTGTTGCACTAGTTTTTGCCATCTTCTATATATTCAATAGCAACCAACAAAGCAAAAGGCCTAAGATGAATAGGACGTACCAACTGTGTCTACTTTGTTTTATCCTATGAAATTCCACTTTGATCAGGTCAACCTCCAAGGAGAAACTGAGCCGTAATGGTCTCTCAGCACTCGCTTAGACAAGGTCTTTCTTAGGCATCAAACGTGGAATCAAGGATCCTAATAGAGGAACACATTCATATCGACACTATTCAACCTAACTCTGATACCAATTGTTATGTCGGGCACCCCACTTGTGTCAAACACCAATACTACAACTATTGCTATTGAATATATAAGAAATTAAAACAATGCAGAAACTAATAATAAAACAATGAAAAGAATAAGACAATAAATTAATGAGGTTCGGTATAGAATTACCTACGTCTTCAAGCGTCGATGATCAATTCACTACTTCTTGACAAAGTACAACTTTGAGGTGTGTTTTACAAATGAAGAGTTGAGCTCTTTATATAGCTTCAACCTCAAGTTCAAAAAACACTTCTCTTCAATATGGGACAAATAATATAAAAAATTCAAAACAACCTTTTATACTAATGTGAAACTATTCTACCAATGTGGGACAAAAAATAACAATTTTAAAAATTCTATAAACGATTTATATAATTTTATTAAAAAGGAGGGGGGGGGGGGGTTAAGGGATGAGCATTACCCTTATTTACAACATGCAAAATTCGAAATTGAAACACAAGGAAGTTATCCTGTTATCATTCTATAAAAATGATAAATAAAAATAGAATAAATGTACCAGTAGAAAAATATTGCTTGTGCAATTCCCACTAATTAAATATCTTATTACTTAAAATCTTAAGTTATGTTTGATTTGTGAAATGCTTATTCTCAATAACAGATTAGTTACAACTTGTTGTGAAATAAGGGTCTCTTCCAACAATGTAGAGAGGAATAAAATATTGTATAAAAGGATCATACATATACTTGCAACAATATCAATGGTGAATACAAAATCATTCCATAACCATAGTAACATAAAGAAAACAATAATAAAAGCAACAACACCAAGAATTACGTGGTTCGATAAAGCCTACATCCACGGAAATAATCGGCAAAAGATTTCACTATGAAGATCAAAGATACACACTCAATGATCTTCTCTCATTCTCTCACCCCTTTCTTACTCTCTTACAAGTCAAAATATGCCTAGAAGAGGATATATAACAAGCTTTCGGAGGTTTCCCTCCGAATCCCCAACTGTCACAACGCTTAAATTCAAAATTCAAATAACTTCTCGCAACCCAGGCGCACTCGCCGACGAGAACAGGGGATTCATCGACGAGTCCAAGAAACCCACTCGTCGATGAATCTATCCTCTCGTCGACGAGTCACTAACTCTGAGATTTTCTAACCTCGATATCTAATCATCGACGAGCACAAGACACTTGTCGATGAGTCTTCTGCTACCAGCACAAGAAGACTTCTCTCACATGTTTTCCTTCATTTGTTTGTAATCCCACTAAGTATAAGAGTCACACATAAATATAACACAACTAGTTATATAAAAAATTATGCGATTACCATAAAACAAATAATAATGTGAAATATTTTATGACGGCACGGTGGATCATAAATAGATAAGGAATAATTGTCCCCAAATTTCGTTATGGAAATGCTTATTATTTTCTTATTACATGTTGAATAAAATAATTATTATGCTGATTTCTAAAATTTAAACTATACTTCATTTTATGCCAAGAAATAACTATTTTGCCAAATCGAACGAGTCATTAATTTATACATTGAACAGAATTTAATGATCAAACTTCAGAAAGCTTAATTAAGTTATCCCAAAAACGCAGGGAATGAGCTATGTAGAGGGAGTAATTAAAAAGGCAGTGCCTTTCAATTTTGGAATGGAGAATCAAGGCCTTGGCTCCCAGTCAAAAGAGAGAAAGAGAAGTTGAATGACACAAAATCTGAAATGACTTGAGAATCAGATCTTCCAAAAAAAAAAAGTAAGTCTTGAAAGAGCCGCTTTTCTTTTGAACCCTCACCCCCACTAAAAATGGCTTTTTTTCTAGAATGGAAAATGGCAGGTACTACCATTTCAAGACTGATAGTAAACAGTTCGGCATGCAGCCACAACGTTTTCCTTTTTTGTGTCGGTTGAGATGGCCTTTCCTTTGAAAAAGAAAATTTTATTTTATCGTGATGCTGCAATCAGTCATAATGAGATCAGCTCCTAGAAAAAATTCGCTTCCGTGAACAGGAAATCAAATTCAATCCTTGACTTTGTAGTATGTGACGATCAAAATTAAAAAGAAGTTTGAAAAAAAATTGGGGGACTTCTGATGATCTTCAAAGATTTTGTTCAAAGCTCAAGTCAGGATCAAGAAATAAAAAAAAAAAAATGTCAATAATATTAAGAGTGTGTTATTGAAGGATAAGTTACTATTTCGCTAGGATCTCAAGTGATTAAAGCCCTCTTTTAATTAATATGCAACACTTTTAATTAAAAGAGAACTGTGCAAGAATTATGTTCTTTGTTACTCCTTTATATTCTTGAGTTAGGGGGCTTTTATTGACCATTTTTTATACTTTTAAATTACTCCTCAAGGCGCCTTTAATCTTATAGGTATTTTAAATTACTCTTCACGGCGCCTTTAATCTTATAAGCTGAAGAATGTGCACGAAGTCAGAAGTTTCTTGGCACTGGCAGGTTATTACCATCGGTTTGTTGAGAGGTTTTCAGTTTTGTTAGGATCTCTCACACGTTTGACTAGGAAAAATGTCAAATTTGTGTGGGATGAAGAATGCGAGCAGAGTTTTCAGAAATTAAAACAGCGACTCGTCATTGCACCTGTACTGACGATTCCATCAGGAGGTGATGTGTATGTAATTTGCAGTGACGTGTCTTTACAAGGGTTCGGTTGTGTACTGATGCAGCATGGTAGGGTGATAGCTTATGCTTCTAGGCAGTTGAAGGAATATAAAAGAACTACCCTACTCATGATCTGGAATTGACTGTAGTTGTACATGCACTGAAGATCTGGAGACATTACTTATATGCTGAGAGATGTGAAATATTTTTTTATCAAAAGAGCCTAAAGTATTTCTTTACATAGAAAGAATTGAATATGCGGCAAAGGAGGTGGTTAAAACTCATTAAGGATTATGATTATACCATTAGCTACCACTCAGGTAAAGCAAATGTGGTAGCTGATGTTCTGAATCGTAAATCAGAGGATACAGCGCAGTTAGCAATGGTAATTCAGCACCCTATTTAGATGGACTTGGAAAGGCTCGGCTTGGAATTTGTGGAAGATGATTCTCAAGCGCTTATTGCCAGTCTGGTTGTACAACCTACACTATATGAAAGAATTAAAGCTGTTCAAGGCGATAATCCAAAATTAGTAGAAGTAATAGCCAGAATACAAGATGGTCAGGGAGAGGAATTTAACATTTCTGACGATAGGGCTCTGAGATTTCGCACTAGATTTGCGTGCCTGCGAATGACAACATCAGGAGGGCGATTCTAGAAGAAGCACACAGATCCTTGTACACTATTCATCCTGGCAGTACGAAAATGTACAGGGATCTGCGGGACTATTTTTGGTGGAGTGGCATGAAGAGAGAAATAACAAAATTTGTGCCGCAGTGCTTGATGTGCCAGTAGGTTAAGGGTGAGCACCAGAGGCCGGCTGGTCAGTTGCAACCACTTTTTATTCTGAGTGGAAGTGGGACCACATATCCATGGATTTTATTACTGGGCTTCCGCTAGCGCCGCATGGTCAGAATGTCATCTGGTGATTGTTGATAGGCTGACAAAAACGGCGCATTTTTTGTCCATTAAAGTTAGCTACCCTATGAACAAACTAGCGGAGATTTATATACAAGAGATTGTTCGACCTCATGGAGTGCCGGTATCCATAGTCTCAGACCGTGATTCTCGTTTAATATCACGATTCTGAAAAAGCTTGCAAAAGGCTTTGGGGACTCAGTTGGCATTCAGCATTGCTATCCATCCTCGGTCAAATGGTCAGATAAAGAGAACAATTCAGGTACTTAAGGATATGTTGCAAGCGTGTGTATTGGATTTTGGGGGTAGTTGGACCCAATATATGCCATTGGTGAAGTTTGCCTACAACAACAGCTATCAGACTAGTATAGGCATAGCACCTTATAAAGCGCTCTATGGTAGGAGATGTTGTTCCCCTTTATACTGAAGTGAGTTGGGTGAGAGGTGAGTTTTGGGACCAGAAATAGTACATCATGCGTACGATAAAGTTTGACTCATTCGAGATAGGATTAGTGCAGCGTAGAGTCGGTAGAAAAGCTACGTGAATACTCACCGCCGAGAACTGGGATTTGAAGTGAGTGATCATGTATTTTTTAAAATAGCACCATTGAAGGGGATCATGAGGTTTGGGAAGAAGGGTAAGTTGAACCCTAGGTTCATTAGCCCATTTGAGATACTCGAGAGGATTGGGTCAGTGGCTTATCGACTAGCTTTACCACCATATTTATTCAGGATTCACGACGTGTTTCATGTTTCTATGTTAAGAAAATATGTCATAGATCCTTGCTATATTATTAGCTACGTAGAATTAGAGCTCAGTGATGTTCTGGCATATGAGGAAGTTCCAATATAGATCCTAGATAGAATAGAATAGGAATTGGGTAATAAAAAGATACCACTAGTAAAAGTCCCACGGAAGAATCACGCGATAGAAGAAGCCTCGTGGGAGCTTGAAGATAAGATTAGACAAAAATATTCCCATTTGTTTAGTGAATACAGCAGTGATGTATAATTAAGGTAATAGTAATTTTATTTTGTTTATCACAGTGGAATTGTAATGTAATATATAGGATAGGCAGTATTTTAGTTTTGGGAGAATTTTCTTTTATACTTGTAATCTCCTAGAACTACCCATGTAACCACGGTATTCATCCGCCATAAGTGAGGGCAGGTAATAAAATAAGTTGACTATTTTGCCTTTAAGAGATGATGAGTTATATAAATAGTAAATTTCAAGGACGAAATTTTATAAGGAGGGGAGAATGTAATAACCCAAGAAAATTACTTATGGCCTCGTCGACGAACAAAGGGGATTCGTCGACGAGGGTATTAGAGGGTCTCGTCGACGAGGACATGTTTCGTCGATGAGAAGATACCGAGAGGTTGTTCCTAAGCTCTAAATTTCATCAACAAGAAGATGGTGTTCGTCGACGAACCGCCTTCTTGGCCTCGTCGATGAGATGACGTGGCTCGTCAACGAAGGCCAAATAGTGTTAAACGAGGATTTTTATGCAGAAATTCAGCAAAACTCTCTCTCTACGGTTCCTTCTCTCTCTCCCTCTTCGATTTCGGCCCCATCGTTCACCAGATCGACAATTGGAGGCCACCACGACGCTCCTGGGGAAGTTCTCCCTAAGTTTGCCGGAACAGATCGTCGGTGGGATGGAGTTGAATTTCATCCCAGACTCAGGGTAAGGTCTTTTTGTCAAAGTTTGGCTTTCCAGCAATTGTAGGAAATGTAGTACATAAGGAAATAGTGATATTTTATTTTCAGGGTTTTGAGTGGGAAACCCAACGGGTGTAGGACCCATCACAGTAGGGGATTTTAGTAGGAATCAGGTAAGGGAAATATGCTATGCTAGACACACCTATTATGATTCTGTATAAATTATATATTTTTAGCAAATTATTATTCAAATTATTTATGCAGTTTCAGACCCTGATAATATTGATATTTAATTGTGTGGCATGAGTTAGTATTAGCTCAGTACAAGGTTTCCATAATTTTCAGAATACCATGATTTTCAGCATATGCGCAGAAACTTGTATTTTACAATATTTTTAGAATACTATGATATACCTATTTCAAAACCATAACATTTAACTCATACAGTAAATCAGATATTTCAATTATTCAGTTAAGTAGATATCTCAGGAACTCAGTTATTACAGTTTACTCAGTAATTTATATGATGTTATGGTTATTTCAGATGTTACAGAATCATGGTAAAAACAATATTTTTAGAAATATCAGTTACGTATATAGTATTAGACCTTGATGGACCATATTCAGCATCAGAGCACGGTACCGTAGCTATATTTAGTTTAGAGTGCAACCCCTATTCAGATCATAGGTGGTATTCAGAAGTCGATCATGCCTATGTTGTGGACAGGCTCCCCATCAGATATGGGTTGAGGGGGCTGATCTGACTGTCGAAGTTTAGTTGACTTACCCTAGTTGGCCAGGCAGGTTAGGTCCCGCCTTCGGATCGCACAACCCTGTCATGAGGGGTTAATTCATGATTTTAATTATCCATCTAGGGAATTTTTACAGTTATTATTTATACATATTATGATCAGATTTACAGAAGACAGTTATACTTATAAGTATTATCAGTACTATGAATTGAAAATTCTAAATAATCAATTTATGTTAAGCTACGTAAGCATGTTTTATATGATAACAGGTATATAGGTTTTCTCAGTTTTGTTATATATGGTATTTTTTGTTTAGATCAGATTTTTCGAGTATATGACTCACTTGCTACACCCTAGTAACAGCATGTTTCTTCTTACTGAGCGTCACCTCATCTCATTTAATTGATATTTTTCAGATGATCCAGTTAGGCGAGCAGATCAAGCTCCCAGGTAGAGGGGCTACAGTGCTACCCTACCAATAGGGTGAGTGTTTTGGGAAAAATGGGCATTTTTTTGTAGCCCTAGTTCAGTTATGTATGTATATTTTGGGAGTATTTAGCACTCTGGTATTATATTGTATATGTATATGGTTGTGGATACTTGAATTCAGTTTCTCGCTGCATAGGTTGATGTTTTGTTCCATTAGGAATTATCAACGCAATTTAACTTAATATATAAATATATAGAATTTTAGCATGTCGTTACAAAAGGTACTAGCACCCCTTCACACTCGTCTAGCAGACAATACCTGATCATAAGTTTACCTTTACATTTAATCAATCAAGACTTAAATTCTTTCATTTTTAAAACAAATAGTGGAAAATGAAGCAAGAAGAACAAACCAAATATAATAGCACACATGCTCAACCCAAATATAAATACATGTAACACCAAAAAGAAAGGAGACACATAACATGTTAACTATGAATCAACATCTAATAAGAAGTATGATAACATAGAAAAATACTGTGAAAAGCAAATAAAAGAAGCAAAGAAAACCATCACATAACATATAGAAGCACGCATGTAAAATAAATAAGACATGCAATTAAAAACAAGCAATAGAAGTAAGATGAAACAAAATTTCGCGCACATGATTCAAAATGCCTAATAGAATCACCATCGAGTCAATTTGAAGTAATTCTACTAGACAATGTGCCCCTCATGAGACGATTGAGAACTACATGATTCTATTTTATTAAATTATTCCTCATAGGAGTATGCACATGCACACGAGGGTGTAATTCGTCGATGAGAAAATACGGAGAGAGGTTTTGGGTGATTCTGAATTTGGGTTGATTAGTCACATAAGCACATACATGCATAAAAGGAAGTAAACATCTAGGCAAGCATCAGGCAAATTCATGCATTCAAATTTATTGAAACATGCTGAAAAGGGATTTTTTTTTTTTTTTAAATGGCAATGAAGGTATTAGAATTTTTTTTCTAAAATTTCCTATTTTTTCAGTAATTTTCAGTAATTTTTGTGATTTTTAAAAAAATTTCCTCAATTTTTTTTTTGTTTTTGTGATTTTCAATTGATATTTTCTTTGCATTTTCCTAAATTTAAAACTTCTGAAAGAGTACGTAATTTTTTTTTTGAAATTTTCTTTAATTTTTATGCAATTTTAAACTAATTTTATGAATTTTAATTAAATTTTATGGATTTATTTTGAATTTTAAAACTTTTTTTTAAATAAAATAAAACAAAAACAAAATAGGGTAGTTTGAACTAATCAAACTAGATCAGTCTGGTCAAATTGGTTGAATCGGTCAACAAAGCAGGACCGGTTTAAATCGGCTAACTTGGGTTGACTTGAGTCAATTCGATTTAATCTGATCAACAAGGAATAAGTGGGGAGGGTGGTTGCTATCGACCCGTGTCACCAGTTGACATTGCGCTGACATCACCCAATAGTCAACTCAACGACATGCGGTCTTATCACCAGGATCGTGCCATGTGGCCATGATCCATCCATTGAAAGAAAACACATGTCCATTGAGAAACTACCACGTGTCACCATAGATTGGCAAAACATGCCCCCCTATCGAACGGTCTAGTTTTTTTCCTTTATTTTATTATTTAGAAAACTTTAATATCAATTTTTTTTTCTTTTCCATTTCATGGCCTCCCCTTCTATCTCTAATATGTTCGAATCTACAGTAGAGAATCCTAGGGTTCTCTACGTCCCTTAGCTCCTCACCATGACTTCTAGCCCTCGCTATCGAAACCTCACTACAAGAGGTTATTCTACCAGCCACCTCACACAAGAAGACCCAACCTACATAGGTCACCCTCACTCTGGCTAGAACCAACGTACACAGGTTACAAAGACCTAGTGAAAGAGAATCTCCCTCTTTTCTTGTCTTTCTTTTCTTTTGGTAAGATCATTCTCACTCTACTCATTCTCTTTTATTCGTAGTTTATATATTTAGTTAATTTTGGAACTCAAGTATCCAAATCGGCCATATGAGGTCCAAATTAAGTGGGTTCAATTCTAGAACATCCATGACATTAAACTAGACATGTCAGAGCTGACGGTACCCAAAACCTCATCTCCAATTGAAAATTAGATGCTTAGAAGCAAAATAAGTTTCATAATATAGGTACTTAGTTCATTTCGGAGCTTAAGTGTCCAAATCGAACATACAAGGTCCAAATTGATTGAGATCAGTTTCCATATTTGTGACATTGAAGTGGACATACCAAAGCTGACGGTACAAAAAAAAAAAAAAAAAAATTTCCTCTCCAGTTGAAAATTAGACGCTTAGAAGCAAACTGAATTTCATAGTTTATGTACTTAATTCATTTCGAAACTTAAGTGTCCAAATCAGGTATATGAGGTCCAAACTGAGTGGGGAGAGTTCCAACACATCCATGACATTGAATTGGACGTGTTGGAGTCGACGATTGCTAACATTTCATCCCGATTTTAAAGATGGACACTTAAAATCAAAGTTAGATACTTTGAACTGTATCATTTGTTAATTAACTAAGTAGTAATCATTTTTCTATAAGCTAATTTGTACATATATTATTCTAAAATATTATACTGATTTATTCTATAATTATTATTTTGTGGGGTCTCTGATGTGTATAACGATGATGATGACGATGATAACGACGACGATGATGATGCATATTATTTTTCCTTTTTGTATTTTTGTTATATGGACAAGTTAGAGAGCTTATCCTCAAAACATATGTATCAAGAAAAGAGAGTTAAAAGGATCTTATACTGGCTTGATACTACCCACAGAGGCGATGTGGGACTGGACACACACCAACACTCCCCCTCGAGCCCATGAGGGGAATTAAGGTAAGGAGGAGTCCAACCCAGGGAGGAGCCAAGCAGCCCAAGGCCCAACTCTGATACCAAGTTAGAGAGCTCATCCTCAAAACCTAAGTATCGAGGAGAGAGATTTAAGAGGATCTTATTGTGGTTTAAGACTGCCCACAGAGGCGATGTGGGACTGGACACACACCAACAATATGGACAAGTCATGTATATGGTGTATGTGTAGACTCTAACATTCATTGAAGAGTTCTTATGTACATGTTTTTCATTTTCTTAATGATTACAGCAATGCACCAATAATTATGTTTGAATATGATGTGTGATGAACATGTAATTACAGGATTTTCACAGGAACGCCTGATTTTTTTTTTATAATTATTCTCTAAGAATTTTAGTGACGATTTAGTTTCATGATTAAAAGACAAGAAATGACTATTACGGATTTAAAACTGTCACTAAAAGTCTAGGAGAAGACTAATAGTGACCAATAAGGATTCGTCACTAAAATGCAACATAATAGTGACGGATTAGAATTGGTCACTAAAAGTCACGCCAATAGTGACAATTTAGTTTCGTCACTAAAAAACAAGAAATGATTATTAGTGACGAATTGATAATCGTCACTAAAAGTCCATTACAAGACTAATAGTGACGGATCAGGATCTGTTACTAAAAGTCAACATAATAGCGATGGTTCTGGATCCATCACTAGTAGGTAGGTTTTAGTGATAAATTTAGATTCATCGCTAAAATCTAAGTGGTAGTGAGAATTTTCAGCTTAAAGTACTTTGAGTTTTAGTAGTGGTCTCCACTCTTTCGGTGACAGTTGCCAGCTATCACTAATAAATGAGTATTAGTGACAGTTGCTTGATCCATCACTGTTATTCAGTTGACATGACAATTATATATAGTTACCAATTTAGAATCATCATTAGGTCGTCGCTAATAAGTAATAGTGACGGTTTCCTATTATTAGTTACGATTTTTTTTCTGTCACTAAAGGTCTCTTTTTTTTTTTTTTGTAGTGGTAGGCAAGGAAAATGCACCATTGAAAACCTTTAAGTTCCTTCTTGAAAAAATTATTGATTTTTTCCCATAAAACTCAAATTTCTACTTTGAAACTTCTAAAATTATTGTTCCAAAACACAAGAAGGCCCCTAAATTTTCCCTTAGAGTTAATAGGGATAACAAAATCAAGATTTAAAGTTTTGGAAAGAGATTGACTTGTACATGTTTCCTTTGAGCTTAGTCTCCATCACAAACACCAAGTATGGATGATTCCTTGCCACCACATCTTTTAAATGTCGAATTGTTGTAGGCAATAGTTAAAGCTTATGATTATTATGGTGTCCATGAAGATTGCTCAAGCCAGTCTCCACAACACTTTATTCCTCTATCAATGGTTCATCCATCAGCATACGTCTAGCATGTCGTTTCTCAAGAAAGTGGGTACTAGGAATTTTTATCTGTCCCAATCCATCACTAACCATTTTACTATTTTGTACTTTGCAAAATAATTTCACTAATTAATTTGATTTAGCCCGAGAAAGATGAAATAACATTTAATGTTTGTAGGAAGGTCGATCAAAATGGACCTATTCCAATCTTCTCAAAGGGCCAATCACTCCTAATGAACATAATAGATTGATAACAGACTCTTATTGCAGAGTTAAGAGGCGAAGAAAACTAACTCTGCATATTCCAAAGTATCAACTCATATTCAAAACTAAACCTGGAAGAAGTAAAATATCGACTAAAATCAAAAGAAAGCAAGAGATCACTCAAAATAAAGAAATAAAAAAAATGGCCATGGAAAAAGATAGAGAATCCAATTGATAGATAACTAGCTTACTCCCTTTGTAACCCTCGAAGGTTTTTTCTTCATATTTAGAGAAGTTCTAAATGATTGTATTTGAAGTTTTTGAAAACTCCTACAAATATGATCCAATCCATTGAATCTATTTAAGCCTATTATGATAAAATGTGGTCATAAACTTTGAGAACTTGCTTGATGTTTTTCTTAATTAAGCTTTAATTACTTGTCCTTTCTTTAAAAAAAATGATAAATAAAACTAATAAAAAGAAAAGAAGAAGAAAAAGAAAACTTGGTGGATATATGGGCTGGCTTGGGCCACGTTAACCACATGGGCCATGGATACTTGCTTCCCTCAGTGTGATTAGAGAGAGAGGGAGAGAGAGAGAGAGAGAGCTTCAATGGGCTGCGACTGTGAGGGCAAGTTCAGCCACGACCACCTTCACATTTGCTTGCGTCACTGATTACCTCAGAGGGAGATAAACATGACATGTAGTAATTAATGGTTAGAGACGGTTGCTTAATGAAATTAATGGGTGGGCCTCGCCCATCAAACCGCTGGGGCCTGGCCCATTCGCATTTGCTTCTGTCAGTAATTACCTCAGCTGAGAGAGAGAGAGAGAGAGAGAGGGTTGAGTGGTAGGATGTCTGGCCCATTCGCATTTGCTTCTGTCAGTAATTACCTCGGGAGAGAGAGAGAGAGAGAGAGAGAGGGTTGAGTGGTCAGTGGTGGGATGTCTGGCCCATTCGCATTTGCTTCTGTCAGTAATTACCTCAGCTGAGAGAGAGAGAGAGAGAGAGAGAGAGAGAGAGAGAGAGTTGAGTGGTGGGATGTCACCATCTTTCTTTCATTCTTTCTTTTTGAAATAAAATGGGAGACTTGCTCAAAAGAGGGGTCACGTTGGAATGACCAGGATTTCAAAAGAAGGAAACCATTCAAGTTCAGAGCCATCAATCTTAATTTCTTCTTCAAGCTAGCTCATTTTTTGGCCAGTAGTGGAGGGAGTGACTTCTTTGTTTTACATATTTGAACATTACATGCATGCATGCATCTCTCTCCAGGGACCTCCATGTGGACCGACTTTAATTTCCTCCCTTTAACTACATATAATAATAGTAATAATAATTACTACCCTTAACTTTTAGAAAGTAATATACTATACTAACCAGCTAGTCTGGATTCAATTAACCTCGCTCCCCAGTCCCCATGTTCCCTTGAATCAAAGCAACTTGCTCTTGCTAGGAGTTGAAGAGGAATAACCCATTTATGAGGAAACACCACCCTTGCACTCAGATTAATTGAGACTACAGTCCTGCTAAAAGGTTTAAGGTTTTGGGTTTTTGAGAAAAGGCATGGGGGAGGGAATTTGAAAAGTAGAATTGGCAATTATGTTGCTTAGGTTAGGTCCATTGAATCATATTATAATCCATACAAAGATATATATATATATATATATATATATATATATATATATATTATAGTTCAGGGACTCCATGCAACCACGTCACTTTGGACACTATTCGAGAATGAAAGTCATCCGCTCATTGATGTACCCTTGGTAATTTACCGATATAATGTCTCAAAGGGGAATCAAACTCGTGACCTTGAAGTCATCAAAGTTACAAGTCACATTTATCACTTGAACTGGTCCGACTGAGCCCCACAAAGAAAAAAATTAACTAGGTTAAGAGCATGAGATTTTTCTGTTTTTAAGATCACTAATTCTAAATTTATGAAAGGTAGAAAAGAGGAATGAATGCTAATTTTATTACTCTTAAAAACATAATGTGGATTTTATAGTTGTCTTCTTTTGAATAAATGGGTTAACAATTTTACCTAAGATAATATTTGGGAGAATGGATTAATTTCGGACCTTATATTTAGATTTGGATGGATTTGAAAAAATTGCAATACAATTTAATACTACATCTTATCCAAATCGAACACAATTCCAAATTCAATCACTCCAGACATGAGATAATAGTTTTTGAAGTTTTATTTTTAATTCTATTCGTGTCAAGTGATTAGTTTTGACTTTAAATTCATAACCTCAACCTATTTATTATTATTTTGATTGATATTAATTAAACATATAAATTTCACAATAAAAAAATTAACTTGTAATGTCTCACCGAGACTATAAATACCATAATCGGTCTAGCAAGTGAAGAACGCTAAGGGCCCATTGTTTAGTTGTTGAAAATATTTTTCAATTTTTAGCGTTTCAAAAGAGTTATAAAAATTTTAACTTATTTTTATATTTCTCATATTTGTAAGAAAGAAAAAATAAATAAAGAGTCTGCTTAAATATGTAAAACATTTTTTATTTTTTATTTTTATATTTCAAAATAATCACCAAAAAAAAAACTTGTTTCCTAATTTTTTCAAAATGTATATAAGATAATATTTAGGATTGCAGATTTTTAGGTTTGAATTTGGATTTAATAGATTTAGAACAAATTTGATCATAATCCACGTAAAAGATCTGAATGGCATGCTTGCATAGACAATGTAAGAGTTAGAGTTTAGAAAAATAATAAAAAATTTTCTATACAAACCTAGAAAATTGAAAAATAAGGTGGCATTTTGTAATTATTTGAAAAGTTAAAAATAAAAAGTAAAATTATTTTTACAAACAATAGTATATATAAAAATTGTATTTTTATATTTGTAATATATAGAAATATATTTATATTTGTTAAAATTGTATTTTTATATTTGTTAAAAATAACGCTTCTGCCTAGTAGCTCGTGTACTTTATGGCTCTTTGCAGCCTTTTTCTTAATAAATTCTTCTTCTTCTTCTTCTTCTTCTTCCTAAACTCATGTTCAGCAGCATGCATGCATGCTTATGTCTAGTCGCTTGTGTAATGGTTATTTGCGAATATACAAAAAAAAAAAAATGGGCCTTATTGAGTAATCTTAAATCCCATATGTGCACCCCCAGGGTGTGGTTCAGGTGGTAGTGTGGGTTGCGAGAGTGCCTTTAACGAAGTCAGGTGTTCAAACCTTCCCGGGCTCGTTTCCACCCCTGGACTCCTGAATTTACCCTCCCTTTGGAGTTGTGGGGTCAACTTCAAAGGGAGCAGGATTAGTCACGTGGACCGTAAAATGAACGCGTGGATACCCGGTACGTATTCCAAAAAAAAAAACCATATTTGCAGTAACTAGCTATTCACACCCAATCACTACCGTCCATTTAGTTGTAGAAAATATTTTATGTTTAAAATATTTTTAAAATTATAGTTTTTTAAGAATTATAAAAATATTAACTTTTTTTTTTAATTTTTGTTTTCAAGATTAGTATTAAAAAGTAAGAAAATAAAGAGTATGTTTAAATGTACAAAATAATTTTTTATTTTTTATTTTTATATTTTTAAGTAATCACAAAAAATACAATTTATTTCAAATTTTATATTTGTAATTATTTCTCTCCTTGAATTTTGTCTCTACTCGTGAAATATGGTGATAATGTTCATAGTGAGCTTTTTCTAAGGCCAAAGTATATAATATTACAAAAGAGGATTCATGGTGTAGGCACCTAGCCTAGAAGATTGACTATCAAAGGTGTTAAAATAAATTAAGTCATCCATTTTGTAATATTGTCTACTTCCTGATTTCCCGAGCTAGAACTCCCTGTAACTGAAGGATCAAGATCATATCCTGAGTTTCTAACTCAACTTACACAACATGTTCATCTCTGCTCTAGTTTTCTAACTCCTGTTTCTCTTCATCAAATTATTGAGTACGCTTCACCATAACTTTCTTATCGAAAACAACATCCCTACTGATCACCACCTTGTTTGTTATTAGATCTCACAACTTGAATCACTTCACACCCTTTTGATATCTTAAAAATATGCAGCTTCTAGACTTTGCTTCAAGTTTTGATCTATCCTCACTAGATACGTGAACATAGGCTAGACAACCGAATACCTTCAATCTAAAATAGTCTACCGCACTTCCCATCCAAATCTCTTCTGCAACATTCACCTCTAGTGATGCCCTTGGTGATCGGTTTACCAAGAAACAAGTCATACTAACTGTCTTAACTCAGAAGTTCTTCAGTAGACATGCATTAAGTCTGAGACATTGAGTTCTTTCAGCTGGACAAGGTCTTCACCATCCCTTGCTGCACAAGCAAATCTTTCACTCTTTACCACAAACCAAAGTTACCAGTTCCATCAAATTTGACAACGTCAAATTTTACAAACGAAGTACTCGATGTCATAACAACAAGTGCTCTTATATCAATTTTTTGTGAATAAATTTGGATTTTGCACGGCGAAAATTAAACACAGCAACAATGAAGAACAAATATGGAACACACACATGCAGTATATATGAAAGCAAGAACAACAACGCAAAGAATTATGTGGTTCAGCAATGCCTATATCCACGGGAGCAATCAGCAAATGTTTCACTATATAAGTGTCAAAGAACATAATACAATATTTTTACAATGATCTTCTTTTTCCCTCTATGAAAATATACCAGAATGGAATATTTATAAACACTTTGGAGGTTTCCCTCCAAACACTCAACCACACTAATCAAAATTTGAAATCATTCTCAGTGTCCCGAACCAAACTGTCGACAGTTTCAAACAAGTCGTCGACGGTTTGAGATACCGAGAGCAAACTGTCTCAGTGGCATTTAGATAGTCATCGACGGTTACTTCGATGGAAAGATACCGAGAGCAAATATTATGAGATTTCAGCCAAACTGTCGATGGTTTCCCTGAGTGCTTATTCACATATGATTTTCTTCCTTGTGTATGTTTACCACTCAAGAATATGAGCCACCAAACACAACAATATCATAGTTCTCACATCATCAGTTCATAATTATGTAACCTATTTTGTCAAAAAAAAAAATTTAAAAATCTATTTTCAATTTGATATAAATTAAATATATATATTTATTCTAATATAATTATAATTTAAAATTTAAATATTAACAATAAATAAAATTAAGTTTTTCTTTTCCCTCTCGCGTGATCCATGTGCAATGTGGCTAATTATAAAGACAATCATTTAATTTGGTAAAAGTTTTGTTCGTAGGATATGGAATTTTGATGACTAAACGCTCCTTTAAAGGCAATTCAGTCAACCTTTCAGATTTGGTCACGTTGACCCCTCCACTGAAAAATCAGGATGGAACCCAAAATGGGAACATACATTTCATAAAATTAAGAACGAGGTCATTGTGTCATTTAATCTTTAAATTCAGTGGCTCAAAATTTATTTTTAAATTTTTACAAAAATTAAATTGCACAACAAGGATCTAAGTTTTACTTAATTACACATTGTTTGATTATTTAAATTCACAACCCTTTCCCTATGTTTGGATACTCTTTGGATTTAGATTCATATTTTGGACAAAATGTATTGCAAAATTGTGTTGAAATTTGTCTTAATATATCCAAAATCAAATTTAAAATCTGAAATTCATACATCTAAGCACGGCATTTTTGGAATTATAAAGTTTGTTCGAATTCTTGTCTAATAATCTTATTAAAGTTGAAACTAAAGTTGAAAGTATTATGTTGTCATAATTTCTATTGCTGCCAAAAATCAAGCGGCTTTTGCAAATTGTCCTTAAACCGCAATCACCTGAAAAGAACCAAATAATAATGGCTTGGAGGACCTGAGATGTACTCCGAGGGATCACTTCGATGCTTAAGTTAGGGAATGAGAGGTTCAAATTGCAACAATAAGTGAACAGTGAGTGAGAATGAGATGCTTACCTCCTTTTGGGATACCTTTTTCTTAGTGCTAAAGATACGCACTCCTTCAGCTTGGGATTTATGAATGTGTCATTATGTCTTGGGGGGTTATGAGTAACTCAAGGGTGGTTATGCAAAACATTAATAGCAACTTTTGTAACCGCATCAAGGGTCATGGATAACCTAAAGGTGGTTATGCAAGACACCAAATGCTATTAAATGTTGGTCTTACAACCGCTCGCCTCTATGAGTACACCTATAAACTTTGGGCATACCAATTTTTGGTGTATCAATCCCACCCCACCCCCCCCCCCCTCGGCCCCCTCGAGGGCAGATACTCTTGGATATTTGAAGTGAATTTCTTTTATTCGAGAGTTGTAATTTGAATTGGTCCTCAAGTGGTCTAGCTTAATCTGAGCCAACTACATGACTTCCTAGCCTTCCTCCATTACAAAACCTATCAGTTTGATCTAAACCAATTAATGGGTAACTTGACTTAAGCCAATCTCAAAATAATTTGGCTGAATTCGAACTGAAAACCTTGTGATTTGGATTTAACCGAGCTATTGGTTTAACTACTCAGCTTAATTCGAGCCAATTCTAGATCATTTGATTCAATCCAAGCCAATGACTATCTCTGAGGCGAATGCTTTGTGATCTAGCTCAATCTGGGTCAGTTAATACATTATTCGGCTTGATCCGAGTTGATGCCTTCATTACTTGGCTCAATCCAAGTCGATGACTTCACCATTCGACCCAATCTGAGCCGATATCTTCCCCGATCGGCCCAATTGAGTCGATGTCTTCTTTACTTAACTCAATTCGAGTCGATGTTTTTGGTGCTTCATGAGCAGTGCTCATCAAATGGACCATTACTGGTGAGCCATGCTCACTCATTTGTTGCCTCAAAAGCTATGTTCATAAGATGGGCCATTACGGGTGAGTCGTATTCACTCCTTTGTGCCTCATAAGTTGTGGTCATCAAATAGGTAAGTTTTCAGGGCCTTATGAGTCATGCTCAACAAATGGGCCATTACGAGTAAGATGTGCTCATCAAGTGGGCAGGTCTTTAAGGTCTAATGAGTTGTGCTCATCATATGAGTTCTTATGGGTGAGTCATGCTCACTTTTTTGTGCCTTATGAGTTATGCTCATCAAGTGGACAAGTCTTAAGGACATCATGAATAGTGCTCATCAGATGAGTCATTGTTGGTTAAGGCATGTTGATCCATACAGTTGAGATTCGCACAATTGGGATTTGCATTATTAGGATTCACACCTTTAGGCTTCACGCCACTAGGGTTCACACTTCGTGAATCTATAGATTGCTTCCTTCCCTTGGCTGCTTCATCCAAGTCCCTCAAATTTTCTTTTTAGATCGGTTTGACTCCTTGTGGTCATGGTAAAGGATAGAAAACCTCCCAAGGGTTCCCATAGAGGGCACCAACTATTATTGCTAAAATTTTAGTTTTTGTAAATCGTCCCTAAAACATGACTACCTGAAAAGAACCAAGTAATAATGGCTTGGAGGACCCAAGGTGTACTCTAGGGGATCACTCTAATACCTAAGTTAGGGAATGTGGGGTTCAAATTGCAATAATAAGTGAAGAGTGAGTGAGAATGAGATGCTTACCTCCTTCTGGGATCCTATTTTTATAGTGGTGAAGGTAGGCACTCCTTCAGCTTGAGATTTATGAACATGTCATTATGTCTTGGGGGGTTACGGGTAATTCAAGGGTGGTTATGTTGAACATCAATAGTAACTCTTGTAACTACATCAGAGATTATGAATAACTTAAAGGTTAATAACAACTCTTGTAACCGCATCAAGGGTTATGAATAACCTAAAGGGGGTTATGAATAACCTAAAGGCGGTTATGCAAGACACCAAATGCTATTAAATATTGGTCTTACAACTACTCGCCTCTATGAGCACACCTATCAACTTTGGGTGTACCAATTTTGGGTGTATCAATTTCAAATTGAGGTTATAAAGTACAATTTAATAAAATTTCAAGACATGTAGTATTTATCAAATTTAAAATACTATATAATTTTAGATTTTTAATAGTTGCTTTGTTCTCAAAATCAGCATAAACTTCTCATAACTTTTTTATCACTGTAAAATGTCTATCTTATTTCACATTTAAAAGAAATTTTCAAATATATATATAAATTCCTCTTATTTGGTTTAGCTAAAAAATAAGAAAATATTTTTTTTTAATTTCAATAAACCACTAAATCCCCTTATACTTTATAAAAATATGTAAAATATTTGTTTTATTTTTTTTTTTATGAATAAGAGGTGATGAAAATATCAAAATATGCATATAATAATTAATTAAATTGAAATATTAGTTGATTGGAATAATATTAGTACAAATTTTAAGGCTTAATTAACTCTCATTTTGGCCTTAAATGTATTTTTATATCAAATCATTGGCTTACTTTTAAATTTCCATCATTCTATCATTGTTACTAAACCTTTTAAAAATTTATCCCCACTATCATTGATTTGACATATTGTGAATGAGGAAATAATGAGCCTCGAATTTAATTTGTATAAATACTAATGAATATTTTAATTTATTTAATTGTATTAATATTTGATCATTTTAATATGCTTTTTAACAAAAATTAATGAAATTGTAATTTAATATAATTTTAAAAATATCAAGAGACTCAGTGATTGCAACAAAATCACAAGATAGTTTTTAATCAAATCATAGATGAAGTTTCCATAATTTTTCTAAAAACATATTGTATGAATTTTAGATTAAATTAGGCATATTGAAGATTTTTAGAAATGTCAAACGTTATCTAATTCTTAGATTTTCTATGCTAAATTTCACATAAAAATAATTTTATATTATTTGAAAGTGGTTCTAGTTGAATACTTAATATTGTACAACCTTTAATTTTTAAGAGCTGCGTGGTTCTCATAATAAGTATAGAATTCTCAAAACTTTGTTATCGGTCTAAAAATGCTCATTTTATTAACACTCATTTTTATTAAAAATACATATTGTATGAATTTTAAATTAAGTTAGACATTTAAAAAAAAAAAAGTTGACTTGTATTGCGTTCGGAAGGACGAATTTCAAGTCTTAAGTTTGGATTTTGATGAATTTGAATAAATTTTAGTATAATTTATATTACATTTTATTTAAATCTAATATAAATTCAAATTTAAAGTCGTTAAGATAAATAACAATATTTTAAAGTATAAAAGATAATGACCTCTTTTGAGACTTCAAAATTTTCAACCTTTCCTGAGATTTTAAAAATCTCAAGAATCTCTCCTAAAATTTATCGAAAAGACATAAATTTTTACTAATACTTTGCAAAAAGTATCTCACAACATATATACAACACGCTATACATGGAGAAGGATGTGGCTCCTGTCCCAACCTAGGGTAGGTACGTATATATAGGGTTCTTCATGGCTCTATCCTAGTTAGGGAAGACTATAGACAAGTATGTGTGGGTAGGCTCTAACCCTATTGACAAAAGGTTCTCAGTTTGGAATTTCATCCTTCCCCATAGGGGTTCGGATAAAACCCTGCACTGAGTGGAGTGGTTCGCGGGTCCCATCAAGCTCTGCCACGAAGGGACTGACGCTATTACACTCCTATCTAATCCTAGTAAGGAAAACTTGGGTATAGAGCGTGAAAGTGTGTGAATTCAATTTTTAACCTAATCCCGCTACCCTCACATTTATTCACATGCTATTAAAAATATGGAAAGAAGATATCTACAATCAATATATTTATTCAAAAGGTATGGAAACACAATATCTGCAATTAATATGTCGATTCAAAAAATTTGGAAACAAAAAATAAGGAAACAAAATATTTACGATTAGTATACAAAATATCTATAATTAATATGCTTATTCAAAATATCTACAATTAATATGCTTATTCAGAATATTTGGAAACAAAATATCTACAATTAATATTCAAAAAAAAAAATTATGAAACAAAATATTTTTAATTAATTGAGATTATTTACAAATTATGGAAGTAAAATATTTACAATTAATTAAAGTTATTTACAAATTACAATATTCACAAAATAAGGAGTAATTAAAAGATTTATTAAATTTGAACTTGGGATAATTTCTAATTAATTACTGACTCGACTCTCTATTTGTCCCCAGCGGAGTCGCCAAGCTGTCGCGACGTCCTCGGGCTCGCGTGTGCCCCGGGCGACGAAATAAAAATCAATTTTAATTTTTGGGAAAAACAGGAATATCGGAGTCGCCACTAACCTTTAGTGTGGTTAGAACACATGATTACTACCCCATTAGGGGTAGAATCGGTCTACATTACCAGAGTTGGGGTCGGGAGTTCGGTTACGCGAGGGGAAGGTACGAGCACCCCCTATGCGCCCGTTTTTACGAACGGTATCTAATTAATTTGAAATTATCTCTAAGTTAATCTAATAAGTCTTTAAATTACTCATTTTTATGAATTTATAAATAAATAAATAACTAAATAAATATAATATATACATATATATTCCCTCAGAGCTTAAAGGTACGTGAAGCCCGAAGGCTAATACCCCCCGCAATAAAATCATAGGGATAATAAGTAAGAAAATATACTCCCAAAATTTTGAAATTGTATATAAAATTTCTATAGGAAAATACTAGTATGGGAGGTTTTAATATATATTAATAAGATAATAAGTGAAGATACTACACTATCCCTAATAATATTAATAATAACACATATCTACTAAGATATTACGAGTACTAAAATAAGTAATATAATCCCACATACCATGTGCATTAAGATCATAAGTACATATTATTACTTAAGATATTATATCACTGAATTATTACCCAAAAATACTCAAATCACTAAATATAATTACCTAGAGCCCTAAGTTACTAAATACATTGCATTATTACTAAATATGTACTTGCCTAAAACCCTACTTTACTAAATAGGTATCATTACTCAAAGTATTACTTTTATTACTAAATATGTAAAAACCCTAAGTTGCTAATATGTGATATACATGTAACTAAAATTATTAATTTACATATAATGTCAATAAAACACCAAGCTATTAAATATGGAATACCACATTATCACAATAATAAATTTACAATATTATAAAAATGCTAATTAATATAATAAATATATAATATCAATAAAAATTCTACCACACTAACATTAATCATTTAACATATATACAATAGATACTACAAAAATCTAACCCTACAATATGAACATTAACATTAATAACAAAATTCAAACTTTGAATGTTAAAACAACAAAAATTCTACAATAATAATAATAATCGTTCAACCATAAACACAACAAAAATGAAAACATGAATATCGACACTTAAAAAAATCTTACAGCGTTGTAAACCCTACACCATGAATATTAAATAATGTATAACAACAAGACAAACAAAGCATATATATTAAACATTAAAGCAAACATTACAATCCTAAAACCTTACAATAACAACCCTAGAGTATATGTAAACATTATCATAAAAAAAACTTTGAAACTACTCCAACAATTAATAATCTCACACTCCAGATAAATATAAACAAGAAATAATGTGACTAATTCAACACCAATAAAAAAAAGTTTAACTTAAATAATAACAATAAATCAAGCATACTGAACATATAAATAATAAAACATACTAAAAAGACTCAAAATATTATCTTATCAATACTTGACCCTAAATAATACAATACCAATTCAATATATATATACATATACACACACACATAATACAACAGCAAAGGATATATTTTTTTTAACTATCAATTATTAAATAAATACACAATTACACAGAAATCTAGAATTTAAAACAAACAAAAAAATTCTGCAGTAAAAATGACTAGTTAATATCACAGAAAAATAAAAAAAAAACCAATACACATGGGTATCTGTAATGAACTGTGTGTGAGGTGTGTGCGTTCCCTGTTCATGGTGCCGTGTGTGTGTATCGTGTTTGAGTGTAGGGACTTACAGAGGGGGGTGCAGCCGGGAGACGCTGACGGTGACGGGAGCGAGTGACGGCGACGGTGACGGGAGTGAGTGACGATGGTTGCTGCGCGTGGCCTCGGATCTGTGGACGGCTGGGCATGTGGCAACTGCTGCAGCGGTGCTCGGGTCCTCGGGGGGCTGTGTGGCCTGCCGGTGTGGAGGAGAGCTTCGAGTTGCTGTTGTTCGGTGGCGACTTGCAGTAGCGGCGGTGATTGCTGGGGAGGCCATCGGTGTTGGTCGGTGCAGTAGGGAGGATCTGGAGCGGGAGGAAATCACGGCTGCAGGAACTTCCAACTGGTATGGCAGTTCTAATAGTGGAGAGGACGGTGGCTGGAGCTCTCGTTCGTGGTGGCCGGAGAGAACGAGATGCTGAGGCTGGAGGCTGTGCGGATGCTCGCTGGTTCGTGGTGCGGTTGGTGGCTCGCCGGAGTTGCAGCAAGAAGAGGCAACAAGGGGAGGCGAGGTGAGTTTGAGGGAGATTGGGGGAAGGGAGAGATGGAGAGAAGAGAGGTCTGGTGAGGGCAGAGAATCAGTGAGAAGAGAAGGGAAATTGGGCTGGCGAGCAGGGAGGAGCCGGGTTGTTTTTTTTCTTCTTGCGCTCACCCCCCCCCCCCCCCCCGGCTGTCTTTTGGAGAGAAGCAAAAGGGTCTTGTTATAAAAAATTTTAGAAACCCTAACTCTCTCTTTTCCTTTTTGGTTTATTGTATTTTTATTCTATTTTTTTCTTTTATATCTTTATGGAAATAATATATATGAGTATAATTACTAATATGGTAATAATAATAATAATAATAATAATAATAATAATAAGGTAAAAATAATAATAAAGTGAATATAGAAATAAAGATAATAATAAATGATAATAATAGCAAGAGTAATAAAAATTAATGATAATAGCCAAATAGTAATAATGTTAATAATAATAATAATAATAATAATAATAATAATAATAATGGTAAATATAGTGGTAAAAATAACAAATAAAAATAATAATAATAATAATAATAAATAATAAATAAATAATAGTGATAATAATAAGTCACTTATAACAATATAGGAAAATAATAATAATATAGTAATAATAATAAATTACTTATATCAATATTGGAAAATAATAATAATAAAATAATAGTAATAATAATAAATTACTTATATCAATATAGAAAAATAATTAACAATAATAATAACAATGAAAAATAAAAATAAAAATAAATATATTAATAATAGTGTAAATAACAACAATAGAAATCTTAGTAATAATAATAATAATAATAATAATAATAATAATAATAATAATAAAAATAAGGTAATAATAATAATAATAATAATAATAATAATAATATAATGAGAAATGACCCCTTGTTCCATTTGGTTAGGATAAAAATAGGGTGTCTACAGAAATGTTTGTGTTTTTTTTAAAAAAATCTTAAAAAAAAAGTTTGTGATATTTTTGAAACTTGAGGAGAGGTCTCTATCTTTTTACCAAATCTCATGAGAGGTGAATATCTTTTGTCCTATTTAAAATGTCAAACTTTATCTAAATCTTTGATTTTCTATATTTCGTATAAAAATAATTTTATATTATTTAATAATGGTTCTAGATGTACTTAATAGTTTCACTACCTAATTAATTAATAGTTTAAATGGGGTTTAGTATTATATCAACTATTGAATTTCTAATTTAACTTTTTTTCATGCCAATGATTTGAGATACAACAATTTTAGAGTACCTTCCACATTATTAACCTCCCTGTGGTGTGTGGGGCCATTCTACAGGGCGTGGGAATAGTCACTGGCCGGTGCGACGGACCGTAAAACGGACGTCGTTGACGGTAGGTGGACACCCAGACGTAATCCAAAAAAAAAAAAAAAATAAGGGCAAAAGACAATCTCCCATGAGATTTGATAAAAAGACAATAACTTTTCTAAAATTTTAAAAATTTCAAGAATCTCTCTCAAAATTTCAAAAATTTTAAAGACCTCCCATGTCAAAAAGACACAAACATTCTCTTATATTTCACAAAAAGATAAGTTTTTTTTTTCGAAAAGTCTGTATCTTTTAGTAAATTTTAAGAAAAATTTGTGACATTTTGAAAGTTTAGGAGAGGTTTATGTCATTTTTGATTAATTTTAGGGAAAGTTCCTGAAAACTTTGAAACTTGAGAAAAGTTCTTTATTTTTTTGCCAAACACTAGAGAAACTAGGTGTCTTTTACCCTTTTAATAAATAATAAATAAACAGATAATAATTAGTCTTAACATTCAAACTTTGAAAATAAGTATACCAAATAATAGTTATAATAATAATCATTATTATTAATTAAAAAGAGAGAGAGAGAGAGAGAGAGAGAGAGAGAGAGAGAGAGAGAGAGAGAGAGGTCGGCGGTCCTAGAGAGAGAGAGAGAGAGGGTCAAAATGGTCATTGCAAAAAGGGGTCAAATGGTCTAAAGAGGTTGACAGGTTGTTGCATTTTATCATAACAGAACCAAGGACAAAATGGTAATTTAAAAATTAAGAAGAATCTGTGTCTATATAAACAAGCCCACTTCAGTTCCACCGGCATTCACATCCTCTCTCAAAGTCCGTTCACCGGCGCCCCCAACTGCATTTTCCGGCGACCTTTTCCTGCCTTGCCAGATATTTTCCTTACCTCCTTCAGTCTAATCGATCAACACTTCAAAGAGAGAAGTAAGAAATGGCAGGTGCTCAGAAGACACTCGTCGGCGGCGGTATTTTCTCGCAGAAGCTCCCCGGCCGTCCTATCCCGAAGCGAGGTCAGGTGAAGGTCGCCATCATCGTCGGCCTCGCTAACCGTTTCGCCTCCATTTTCTCTCACGGCGGCGGCGGCTCCTCCTCTTGCTTCTCTCATCCCCAGCATCAGCTGAACAGCCGAACGAATTTTTGATGATTTCTTTCGCAGATCCGAGCGGCTCGATCGATCCTGTCCGGCAGGAAGAGGTTGATTTTAGTGTTGTACAGTAGAGAGAGTTTGAAGTTTGAATGGAATTTTGTTTTATCTTTGCGGATTGTTAATCTGTCAGTTGAGCAGAGATGCTGTTTGTTGTTATTAGTTAAACAAAAAGTTTTGATGCTCTGTTTTTGTATGTAAATTTGAAATTCGTGTTTGCCTATATTGTTTTCTCGAAAGAGGTTTTTTTTTTCCCGAGAAAATTTTGAATACAAGTTTTAATTTACCTTACAAGTTCAAGTTTGGCCGTTCGAGATACAATCCTTCATTCAAGGGAACATTTTCCCTTTTCTGGTAGGTCATTCGAGGGAACATTTGGTGTATTTTTTTTTTGGCAGAACTTGCCTGTCAATCCTGAGCAAAACTCAGTTGTTAACTCTCTGTAGTTTGTCTATTTTGAGCAAAGCTCTGTTGTTTACTTGTTTAAAAAAAAAAAGTTGACTCATGCTGCGGTTGGAATGATGGGTTTCAAACCTCTTATTCCAATTCAATACAAATTCAAATTTAAAATCCCTCAAAAATATGAAATTAAGGTAAATAATAATATTTTAAATTATAAAAATAATTACCTCTCTTAAGACTTCAAAATTTTTAAAACCTTTCTTGAGATTTTAAAAATCTCAAGAATCTCTGGTTAAATTTGTCAAAAAAACATAAACTTTTACTTATACTTTACAAAAAGACAAGAATTTTTTTTTTTTTAAGAAAGATTTGTGTCTTTTGAATAAATATTTTTGGAACCTGTAAAGAAGTCTCTATCTTTTTACGAATCCTAGTAAATATCTTTTGACATATCTTAAAATGTCAAATTTCATCTAAATCTTAGTTTTTCTATATCTCATATTCTATATTTCATATAAAAATAATTTTATATTATTTAATAATGGTTCTAGATGTACTTAATAGTTTCACAACCTAGTTAATTTTAAATGGGGTTTAGCATTATGTTAACTATTGAATTTCTTATTTAACTCTTTTTCATGCCAATAATTTGTGATACAAAAATGTAGAGTAGCTTTTGGATTATTAATAAGGGCAAAAACACTATTCTTCTGTGGGATTTGACCAAAAGTGAAAAGATAATGATTTTCCTTGAAATTTCAAAATTTTAAGAATCTCTCTTGAAAATTTAAAAATTTTATGGACCTTTCCTAAGTTTTGTTAAAAAAATATAATTTTTTAGAGAAAGTCTGTGCCTTTTAACAAATCTTAAGGAAGGTTTGTAATATTTTTGAAAATTCGAGAAAGATTTATGTCATTTTTAACAAATTTCAGAAACGTTCCTGAGATTTTTGAAATATAAGAAAAAAGCATTGTATTTTTGCCAAACCGAGAGAAGCTGAGTGGCTTTTACCCTATTAATAAATAAACAAATTATAATTAGTCTAACATCTGAACTTTGAAAATAAGTATACTAAATAATAGTTATAATAACAATCTTTGTTATTTTAAAATATATATATAAAAAAAAAAAAGGGAGAGTGGTCGGCGGTCCGAGAGAGAGAGAGAGAGAGAGAGAGAGGGAGGGTGAAAATTGTCATTACGAAAATGGGGTCAAATGGTCCTAAAGAGGTCGACAGGTTGTTGTAATTGATTATAACAGAATCAAGGACAAAATGGTAATTTAAAAATTAAGAAGAATCTGTGTCGATATAAACAGGGCACCACTTAGTTCCATCGGCATTCACATCCTCTCTCCAAGTCCGTTTCCCGGGGCCACCAACTGCATTTTCCGGCGACCTATCCCTGCCTTGCCAGATATTTTCCTTACCTACTTCAATCTAATCGATCGACACTTCAAAGAGAGAAACAAGAAATGGCAGGTGCTCAGAAGACGCACGTCGGCGGCGGTATTTTCTCGCAGAAGCTCCCCGGCCGTCCGATCCCGAAGCGAGGCCAGGTTAAGGTCGCCATCGTCGTCGGCCTCGCTAACCGTTTCGCCTCCATCTTCTCTCACGGCGGCGGCGGCTCCTCCTCTTGCTTCTCTCATCCCCAGCATCAGCTGAACAGCCGAACGAATTTTTGATGATTTCTTTCGCAGATCCGAGCGGCTCGATCGATCCTGTCCGGCAGGAAGAGGTTGATTTTAGTGTTGTACAGTAGAGAGAGTTTGAAGTTTGAATGGAATTTTGTTTTATCTCTTGCTGATTGTTAATCTGTCAGTTGAGCAGAGATGTTGTTACTAGTTAAACAAAAAGTTTTGATGCTCTGTTTTTGTATGTAAATTTGAAATTCGTGTTTGCCTATATTGTTTCCTCGAAAGAGGTTTTTTTTTTTTTCCCGAGAAAATTTTGAATACAAGTTTTAATTTACCTTACAAGTTCTAGTTTGGCCATACGGGATACAATACTTCATTCAAGGGAACAATTGGTATTTTTGTTTTTTAATACTTTTTTTAGCAGAACTTACCTGTCAATCCTGAGCAAAACTCAGTTGTTAACTCTATATAGAGTTTGTCTATTTTAAGCATAGCTCTGCTATTAGTCCTAAGCATCATCGTCAATCTAGAGCAACTTTCAGTTGTTTATCCAGTAGAATTCAATTGTTCATTCTGAACTGATATCAGTTGTTTATCCTAAGCATAACTTAACTATCAATCCCGAACAAAGCTTAAAAATAAGTTTAAACAAAGATCAATTGTCAATATTTAGCATAACTCAATTGTCAATTTTGAGCTAAACACAATTATTTATGCTGAGTAAGAAATCCCAACTATCAATCTTGAAACAATTCAATAGTTTATCCTTATAATTCTGAGCAAAGCTTAGTTATTTATCTTGATCAAATTAAGCTCAATTAGGTACCAAGCTGGGCCAACCAATGAGCATATAATGCATTGTATCTAATCTCTTTTAAGCCATAAGCTAGACCCAAATTGAAATTTTATGACCCAAAAGAGCACGGTGAAATTTTGAATTTCTACATACCTGAATTCTTTTTATGTGTCAATGTTATGAATCATATTCAAAGGGGTTTATTCACTTAAAGTCTATTATTCAATTTTATCCAAAACCAAACATCAAATCGAAAGACATCAAGTCTGTTATTTGAAAGCTGTTATCGAACCACAAATCGACCATTCAGTTTAAATAAATAGTGGTTCTTTGGCCCCCTTTTTATTTTGTTAGTAACTAACCTAAACCTCTACAAAATTTTATGACTTAGAATTATTAAATGGGCTTTAATTTGAACGGACCAAGCATAAGAATCAGTTCTCATGCAACCCAAGTGGAACACAGAATGAGAGGGAGAGGAGGTCTGACTTTTTAGGCGGAGAAGGTTTTGGAAAGAGATTCAAATTTCGAAACTTAAATTTAGATTTTAGTGAATTTAAAAAATATATATAAATTAGATTAATTTTTTTAACTTAAATATAAAACTTAAAATCTTGCTTATAAATACAAGTTTAAAAATATACAATGTACCATTATTTATGTATGTGAGTATATTATATATAAATATATATATATAGGTCATTAAAAACATTCAATAATCAATATGCTATCTCTTCTTCTCTACCAAAAAATCATTTCGCATTTTCTTAAAATTTTCTATTTCCATTCAAGAACTACAATAAAACTCCTTAGTCCTTACCGCCCCATTTTTTCCCCCAACGGTGGGCGTCCTGCGTTTATAGAAAGCTGGTGAGTTCTTTTATATATATCAGCTCTATCCAACACCATCATCGTATTAATTAATTAATTTAACGTAGGATAGTATAGTATAGCATCCGATAGGGCGCGCACGCTAGCTTGTGCCTGCTTACTCATACTATACACGTTCCTAGTCTGCATGATGATTCGAATCAACATACAATACACGTCATCCACGCACGAGGCTTTGCTTTTCACACCCCATCTATATAAAAATTTATTGTAGATTACCATACTAACCACGTGCATATGTCCTTTAGTTCTATTTTTTGAGACTTGATAATAAATACGGTTTTGCGCCGAAAAACATGAGTAAATATGACATCGCGCCAAACATCAATTACGATATTGCGTTGAACATATCATTTATTTTGAAATCATAATTTATTGTGTTTATCATGTTATTCTCAAAATATATTTGTAAACATGCTTTATTTTATAAATCTAACTTAACATGGTATAATATATATATATATATATATATATATATATATATATATATATATATATATAAAACAATATTCATGCCACACGAATTGAATGAAACCATATATTTCGTTATGAAATCACATTTCCTATATAATTGCAGTATTTTCCCAAACTTACATTTTTTCAATTATACTCATATAATCGCATGCTTTCCGAAAATTATTCTACTATTAAATAATAGTAATTTCAATGAAAAATAACTATTTTAATTTATCCCCTTACCTGACAACTGAAAAACCCCTCTATAACACTGGTCATATACCCGTAGGAAATCCTAAGTTGTACCTAAAAATGATAATTCTTAAAACTAAATTTCAGTATTTATTCGAGTACATCATTTCCTTCAACTGTGAAAAAACCAAATTTCGAATAAAAAACATTACCTCAACTCAGGGATGAATTTCAATGGAGTTCCACCGACGATCTGCTCCGATAGATATGCAGGGAATTTCTTTAGGAGCGTCATGGTGGCTTCAGATCCTCGAACCGGGAAAAATTCGGCCCAAAATCGAAGAGAGAAAGGTGAAGAACCGAAGGGAGGAGAGAGAGAGGGTTCTGCGTCGAAAATTATGCTTAAAAATGAAGTTCGGGCTATTTATACACTGGCCTTCGTCGACAAGCCACATCACCTCATCGACGAGGTCAAGAAGGCTCCTCATCGACAAACTCTCCCCTTCGTCAACGAAATTCAGAGTTACCCAAAAACCCCTCTCAGTATCTTCTTGTCGACGAAACTCACCCTCGTTGACGAGGCCCTATGTTATCCTCGTCAACGAATCCCCTATATTCGTTGACGAGTCCTTGATCTAAATTCCTTGGTTATTACTCCTAAAGTGTAATGTCGTTGACAAAGTCTAATGCCTCCTTCTGTTTCTGTTTTCATTCCCCCCCCCTCTTTATTATTTAAATACCATTATTATTCGGATCATTACATTCTCCCCTTCTTATAAAATTTCGTCCTCGAAATTTACTATTCATATAATTCATCATCCCTTATTAGGCAAAATGGTCTACTTATTTTATTACTTACCTTCACTTATGGCGGAGGAATATCGTAGTTACATTTCAAGTCCTAGGAGATTACATATACCAAAAGAAAATTCCCCCAAAACTAAAATACCACTTACTAACTAAAGCATTACATGTACCTGCAAAAGAATACTACCCATTTACTTACATTTTCCAATTATATATGAACTTCTTGGAACAATTGTGGGTACTTCTGTCTGATCTGTTCCTCGAACTCCCAAGAAGCCTCTTCTATTACGTGATTCCTCCATAGAAACTTTACTAGAGGAATCTTCTTATTACGTAGTTCCTATTCCTTTCTGTCCCGAATCTGCACTGGTACTTCCTCATAAACTAGCGAATCACTGAACTACAACTCACCATAACTGATAATATGAGAAGGATTTAAGACGTATTTCCTCAACATGGATACATGGAATACGTCGTGTATCCTCTAGCCTATAGGCGACTGGCCCCACTTTCTCTAAAATCTCAAACAGACTAATAAACCTAGAGATAAGTTTACCCTTCCTACCAAACCTCATAACCCCTTTTAACGGAGCTATCTTCAAAAATACATGATCACCCGCATTGAACTCCAAATTCCTGCGTCGATGGTCGACATAACTCTTCTGTCGACTCTGAGCTGCACTGATTCTATCCTTGATAAGCCGAATTTATCATACGCCTGCTGTACTAGCTTTGGCCCCACAACTCGCTGCTCACCCATCTTATCCCAATACAAAGGAGATCGACATCTCCTACCGTACAATGCCTCAAATGGTGCCATACCAATGTTGGCCTGAAAACTGTTATTATATATGAATTCCACCAACAACATGAACTGAGTCCAACTACCCCCAAAATCTAATATACATGCTCAGAGCATATCTTCTAGTATTTGTATAGTCCTTTCAGTCTGCCATTCTGACTGAGGATGGAATGTCGTGCTAAACGATAGCTGAGACCCTAGAGCTTCTTGCAAACTTTTCCAAAACCGTGAAGTGAAATGTAGGTCTCGATCTGACACAGTAGATACAGGCACTCCATGAGAATGAACTATCTCCTGAACGTAATTCTCCGCTAAACGGTTGAGGGAATAACTAATCTTGATAGGGAGAAAATGGGCAGTTTTAGTCAACCGGTCTACTATCACCCAAATCGCATTCTGGCCATGCAATGTCGACGGAAGCCCTGACACGAAGTCCATGGATATGTGATCCCACTTCTACTCTGGGATAAATAACGACTGCAACTGTCCCGCTGGCCTTTGGTGCTCAGCTTTTACCTGCTGGCATGTCAAGCACTGGGCTACATACTTGACAATCTCTCTCTTCATACCACTCCACCAATAAAACTCTCGCAGATCCTTGAACATTTTCGTACTGCCAGAATGAACTGTATACAAAGATTTGTGAGCCTCCTCTAAAATAGTCTTCCTAATGTCAGCATCGACAAGAACGCATAATTTGGAATGGAATTGCAATGCTCCTTCGTCTGCAATACTAAATTCCTCCCCCTGACCACTCTGCACTCTGTCCATAACCTCTACTAATTTTGGGTCTTCTTTCTAGGCGGCTTTAATTCTTTCTTGCAGAGTAGACTGTACCACTAGGCTGGCGATACATACTGTAGGATTACTCTCAATAAATTCAATGTCAAGTCTCTCTAGATCCATCATGATCGGATGCTAGATCTCCATAACTGCCAATGCTGTTTCCCCAAACTTTATGCTTAGTGCATCAACTACCATGTTTGCTTTCCTTGGGTGGTAATTGATAGTATAGTCAAAATCCTTAATCAATTCTAACCACCTTCTCTGCCTCATATTCAATTCCTTCTGGGTGAAGAAATACTTTAAGCTCTTGTGGTTGGAGAAAATCTCACACTGCTCGCCATTAGGTAATGCCTCCAAATCTTCAATGTGTGTACCACTGTAGTCAATTCAAGATCATGGGTAGGGTAGTTCTTTTCGTATTCTTTCAATTGTTTGGACGCATACGCCACTACCCCGCCATGCTGCATCAATACACAACCAAGTCCCTTCAAGGACGCATCACTGTAGATAGTATAACCCTCACAATCAGACAGGATGATCAATACTGGAGCTGTGATTAGCCTTTGCTTCAATTCTTGAAAACTCTGCTCACAGTTGTCGTCCCATTCAAATCTGGCATTCTTCCTAGTCACTCATGTCAGAGGCCTTGATAAAGTTGAGAATCTCTCAACAAAATGACGGTAATAACCAGCTAACCCCAAGAAACTCCTAATCTTCTGGACGTTCCTCCGTCTAGCCTAATTCACTACCGCCTCAATCTTACTAGGATCCATAAAAATTCCGTCTCCTGAAATAACATGACCCAAAAACACAACTTTCTCGAGCCAGAAGTCACATTTACTAAACTTTACATACATCTTCTTCTCCTTGAGCATCTGCAAAACATGCCTCAAATGTATCTTATGCTCCTCATAGCTCCTCGAGTAAACTAGTACATCATCAATAAAAATAACAACAAACTAGTCTAAAAATGGATGAAAAATCCTATTCATCAAATCTATAAATATCGCAGGAGCATTCGTCATACCAAATGACATAACAAGGAACTCGTAATGCCCATATCTGGTCTTGAAAGCCGTCTTCGATACATCTTTTGCTCTCATCTTTACTTGATGGTAGCTTGACATGAGATTGATCTTAGAATATACCTGTGTACCCTGGAGCTGGTCAAACAAATCATCAATACGGGGCAGAGGATACTTGTTCTTGATGGTCACTTTATTAATCTCCCTGTAATCTATACACATCCTCATAGACCCTTCCTTCTTTTTTACGAACAGCATTGGAGCTCCTCACGGAGATACACTAGGTCGTATGAAGCTATTATCAAGCAAATCCTGCAACTGGTCTTTTAGTTTTGCCAAATTTGCTAGTGTCATTCGGTACGGTGCTTTAGAGATTGGAGTTGTACCTGGAAGTAGATCAATAGAAAAATCTACCTCACGATCAGGTGGAAAACCCAACAATTCATCTGGAAACACATTAGTAAACTCCTTTACTACTGGCGTACTAGTGAGCTTCACCTCATTCCGTGTTGTTTCCTTCACGAAGGCCACGAATCCCTAACAACCACTCAAGAGCAGTTTCCTCGCCTGAACAGTTGAAACTATCTGAGGTAGAGATTGCACTCGTGACCCTGTAAATCTGAATTCTGGTCATCTTGGCGGTCTAAAAATTACTTCTCTCACATGGCAGTCTATATTAGCAAAATTAGTTGCTAGCCAATCTATGCCGAAGATGATATCAAATCTATGAATATCTAGTACCACTAAGTCAGCAGATAAAATTCTCCCCTGAATATCGACTGGACAACTGCGAAGCATCCTACTACATCTCACCATCGACTCGGTCGGTGTAGCTACTAATAATTCAACATCTAATGTCTGTATTTCAGCCACACATAATTTAACACATTCCACAGATGCAAATGAATGTGTGACCCCTAACTCAAAAAGTGCAATAAATTTAAATGAAAACATATTAACCGTACCTGTCACCATATCGCCGGTTGTCTCAACATCACCCGGCTTTAGAGCAAAAACCGTGGATGGGGCCATATTCCGCTGCTAGCCTCCTCATGGGGCCTGGCAGCCTCCTTAAGCAGGTTTAGGAGCAGGAGCAACACCAATCTGAGCCTGACAGTCCCTCATCATATGTCCTACCTCCCCACGCCGATAACAGACACCTCATTTGGCACGACACTCTCTCAGGTGTCTCTTCCCGCAAGACGGGCAAGCTGGAGATGGCTGCACACCCTAAAAATCGCAATTCCCAGTCTCCTGCCTCCATTCTCTGTAGTAGCCATCTCTCTTCCACGAGCCACAACCGAATCCCTACTGGGAACCGGAAGGTGCGAATCTCTTCTTCTACCTCTGCTCCTCAGTCTCTAACAGCTCCCCAATCTCTGCTATAGTGGCTCTATCCAACTAGCTCAGCAAAATCCTGCAACTTCAGAATCAACACCTACTTATGTATTTCTCTCCTCAGACCTATCTCAAACTATCGTACCTTCTTTGCTTCATCTAGTATGATGTATGGGGTGAAGCGAGATAATTTGATGAACCTCGTTGCGTACCTGCTGTACGGTCTGATGTCCCTACTTCAGATTCAGGAACTTCTCAATCTTCACTTCCCTAGACGAGGCTGGAAAATAGTTGTCGAAGAATGTCTCCTTAAACCTCTCCCATGTCATCTCCACAGGTACTGTCCTTTGCTGCTCTAAAAGTTTCACCGCCGACCACCATCTCTCAACCTCCCTAGTCAGTTTATAGGTAGCAAATAGCACCCGCTGCTTCTCTGAACACTGCAGCACCACAAATATTTTCTCTATCTCCTGCACCCAATTTTCAGTGATTGCAGGATCTGTTCCCCTTGAGAAAGCCGAAGGATTCATCTTTATGAATTTCTCGATCAAACTACTGTGGCTTGCCGATGGACCCCCCTGTTCCCACAAACTCTTGACAATTTCGGCCATAACTTGTTGTGCTACGCTATGTAAAACTGTATCTGAATCATTACCCGCAGTGCCTAAGGGTCCAGCACCCTCATTCCCACTAGCATGAGCACTACTACCACCAAGGTCCATCCTGAAAAACAAATAGCTTAACTCAGAATCCCTTCACTATACATATCACCCAATCAATATAGTATATATTCCTAATTAATTCATCTCTCTTGATCTTAATTCAAGGTTCAATCCTATAACCTAAATACCCAACTCGACAATAGTTTACCATGACTTTCTTGAAATCATCATCCCAAGAAAATCACATAAACCACCACGAAAGTTCTGCACCTAGACTACAAAACCAGACCTCAAATCCCCTTATCCTATACTCTGGTATTATTACTGCTGCACTCTAGAGTTTATAGAACCTATTATCCTAGGCTCTGATAACAAACTGTAATGACCTGCTTATCTTAATATAAAATGAAACATAATAAATAAAATAGTCAACCCAAACCCGTGGGTAGCGGGGACACCTGTCATACACAGCGGAACCTAGGCAGCAGTAAATGTAAATCACGTCCATCAACCATAAATTACATAATACCATAGTCTACTATATTCCCAAAAATACTGTATTTATATATACAATCTCATCAAAATAAACCTAGGATCTTATAACAAAAATTTCCTGATCCTAGATCAAAACTTACCCTTCCAGTAGGGAAGCTCAACTCACTTAGCGGCGGCCCTGACCCGCCGGTCTCTTCGAGTCTCCTAAAATAATTTAAACTTGGGCTAAGACACCTCTCAGTAAGGGTAGATAAATTAAAATCAGTTGTGTGACAACATGAATATTTAATGTTGTAATACATATACCGTACATTTCACATAACATAAAACATAAATCGCAATATGGTTAGATAAACAAATAATTTCATACTTCCAAGTAATCATACTAATCATGTATTATCTGATATTATCTATAATACTGAAAACTACCTAGGATGAATAGTTAGCTGATGTCATGTATTACCCCCTATGATGGGTTATGCAGCCCAAAGGCGGGACCCGACAATGGCTGGCCGATCACTGCCAAGTCAAAAATGTCTGTAAGTACGATGGGCCCACCACACCCTAGTCCGGATTTTCAGGTGGACGTCTACACTCTACAGTGAAAGCCACATCGACTATCCATCTCCTACCCCCTCATGGGGTGGTTAGCACCAATCTGATCATAGATATATGATCTATAAGCTACGGTACTGTGTTCCTGAAACTGAACTAAACTAACATTCGGGTTTTGATAACATATAATATATAAACATATACTATTTATCGTAAATCAAATAATAACATTTTATGAATCTTACATTAACATAATAATTACGGTCTCGCGTCAAAACATGAATAAATATGACCTTGCGCCAAAAAGCATGAGTAAATACGACCTCGCGCCAAACATCAATTACGGTCTTGCATCAAACATATCATTTATTTTGAAATCATAATATACTGTGTTTATCATGTTATTCTCGAAAATATTTGTAAACATGCTTTATTTTATAAATCTAACTTAACATGGTATAATATATATAAATATAAAACAATATTCATGCCACACGAATTGAATGAAACCATATATTCCGTTATGAAATTACATTTCCTATACAATTGCAGTATTTTCCCAAACTTACATTTTCTCAATTATACTCATATATAATCACATGCTTTCTGAAAATTATTCTACTATTAAATAATAGTAATTTCAATGGAAAATAACTGTTTTAGTTTATCCCCTTACCTGGCAACTGAAAAGCTCCTCTATAATACTGGTCTTACACTTGTAGGAAACCCTCAGTACCCTGAAAATGATAATTCTCCAAACTAAACTTCAGTATTTATTCGAGTACATCATTTCCTTCAACTGTGGAAAGACCAAATTTCGAATAAAAATCCTTACCTCAACCCAGGGATGAATTCAACGGAATTCCACCGACGATCCGCTCTGGCAGATATGCAGAGAACTTCTCCAGGAGCATTGTGGTGGCTTCAGATCCTCAAACCGACGGAAATCCGGCCCAAAATCGAAGAGAGAAAGGTGGAGAACCGAAGGGAGGAAAGAGATAGGGTTTTGCGCCGAAAATTATGCTTAAAAATGAAGTTCGGGCTATTTATACACTGGCCTTCGTCATTGAGCCACGTCACCTCGTCGACGAGGTCAAGAAGGCTCCTCGTCGACGAACTCTCCCCTTCGTCGACGAAATTCAGAGTTGCCCAAAAATCCCTCTCGGTATCTTCTCGTCGACGAGGCCCTATGTTATCCTCGTCAACGAATCTCATGTATTCGTCGACGAGTCCTTGATCTAAATTCCTCGGTTATTACTCCCAAATGTCGTCGACGAAGTCTGCTGCCTCCTTCTGTTTCTGTTTCCATTTCCCTCCCTCTTTATTATTTAAATACCATTTTTATTTGGGTCATTATATTTTGTTTGATGGATACCCGACTATCCGCTAACAATTAATATCTAAATTCATTGATAATCTCATATGTCCATGCTTATTAGATATGAATTCAATTAACATAAGTTTAATTGGCTAAGATCTAGTCTCACACTCCCAACTTTTACACTACTATATGCGCATCTGGTTTTGCCCCATCCTTACTTTCAAACTCAAGCACAAAAATACTCAATTTTCTCATGATTAAAACAAAAGGCCATAAATTCAAGATTTAAAAAAAAATTATACTTTTTTGATTAGTTATTAAATATTTAACAATTGCCAAATTATAATTTTAAAAATAACTTCAACTATTTTGTCACAAAATAAATTGTTCATCGTATGGAAAAAAATTTTTATTGGAGATGAGAATGATGAATCCAATCCGAGCTGCCATATATTTGCAACTTAATTGAGTCGGATATAGAATGCAATATCCTCACTCAATAATTCACCGACCGATTATCCGACCTGATCTACTATGCTAGGTCTATCCCTGATATTTGTAAAAGAACAAGCCCAGAGCAAATAGGAGATAATAAGTGTTCTAAAAATTAAATGTTAAAATAAGTTTGTTAGATAAAAGTTATGTTAGCAGTTTCATGTCTTTTTGTCAAAATTTAAGAGAGTTTAGTGTGTTTTGCCTTGTATTTTTAAGTGACGCATCAATTCATCATATTAATTTTTTTTTTCTTTTGCCAATTAGAGGCCAATAACGTGAGCCTAATTTAGCTATATGCAATTTGAAAGTTTTTCCATCACATACCCTTTATGTTATGACCCTTCCTAAAGTTAGAATTTGAAACCTTTAATTAGAATTGTTTGTGGGTTGGGTTAAGTTAAAATTTCTAACCAAATTAAGTAGGTTTGAGAAAAAACTCAAACCTAAGTCTAACTATATTGGATATGATTTGGGTCATTTGATACTCAAGTTGATCAAATTGGGTTTTTGGTTTAGTTTTATTTTTTTAAGAAGCAAATAACATAGAAAAGCGTTAGTAAAATTATTTTTTTGCAAAACATATGAAACTGATTTAGCTTTCTAATGACTCGAAATATAGAGATTGGACTGGAAAATGTTTCTCCGAGGAACCTTAAATTCAAAGCAACACCTATAGTATTCAACATTTACACTTATGATAAAAAAAAAAAACATTTTACCTTCTCTCCTTTCATATTTGTTGTTTCTTCTAATTTTTTGCCGTTATATTCAGGATAGGTCAAGTTGAGTGATTTGCATCCTCAATCTGTCATCCACCCACATGTTTGATTTGTATATAATTACAATGTAGAACTTTCAAAATCATTCTTTAATTTGTAGACAGTTTGAATTGAGTTGGTCAATTTTATGAATGCGCATAGCTTAATATCAAAGTAGTCTTAATCTATAGCCATTAAAGATGTCTATGTACACATGAAAAATAAATCTCATCTTAAGATTTTAATTTTAGTTGTAAGATATATCAAACACATGTTGGATCAGAATTCAATTATGGACTTATATGAGAAACAATTATGTGTTGTGGACTATCTAATAAGAATAGACCCTATTTAAAAGTGATCAGTTATTTTGGATAATAATGGGCTTTAATGTATCTGATAAGTTGTGGAACTTTAATGTGTAGATATTTTCGTAGTAATTTTCGTTTATTATGATGAGCGAAAACAGAAATACACATATATGACCAACAGTTATATAAATAGTGGTTATGGTCCCCGGATCGCACGAATGGTTCCAAAATTTCTCTTTTGTCATTCCATTACTAGAGAGAATACAGAAAAGGCCAAACGAATTCTCTAGACATTACGTGTTGATTTGGAAGGCCATCCACGTAGATCAACACATCTTGGAACGCTGTGTATTCAGGTACGCTTCCGCATTTAGTTAATGTTCTTAATGATTTGACATGACTGATTCTAACTTGATGATGATTTTCATCAATCAAAAGGAAATATTTTTAAGATCTTACAAGTGGTATCAAAGCGACTTCATGTTGAATCATTGGGAAATAGTTTCTCAAGTTTGGTTTGAATTGAATCAAATTAAAAAGATGTTCTTGTTTGGCCTCTGTTATCTTCATGTTGATAGAGTTTTTTTTTTTTTTTTAAATAGTCCTTGAGTTCAATTAAGAAATTTCCAGATCTTGTTTGCCCACATTCTAGAATATGGATCCAGTTCGTACAAATGTTATTGTTTGGCCTTCGTTATCTTCATGTTGAAAAAGTTATTTTAAAAAAAAAAAATAGCTCTTCGGTTCAATTAAGAAATTGTCAGATCTTGTTTACCCACGTTCTGAAAAAATATTTTTGTTGCGGTTTAAATTTTAAATTTAAATTAGTTATTTTATTTTGAGATAAAGATTTGTTTTGAATTTTTATTTTATCTTTTAGTAAATTCGAACCAAATTAAAATTATGGCTCAGCAGTTTTTTTTTAGTATTGAAATAACTAAATTGCGGTTTAAGTTTAAATTTAGTTATTTTATTTTGATATAAAGATTTGGTTTGAATTTTTATTTTATCTTTTAGTAAATTCAGACAAATTAAAATTGGGTTTGGGCCCAATTTTTAAGAGAGGAAGGTCAAAGAGATGATCCATAAGGTTTTAAGGTGGGGGGGGGGGGTGTCATGCGTTGAATTAGGATCAAAGTTGGGCAATTCCAACTTGGTCAACCCGACCCAGTCAACTCAGACCCGGTCAACCTAACTCGGTTGACTAGGTTGACCAATTTTGTCCAGTTTGACAAGATTTGACCAGTTTAATCAATTTTGACCAATTTTGACCAAATCCACCAATTTTGACTAGTTTGATCAATTTTGACCGTGTTAGCTTTGGTGCAATCCCAAGAGGGGGTGAATTGGTATTTAAAAATTTTATCTCCTAGGTCAATTCACTAATCAATAATATTGCACAAAGCTAAGGTCAATCTAGTGCATGTAAAATAAATCAATGCAAATATACAATGGAATTTAAACTGCAACAGAAATTTAATCAAACATGCACAATAAAGCAGTAAAGGAGATGACAATCATAAATGTTATCGAGGTTCGGCCAAATTACTTACATCCCCACTTTGGCTAACAAGCACAAGGATGACCACTATAGGCTCACTTAACGGGTGAAGCGGTACCTAAACAACCAGGTCAATTAGCACCGGACTTATCTCAACCTTTACAACCAAGTCAATTAACACAGGGCTGACTTCAACCTACACAATCCTTCTAGGCTGGGTTACCGCTCCCTCGGGCCATGCCTGGAATACAACATATTTCTTAATAAAATCAAATGGTACAATGATTATGCTTTCATGTAAAGCAGACATGTACCCCAATACGCACAATATAATCAATACACTACCAAGAAATAGGATTTGATAAGCTCAATGTAGTTTATGTGTCTACTCTCAAATAATTATATGAGCGATGTAATTACTGTGTGAGATTGCGAATGATATGATCTTTGTATCACACAATATATTCAATCACAATGTACAAGCAAAGATCACAAGCACACTTTAAATATCTCAACCAATATTTTTGTCAATATAAACCACAAGAAATATTCAAATAATGGTTTGTAAAAATATTTATTTGATCTTTGTGATAAAATGATAATCTCAATGAAAAGGTATAGCAATAAAGATTTTCAGTACGCAAGCAAATATCTCAAAATATTTCTCAAGGATAAGCACAAGAGATATTTGAAAAACGATTTGAAAAATATTTTTGCAATCAAAACACAATATGAACTCTTGAGTGTTGCAATGAAAAATGCAAAACTCAGAAACTCTAAGACGTTTTCCTACAGAAGGCTTATTTACGAAGTTCCCTAGGAGAACTTGAAGCTTACTCTCTATGAAAAATAAATATTAATTAGAACAACCAAGAGAAAGTTGAAGCTTGGTGAGATAAGCACAAGAATGCTCTTAAAAACAAGTATTTTCAATATGAACGAGTAAAATGAGGAGTATATGGCTTGAATGTGCAAAGATGGGCTTTTTGAGATTCAGAGGATATTTGCTAATTATTTTGTTAATCTCTTACTAATTTTTTCAAATGAAGGCCTATATATAGAGATATGAGAAATTATAGTCGTTAGGACATGTAGGGTATTATTAATATTGTTTTAAACCAATTTAACCCTAATTAACCACATTTAAAAAAGTTAACTACGGTAAAAATTATGGGGTAACCCGAGAGCACTAGTTGACCAGGACAAGTTCAGTTGATCAAAGTTTTTGAGGTTCGGTCGACCGGGCAAGAAATAAACTATGAGTTCGGTCGACCGGACTCGGAGGTTTAAGGGCGATTTTTCAATTTTGCAAGGTTCGGTTGACTGGGAAGATTTGAATTGGATAGTTCGGTCGACCAAACTGTTGGGACATCTCCCAAGGACCCTCGGTCGACCAGAGCATTGGAGTACATTTTGGACCTGATCGACCAGGTGGTCAAAAAGTTGACTCTCTAAGGGGTTCGAGGTTCGGTCGATCTGGTATAAATGAACTATATAAGTTCAGTTGACAGGGCTATGGTCAATCTGTTGACCCGGTCAGGGTTCAGTCGACCAGTAGGTAATGAACTGGGAAGTTCGGTCGACCGAGCCATGGTTAAACTATTGACCCAGCACCGGTTCGGTCGATTGAAGGAATTTGTACTTAAGCAGTACGATCGACCAAACATGTAACTTAAGTGCATTTCAATTCTTTCTAAGCATGCAAACACCCTATTCAAACGACCATTCATAGATATTCATATGTGAGTGTCCTAAGGTCATTGTTAGGTCCTTTTTAGTTTGAGGACATTGAAAAAATTTGGTGTCGATCGACCGAAGGGTGTTCCCTAAAGTCCATCTATGGTCTTGAGCTTATCCATCCTATCATGCCGATAAGACATTAATTATTACAGACCATGTTGTCCTAATTACTATTATAGACCCAAATAAATGATTAAATTACAATACAACATAAACAGGGTCTTCAGGTCTTTACTTCATGTGTCGTGTGCGTGCACTATATGATACTTTCGATTGGTCCTACACACACTCATTAACCATTAAATATCATAGTATTTGTCATAATCAAAATAGGACATGACCAATAAGGAGACCGTTTTGAACAATTTTGACCAGTTTGACCAATTTTTTTAAGGAATAAAGTTATAAAATAAATTCAAATATGGGTATTTTTTAAGGACATATATATATATATATATATATATATATATGTTTTGAAATGAAGTTGATTAAAATAGTTGTTAGCGGCATATACTGGATCCAACTACCCCGAAATCCAGCACGTATGCTCGCAGCATATCCTCAACTATATGGATTGTCCTCTCTGTCTTCCCATCCGTCTAAGGATGAAAAGCGGTATTGAATGCTAAATGTGACCCCATCGCCTCCTGAAAGCTCTTCCAAAATCGTGAAATAAATAGGGAGTCTCAGTCTGAGACCATAGATACTAGCACACCATAAGAGCGCACTGTCTCCTAAATGTATAACTCTACTAGTCTATCCATAGAATAGTTGACTTTGATAGGGATAAAGTGAGCGGTCTTCGTCAGTCGATCTACGACCACCCATATAGCGTTTTGTCCCTACCGCGATGGCGTTAGCCCTGTCACGAAGTCCATGGAAACATGATTCCATTTCCACTCAAGGATGTAGAGTAGCTACATCTTCCTTGCCTGTCTTTGGTGCGCAGCCTTTTTTTTTCTAGCACGTCAAGCACTATTTCACAAATTCAGCAATCTCCCTCTTCATGCCGCTTAACCAGAAGGATTCTCGTAGATCTCGATACACTTTCGTGCTACCCGAATGCACAATGAAAAAGGATCTATGAGCCTCCTCTAAGATCGTCCTATTGATCTCTACGTCTAGAGGAATGCATAGTCTGACACGGAACCTCAAAGCTCCGTCATCTAAAATATTGAACTCTTCCCCCTTTCCGTCTTGTACTAATTCCATCAATTCTACTAATTCTAGATCACTTATTTGGGCGGCTTTAATTCTTTCTTGCAAAGTAGGTTGTACAACCAGGTTGGCAATGAATGCCTGGTGATCCCCCTCTACCAAATCTACACTCAACCTCTCCAAATCCATCTGGATAGGGTGCTAAATCTCTACTACTGATAATACTACTCCCCCTGACTTTCGGCTCAGTGCATCAGCGACCATATTTGCTTTCCCTAGGTGGTAACTAATAGTGCAGTCATAATCTTTAATTAGTTCCATCCATCCTCTCTGTCTCATATTCTGTTCTTTCTGAGTAAATAAATATTTCAAACTTTTGTGGTCCGTGAAGATTTCACATTTTCCTCTATAAAGATAGTGTCTCTAGATCTTGAGAACATACACTACTGGCTAGCTTTAAATCATGCACAAGATAGTTCTTCTCATATTCTTTAAGTTTCCTGGATGCATAAGAAATAACTCTCCTGTGCTGTATTAACACACACCTGAGCCCCTTTTGAGACACATCACTGTAAATGACAAATCCATCCTCTCCTGTTGGAATAGCCAACATCGGGGCAGTAACCAACCACTGTTTCAACTCTTGAAAGTTCTACTCATATTCATCAAGTCATTCAAACCTCGCATTCTTTCTTGTGAGCTGTGTCAAAGGACCTGATAGTCTAGAAAACCCATCTACAAAGCAGTGGTAATACCCTACTAGTCCTAGAAAACTCCTAATTTCTTAAACATTTCTCGGCCTCGCCCAATCTACCATGCCTCTATCTTTCCTAGGTCAACTGCTATACCATTCCCAGATATCACGTGCCCTAGAAAAACAACCTACCTTAGCCAGAATTCAAATTTCATGAATTTCGCGTATAACTTTCTTTCCTTTAATACCTGCAACACCAGCCTCAAATGATGTTCATGCTCCTCAAAACTCTTTGAATAGACCAGTATATCATCTATAAAAATCATAACGAACTAGTCCAGATACTGATAGAATACCTAATTCATCAGGTCCATAAATATTACCGATGCATTCATCAAACCAAATGGCATAATAAGAAACTCGTAATACCCATAATGGGTCCTGAAAGCCGTCTTCGAAACGTCCTTCGCTTTAACTCTCACCTAGTGATAACCTGACCGGAGATCAATCTTGGAGTAGACTTTAGTCCCCTGAAGCTGATAAAATAGATCATCGATTATGGGAAGAGGATATTTATTCTTTATCGTCACTTTGTTTATTTATCTGTAATCAATACGTCCTTATGGTCCCATCTTTCTTTTTTACGAATAAAATCGGTGCTCCCCAAGGCGACACGCTAAGCCTGATAAAACCTTTTTCTAACAGCTTCTGCAACTGATATTTTAACTCTTTTAATTCTACTATAGCCATTCTGTAAGGCGCTTTAGATATTGGTGTCGTCCCTAGAAGCAGATCAATTGCAAATTCTATCTCTCGATCAGGTGGTAAGTTAGGTAACTCCTCAAGAAAAATATATGGAAATTCTCTAACCACTGAAATATCAGTAAGCTTTAATTCTCCCTCTGGCCTTTCCTTTACATAAGCTACGAATCCCTGACAATCGCCTTGAAATAACCTCCTCACCTGTAAAGCCGACACTAACTACGGTGGGGCGCGCACATACGATCCCACAAATCTAAATTCCTGTTCACCTGGGGGTCTGAAGATCACTTCTTTCTGATGACAGTCAATGCTTGCATGATTAGCTGCCAACCAATCCATACCCAATATCACATCAAATCCTTGCAGGTCTAGTACCACGAGATCAGCTGGTAGTACTTTCCCTTGAATGGCCACTAGAAAATTCCTAAGTACCTTTTTACACCTCACTGTAGATCCAACTAGCGTGGTAACAAACAATTCTACATCTAACAGTTGTGCCTCAATTCTAGATAATTTAGCATAACCCGATGATACAAATTAATGGGTGGCACTTGTGTTAAACAAAACAATAATTTTATATGATAAAGCAGTAAGAACACCTGTCACGACGTCTGTGACAGTCTCGGCATCTCCTAGCATCAAAGCATAAACCCTCGCCAATGCTACATTCCTCTATTGGCCACCACCCCTAGGTGCCAGATTATGTCTCTAGATCTATCTAGGGGCTAGTGCTCTGTTCGATGACCATTGACACTCCCTTGCTGTGTGTCTACGTTTTCCACAATTGTAGCAAACATTATTCCCCAACATGCATGCTCATGTATGCCTCTTACCGCAAATAAGGCAAATAGGGTATGTCTGCTCACCTCGATACCCGTGATTTCCTCCCTTCTGTTTCTGAACTCTGCCAAATCTATTGCCCCTCCAATGACCTCACCTAGAACTTATCTAAAATCCCGAAGATACAGGCCTCTTTTTATGACTCGAGGTCCCCACATCCCTCTAGCCTGGTGCTCCTGCATCTTTTTGCTCGTTCTCCTCCGCTATAGTGGCCCTGTCAACAAGCTCAGAGAAGTCCCGTAGTTTTAAAACCACCACTTGTTTATAAATATCCCGTATCAAACCCCTCTCAAACATCCTAACCTTTCACCTCCTCTAGAACAATATAAGGGGCGAAGTGTGATAGCTCAATAAACTTCACTGCATACTGCTGGACTGTAAGATTTCCCTGAGTCAATCCCAGAAATTCTGCTACCTTCGCCTCCCTGATGGTAGCGGAAAAATAGCGATCAAAGAAGATTCCTTTAAATCGGCACCAAGTCATAGCTACTGGTTCCTGTCTCTGTTCCTCCAGTAATCTCGCAGTCGTCCACCACCTCCTGGCCACACTTGTTAGTTTATAGGAAATATAAAGAACCCTCTTCTCATCGGTGCAATGGAGGATTTCCAGTATTTTATCAATCTCCTGCATCCAATTCTCAGCCACTGCGGGATCGGCTTCTTCTGAGAATGTCAGAGGATTCATCTTCGTGAACTTTTCAATAGTATAGCCTCGCTCTGTCAATGGTCCTCCCTGCTCTCTAGGGTTACATGCAATCTTAGTCATAACTTGCTGAGCCACGCTACGCAGTAATACGTTTGAATCACCACTGCCCGCACTATAGGGGCCTCTACCATCATCTCCACTAACGTGAGCACTACTACCCCTAGGGTCCATCCTACAATAAGATAAACATAGTATGAGGACCTTGTCCATATAACATAACCATTATATTCATCAAATTTTGAAATCTCATAACATCAATTAATCTATTCTCTTTATTCTCAATTTAAGATTTAGTCCAGTAATTGAGAAACACAACCCGGCCATAGTTTAGTATGACTTTCCTGAAATCGTCACCCTAGGAAAGATACAAAAACCACAACGAAAATTCTACTTCTCGATCACTAAACAAAACCCTAAATACTTTTCTTCATTCCCCAACATTGATTCACTAAATTCCTAATCTATTCCTATACTCTGGTATTGTTTTCGATGCACTCTATAGTCTACAGAACCTGACAACCTAGGCTTTGATTCCAAATTGTAACGACCTAAAATTTCCATCCATTTTTTTTTTCTATATCAGTATAATTCTTAATACCTTGCATGAGCATAGCTGACATCATCACGGCCCGAAGTGGGACCGTAGTATCATCTGCATTTCATATAACACCTAAGCAGTAGAAGTACATACATATCCAACATATTCCAAAATACAATACCAGAGTACTATATACCTAGCCGTACCAATACACACATATACATAACACTTCCTGTAAGTCCCAAAAATACCGTGGACTCCACAGGCCAACCCAAAACTCATCCCAAAAACTATGCCGACTCCACACCACCTCTACCTCTGAGCCGACCCTGCGTATCTTTCTATATTACCTGAAATATTTAATAATGTTGGGGTGAGACACCTTTCAATACGAAGAAACATGTTATTACCAGTGTGTGTCATCTAAGTTAGTTGGAAACATATCATTTAACTAATATTGCATACTTTATACATTAAGTAAAACATTTGTATAATAACACATGCTTATGTCATTTAGAATATGAAAATTTCTGAGTTATCTATTCAAAAGTACTTCTATCTATAATAAGTAATCTTTGCTTTCTGTGTGTACTATACATAAACATAAATTTGTAAACTTCCCGTTGGATGGCTATATGTCATGACTTAACCCATTAGGACTGGGTTGTGCGGCCCGTAGGTAGGGCTAAGCACTGGTTGACCCTCTAGTGCTAGCCTAACTGCATACATTTCTAGATGCTTATAGCATGAAAGGTCCGCTCCCCCTAGTTCGGACGCTAGGGAGCTCACAACTCTACTTGAGGGCACAATCGGTTGTACCATACTTTATCAAAGGCATATGGTTGCACTGTCTATACTGTATCGCAACGGTACTGTGCTTAGTAAATTGTTGTATTCCATCAGGGTTTGATACTGTATAATAATATTTCTATATAAGTCTAACTGTTTTACCATGATTATGTATTTCTGTAATAACCATGATTCTGTATCAACTGTATAGCCATGATGCTGTAATAACTGTATATCTGTATATTCATTAATTCTGTATTCTGTATGTCATGGCTTTATACTCTGTATAATTTGTATTTTTGTATATCATGGTTCTATAAAATTCTATATAATCATGGTAATAAAAACATTATATAATCAACCCTATAAAACACTACACAATCATGTTTTGAAATATACTACGTAATCATAATTTTGTAACTTACTATATAAGCATGATTCTGTAAAATACTATTTATCATATAAACTGTATTTCTTGTATAATTCTGTATAGCCATAGCTCTGTATATAAAACTGTATAAATTATATTTCATAACTCTGTAGGCTATATAATCATGTTTCTATAAAACTGTATAACATGTTTCTGTAGAAACTATATATAAGAATAATTTTGTACTCTGTTTGAATAATGAATAATATTTTAGTAATTTTCATACCACACAACTAAATAAAATTCCATATAAATATATTCTATAAAGCTGTATAATTTTCATACTCTGATCAAATACTATGTTATACTGGTAAAATGTCTAATAAAGCTGGCATAATATGTTTTCCCTTTGACTATCTAGCTCTAGATACTATTTAACAATCTTACGCATGCGGCGTTCATAATTTTCAACACCCTTAAATAACACCCATATAATCCCCAGTCACACAATTGAATTTTCCATAATAATTATTGCATTTATATTTTCCCCAACTCCACATATCTAGCATTTCTAAACTATAATTTACCTGAGCTCTTGGAAAGATACCTGCTAGGGTCCTCAACCCATACCTGCAGGGTCCCAAAAATACCTTAACCGTGAAAATATAATACCCTAGTTTTACTCCAAAAAACACTAGTATATGGAATACAACACAGAATCTAAACTCAGATAAGCCTGGTAATAGTGAAAATACCCAAATAATCAACTTACCTTGATTTTGGGATGGTGCCTAAATTGGCCTAACCAACAATCTACTCCAGCAAACTTGAAGAGAATCTTCCTAGGAGTAGCGTGGTGGCTTACGATCATTGAACCGACGAAGAACGAAATCAGACTCGTAAAGAGAAGGAGAGGAAAACGAATTTTAGAGAGAGAGAGAGAGAGAGAGAGAGAGAGAGAGAGAGAGAGAGAGCGTGTGCATGCAATCCTCGCTAGAATATGTGATTTTTGGCCTTATATAGAATGCTTGTCCACGTGACCTCGTCGATGAGTCACGTTATCTTATCATCGAGTCCAAGAAGTGGATTTATCGACGAACACCTAACCCTCGTTGACAAGTTTTAGGCCCCGAAATCAGCCCTTTCAATAAGTTCTCGTCGATGAGACACGAGTCCACGTCGACAAGTTCAAGAAGGCTTCTCGTCGACGAGCACTCTGTCTTCCTCGACAAAATCCTGCTGAGTATCTTTTGAAATTTTCCTTTTCTCTCTTTCCTTTTATTATTTAATTATTATAATTCTTCGGGTCTCTACACTTTTTCTTCCTTAGGTATGTCTTTGTTGTCTACGTTTTTAGTAGGGATAAGGTCACCATGTGTGACTACTTTCAATGTGATGACCCAAAAATATATATACAATTAAAGTATAATAATAATAATAATAATAATAATAATAATAATAATAATAATAATAATAATAATAATAATAATAATAATAATAATAATAATGGTCATTAAGTTAATATCAATACAGAAGTGCTTTCTGTAGGATTTTTTGATTCCATGTTTGATGTCTAAGAAAGACCTTGTCTTAGCGAGTGCTTAGAAACCATTGCGGGTCAGTCACTTCCTAGAGGTCGGCCTGGGCAAAATGGAATTTCATAGGATAAACAGGATAGACACTGTTTACACACGTAAATAAGTACATATACATAAAATAATATTTTGACAAACATAATTTGTAGAAATACATGGTATAATAATAATAATAATAATAATAATAATAATAATAATAATAATAATATAGGTATCCTATGTGGGGCCCACAAGATTGTGGGGCCCACATGAGTCACAAAACTATGTAGGGCTCATAAAAATGTGTGAAGACTATTGGAATTACGTATGACCCACTTAAGTCTCAAAGTTGTGTGGAGCCCACAAGATTAGGTGAAGCCCACATGAGTTTCCGAAATTTGAATTTAATTCTTTAAAAAAAATAATACTAAAACATGACTTAATAATAATAATAATAATAATAATAATAATAATAATAATAATAATAATAATGATTTAAAAAAATTAAAATAAATAAATAATTAATTAAGTAATTAATTAAAGGAAAGTGATGGCAAGCACTCTCACATGGCCTCCATCCCTATCCCTAACTCATGCCTAACCCATCCCATGCCCATTCTTTAATTTAAAAAAATTATAATTTCACCCCTCTCCTTACACTTTTACAAATTCTATTTTCTTCCCCAAAATTTTCTTATAAATAAGAAGTTCTTAACCTTCATTTTTCATAAAAAATTTCAAAGGAAGAGAAAGATTAGTGAGTGAAAGAATTAGTGGTGGTGAGAATTTGTGAATAAGTTCTCACTCACTCACTCTTTCCGATCTCATTTTTTAAAAGATATTCATTATGATCTTAGTATAAGGTTAAGTAAGAGGTAAGTAAATTTGATTATGTTAGATTTTTATTTAAAATTCATACTCGAGTTTATTTTTAAGAACATTTCGATTATGTTAGTTAGTTTCATAAAATTCTCTTGAGTTTATTTTTACATATTTAATTATACTAGTTTTATCTTTGATATATTTGCATTTATTTTTGAGTTAAGAAATGTTCTAAACCCTTCGGGTATTTTACATCATTAATTTCTATTCAAAAAAATATTTTTAACATGAAAATTATGTGACATAAGTTTATTTATACGTTACATATTTCACGAAAACATGAGTAAAGATTACATGAGTTGATTTCTTTTTATGTTACGTAATTTATGAAAATATGAGTAAAAATGAGATTTTCATGGTATTATTTTAATTGTAGAAATTATATAATAAAAATATTTTTAAAACCACTTATGGTTCAGACAATACAAAAAGTTACGAATGTTCAGTATCGCAACTTAAAGTTTAAACGGATCAGAGTGTACCCACACTGTTTACAGAGTGATTTTATATGATAGTGAATTTCTCCTGAGTACACACCTAGGTCAGACCAAGGCTTAATAGGAAAAATCTCACTTAATGATGATGTACGTTGATTTAGTTTGGCCGGCCAGTCAGTTAAGTCCAGTCTTCGAACCACACAACCTAGTCATGGGGGTAAACATGACTTATGATTAACATGCCTAAGAGTAATTTTTACAGTATATATATATATATATATATATATATATATATATATATATATATATATATATACATATTTAATTACGTGTACAGAGTTATTGATGATTTGAAGGTAAAGTATAAGTTTATATGAACATGACCATTATTGTACCTAAATGATGATCTGAAGGAAACGTATAAGGAAAAGTATATATATGCATATAATTAAAAATTATAATTACAGTTTTTAAAGTTAAAAGTTTAATTTAACAGTTATAATATATGATTATAAAATTTTACTGTTGTAGATGGCAAAAGTTTTTATGCAGAATTTTTTATAAATTTACATTTATGTTAAAAGTATTTTTAAAGTTATAGTATTAAATATTATTTTATGAAATTAAAATATTTTGAAAACTCATTTTAGTCACACATTAATAATAATCTTATTTACTTACTGACTGTCGTCTCACCCCAATCATTATTTTACATTTCAAATCATTTTGAGGAGCATACTAGAAATCTAGAGTAGCAAGTGCATGGACGGGAGTAGAAATAGTAGAGTAAAATAAAAATTTACATAATACAATTTCGACTATGTTTGTGTATTTTAGAATTTTAAAATTTTACATTTTAATAGTTGAGACATATATTTGTAATAAAACTAATTAGTGCCCTGATAATAAAAATAATTTAGATTTATCTGCATCCACTGAAAAATTTATATGTAGGAACCCACTTGGGTTCGGGTCCTTACATTTCAAACTTTCCAATCCATAGTTTGCAAGTAGATTCTCATTCGCTGTTTTCAGAAGGTGTAATTTACACTACAGAAGATAGGTGGTCTAGAAGAGGATTGACCTTCAGTAAAGAGAGATACACCTACGTGTGCCTTAGTGATCTCTATGTAGTTTCTAGATTAAGATTTACTACAACCTAGGGCTCGGGTACCAATAGGTGTGCCTTAGGGATCTCTATGTAGCTTTTAGATTAAGATTTACTACAACCTAGGGCTCTGGTACCAATTGAGAAGTAAGTTGTAATCCCAAGAGGGGGGGGGGGGGGGGGTGAATTGGGTTTATTAAAATTTCTTTAAAACTTTTGTTCTACAAATTCCTTGATTTAAGAATTAACCTAACGAATTAATATTCAGCAATCACATAATCACAATGATATTGATTTGGAACCCTACAAGCAGAACCAACAATCCTTTTAAGTTAAGTCAACAAAGATTAGTTTGAATAAAATCTTAGAATATTCAAAATCTGAATTTTCTTTCAATCAGTGAACAATTAGAATAAATAATTTCAGAGATTTGATTTTACAAGACCTGAAACTTTTCTTTTATTGATAGAGTAAGATTAACTTCAACAGTGTAGTAAAATCAATATTCAAGATTCCTTTTGAATTTGTCAAACCACCTAACAACCAAATAATAAAAACCAATATGTTTGTTGGTTTTAAATATGAAACAAATTCAGTAATTTAGTAATTCAGTGAGTTTCAAAATTTGATAATCTGATTTTTTAATCAATCAATCAATATAGTATGCTGATTTCAAATATGAATCAAAGTAAGAAACTTCAACAGCTCTCAATATTTAGCAAGTGTTAAATAATCATGTTTGCAGAAAATTAAAGAGAGTAGGCACAAGAGCTGAAAATTCTATTTTTTACAAGGTTCGGCCAACGGCCTACGTCCTTGTCCCAAGCAATTGTCATGAGGATTTTTCTTTCCAACTTCTTTACAAGCCAAGTTACAACCTCTCCGTATTAGGTGGAGATCCCTCCTTAACAAGAATACCCCTTCTCGTTAGCTAATGATTCAACAATCCTAAATCGTCAAACAACAACAATATAAGAAACAATTTTGTGTACAAGTATAACTCTCTCAATAAGAGCAGATTAGTACAATTGAAAATCAATATACTTCAATCAATAATCAATATAAAAGAGGGAAGCTCAGATTATTATCATCGGCGTTCTAATTTCATTTAAAAATCTTAGTAGAGAACGATCAGAAACCATGAGTTATATTAGTACAAACACAGCAAAACTCTAGAAAATATTTGAGCAAGAAAGCTTTGAAATTTGTAATTCGTATGAGCTTGATTATTGTTGATTGTTGTTGGTGTTTGTGATTTGTGAAATTAAGTTGTATTTATATATTTAAAAAGTGTAACGTATTCCCCAAGTTAATTGAAGTATTTCCCAAATTTTCTCAAAGATTGGGAGTCAAGCAAACAATTTTGGAAACTTCCCTCGCTATTTTAAAATTTAAAAACATGAAGGCCAGTCTCCTGTGCCTTGAAATTACAGTGTATTCTGAAAGTCAGTATTGGTTCAGTCGCCTGAGCCTTAATGGTCAGTCATCTGAGGCAGTTCTATTTGCATACTTAAAAACACATAAAATGTCAGTCGCTTGAGGAAATTTCCTTAATCGCCTGTCTTGTCTTCAGCTTAAGTGTTTTTTCTTTTTTTTTTAACCTTTTGATTTCAAAACTTTACTTGTGTCATGTAAAGATATAAGTAAGATTTTAAAACATTTTCCATGATTTTGACATAGGGTCTCTAAGTCATTTAACTTTTCCTAAGAGCTTCAAACAATTATATTGAAATTTTGAAGCGCTCACATGAGACTTCTTCTAAACTATTACTTTTTAAGCGCTAAGTTTTCATGCATTGACTTCCATTCTTTGTGTCTATCTTGAGCTCTTCTTTCAATTTACTTTAGTTTCATCATGAGCCATGTCTCTAAGCATAATCATCATTTAATTTTCTTTAGACACTTGAGCTTGACCTTTTATGAAATGTTTTGAGCCCTGAACTTATCTTAACCAAACATGTTAAGTTCTTTTGATTTGTTATCATCAAAATAAAATTCTAAACCTTATTAGACCAACATTATTTATTTATTTTTCATACTTTTTAATTTTTTTAAAAATAATTTAATTATGTTGTCGTATTTATGTCAACTGATTGACTCGACTTAGTCACCGGATATTTAATTCACTTATAAGTTTAATTTTCAAAATATATTGTAATTAACCAACCAATTTTATTAATTTTTTATCTTATCAAAATTGATTGGAAGGGTAAATTGTTATTTTATTAAGGATAAAATTTAATTTTTTTTTTACTAAACTCAATGGTTGACTAACGATGAACTAATAAAAGGTTCATTTTGCCAATAAAATTAAATCTTAGGAAATTTTGTGGTTGCTTTCGAAAGATACGTCATATTTTAAAAAGTGAGACAGCGTTATTGAATTTTGTTCAAACTTGTCCATTAAATAACTATATAAGCGAGCGATTTTCGAGTCTAAATTTTGAAAAAAATTTAATTCTTCAAACTTGAGCATCGAAAAAGTCCAATTTGATTCGACTTGACTTAACTCGTTTGTAATCCTAAATTTATTTTAAATTATCTTTTAAAGTTGAAGACTATAACTAAGGTCGGTATCATAGAATCCACACACACATAAATATTTATTTATCAATTAATTGAAAGTGATGGCAGCTAATAAGTGTGGTCCAACGGATGGATGGAAGCAGCCTTCAATTGATTTCACCATGAATGTTTCTGAGTTCAGTGGGTGTTTGAATAATATTAATTATTCTAAGATGATGCAATGAAAAAAGCTAAAGCCGCCGTATATATATATATATATATATGATTCAGTGAACATAGATATATATATATATATGATTCAGTGAACATAGATGATGAATCGTTGAAATTAATGTTGATGATACATTGAACAGCATGCATGCATTGATGGAAAGTGTCCAAAATTAATTATAATTAACAAAATTCAGACGCACACTACTTTTGTTTGTGCCAGCAGAGAGTATATTCGGATCTGAAGGGGCTGCTGGTTAAGAGTTAGGCAGCAGCTGGACCAACTTGTCTATTTCTTCTGACACTCTTGTCTCTCCCATGCACCCCCACAGTTATCCCTCACGTGCCTCTCTCCATATTCTCATATTAATTAATTATATATAATTATTAAATTGCTAATATGATATAATATTATATTATATTATTATCCTTTATGCATATATATTAATGACCCAAACTCTAATTAACTTGGATAAGTTGGTCGGACCCATTTAGGCAGCACCGAATCGAAGATAAAAATATTATTGTCTATTCATTGATACATCCCTAATAATTTATCAAACAAATCACAAATGAAAAATCAAATCTAAGATCATAGAGTTACTAAGGTCAATTTCATGCATACTAAGTGAATCTAGTTGAAGTAGCTAGACTCATTAGATTATTTTTCCTTTTGAGACGTAGCTAGACCCATTAGATATTTAATATATAATAGGTATGTGTGTGTGTATCTGTATATATGATGTGTATAGTTGACGTCTATTAGTATTTGGGTTCTTTGAAGTGGATTGGAATGGGATAAAGATTTTGATTTTAAGGAATAGTAGTTTGAAGGCAATGGTTTGAAATTTGAGAAATAATTTAATAGTTTCAACACAAAATAAAAGATTCCAAATATGTTTCAAGGATGGGTAAAAGACTCTACCTATATTAATTGTGATGGGCTATCCCTATTATAGTTAATCTAGTCTAAGATCAATCAATTTTCTTATGAATCGAAGAAAAAATACTTTTGTACAGTTTCAACAAGTTCTATTTTTTATATTTACAAGATACGAAGTATCAAAGATTGATTTTCATGTTGAATTTTCATGACATCTATAGTAATTAAAAATGAAAATGATATAATAATACATCACTAAGATTTACGGGCAGATCTTAACCGAGGCTTAAAGGGTCTATACCCCACGACCCTCTCATCTAAAATCGTATTACAAATTATTTTATAACGTTAAGATACATAACGTATTTGTCATTTCTTTTATTATTCAAAATTTTAGAATACAAGAATATATTTTGGTATATTTTTATTTTTATTTTTCCTAAACTTATTGCTCAAACTTGATCAATTTGATCCAACATTACATAATATAGACATTTGCCTCTCAAGCTTTAGGATTTAAAAAAAATAATAAGAAAGGAAAAAGAAACACAAACATTATCATTTAAAATCACTTAGCAACAAGTATTAAACTAAAAAAGTATATAATTTAATAAATGTTTAAGTTTTAAATCTATTTAAAAATAAGTTATAATTACCGGTACTTATAAAATAAATGGTTCTTGACGTTAAATATATACTTTGACCATTTATGCTTTAAAGATTAAAAACAAAAAACAAAAAGGCGTATGAGATGATTTAAAAACCACTTATTAATAAAGATTAATTTGAAAAGGTGTTATATTTGACTGATATATTCTAAATATATATTAAGGTCAAAACAGTCCATCTGCCATAACTCGTTAATAAATAGTTATACACCCTTGGGTCAACTTATGCCACTATAAATAGGGGTTCGGGCGAGAGGCTAAGGTAACTCACTCTTAACTTAATCTTACTGTTGCATTCAACCTTTTTGAATCGTTCCTTTACTTAGGCATCAGAGTAATCCCCCAAAGTACACCCCAGGTCCTCCAAGCCTGTTTTGTTTTCATCCTTTTCAAGTCATCGAAAGTCGAAGAGCAGCTTCGCAGTTCATCAACATTTTTATCCCGCAACAGTTGGTGCCATCTGCAAGAAACGCTTCTAAGAGGTGCTTATCTTGCTTCTGAATTCCGATTCTCGAATAATGACAACAACCCATGGCTCAAGCTCCGCTTTTGCCATTGGTAAAGAATCACCCCAGTTCGTTCACTCCACACCTGGAGATCATTCGGGGGTCACCAGGGAGGAATTTCTCGCCTTCCGAAGGAGAATGGAAGCCTCCCAGAAGAAGATGGAGGATATGTTCAACCTACTCTTACAGTAAAAGGGTAAGGAAGAACACGTCCTTTGCCAACAACAGGTGAGCCCCAACTCACCTAAGAAAGCAGACAACCCGAAGGAGAGTGAGGGAAAAATTAACCTTGCTACAAGGGTGGAAGACGCGAACAACGTAGGAGTCAACGAGTAAAGATCGAATGAGTTAGAGGAGAGGATAAACAAAATATACCAAATAGAGAAAATAATGAAAGATGGTTAAACTAACCCCTCTTACGGGGAAACCTCTTTAAAATCCTCAGAACCACCACTCATGAAAGAAGTGATGGAAGTCTCACTGTCCAGTAAGTTCAAGATGTCTACTTCTAAAAGGTACGAGGGTTTGACTGATAATGAGGGAGTTGAAACGATGGTTAAAGTTAAAAATATTTTTCTAGTTTAAAATAAAAATTTTTAAATTACTTATATTTTCATAATTTATAAAAATATTGTAATTATGAGGTAAGAGTATTTTTGGAAAGATAATTAAAATGACTTCCATAATTAATAATTTTTAAGGCAAAATTACCTTTATATGAATGTGATGGAAAAGTCAATTTCTAATATACCATACATTTGTTTGTTTGTTTGTTTGTTTGTTTTTTTTGTTTTTCCTTCTTCTTCTTCTTCTTCTTCTTCTTTATTTTCTCAGTAGATTTATTCATCCATCGAAAATCAAAAAGCAGGAAAATACATGAAAATTAAAGCCTACTCTATCTTTATATGCCTAAGACTTCTCTCGCATACACTTGACTTGGGATTGTGACAACTCACATGTTTGTGTAAGATCCATCACCATGGACTTATATTGGTAATATTTTTATTTTAAAAAATTAAAAATGAAAGAAAAAAAATACAAGGAAATTAAATTTTTAAAATCAATTTTCTTATGAATTTAAGAAAATATTTTTACACGGTTTCAACAAGTTCTATTTTTTATATTCACAAGATACGAAGTATCAAAATTTGATTTTCATATGACGTCTATAGTAATTAAAAATGAGAATGATATAATAATACATCACTAAGATTTATGGTGTGACGCCCCGATTTTCATAATAATAATAATAATAATAAATATTCACACATTATCAACAATATTCACAAATCGGTCACGTTAACAATCCAGTTACCACCCATATGACCTGACTCACATTGGGTACCGGATAAAAAGTTATTTCATTTATACAATCTAACAGCGGAAGATAATATATACTTAACAACCAGAATACAATACTCAGAGTATCAACATACATACATATATATATATATATATTTATATATATATATATATATATATATATATATATATATATTCCCCTTACATACTCAAAAACAACACAACCCTAAGGGAATTATACCTCTCTAGTCTAATAACTCACCCTGTGTATCAAGGTCTCAGCTCCTTACGGTCTCGGAGCTCTATCACCAAGCCTATCTCTGTTCCCTGAAAAATTTAGATAAGTTGGGTGAGACACATCTCAATAAGAAGGAATAAATTATTTATAGCGTGTGGCCATATGAGTTCAGTTATAACACACTTTACTTTTCAAATTAATATTTCATCTGAGAAAAATACACTAATAAACATATTCTCATAATCATATAGATATACAACACAGACTTTTATCAGCTTTAAAGCTATTTCTCAAATTCAATCATTTCCAACACATATTTACCCACGAAGTTCCTGAGAATAGGGTAGACTACCCGTCCATACAAGTAACTTCCCTCTGCCCTAACACATTATGTAGTCAGGCCACATCTAATACCTATCAAGGCACTCACCTTACTCAGTAAGCCCTCAGACGGAGAGTTTTATTTCGCTTTAATTATTTATATTATTAACTCAGATGGATCCATTTCTCAATTTTATCATTCTCTATTTCCCATTTCCATTATTTCTTTCATTCCTCATTTTAACCCATTTTATCATTCTTTCACATTCCGTTTCCATTTCACAATCCGGCTCATGAGTATCCTTGGTATCTAGTAGCAACATCGCGTCTGTAACTCATGACTACCCTGAGAATCTTTCTTTCTATGCTATGCTTCCCTCCATGGTCAAGGTTGTGCGGCTCGAAGGCTGGATCTAACCGCAGTTGGCCGACACGATTAGATCAAAATATCATATCACATATCTCGCGTCTGTAGTACGACTGGTCGGCCTATAGCCTTGATCCAGACTCAGGGGGCACAACAACTTTACTAAACAGCTCAATCGACTGTCACACCACACACTCCAAGAGTTCGTGTGGTTGCACTACACTACTAGCAACGATATCGTACTTAATATCACATCCCTTCATTAGGGTTTTCATAACCATCCATCAGGGTTATCATTACCATATACTCGCAATCATTATGCGGTATTGACATTTCTTCAATTATATTTCAATGATCCCTTTATAACAGTTGCACTTTGCAACGTTCACGTTTTCCCAATATTCACAATCAGTATACCCAATTCAATCATTACATTTCAACTCAATATTCACAATGTCATATTTACATCTCAGTATACCCATTTCAATATTTATATTTTAACTCTTCATATTACAGCATTTACATTACAATATTCATATTTTCCATTTTCACATTTCAGTATATACCTTGCAGAATTATCAATACAACACATTTCCAATATTCACAATTTCAGAATTCCCTATCTCAATATACACATTTCATTCTCAAAATAATACATATATAACCCATTTCGTGAATTTCCACACTTTTCAATAATACAAATCATATTCTCATATTTCCCCATTTATTATAGACAATGTTTCTATAATCATATTTCATAATCCAAAATATCACAATTTAATATTACTCAAATGCCACACAATTTATCTGATATTTATATCATAATAATTTATAGATAAGATACCATATGCTTATTTTCACATATCAATCACAACAGTAGTTCTAAAAATACTGTTATAATTTATTCCCCTTACCTGACTTACTGAGAGTCTCGTTAAAACCCAGATTCTACGCCTTTGCCGCCCAAAACTCAAATCCTACAGTTCGCATTTTCCTCAGATTAATTAACTCATTTTTTAAAATAATACCCATATAACCTTCCCTAGGCTCTATATACCCTAAATTAACATTTAAATTAATATTTAACACCCTCATTTGATTTTATGAACTATGCTTGCGGGGTCCTGAAATTACACCCGCGACGCTCACCCGGGCCTTAAATTCCAAAAACCCTACTTCAACCTCAGAATACCCAATATTCTAGCATTTCTAAATCAATACTAATTAAATAACAAATAGCCCCTTAATAACCCCCTTATCTCAAATTTGGGGTTATGCCTACGACGACCTCACAAGAAATCCATTCCACTAGACTTGTAGAGAATTATCCATAAATTCTCGTGGTGGTGTTTGATCATCAATTGGGTTTAAAATTCACAAGAAATTGAGGTAAAAGTGGAAATTTAACTTACCCCACGAGATACACCTACGCCGCTCCTACAACCAATCCGTTCTGGTAGAAATGACGGCAATGGAAAAATGGAGTCCCGTAGTATTTTCTGATTTCCGATTGAGAAAGTATCCGTTAAGAAAAATGAGGAAAGAGGGAGAGAGACGAGAAACAGGGGGAGGGGGGGCTCTATGCAAAGGTTAAATCCTGAAGCTTCAAAGGAGCTTCAGGTGAATAATAATAATAATAATAATAATAATAATATAATATTTAATTAATAATAATTTATTTAATTAATAAAAATAAAAATAAAAATAATTATTTTTAATTTAATTTTTTATTTTTTATTTTAAATTTTTTACTTTTTAAAATCATCCCACTAATCTTGTATATTCATTTTTGGGATTATTACATATGGGCAGATCTTAATCGAGGCTGAAAGGGTCTATACCCCACCACCCTCCCATCTAAAATCATATTACAAATTATTTTATAACATTGTTAAGATACATAAGGTATTTGTAATTTTTATTTTTATTTTTTTCCAAAATTTTAGAATACAAGAATATATTTTGGTATATTCTTTTTTTTTTCCCCTAAACTCATTGCTCAAACTTGATCAATTTGATCCAACATTACATAGTATAGACATTTGCCTCTCAAGCTTTAGGATTTAAAAAAAAAAAAAAAAAGAATGAAAAAGAAACACAAACAGTATCATTTAAAATCACTTAGCAACAAGTATTAAACTAAAAAAAAAGTATAAAATTTAATAAATGTTTAAGTCTTGAATTTATTTAAAAATAAGTTATAATTACAAGTACTTATAAAATAAATGGTTCTTGGCTTTAAATATATACTTTGACCATTTAGGCTTTAAAGATTAAAAAAAACAAAACAAAAAAACAAAAAAGCGTATGACATCATTTAAAATCCACTTATTAATAAAGATTAATTTGAAAAGGTGTTATGTTTGACAAATTCTTATAAGAAGTGATGGTAAAATGTGTTCAAAGTTATCACTAATATTTAGTTAAGAATGCAACATAAAATAACTGGGGTGAAAAATATTATAAGGCACAGTTCCTTTACATAAGATTTAGAACCCATAAATCACAAGATGTTATATTAATATTTGGATCCACTAAAATGATGTAAAACCCACATTATTTTATTTTGACCCATAACAAACCATAACTCTCACTTGCATGAGTGATCCAAATGCTAACGTGACATCTTATCATTGGTATATTTCTGATCCTATTTGTAGGAACCAATCCTTGAAAGTCTTTCTTAATTAAGACCATGCCACAACATTAGAAATAAAAAATTATATATATATATATATATATATATATATAGAGAGAGAGAGAGAGAGAGAGAGAGAGAGAGAGAGGTATTGTTTGCTAATGTTAAATTGCTAAGAGCTACAACTAAATAAATGCTAAAAAATGTTGCCCATGTGAATTTTAAAAAAAGTCCTTTACAATATTGCTTTTAAGCCAAGTATATAACTTACAAAGAGATCAGTCGCAACTTAACTATTTGAATTCAAGAACTTTAGACAAACAAAGATAAATTATGTTAGTTATTAGTAATTTAGAAACATTGATAACCTCCTTTTGCTAAACTACGTTAGGGCCTGGACAAATGTATATATTTGTCTTTATCGTTGTTTGATCAGTCCTGCAATGGACTCTATAAAGGTCATGGTCAAACATGACTTTGCCTCTTACCCTCTTCACGATTAAGTGTCACATGTAGAACACTTTATACCTTATATATTAAGTGTTAAACGACATTAGTTAAAGCACTCTTACTTAACGAGTCAGCCACAACTTACAGCGGTTAACCATAAGAACACATTCCTAACCTGCAAAGTAAGTGAAAGTAGTAAGTAATAATATAAGCAAATGAAAATTACACGTTAAACATTGAAGTAACGTAATTCATTAACAACAACTTCGTATGCAACATGTGTGTAGAAAGGGAAGCAAGTATGTAAAGACCCAAAAGATTAAAATAATTAGGAGAAAAAAAAATAAAATTAATTAATTAAAATTATTAATTAACTAATTAGTTAAACATTATTAAATTGATGTATTAAATAAATAAATAAATAAAAAGAATAATAATAATAATTGAAATAAGATATATATATATATATATATATATATATATATATATGTTTGAAGATATCCTGAAGCAAAAGCTTCAGAAAAAGAAAGATTTTTTTTTTTCTCTAGAGAGGAGCACCGCCTGAGAGTTTTTCCTGCGCCCTCCACTTGCTCTCTGTCTCCGTCTCTCATTCTCTCAATTTCTCTGTGAATTTGCGGCGGATTGGGAAACGAAAAGTGTCGTTGGATTCCTAGTTTCGCTGCCGACATTTCTATTGGAGCAGATTTTTCATGGGAACGGCTTAGGCACTGCTCCTGGGGAAAGGTAATTTTTCTCCATTTTCTCAATTTTACTTTAAATCTACTGTTAAATCGGTGAACGGGTACCACTATGTGGTCCTAGTCGTCATCGTCGTCATTTTGACGTAGGTAATTTTTCAATTGAGATTTTCCAAGCCCTACTCCAAAGCGAGAGTGGATTTGAGAAATTTGGCAAATTTAAATTTGCGGGTATAACTGTAAATTGAAAATTATGACCCTAGAAAATATTTAAATAGTATGTTATTTAAGAATAATTTAAATGGAATTAGAGTTTTTGATTCAAGGCTCGGCTAAGTGCCGCGGGTGTAATTTTGGGCCCTGCAAGTATAATTTAAAAAATTAAGTGAGAGTATTAAATATTAGTTTAAATGTTAATTTGAGGTATGAGGAGCCTAGGGAACACTAGATAGGTAGTATTTTGGGGAAATGAATTAATTAATTTGGAAATTTTGATAATTTAGCTACATTTAAGGGTATATTTATTTATTTAGGAATTATGACGCTAGGAAATTTTTAAATAATATTTTATTTAGAAATAATTTATTGGAACTAAAAATTTAATTTCAGGGTTCAGGTGAGCGCCACAGGCATCTTTTCAAGATCCCTGTTGGCGTAGTTCAAGAAACAAGGTAAGGGAAAAATTTAAATATTAAATTAGGTTTATCATGAATTAAAAATGAATATGCGTTATTTATGTATATATGTTTTTATGTGAGTTTAAAATGCCAGTCATGAAATTTATGTTTTATGAGCTTAGGATTGTCGATATAGTTATGTATGTGTGAAAGCAAACGAACGAAAGTGAAAGGAATTTTCTAAGGAATTATGTAAGAAATGAAGTGTATTTTGAGCATGTAAATGTTAAATGTGGGTTGACTTATTTTATGAGAAATATGTATGAATTTTACTTCTAAATTGTGTGGCATGAGAATCTGTGTAAATTATATGTTAAATGTATGAGATGCAAGTTAAGTAAGTAAAGCAATGAGAATAAAATATGATATGGACAATGTTGTTTGTGTATGTAAATGCAACCATGTAAAGGTACGACAGCTGAAAGTCGGGTTAGCAGATCTAACTCATTTCTATGTGAACTAACTAATGACAGTTAAAAGGAACTGTGTTAGATTCTAACGCATTTCTATGTAGACTAACAAATGATGGCTAAAGAGCGGCTGTTGTACAAATGAATGAAATGAAAATGTTATGAAATGAAATGACAAGGAATAACAATGCAATGAAATGAAATGTGAAATGTGAATGATACAAATGGGAAAGAGTCACTTAAAGTGAAACACAAGGAAATATTAAGTTATGAACATGAAAGAATGTGATTGATTGAATAATGATGGAAAGAATGATGTATTATGATATTAGAAGTATTTATGTATGTAGATCATGTTACGATTGTGCGAGACATACTTTTCGCTTGAGGGCTTACTAATTAAGGCGAGTGCACTAGTAGTTTCAAATGTGATAGTAGCTGCATAACGCACTAGGGCAGAGGGAATCTACTTGTATGGGCGGGTAGAATTCCATATCCTTAGGACATTTTCCGGTAAACTATTGTTGAACTGTGTGAGTATGAGATTAATCTATTAATTGAGGGCTTACTAAGTAATGTGAGTGCTCTGATATGTTTTAATTATGACCTTAGAGTTACCTAAGTATCAGAGCAGATGGGTGCTACTTGTATGGGCGGGTAGTCACCCCTATCTTTGGGTAATCTTGTGGGTTAAATATTTGCATGTGACTGTTTAGGTTCAGAAAACGATTTCAATATTATATGATGATTTGCAAATGAAATAAAAATTATATCTATCTATCTCATGTTGGCCACACGTTGTTTTAATATGTATGTTTCTTCCCTTACTGAGATGTGTCTCACCCGAATATGATTATTTCTTTTTAGGGCATCCTTAAGGTCGGGCTTAGAGAGCTCGAGAGTTGTTAGCCTTCTGAGGATTGTATAAAGAGAAAGGGTATATTTTTATATACTTTGGGGGAATGTAAATATTTATGTTCTAAGTTTTTATATTTTAAGCTTGTTAAGAACAGAATGGTTGTGAAAATACTGAAATACTTTTGGTGATGTATGTATATATGGAAATGCAGGTGTTGGATGGATACTTTGGATTATAGATAGAAATTAGTAAACTCTGGTATTATATTATATTATGGAGATTTTGTTTATATTTTTTGCTGCATATGATATGAATTATGGATTATCAAAGATTTTAGCAGGTATAACGCGCTAGACCTGGGTTTAAGGGTTCAGGGCGTTACATATGGTATCAGAGCAATGATTTTGGGATTTTGAGAATTTAGGAAATGATTTATACCAGAGTATAGGAATGAGTAATGATAAAAAAAATAGGAGATGGGTAGGTTAGTCATTGAGAAGTAGGTATGGTGTAGGGAAGTATAGGATTTTTTCTTATAGCTTGGAGGCAGAAATCCCTCGGCTGACTTCTGTAATTTTCTGATTCAGTCGACGGTTTCATAAAACCACGATAAATCCATCAACGATGATGTTTCCTAACAGTGAGATTGGTCCTTATGTGGGGATTTTGGATTTTATTGGATTTAATTTAATGATTATGTTGTTTGAAGTTATGATATGAAATTCTTATCTCTTCTCTGTCCTTTTTCAGCATGGATTCTGGAGATGAAAATGTTGGGGTTAAAGAAAGGGAAGGTTCTGAAACTTCCAGTGAAGAGGACATAGATGCCTCTAAGGTGCTACGGGGTATAGTCCACCAGGTTAAGGCAGAGATGAAGAAGAAACCTAAAGAACCGAACTGTCCACTTGCAGGTCAGGGCTGCAGTATTAAAGAATTTATGAGGATGAACCCTCCAGCCTTTACAGGAAGACCCGATCTAGTGGTTGCGGAAAATTGGGTACAGGAGATAGAGGAGATTATGGTTGTACTCAACTGCACGGACGAGCAGAAGGTCCGTTATGCTGCCTTTAAAATGATAGGAGAGGCGAAGCACTGGTGGCATTTTGCCAAGCTGCTAGAGGATCAGAGGACCGTAAAGATAGCCCTTACTTAGGAGAGATTCAAGGAGCTGTTCTTTGACAGGTATTTTCCTTCATCTGTTAGAGAGGAAAAGATTGAAGAGTTCACTAGTTTGACCTAGGGGGTTATGATAGTTGCAGAGTACGCAGCTAAGTTTGTAGAACTGTCACGCTTTGCTCCATTTCTTATCCCAAATGAAGTAAGGAAAGCCAAGAAATTTGAGAAAGGCTTAAGGCACAGGATTTATGAGCTAGTGGTGGGGTTTCAGGTTTAGAATTTTTCAGAATTAGTTGATAAGGCATCGGTGTTGGCAAAGAGTATTCAGGGCAGCACTAAGCCTTCAAAGCATAAGAAAAGACCTGCACCATCTGCTTTTCAGTCTGAGGCCAGTCAAGGACCAGTGAAGAAAGGGAAGGAAAAGTTAGGCTCTACATGTCCGAAGTGTAATAAGAGACATAGGGGCGAATGCTGGTTTAACATCCCGAATTGCTTCAGGTGCGGTAAGCCAGGGCATATCAAGAAGGATTGTCGGGAACCATTGCCTATGGTAGCTGCTTAGAATCAAGACCGTGGAAAACAACAGGTACCACTTGGAAGAGGCGGTCCACCCCGGCTATACACACTTCAGGTTGAGGAGGATGCTATCAGGGATGCAGGTATGAGAGTATATTTAAGATAATGACGATTTAATTTAATGATGAATGATTGAATGATTAATATGATGATATGTATGTTGACTTTTTATAGTGATAGTTAGCAAATGAATTTAAGTAAGATGAAGGGATGATTATTTAGTAAAATTTTAAGGACAAAATTTCTTAAGGAGGGGAGAATGTAAAGACTTGAAAGATTAAAATAATTAGGAGAAAAAAATAAATAAAATTAGTTAATTAATTAAAATTATTAATTAACTAATTAGTTAAACATTATTAAATTGATGTATTAAATAATAATAATAATAATAATAATAATAATAATAATAATTGAAATAAGATATATATATATATATATATATGTTTGAAGATATCCTGAAGCAAAAGCTTCAGAAGCTTCAGAAGAAGAAAGATTTTTTTTTTTCTCTAGAGAGGAGCGCCGCCTAAGAGTTTTTCTTGCGCCCTCCACTTGCTCTCTGTCTCCGTCTCTCATTCTCTCAATTTCTCGGTGAATTTGCGGTGGATTAGCAAACGGAAAGTGTCGTTGGATTCCTGGTTCCGCTGCCGACATTTCTACTGAAGCAGATTTTTCATGGGAACGGCTTAGGCACTACTCCTGGAGAAAGGTAATTTTTTCTCATTTTCTCAATTTTACTTTAAATCTATTGCTAAATCGGTGAACGGGTACCACCATGTGGTCCTAGTCGTCATCGTCGTCATTTTGACGTAGGTAATTTTTCAATAGAGATTTTCCAAACCCTACTCCAAAGCGAGAGTGGATTTGGGAAATTTGAAAAATTAGTTAAATTTGCAGGTATAACTGTAAATTGAAAATTATGACCCTAGAAAATATTTAAATAGTATGTTATTTAAGAATAATTTAAATAGAATTAGAGTTTTTGATTCAGGGCTCGAGTAAGCGCTGCGGGTGTAATTTTGGGTCCCGCGGGCATAATTTAGAAAATTAAGTGAGAGTGTTAATGTTAGTTTAAAAGTTAATTTGAGGTGTGTGGAGCCTAAGGAACGCTAGATGGGTAGTATTTTTGGGAAATGAATTAATTAATTTGAGAAATCTGGTAATTTAGCTATATTTAAGAGTATATTTATTTATTTAGGAATTATGGCCCTAGAAAATATTTAAATAATATTTTATTTAGGAATAATTTATTAAAACTAGGAATTTAATTTTAGGGTCTGGGTGAGCGCCACAGACATCTTTTCAGGGTCCCTGTTGGTGTAGTTCAATAAACAAGGTAAGGGGGAAATTTATATATTAAATCAGGTTTTTCATGAATTAAAAATGAATATGTGTTATTTATGTATATATGTTTTTATGTGAGTTTAAAATGCCAGCCATGAAATTTATGTTTTCTGAGCCTAGGATTGTCGATATAGTTATGTATGTGTGAAAGTAAACGAACGAAAGTGAAAGGAATTTTCTAAGGAATTATGTAAGAAATGAAGTGTATTTTGAGCATGTAAATGTTAAATGTGGGTTGACTTATTTTATGAGAAATATGTATGAATTTTACTACTAAATTGTGTGGCATGAGAATGTGTGGCAAATTATATGTTAAATGTATGAGATGCAGGCTAAGTAAGTAAAGCAATAAGAATAAAATATGATATGGACAATGTTGTCTGTGTATGTAAATGCAACCATGTAAAGGTACGACAGCTGAAAGCCGGGTTAGCAGATCTAGCTTATTTCTATGTGGACTAATTGATGACAGCTAAAAGGAGCTGTATTAGATTCTAGCGCATTTCTATGTAAGCTAACAAATGACGGCTAAAGAGCAGCTGTTGTACAAAGGAATGAAATGAAAATGATATGAAATGAAATGACAAAGAATGACAATGCAATGAAATGAAATGTGAAATGTGAATGATACAAATGGGAAAGAGTCACTTAAAGTGAAATACAAGGAAATGTTAAGTTATGAAAATGAAAGAATGTGATTGATTGAATAATGATGGAAAGAATTATGTATTATGATATTAGAAGTATTTATGTATGTAGAACATGTTACGATTAGGCGAGGCATACTCTTCGCCTGAGGGCTTACTGAGTAAGGCGAGTGCACTAGTAGTTTCAAATGTGGCAGTAGCTGCATAACGCACACGGGCAGAGGGAACCTACTTGTATGGGCGGGTAGAATTCTATATCCTTAGGGCCTTTGCCGGTAAACTATTGTTGAACTGTGTGAGTACGAGATTAATCTACTACTTGAGGGCTTACTGAGTAAGGTGAGTACTCTGATATGTTTTAATTGTGACCTTAGGGTTATCTAAGTATTAGAGTAGAGTGGTACTACTTGTATGGGCGGGTAGTCACCCCTATCCTTGGGTAATCTCGTGGGTTAAATATTTGCATGTGATTGTTTAGGTTCATAAAACGATTTCAATATTATATGATGATTTTCAAATAAAATAAAAATGATATTTATCTATCTCATGTTGGCCACACGCTGTTTTAATATGTATGTTTCTTCCCTTATTGAGATGTGTCTCACCCGAATATGATCATTTCTTTTCAGGGCATCCTCAAGTTTAGGCTTTGAGAGCTCGAGAGTTGTTAGCCTTCTGATGATTGTATAAAGAGAAAGGGTATATTTTTATATACTTTGGGGGAATGTAAATATTTATGTTCTAAGTTTTTAAGTTTTAAGCCTGTTGAGAACAGAATGGTTGTGAAAATACTGAAATGCTTTTGGAGATGTATGTATATATGAAAATGCAGGTGTTGGATGGATACTTTGGATTATAGATAGAAATTAGTAAACTCTGATATTATATTATATTATGGAGATTTTATTTATGTTTTCTACTGCATATGATATGGATTATGGATTATCAAGGATTTTAGCTGGTATAATGCGCGAGACCCGGGTTTAAGGGTTCGAGGCGTTACAAAGTAGGCCAAACATGTTTAATAAATGCTACTGAGTTTTATAAGATTAATGATGTTAGCATCGAAGGAATTCATGACTGAGCTTGATACACATGAGTGAGTACTAACTTGATCCAAAAGCTTAAGCAAAGTAGGTCTTGGGCTCCACCATTTATGTTAGAACCCATCATCCACTCAATTTTTTCTAATATGGGACCAACTCACAAGTAGACTTTTCAACAATTTGCTGCTCACTTATGAGTTGTTAGAATTGGTGTATTCCCAAGAGAGGGGGGGGGGGGTTTGAATTGGAAATTTAAAACTTTTGCCTAGGTTAAACTAGATAACATCAGGATTTCACAACCTATGGTCTTTCAATGCAATTCAATCACACTGGTAATTAACTGAGCAAATATTTAAATAATTAAAACAATCTTAGTATTTTCCAAGCATTCATAGAAATTAAAATATAAATAAATAAATATGAAAAATTAAATAATGCAGGGAAAGAGAATGACACACGATATGTTATCGGGCTTCTGCCAACTGTGTTTACGTCCCCGCTTTAAGCAGCAGCTTAAGGATTCTACTAGTTGCTCACTTTTCGGATGGAGTGACACCATTTACAACACCTTATAGGTTGGTGCATCTAGTTCTCTTAACCAGGTCTGAACCAATGCTCTCCTAACCGGGTCTGAGCAAGTTCGAGACTTTTCACAGGGCAAGTCTCCCTCTTTCGACCACACGCTAGGAATACAATAAATAATCAAATAAAATATTTTGTACAACTAGAATATGCTTCTAAGCAAGCAGATGTGTACAACAATATGCTCGAAATGTACTCACGTATGATAGGATTTTAAGTTCAAGTGAGATCTCGATAATACAAAATATCAACTCACAATAGAATGTGTATCTATATGTTTATGTGTGAGTAGGTGAGATTTCTGATCCAAGATAATTTATTCAAAGTAGGAACAATCAGAGAATCTTAATAACCCTAATCAAATACCTCAACAATATATGTCAAATGTAAAGCACAAAAGGAATTTAGGGTTTTGCTTGCCAAAAATATTTTTCAAATAATGCAAAATACAAGCCTTTGAATCTTGCAATTGAGTGTGCAAGATTCACAAGTTAAGAAGAGTTTCCCAAAAAATATATATCAAGGAAATAACTTGGGAAGGACTCAAATATGATCTCAAAATAATTTGTAAAAATGAACAAAGGAGAGAGTAAGTAATTTTTGATTTTGAAGATAAATGCCCAAAATGTATGTTCTCTTAAAAGAATTTTCAAAATAATAAAGATAAGAGAGTAAGATAATGAATAAAAAACAAAATTTATTTGGGAGGATTTTTCTTCTTAATCTCTTGTTTAAAAATGAGTAATGGAGGGGTATATATAGAGTCTAACAAAAAATAACCGTTGGGGGACAAATTAGGGATTTTAAAAATGTTTAATTGAATTTTTAACCCTAATTACAGTGGTTAAATTTAGTTACATGAGAGGTTCGGTTGCCCGATCCTAGACATAGATCTGTTCTTGAGTTCAGGTGGTTGAGGTGAGTTCGAGCAACTAAGCTTTAAGGTGATTTCCCAACCTTCATGGTTTCGGGAGCCTGATCCAACATTCGGGTTGCTGAAACTTGACATTCGGTCACCCAAGTCCAATTTGAACTAAGAGTTCGGTCACTCGGGGATAATGAGAAAAGTTACTTTGAACATATGATCGATTGGGAACAGTTAGTTCAATTTAAGTTTAGTCGGCCCAGCAAAATCAAAAGTTGACTTCCTGGCCATTCGGTCGCTCGAGGCGTTTATAGCACTGATGGTTCGGTCGACCAAGGTCTTTTGAAAATTTTTCTTCTCCTTTTGACCTTATATGATTTAATCCCTATTTGTATGTGTTTGCAATTTTGGCTTAAGGGGATTTTTCATGAAGTGAACTAACGTCAATCTAGGGCCTTGAGTTAACCCTAAAAATCCAACATCTGCCGACCTTCAGTCAACCGAAGGTGATCCCTTATGTCAATCTATGATCTTGAGCAAAAACCTATCATGTGTGAGACGCAGTTAGTACAGACCACAATATGATAGACCAAATAATTAAACAAAATGCATTATACAAAATAAACAATAAGTCTTCTTCTTCTTTACTCTTCTGAAACTTCATAGAATATGCAAGGAATATATGTGCTTTACATCCTTTCTAGCTTCCATTTCCTTGTCTTATGTGTGTGTTTGAATTAAAGATCTGTTCAAGTACTGAGTGCACACATAAGTAACATGCGGTTTTTCGTTATCAAAACCAGGGATCAAACTCAAAAAGTGAACAATTTCCCATTTTTTGGTGATGACAAACGCATCAGAGCAAAATAGGGTTTACCCTAAAAAAGCTTCCCTAAGAATATGCATAATTTGATATAAAGACAATACAGTACAAACATATCAATAAAAAAGACATTACAAATGATTGTGCATTTAGTTTCAGCATTGAAGCATAGTCACACATGCATTTTGTTCAACAAACCTCTCCCCCTTTTGGTCATAAAAATATTTAACATTTTGCTCACATAAATTCTCCCTTTTTTTGTCATTAGCAAAAGAGCTAGACTAAGTAAAGATATTTGGTCATTTTAAAAGAAACTTTAGCTTAAAAAAAAAATGACTCCCCCCCCCCCCCCCCAAAAAAATTTTCCCCTTTGTAACGTTTAAGCTCAGAAAATTCTCCCTCTTTATCATATAGTATATGGGCATATAAATGTTGATTAACAAAGATATACCATTTAAGCAAATATGCAAGAAACAAAATATATTTAATGTAAAACCATTTCTTGCTAAATAAAATTTTAAATATGTATATAAATATATATATATATATATCCCCCTTATAATATTTATAATTAATTAATTAATTAAACACTATTAACTTTAATTAATTGAGTTAAGTAAAATGGTGGATATATATATATATATATATATATATATATAGATGAATATATAAGGATAAGAATATATATATATAAATATAAGTATATAATATGATGTTATGTAAAGTAAGTAAAGAAAAAAATATATATATATATATATAAAGAAAACTTACCTGAGAAGTTCATTCCTGCGTCGTCTCTCAGCTTCTCTCACTCTCTCCTTTCTCCGTCACTCTCCTCTGTTTCTCCTCTTCTCTTACCTCATTTCTTCAGCAAATATTTGGTTGATCGAAAAATGGAAGGTACCGTTGGATTCCTAACTCCGCCACTGACGTTTTTACTAGAGCAAATTTATCATGGGAGCGGCGTAGGCACCCCTCCTGGGGAAAGGTATATTTCCTCTAAATCCTTAATTTTTCCTTAGATCTTTAGTCAAATAGATGATCAGGCACCACCATGAGGTCATAGTTGCGATCGTCGTCATTTTGACTAGAGTAAATTTCCAATTGGGGTTTTCTAAGCCTCACTTCAAAACGAGAGTGAGATTTGCTGGTTATATTTGAGGATATAACTGTTTATTTGGTATTTAAGAGTTTAGGAAATATTAAAATAGTATTTTATTTATAATTGATTTAATGAAATTAGGATTTTTGATCCAAGGTCCAAGTGAGGGCCGCAGGTATTTTTCAAAATCCTTGTTGGCGTATTTCAAGAAACCAGATAAAGGGAAAAATATATATTAAACCAGAATTTTTATGAATTTAATGAAAAATGAATTATGTTATATATAGGTGTATATGTTTCGGTATGAATTTAAAATGCCAACCATCTAGATTATGTTTTTCCGAGTTTAGAGCTGTTTATTAGATACATATATGCGAAAATGAACTGATGAAAGTGAAAAATACTTTTAGGATAATTATGTAAGGAACAAAAGGTATTTTCAGTATATAAACGTTAAATCTTGGTTGACTTATTTTATAGGCAATGTGTGAATTTTATTACTAAATCGTGTGGCATGAGTAAATGTAAGTTCTGTACAAATATATGTCAGATGTATGAGATGCAGGTTAAGTAATGCATTAAGAATGAAATATGATATGAACCATGCTACTTGTGTATGTTAATGCAACCATATAAATGTATGACAGCTGAAAGCTGTGTTAGTAAGTTCTAACGCATTTCTATGTAAACTAACTAATGATAGCTAAAAAGAGTTGTGTTAGCAGATTTTAACCCATTTCTATGTGGACCAACTGATGATGGCTAAAGAGTGGCTGTAGTACGAATGAATGAAGTGAAAATGGAATGAAATGGCAATAAAATGACAATGGAATGAAATGTGAAATGTAAACAATATAAATGGGAAAGAGACAATTAAAATGGAATGCAATGCAATGTTTAAATTATGAACATGAACAGATGTGAATTGTTGAATAATGATAGAAAGAATAATGTATTTATGATATTATAAGTATCTATGCTCGTAGAACATGTTACAATTGGGCGGGGCGTACTCTTCACCAGAGGGCTTGCTGAGAAAGGTGAGTGCGCTAGGAACTTCAAATGTGGCAATAATTGCATAACGTACTAGGGCATAGGGAACCTACTTGTATGGGCGGGTAGATTTCCCTATCCTTGGGGCCTTCGCTGGTAAACCTTTGTTTGAACTGTGTGAGTACAAGGTTAATTTAATAATTGAGGGCTTAGTGAGTAAGGTGAGTGCCTTGGTATGCTTCAGTAGCGACCCTTGGGTTGCCAAATATATCAGAGCAGAGGGGTGCTACTTGTATGGGCGGGTAATCCCCCCTATTATTGGGTAATCTCGTGGGGTTAAATATTTTTCATGTGTTTGATTAGGCTTAGAGAATGATTTTAGTATTTAAGATAACGTTTTGCAAATGTTATTAAAATGATATTTGTGAACCTCATATTAGCCACACGCTGTTTTAATATATTGTTTCTTCCCTTACTGAGATGTGTCTCACCTGAATATGAATTCATCTTTTTCAGGTCTTCCACGTGATTGAATTTAGAGAGCTCTAGGTTATTATAGCATTTTTGAGATATAGAAATAATGGGTATAATGTTTAAAATATTTTGGGATGATAAAATTAATATTTTATGTTTTATGTTTTAAGTCTCCCAAATTTTATGAATGGTTATGAAACATACTAGTATTGTGAATACTGGAAGTGTAGGTTTCGTTTTGGAGATATGTATATATGTGAACACAGGTGGATGCTTGGTTTATTATGGTGTATAGATAGGAGTAGAAAACTTTGGTATTATATTTGTTGGAAGATTATAATTATATTTTACGTTGTGTACATGATATTAGAATGTGCGTTATTAGGTAAATGAATGGATTAACAACACTCCGGGCCCACGTAGGGGGTCGGGGCGTTACAGATGTGCTTGCAAAACAAGAAATCATGCAAGTAACATTTTCCTGATTTATCATTTAAGTGCACATAAAATATGACCAGAAAAATCAACTACACAGATCTTAAATATATCAAACAATTTAAAGCAAAGATCATATGGCAAAGCAAATAACTGTGGCATACCAACATTTTTTAAGTTATGATTTTGAATAAGAACATCATATTTGAGCACATGTCATACTTGATTCAAAACAGATCTAAGTTAGAGAGTGTATGGTGAGCATAACATGAGAGGAATTTAATTCTAGATGCTCCCTCTATCGATTTGAATTCTAGTTTAGATTAGTGAACTGCTTATACTAGCCAAAGATTAAATTCAGTTAACATGCCAAGTAGTATAAGCCTTCATTATTTATTTTTTTAAAGTCTTTTAAAATGAGTATACTGGATTAAGATTTAATCATTTTACCATGTGACCAGTACAATCATCCCTATAGGTCACAGATACATTAGAAAACATATATATTAAGGCATACAATAATGTCCATAACCACGAGTAATCCATATATGTTCATATAGCTTTAAGCGTCGGATATGATGTTCAAGGTTCTCAAAAGAGCTTCAATACTTAAACAGCTAAACGTGATGCAAATGAGTCCATTAAGTTCTTTTCATAGGGATGGAGTTCAGCTCTCCTAAATATTCTCGATGATTATGTAAGGATGAAATTGAATATTCAATTAGTTTCTACTCATCCTTTCAAAATATTAGAACATTTATTTTATCATAATCATCTTTAGTACATGATTTTATTTTAGGAAATTTCTATCAAAATTTCGGCAGCATGCCGTCTGTAAATAGAATATTTCCCATAAAACCTGCACCTAATATTCAGTTGTTTTCAGCAAATAAGTTAAATAAAGCATGCAACAACCTATAATCCATTACCATCATACAATTCTCATTCACTGCATTCGCCATGTAGGAGACATTCAATACAAGCATGCTTTTTAGTAGTTAAACAATAGCAGTTCAGAATATCCCCAAGAGTTCATGCTAAATCAAGAAAAAAAATATAATTACCATCCATCAAGGAATTTAAGCATTTAATACATTATGGATAGTAAGTTGAAGTGTTGTTTTCATAAAGGCATGCGGACACAAAATATGATTATGAGAGCATTTGATTTATATATAGTCATGAAATGGAAATGCTCCACCTGAGTTATGCACTACTATCATCTTAAGCTTTAATTTTCTTTCATCTTCTTAGCCAAGTGATTTTAGGTTCTCAATGATTAAAAATTGGCTCTAGATGTATAGGCTTTAAAGGACCAAAAAGTTACAATCAATATTCCTTCAATGAATAAAGCCTATAACTGCCTCTTTTCTTATGATCTTCAAAATGTGAGAGGCACAAATTCAAGTGGCATTAAACTTTAAGGTTCGTGCATAGGTTTCTTGAAACTTTGCATTTTCATATATGTTAAAACCTATACCAATCATATTAGTCATTTAACTTAATTCACGAAAATGAAGCTCTAAATTATTTGAGTTAAAGTTTGAGAGCTTGTGAAGATAATTTAAATACTTTTGAAGATTAATTTTTTTTTTTATTTGGTTCAGAAGAGTATTTAGGAAATGATGGACATCTTCCAAAATATTTTCATGCTTGTAATTATGTCCAGGCTTGGGCAAAGAGCATATAGGAGTATATGAACGTTATGAACAATGCTCTTTGGAGAATGGAAAGTATCCTTGAGATATGATCAATTTGGGACAAGGATACAGACCAAGGAATAGGTAGAGTATTCGCCGAATGTGGTCATGAAATAGCAAAGATTTCCTATGGTGAATCAAAGTTAGAGATTTTGCATTTGAAGTCCGAAGGGAGCATTTTGATTTGATTAGTTGGAAAGCTTGAGTCCCTTAGTAGATGACACCTCTAATTTGATGATGGGTGGATATCTTTAGAATAAGCACTAGTAGAATAAGAAATTTATGATTATTAGTGCTTAAACCTAGAGTGATGACTAAACTTTGATCCAGACTTTTAGGTTTAAAGATAAGCTTAGGGATAAAAGGATATATAGTGTGAGACGAATACCTAAACCTTAACTTTGTGAAATGGACAAAGTTTGCTTAACTTAAGATGTTTATATTTAAGCTCGAGTTAAGCATTAGGAAATATATACCAGGCACAATTGTCTTGTCCATTTGGAAGTGAATTTTTGACTTCAAACAGACTTCTGCCCATATTCTCACATTTTGTCCAATCATTATGATATATATATGTATTAAGTTCACGTTGGATATTTTGTTTGAATTTTCGTATTGACTTAATTTTTCAAGATTTTTAGTATGTAAAATTTTGAATAGTGGACATATACTAAGTTTTTACATTTTAAACTCGAACCACCCTAAGCCTTCAGTCAACACTCCCTCTCAACCTAAGAGCAAATGATGAATTAAATGATTATGTGATTCCAATTGGAATACATTTTTCCTTAAGTCCTAAGGGGTTTGCTTTACCGATTATCCATTTCATTCTCTTGTCTTTGCTCTTGGCATTTCTAAATAGGCAGGTAAATTTAGTGTGTCATATCTTTCCAATGAATAAGCAAGTTTTATGTATAGGTGAAGAATCCTGCTTACTCATTCTATTTCCATTGGATGAGGCATTTAAAAGCTTATGGGATGTGAAGGATGAAACCTTTTTGAAAGAATTATTTCTTTTGCCTCCTAAGGGTTTAACATGATTATTCTTTTCATATTTAACTTTGAGTATGACTCTATAATAATCACCAATTTCTTTCTCTAAGCACATAATGTTCAATATCTTCTGAATCTTTTTCTTTTCTAAGCTAGCATGATAATTCTTTAAATCTTTCAATTGTTTTACTAGCCTCTTATTCTCATTTTTCAAAAAGATTTTCTACTTATACATCTTAATTGTAATCTTATGAGCATTAATAATTTTATTTTGAGGTTTTTCATAAGATATCTTTCTTCCAATATTGTATGCACATGATTCATCACAAGATTCAACACACAAATTATCAAAAGAATCAACACATGCATTATCAACAGTACTACAACACAATTCAACATAATTTTTACAAGAGGCATCAGATGATTCAACGTATGATATATAGAATTTTTCACTATAGGAATCATCAATAAAATTAGAGTGAAGATCATGTACCTCGTTATCTGCTAAAACTACTCGCTCATGATTCATCACTACCCGATCGTTTAAGCTTGGGGCTTCTGGAGTGATGATCTCCTTTACTTGGGGTTCTCCATGTTTCTTTTCGAGTTCATCCCAGATTTCCTGTGCACTCTTACATGCCACAATATCAACAAAAATATTAAAATCTAATGGAAGATATAACATGTCCATGACATATGAATTCTAATGCATTAACCTAATATCATTTTCATCTAATGGTATACGAATTCCATTAACAATCACCCGCCAGGCCATCCAATCCATTGATTTTATAAATATGCTCATTCTAATTTTTCAGGTGGTGTAATCGACACCACAAAATATAGGAGGCTTAGAAAGTGACTGTCCCACATCGAATGAGGATACACCAATTTGAGTCATTGCGATCTTTTTGCAAAAACGTTTAAGTCTAGTGCAACGAGACTCTAATACCAATTGTTAGAATTGGTGTATTTCCAAGAGGGGGGGGGGTGAGTTGGAAATTTAAAACTTTTACCTAGGTTAAACCAGATAACAACAATATTTCACAACCTATGGTCTTTCTATGCAATCCCAATCACACTGTTAATTAACTAAGCAAATATTTATACAATTAAAGCAATCTCAGTATTTTCCAAGCATTCACATGACTTGAAATATAAACAAATAAATATGAAAAATTAAATAGTGTAGGGAAAGAGAATGACATAAGATATGTTATTGGGGTTCGGCCAACTGTGCCTACGTCCCCACCTTAAGCAGCAGCTTAAGGATTCCACTAGTTGCTCACTTCACAGGTGGAGTAACACCGCTTACAACACTTACAGGCTGGTGCACCTAGTTCTCTTAACCAGATCTGAACCAATCCGGTGCTCTCCTGACCGGGTTTGAGCAAGTCTTAGACTTTTTACAAAGCAAGTCTCCCTTTTCCAACCACACGCTGGGAATACAACAAATAATCAAATGAAATATTTGTACAACCAGAATATGCTTCTAAGCAAGCAGATTTGTATAACAATATGCTCGAAATGCACTCACGTATGATAGGATTTTAAGTTTAAGTGAGATCTTAATAATACAAAATATCAACTCACAATAGAATGTGTATCTATATGTTTATGTGTGAGTAAGTGAGATTTCTTATTCAAGATAATTTATTCAAAGTAGGAACAATCAAAGAATTTTAATAACCCTAATCAAATACCTTAACAATATATGTCAAATGTAAAGCACAACAGATATTTAGGGTTTTGCTTGCCAAAAATATTTTTCAAATAATGCACAATACAAGCCTTTGAATCTTGCAATTGAGTGTGCAAGATTCACAAGCTAAGACGAGTTTCCCAACAAATATATATCAAGGAAATAACTTGGGAAGGACTCAAGAATCACTCTCAAAATAATTTGAAAAAAATGAACAAAAGAGACAATAAGTGATTTTTTATTTTGAAGATAAATGCCCAAAATGTATATACTCTCTTAAAAGAATTTTCAACATAATAAAGATAAGCAAGTAAGATAATGAATGAAACACAAAATTTATTTAGGAGGATTTTTCTTCCTAATCTCTTCTTTAAAAATGAGTAATGAATGGGTATATATAGAGTCTGACAAAAAATAACCGTTGGATGAGCATTAACTTGACCCAAAAGCTTAAACATGTTATGTCTTGCGCCCAACCATGTATATAAGCACTAGACGTCCACTAAAATTTGAATTTTAGATTTTTTAAATATGTATAGATTTGACCAACAATTATTACAATTATATATAACATTATGTCCAAATTCACACAAATTTAAATTTAAGGTACAAATTCCAAGATATGAACCACTAAGATAATGTTGTTCAAATCAATATATATTAGACAATGAAAGAAAATTTCTAAATTTTATCATAAAAAAATATCTTTCTAGAAAATAATTCTTAAATTTGGTTAGAATATCCATTCTTTTACAATTGCAATTCAACTCTTACCCTATTCTAGATGGACAAACCAAATTTATCCAACATTTGAAAACTTAAAATGAAAAATATTTATAATTATATAAATTTAAACAAAATAATGTTGAGTTATGATCAAATTCATATAAAATAAAATCCGATTTTGAATTCCATGTTCTCAAACACTACCACAATACATTGCCTATAATTTTTAATAATGTTTAATAAGCTGATACTTTGGCTATGGATTAAGAAGACCTAAGCTGAAAAAGAGACGACACTAGTGGACCACATGAGCTACCATTCGATATTGTCCAAGGAAAATCCAATTCCTGGATTTCGATTTCCCCCAAACAGCCAGCCTCCCGTTTTCAAGTTTCAGTGTTCAAAACCCTTTCCCGATTTTCGAAACACCTAGGGTCGGCCCAACTGGACAGGATTTGGGAATTGCAAGGCCCCACACTAAACGACAAATACCACTGGTCCCACCAAAAAACCTCCACGAGATACTTGTGGAACGCGAGCATTAAATAACCTTAATTATTGTTAACTACGTATCTGTGACACTACGACGACAGCATATTCTTCCATTTTCACACGGACGAAAACGCCCCTCCGTAGCGAATTTTATATTCAAATCCATAAGGGTAAATTCGTCAAAAAAGTTCCTATATAAACCCATCGCACGCTCACTCCATCACCGCACTTCCAAAGACACGAATACTTCCTTAAGCTAATTGATTGATCGATTTGATTTAATTCTCCACTCTCTTGCTCTGTTTCCGCATCGACCTATTGGAGGAGGAGATGGCCGGAGGTGCGAGGACATCGGCGCTGATTGGCGGCGGGAACATGTCGCGGCGGCTGTCTGCTGGCCGTCCGATCCCGAAGCGAGGGCAGGTGAAGGTTGCGATTGTGGTCGGGCTGGCTCACTCCGTCGCTGCAATCTTCTCCGGCAGCCGGCGTTCGGCGGCTAATCTCATCCGGCGGACCCAATTCTGACGAGTATTTGTGGGCGAGAGATGGATTTAGGGGGAATCGATGGATGAATTTGTTAATTTTGTGCTGAGAGATTGTAATTACAGTGTAAATTGTGCAGATACTGAGATGCTTTCTTTTATTTTGCGCATCTTAATCATCTGTGTCTTATGTTTAATGAATTCGTTCTTTCTTTTTCTGGTAACTCTATGCTTCAATTGCATTTTTTTTTTTTTGAACTGGCCTCTACAATCTTTTGCTTTACATGATTATTTTTCTATACATAATATTACAGTATTTGTGTAAATTACATGACCCATAATTTTGTTGAGTAAAATATATATCGACTTAATAGCAAAAGTTCGAACAAAAGATATATTAGTCTTTCTTGAAGTTTGATTAAAATAATTACATAAACTTATAATCTCCCATTAAAAAAAAAAAAAAAAAAAGAATCCGAACCTCACTTGCAATTTTTAAAATTATACAAATTCTTTTCTAAATTTGTCTTTTTATTAAACATAAAAATTCTTTTTGATGAACTTAATGTGGATTTTTCAAAAAAAAAAAAAAATTGAAAGGTTTTTTTGAAAATTTTGAAACTATTTTGGAGATTTGCATTTTTCTTTTTTACTAAATTTTAATAAAAGTATAATTCGCAACTCAAAAAAAACAATTATTTTTGACTCTGGGTAATAATTTGTGGATGGATTGAGATTGCGGGCAATGCAAGAGAGAAATGGAGGGTGATAGCTAGAGAGGTGGGTCAATCATAAGGGAGAGGGCAGGCATTTGGTCATCAGGATCAACGGTCAAAGATTCTCGTTAAAAAGTCAAATGTCTGACTGGTAGTCGTGGCTATGGAAAGGGAAGCCACCTGGGCCACCTGCCTTGGCTTGCCTGTGACTCACTCTTTGCGTGGAAGATAGATTCCGTGGAGCTCTTAGAGAGAGAGAGGGAGAGAATGTATGCTTGATTTTTTTTCTTTTTTTAAAGATAATTCTAAAATGTTGCTGAATTGAAATTGGTTTTCTTATTTTTTAAATTTCTATTTTGAATTTAAAATCATGCTAGAGGACCTAAATTAAATTTAGAATAAAAGATATTCACTTTCCCTAAAATTTGGTAAGATTTCAAAAATTTTAAAAACTTTCTCTAAGATTTGTAAAAAAGACACAAATCTTTAGTTATATTTTTAAAAAGATAAAAATTTTTTATGAGAAATTTGTATTTTTTTTTTTTTTGACAAATCTCAAAAAAGGTTTGTGACATTTTGAAAACTTTAGAAAATATTTCAATCTTTTTGTCAAACCTTAAAAGAAGTAAGTGCCCTTTGCCCTTAAAATTTATAAGTTTAATATGAAAATTTTAAGAATTAAATTTTAGTATAGAGGTGGGTTAATAATTTATTAGTGCAGCAGAGTAAGAATTAAATTTTAGTGCAGAGGAGGGTTAATAATTTGTTTGTGCAGCAGAGTATAGTGAAGATGTTATACGGAAGACATGAACGACATGAGTTTGAAGGAATTAAAAGCGAAGGTTGTGGCGACTATCAAACTTTGTTTAACTAATGACGTGATGTATCACGTCATGGATGAGGGATCACCGGCGAAAATTTGGCCGAAAATGAAAAATCGGTGTACGTTAAAATCGTTGGCGAACAAGTTGTATCCTAAATAGAAACTGTATGGGTTTAGGATGTCAAAGGGTCCGGATCTGAACCAGCACATCAATGTATTTAATTAGATCATCAGTGATCTGAAGCGAGTTGATGTGAAGTTCAAAGACAAAGACAATGCATTGATGTTACTAAATTCCCTAGCTGTGTCTCCTAGGTATGAAAATTTGGTTACAACTCTGATATAGGGAAAGGAAACTCTTGAATTGGAGGAGAACACAAGTGCTCTTTTGAGTTTTCATCAGAGGAAGAAACTTGGCGATGAGAATTCACAAGGTAAAGGAATTGTGGTGAAAGGTAACCAAGAACGTGGGAAAAACAAGTTTCGTAGCAGGAAAAATAACAATAAGTCGTGGTCCAATTCTAGGAAGATGAAGGATGTACGATGTTTTCAGTGTGGGAAAAAGGGACACATAAAATCAGATTGTCCAGAGAGGAAGAAGGAGAATGCAAAAAATAAAGAGGATTCATCAAAATCTGCAAATGTAGTGGAAGAAGGAGACTTAGAGAGCGGTGATGGTGATATGCTTTCAGTTTCATCTGGTTCAGATCATCTCATGGATTCTTGGATCTTAGATTCGGCATGCTCCTATCACATGACACAAAGCAAAGATTGGTTCACCACATATATGTTAGTAAATTTTGGTTCTATTCTGATAGTAAATGATGCTTCATACAAAATTGTTGGAATAGGGAATATTAATATTAAAATGTTTGATGGTGTTGTGAGAACGTTGTGTGATGTTAGACATATATCAAAGTTAAGGAAGAATCTTATTTCATTGGGCACTTTAAACTATAATGGGTTTATTTACAAGTCTTCGAGTGGGGTAATGAAGGTAAGTAAAGGCCTCCAAACCGTGATGAAGGGGCAAAAATTATCAGCAAATATATATACACTGTTAGGTACCACAGTTGTAGGTGGAGCTGCATCTGCAAAGTCAGATTCAGATAGTACTGTCTTGTAGCACATACTGTTAAGGCATATGGGTAAGCGTGGGATAATGAATTTTCATAAGAGAAATCTTTTGAAGGGTGTTAAAATATGTAAGCTAAATTTCTAGGGAAATAGAATAGAGTGCGGTTCAGGAAGCCATGCACAAGACGGAGGGAATTCTTGACTTCATTTATTTAGATTTTTGGGGGCTAGTAAGGGTAGTATCACGGGAAAGACATATGTACTTTGTAAGTTTTATTGATGATTACTCACGAAAGGTCTAGGTATACTTTATGCGGCACAAGCTAAAGACGTTTGCCAAGTTCAAATTGTGGAAAGCTAAAGTGGAAAACTAGGTTGGGAGGAAGATCAAATGTCTCAAGTTCGACAATGGTACTAGGTACACTAATTCGAAGTTCATGGAGTTGTGTGAGTAGCATGGCATTAAGAGACACTTCACAATACGTAGGACACCATAACATAATGGTGTGGTGGAAATAATGAACAGAACTATAGCTGAAAGAGCTCGGTGTCTCAGACTGAATGCAGGGCTTGCAAAGAACTTCTGGGTAGAGGTAGTGAATATGGTGTGTTTCTTGAATAACAAATCACCAAGGGTAGCACTAGAAGGAAAAGTGGCAGATGAGGTGTGGACAGACAGCGCAGTAGACTACTCTGATTGAGAGTGTTTGGATGTCCAGCCTATGTGTATGTTTCTAGTTAGAAGAGATCGAAACTTGACGTAAAGTTTAGACAGTGTATCTATCCTGGTTCAAGCTATGGGATCCGGAGGTAAACAAGGTGGTGATCAGTAGAGATATGGTTTTTAATAAAAAAAAAAAAAAAGTCATGTTGCAGCTTACTCAGGAAAAAGAAGAAACATAGGTGCTAGAAAACTGCAGCGGTAATGAGTATGTGGTACAGGTGGAGCTAAAGAATCAAGGTAGAGATGACAATATTCAGAATGCAGAGAGTTCTAACTCAAGAGACGAGCACCATCAAAGTATAGCTATAGACAAGCCTAGATGCACTATCAGACCACTCTTCAGGTATGGATTTGATGATCTAGTTTCTTATGCACTCATTACTCGTAGCGAGGATCCTATTACTTTTCAAGATTCGGTGCACAACCAAGAAAAAAGTATATGGATGGGCGTTATGGTGGAGGAGATGGAGTCTCTGCCTAAGAACTAGACATAGAAGTTGGTGGAGATTCCAGAGGGGAAGAGAGTGATAGGATGCAAATGGATGTATAGGAAAAAGGAAGAAGTATTAGAAAAGGAAGGAGAAAAATTTAAGGCTCGTCTGGTAGCAAAGAGTTACTCACAGAGGAAAGGGGTTGATTGTGATGAGATCGTCTCTCCTGTGGTTAGACACACTTCCATTAGGGTATTGTTGGGATTGGTGGCGCATTTCGATATGTATTTGGAGCAGATGGATGTAAAGATAGCATTTCTTCATAGTGATTTGGAGGAGCTGATTTACATGGTACAACCATAAGGGTTCGATCAGCCTAGAAAGGAAGACTTGGTCTATAAATTAAAGAAATCACTTTATGAGTTGAAGTAGTCTCCGAGGCAGTGGTACAAATGATTTGACTCCTACATGATCCAGATTGGCTACAGAAGATGCGATTTATTACTGTGTTTATGTGAAGAGTCTAGATGATGGTTCATTTATTTTTCTGTTGCTTTATATGGATGATATGTTGATTGCTGCAAAGAGTATGACTGAGGTTAATAATTTGAAAACCTTATTGAGCAAAGAATTTGACAGGAAGGATTTGGGTGCGACCAAGAAGATTCTTGGTATGGAGATTCGTAGGGACAGAACTTTCAGAAGATTGTGGTTATCGCAACGTAGCTATGTTGAAAGGGTGTTAGAGAGGTTAATTATGGATAATGCAAAACCAGTGAGTACACCGTTGGCAAATTATTTTAGATTTTTGACCACCGAGTTCCTGAAAACAGATGATAACGTTATGACATGCCAAACGTTCCATATGCCAGTGCAATGGGGTACTTGATCTATGTTATGGTTTACACAACATCGGATGTGGCACAAGCTATTAGTGTGGTGAGCAAGTTTTTTTCTAATCCGGGTCGACAACATTGAGATGCAATCAAGTGGATTTTCATATACTTGAAGGGGGTCGCGACATCCCAGACTCGCCAGAGAGCACTCTGGCAAATGGGTGCTGTTGCGAACTGGGAAAAATGGACTGTGTATTTTGAAAAGTATTTTTCGTAGAAAAACAATATGTGATGGAGTCGCCACTAAGCTTTTGGAGTGCCATTAGAACACTTGATTGCTACCCCGTTAGGGGTAGAATCGGTCTACATCACTAGAGTCGGGCTCAGGAGTACGGTTATACGAGGGGAAGGTATTAGCACCCCCTACGCACCCGTTCTTACGAACGGTACCAGATTAATAAAAAATTATCCCAAAATAAATTTAATAAGCCTTTCAAAATTACTCTCTTCCAAAAAATCAAGGAAAATGCATAAAAAAGATACTATATAGATATTCCCTCAGAACCGGGACAATCCAATACTCCAAAGAGTCCATGTCCTTTGTTGCAATCATTGGGATTGGAAAATCGAGAAAATAGGATACAAAAATACACTCTCGGAGTTTCGAAATCTGTAGGATTTTTCTAAGTATGAAAATAATATTCCGAAAGGTTTTCAGATTCCTTCGAGACGACATAGATCTCAAAAATATTTTTTTGTAGTTTTTCTAAGACTTTTTTGGATTTTTGTGATTTTTTCAAGTGCAAAGACGTATTTGGAAATTTCTGATTTTTTGTGATTTTTTAATATTTTTTTCGAAGTAATTAAATAATAAAAAGGGAATTAAGGCGAAATCCGCAAAAATTGAAAAGAAGATGGAAAATAAAATGGAAGACTAAATCGGTTTCATACCGGGTCAGAAGACCCAACCGGTTCGGGAAAGGGTCAACCCATTTTAGGCTTGGTCAATGCCAAGTCAACATGCGGTGCCCATGGGGGATACGAGTTAGCATGTGTTTAAGTGTGTGCATGGGATGTATGCAAACGTTTGTTTAGGTGCACGTTGCATGCATGCTAGAATTTGGCACGTGCATGGGTGTGTGGTTGGTGTGTGTTTTTTATTTTATTTGTAAAAGTGTGAGTGTAGAAGACTGTGACGGAGAAGCTCGGGCTATGGCTATCTTGTTCTGTGGCCGAATGAGGGAACTAAAGAACAGTTGGTCTAGCATGATGACACCGGGACCGGTGTAACGAGGACGTGAGGGTGGTGAGGCCGAGAGGTTTTGACGGTGTGGTGTGGTTGGAGGGTAGCGACGATGAATGGGAGAGAGGAGCCGAAGCTGTGCTTGGGTTGGGGAAGCTCGGGTTGTGGTGGTTGACGGTGGCAGTGGAAGATGGTTTGTAGGAAGTGAATATGGAGGGTGAGGGGAAGAAGCAGCTGGTCTTGTAGGCGAGGACGGAAATGAGGGAGAGGCTGAGAGAATGGAGAATGAGGTGGAGAGAAAATAAAAAAAGAGTTGTTGTGTGTGATGTGAATTGCAGATCCCCTTCCCTTTTTTTTTGTGCAAGTGGGTACATTTATAGGGAGTCTGTAGAGAGTTTTGGCGCGCAAAAGCACACGAGAAGCAGGAAGAAAAAAAAAATCTTAACAGAAAATATTCCTGCATCTACTTTTTGTTGAGAGGGATCATTCACACGCCTTTCCCTTTCTTATTTTTGAATTTATTTTTTTGTTGCTCCATTTGTTTTCCAAAAATGAGAGATTCAATTTAATAACACTCGATTCTCAGAAATTGGGAAGACTCGGACTTGACGTAACTAAAATATCGGGAGCCACTTAAAATTTAACGGGACTGAATCAAAATACCGAGGCTTGATTAAAAGTCACCGTGGTTCAATTAAAATGCCTAGGTTCGATTGAAACTCAACGGGACTCGATTAAAAAGTCAAGGCTCGATTGAAACTCACCGGGACTCAATTAAAAAGCCGAGACTCGATTGAAACTCACCGGGACTCAATTAAAATTCTCTAGGACTTCAAAATTCACCGGGACTCAATTTAGAATATCATGACTCAAACAGATCCTCCTAATCCTGGGATTCAGTTCAACTTTTATTACATCGAGTTTCCTCAGGGTAGCCTGATTAAAATTGGGGTGTCGATAGCTGCCCCTTTTTGTAGGCTTCATTGTTATAAAGTAACAGTAGGAGCTCTCCTATGTTATTTGTAACAATAAGACTGCAAAGATAAAAGACACCTATTTTAACTAGGCCGCACTACTATTCAGTGCCCTTAGGTTGATCAAGGAGGCTTGTTTATCAGGGAGGGGGAGTGGAAATGTCGCACAGCTCTCTGGAAAATTGGTGGTTAGTAGTTTTTGGTTAGAAGCTAGTGGAGGTGAGTAGTCAATGGTTAATGTGGAATCAAAAGGAATTGGAGATGACTTGCACTAGGGATGACTCGTACCAGGTATGGGGATGATTAATTGGGTGCAAGTCCCGAGATCCTTTGGAAAAATGTCCTCAGGTACAGGGTTCTAAGTCCCTGAAAAATTGCTCTACTGGGGATGATCGATCGAGTGTAAGATCTCGAGATCTTTTGAAAATGAGTACTCAGGTGTAGGACTCTGAGTCTCTGAAAGATAGTTGCTTCACTGGGGATGATCAGTCGGGTGCAAGATGCTGAGATCTTTGGGAAGAAGAGTATTAGGTATATGATCCTGGACCTTTGAAAAAGGGTGACTTCACTAGGATGATCAATTAGGTGTATAGTCCTGAGATCCTTTAGGAGAATGAGCATTCAGATGTAGAATCCTGAATCCCTGAAAAATGATTGCTCCATATGGGGGTGATCAATCGGGTGTAAGATCCCGAGATCTTTTCGAAGATGAGTGCTCAAGTGTAGGACCCTGAGAGTTTTTTGGAAGATGATTGTTCAGCCTGGGGATGATCAATCGGGTGTAAGATCTCGAGATCTTTTTGAAGATGAGTGCTCAGGTGTAGGACCTTGAGAGTTTTTCGGAAGATGACTGTTCGGCCTGGGGATGATCAATCGGGTGTAAGATCCCGAGATCTATTGGAAGTCGAGTGCTCAGGTGTAAGACCCTGAGAGTTTTTTGGAAGATGATTGTTCGTCCTAGGGATGCGTGTAGGATCCCAAAAGTTAGGTAGGCATTGTTTTAAAGATGAATGGTTAGGTATGTGATCCTGAAGTGTAGAATCATGAGAGTCGGAAGATAAGTCGAGTGTATGATCCCGAGGACTACTCACGTGTAAAATCGTGAAAGTCAGATGAAGAATTCGGGAGTATGATCCCGAAGACTACTCATGTGTAATCATAAGAGTCGAATGAAGAATTCAGGTGTATGATCCTGAAGATTACTCAAGTGTGGAATCATGAGAGTCAGATGAAGATTCGGGTGTATGATCCCGAAGATTGCTCAAGTGTAGAGTTAGGAGAGTCGGGTGGTAACTTGGGTGTATAATCCCAAGGACTACTCACATGTAGAATCATGAGAGTCGGATGAATAATTCGGGTGTATAATCCCGAAGACTACTCACGTGTAGAATCATGACAGTCAGATGAAGGTTCGGGTGTATGATCCCGAAGACTACTCAGATGTAGGATTCTGAGAGACTTCTGATTACTCGAGTGTAAGATCTCGATGATTTCTCAGATGTAGGATTCTGAGTGTATGTTGATTGCTCGAGTGTAGGATCTCGAGGGCTTCTCAGATGTATGATTCTGAGAGTATGCTGATTGCTCAAGTGTAGGATCTCGAGGATTTCTTAGATGTAAGATTTTGAGAGTCTAAATGATCATTCGAGTGTAGGATCTCGAGGACTTCTTAGATGTAGGATTCTGAGAGTCTGTTGGTTGCTCGAGTGTAGGATCTCGAAGATTTCTTAGATGTAGGATTCTAAGAGTCAAAATGATCATTCGAGTGTAGGATCTCGAAAATATCAAGGATTCTCAGGTGTTAAAACAAATGGGTTAATATTCTCTTGGGTCAACTGCCCCAGTTTCAAAGTAGATGTCTCAATTTGTTCCTGAGGTCAGCTGCCCCAGTTTCAAAGCATATCAATTTGTGCGTGGGGTCAGCTGCCCCAGTTTCAAAGTGTGCCAATCTGTGCCTGGGTCAATTGCCTCAGTTTCAAGAATTACTTAGTCAAGGATGCAATAAGGATGTTCAAAAGCTTATTCAACAAAATAAGTATGACTGAATGATGCTTTTTTACTATATGTATGGATGTAGCCACTTGTGATTTTAGAATGCAGGGATATGTTGCTATATGTATGCACATTGCTACCTATGATGCAAAACCATGTATGCATTTTTCTTTTTTATGTAATGAAATGCATGATGATGTATGAAATTTTTTTTTACAATGTGTCTGTAATCAGCGATCCAATTTTTGAGTTTGGCCATGTTTTCGAACTCCATTCTGATGTGAATGCCTCTGAATCTGGCGCAAATGAGACTCAACCCAAGATCTGCCCCAGTTACATGTCACTGATCTTGGTCCTGCTTTTAAATTCTATTATGATATGAAAAGCATAGGAATTGACTCTACAACAGCTCAACATGAAATTTGCCCCAATTACATTTGTTTGCAACTAATCTTGGCCAATGCTTTCAATAGGAACTCAACATGGAGTTTGACTCACTTACATTCATCTGTGGCTGATTTTGTTCACTTGGCATACTTTCAATAGGGACCTTCTTGGCGATTCCTTGCAAGATACCTTCTTTGACTATCCATTCCACTTTTGGAGCTTTTGAAGAGTGAGAAAGGGAGTCTCTTTTTCAAAGGATGAATGTTCATGCATTTAGGATATCAATTTGTTAAATCAAGAGATCAAATGCACAAAATAGATGTTTTACCATGATCACGTTATTTTGAAAGGAAAATTTTTATGCCAATATTCAAAAGTCATGTGACATTGATGCCAATCTATCAGGCTGAATAACTCTCTCCCTTTGTCGATTGCCCCTGTTTTATTGAGGGAAACTTCTCCTCTTCTGTCTTATTTTGCTGTGAACCCACTAGAAATATCTTATTTAACTGTTGCTCCTAGTTTAGCAAGTCCAACCCATGTTTTGATCTTAAGATGATCTTTAAGACTCGGGATGAAACATAGGCTTAGGGATTTAGGTTTTCAGAAAAAAAGGAAAACTAAGGCTCAAAAATCTCATTCCCCAAATGATATCTTCTGTCCCAGTTTGTTGCGAGACATTTTTGTAAGAATTTGACCGAACTTGTTTATTTGAACAAGTTGCCTACGTACCTTTTCAAGATCAGGTTATTACGTAGTTCAGACTCAACATTGAGTCTGACAAATCAATTTGATACAATAACGTGTGTACTAATCTGATCAGGTCTTTCCTATGGACCGTAATGTAGGCTTAGGGTATTGGTTAGAGAAGAAAAAGGATACAATACGGCTCAAACTTTGCTGAATTTAAAAGGGGTAATCATTGGTCAAAGATCACATTTTAAGCATGTCCCTTTTCATTTCCTTTCATTTTTTATTTTCTTCTTTTTTGTTTTCCCTTTTATGGAGTATTTTTTAGCATCATGTTCATTGGAAGCTCAATTGAGACTAATCTTTTTAAAACTGCCCTAGTGTGGGGTGTGATCTTTTGATGGGGTAATCAAGAATTGAATTCGTTTAGGCTCAAGAGGGTTTGCAAAGGGTTTTTCTTTTTCTCAACTTTTCTTTCTTGGTAGCCGAAAAATGGCCCGCCATCACTTTGAGTAACCAATTGCTGTCTCATATGATTTTTCAGACCTTTGAAACCCCAAACCTAGTTAAGTTTTTGGAAAGTGACTTTTAAAGAAAATGGCTTAACATTAAAGTTCAAATGGGTTAACAAATGGTAAATCCACATTTGGGTTGATTTTAGGAGGACTGGTCGACTAAAGATGGCCATCTGTCATTTGATAAAAACGAGAGTAATGAACTGATATGAAATTGTTGGAACAACACAGTCATTTTGTTGAGTTCCTTCCAGAGTAAAATACTCCTTCAAAACATTTGAATTCAATGGGGTAAAGACAAATATTCCATCCTCCTCTTCTTCTGCCTTTGGGAAAGATTTTCAAATTCGAAATCTCTTTTTGGCTCATGAATACTGGCAATGTTACTTTCTCTATTCTCGCATAAAAACATGAGCAAGAAAAATTTTGCAATTGAACTCATGATGCAAATGATATATGAAAGTGCATAACTTCATTTCATTGATGGGGATGAAATTCTCTGAGACGGAAATGTCATAAAATTACAAAGAGAAAATGGAAATAAAAATAAAGAAGACAAAAGCACCATATGAAATGGATTGGATAGTCAACAGTCTGTCAATTTTGTGTTTCCACTCCTGCTTTAAAATGGTAAACCCCTCCATTCAGGCTGTTCCTGGATCCATGGCTGATACTCTGGCTTTGACTCCTTCTAACATGCTAATCATTTCCTTCCTTGAATTCCTAACTATTTATCATCAAAAGTCAAACAATTTGCGTCCCTCAGCAATTGTCCCTTGTGCTTAAATGTCCAATATCGGTCAACAATGTGCTCGGTGAATTGGAGTGATATGCGCAGCGAGCGTTTGAATCGTACCACTGTGGTAGGGGATGTTGTACATCTATTCCAAGGATGACCAAGATGAGCTTCCTTTCAAGAAATTGGAGGAACAGTTCCAAATAGGACATAGGAATTGACTCAATCCTATTAGGACTTCTTCCCTACGTCTGAACATTTTGCTGAGCGAGTGTAGGCCCGGATGGAACGAGCTGGGTCTGTTGCTTGCATGCATACCTGATTAATGGTGGGTTCGGCAACAAAATTTCTCCTTGACTCCCTATTCCGGTTGCCTTGGTAGTAACACCCTTGAATCATGTGGGCTTCTTCGTCTTTCTTCTTGTTAGTCCACTTCTTGCCCGGACCAGTTTCATTTCCACCGTCTTTGACCAGACCTGCCTTGATGTCGGCCTTAATCCTACCTCCCGCGGCTATGATGTCCATGAAGTCATGGGGAGTTACTCCCCGAAGATGCCCGCGGTAGAGGTATTTCAATGTACTTACGAATAACGTGATAGCTTCTTAACCATTCGGCCAGAGTTCCAAGAAAAACCTCAATGATCCAATGAATGATCCATTTTCTCCTGAGTAGGGTTCTTTAAGAGATAAAATTTTAATTTTTCATAAATGAATTAAGCTTTTCTCGAAACATTGGCGAAGTGATATGGATGCCTGACATGGATGCAGGATGTACAATACAAAACATTTCAAAACATATATACAACAGAAATGGATTATAACATGTGGAGAAGGATGTGGCTTTTGTCCCAACCCAAGGGAAGGTATGTACATAGGGTTCTCTGAGGCTTTACCCTTGGCAAGGGATTATGGACAATCATGTGTGGTTAAGCTCTAATCCCTATAAAGAAAAGGTCCCCAGATTGAAACTCCATCCTCCCTCACATGGGTCCGGATAAAAATCGCACTGAGCGAAGTGGTTCGCGGGTCCTTATAAGCTTTGCCACATGGGGACTAGCATTATTACACTCATATCTAATCCTAAAAGGGAAAGCCCAGGTATAGAGCTGTGAATGTGTGTGAGTTTAACAATTTCAGCCTACACCCTCTACACCACATCCGTCCATTATTCAGAATTAAACACATGCTTTATTCACACAAGTCATGAAAATAAGTAGTCACATGCTTATCATCTCATTCTAAATTAAGGCATTCACAATTAATTGCATGCTTATTTAGTAGATAATGAAAACATAAGCAAAGTCGAGCATTTATTTAATTACTTACTGTGATTTATTCACGAAGTACTAGCAAACAAAATAATCATATGGACAATGTGTACAAAATAGGGAAGGAGCAATCAAGAAGGCTTATTAGATTTGGATTTTGGGATAAGCCTTAATTAATGATCGACTTGACTCTCAAGTGTCCCCAGTGGAGTCACCAAGCTGTTGTGACGTCCCAGACCCGCCAGAGACCACTCTGGAAAATGGGTGCAGTTGGGAACTGGGAAAAATGGATTATGTATTTTGAAAAGTATTTTTCGTGAAAAAAAAAAATGTGTGATGGAGTCGCCACTAACCTTTTGGAGTGCGGTTAGAACACTTGATTGCTACCCCGTTAGTGGTAGAATCGATCTGCGTCATCAAAGTCGGCCTCAAGAGTACAGGCTATGCAAGGGAAAAGTATTAGGACCCCCTACGTGCCCGTTCTTACGAACGGTATTAGATTAATCGAAAATTATCCCAAAATAAATTTAATAAGCCTTTCAAAATTACTTCCTTCCAAAAAATCAAGGAAAATGCACAAAACAGATACTATTTAAGTATTCCCTCATAATCGGGGCAATCCAATACTCTAAAGAGTCCATGCCCTTTGTTACAATCATTGGAATTGGAAAATTAAGAAAATAGGATACAAAAATACACTCCCGGAGTTTCAAAATATGTAGGATTTTTCTAAGTATTAAAATAATGTTCCAAGAGGTTTTCAGATTCCTTCAGGATGACATAGACCTCCAAAATATTTTTTGTAGTTTTTCTAAGACTTTTTTGGATTTTTGTGATTTTTTTCAAGTGCAAAGACATATTTGGAAATTTCTGATTTTTTTTATGATTTTTCAATATTTTTCCCGAAGTAATTAAATAACAAAAAGGGAATTAAGGCGAAATCCACAAAAATTGAAAAGAAGATGGGAAATAAAATGGAAGACTAAACCGGTTTCATACCGGTTCAGAAGACCTAACCGGTTCGGGAAAGAACCAGTTCAAGAAGGGTCAACCCGTTTTAAGCCTGGTTAAGGCCAAGTCAACACGCGGCACCCATGGGGCATACGAGTTAGCGTGTGTTTTAGTGTATGCATGGGATGTATGTAAACGTCTGTTTAGGTGCGTGTTGCATGCATGCTAGAATTTGGCACGTGCATGGGTATGTGGTTGTTGTGTGTTTTTTATTTTGTGTGTAAAAGTGTGAGTGTAGATGAGTGTGTCATTGTGTGTGTTAGTGGTGTGAGTAGGTGTTTTAATGTGTTAGTGGTATGCAAGTACGTGAAGCCAATGTGTGAGTCTGTGTGCATTTTAGTGTGTGAAACAATGTGTGTTTGGTGTTGCAGAAAGTATGTGAGTTAGTGTAATAGTGTGTGTAACAGTGTGTGTGAGTGGGTGATGCTGCGTGTGTATTGTGTATTTGGAGGTGTGTGTTGTGGTGCATGTTTGTGTGTATTTTAATATGTGTACCAGTGTGTGTTTTGCTACAATGTGTGTGCAGGTGCGTGTTGCTGCGTGTGTATTGTGTATTTGGAGGTGTTGTTGTGGTGCGTGTTTGTGTATCTTAGTACGTGTACCAGTATGTGTTTTAGTGTTTATAACAACGTGTTTAGTGTGTGTACAGATGCATGTAGGGGTGTGTTGTGGTGTGGGTTAGCTGTATGGGTGTGTATTAGTGTGTGTGCAGTTGGGTATTTTAGTGTGTGTAAAAATGTGTGTTAGTGTGCGTGAAATAGTGTGTGCAGTGTGTGTCTTTTAGTGTTGTAGGCAGTGTGCGTTAGTGGGTGAGTGCTCTCAACAATTGAACCTTGTCAACTCAAATTCGTTCTCAATGAACAAGCAAACCCACCAAGAACACAATGACGCTCTTCAGCACCACAGTTTTATCATCATAAAGTCGCTAAATATTAAACAAGCGTCCATTCTTTTGGCAACTCCACAAAGTTCCACATACTTCATATGATCAACCATCCTCCCAACTTTGATTCATCCATACTAACCCTTCCAAACTACTTCCTCTTCAACTAACACTACTCAAGAACAAATTATAACAAAATAGGGATCAAACCCACCGTTATTCTCATTCTTTCTTCAACTAAAATCAATGATTCAATAACAAGAATACCCAAGTTTCCATCAAATGTATAGTTCATGGAAACTTGAGTTTAAATTTGCTTCTCACGAGTAGCTGTCAGATTGCGAGTTTACGGAAGAAAAAAAAATCGAGTAAAAGGTTCTTGGAAACTTGAGACGGAAGCTAAACGTACCTTCATTGATCCTAAGTGAATGGCAGATATGGAATTTTAACGAAGCTGTCAAGAGCGGGGGTAAAAGTTCTTGGTGCGGCACTGTTGTGCCGGTGGTGGTGACGGCGTCGGGCTGGGTGATGGCTGAGGGTGACCTCGGCTGCTGGTTTGTTGCGGTGAGCTGGTGATGGTGATCGGAGTAGTGTGAGGCCGGAGGCGTCGTCAGGATCTCGGAGTTGATGGGGCGGCTAGAGTGAGGCTGTGCTGGCCTACGAAGAGTAACGACGAAGCTCAGGATATGGCTATCTTGTTCTGCGGCCGAACGAGGGAACTGAAGAACGGCTGGTCTGGCACGACAACACCAGGACTGGTGTTACGACGACGTGAGGGTGGTGAAGCCGAGAGGTTTTGACGGTGTGGTGTGGTTGGAGGGTAACAGCGATGAATGGGAGAGAGGAGTAGGAGGAGCTGTGCTTGGGTTGGGGAAGCTCGAGTTCTGGTGGTTGACGGTGGCAGTGGAAGATGGTTTGTAGGGAGTGAATATGGAGGGTGAGGGGAAGAAGCAACTGGTCTTGCAGGTGAGGACGGAAAGGAGGGAGAGGCTGAGAGAATAGAGAATGAGGTGGAGAGAAAAGAAGAGAGAGTTGTTGTGCGTGATGTGAACTGCAGATCCTCCTCCCTTTTTCTGTGTGAGTGGGTGCATTTATAGGGAGTCTACAAAGAGTTTTGGTGCACAAAAGCACGCGGGAAGCAGGAAGAAAAAAAAAAAATCTTAACACAAAATATTCATGCATCTGCTTTCTGTTGAGAGGGATCATTCACACGCTTTTCCCTTTCGTATTTTTGAATTTTTTTTTTTTGCTCCATTTGTTTTCCAAAAATGAGAGATTCAATTTAATAGCACTTGATTCTCAGAAATTGGGAGGACTCGGACTTGATGTAACTAAAATACCGGGAGTCACTTAAAACTTAACCAGACTCAATCAAAATACCGAGACTCAATTAAAATTCACTGTGGTTCAATTAAAATGCCGAGGCTCGATTGAAACTCAACGGGACTCAATTAAAAACCCGAGGCTCGATTGAAATTCACCGGGACTCAATTAAAAAGCCAAGGCTTGATTGAAACTCACCGGGACTCAATTAAAATTCCCTGGGACTTCAAAATTTACCGGGACTCAATTTAGAATATCGGGACTCAAACAGATCCTCCTAATCCCGGGATTCAAGTCAACTTTTATTACACCGAATTTCCTCAGGGTAGCCTGGTTAAAATTGGGGTGTTGACAAGGGGTACTACAGACTATGGCATCATGTTTGGCAAATAATAGGGTGATCCTTCAATTGTGGGATTTGTGGATGCAGAATATGCAAGGGACTTGGATTATAGGAGGTATACTACATGGCATGTATTCACCCTTGTAGGATGGCCTATTTGTTGGAGGTTCATGGTTCAGTCACTAGTTGCACTATCTACAACTGAATCGGGGTACATGGCAGTGGTTGAGACTGCCAAGGAAGCGTTGTGGCTTATAGGATTGGTCAAAGAGTTGGGTATTCAGTAAGGTGGAGTTTGGCTGCATTTTTATAATCAAAGTGTCATTTATTTAGCAAAAAACTAGGTGTATCATGTGAGAACCAAGCACATAGATGTGAGATTTCACAGGATTAAGGAATTGGTCTCTTCTAGTGAACTATTGCTTGAGAAAGTTCACACTTCTGAAAATGTAATATACATGTTGACAAAGCCTTTACCACGGACAAATTCAAGAATTGCATAGATGTGATTAATGTTTCCAGATGGTAGAAGGGAGGTGTCTCAACATATTGTCTCAGGTGGAGCTGCGAGTTATGTCTTCATTTGCTCCTAAGGGGTGAATATTTGTTAAGGTAGAGATCGTTGTAGTGTGTGACTCATATTGAGTAGAGCACATGTATATAGAAAGCATGCTGAGAAAAAACAAGGAAGCTAGACTACAGGAGAAAATCGTCGACTGTTTGCATAAATGAGTCGACGGTTTCAGGCTCTAGAAGAAACTGTCGATGGTTTGGCATAGACCATCAACAGTTACATCGACAGTTTCAGTCTCGGTACGAAACTGTCGACAATTTTCTAAAACCGTGAACGAATTTATAATCCCTATGTACATGTAGCGCTAGCATAAATACAATGGTGTACCCCTAATTTTGATAGATAGTGAATTTCGGCCGTCACTTGCTCTCATGGATGTAGGCATTCTACCAAATCACGTTAATTCTTGTGTCATTGTTTATTGCTTTCCTTATTATCTGTGTGGTTGTATTTTCCGTATTGTTCATCGTTAGTTGCTGCATTACACAATTTGATTGGTTCCGCACGCATTAATTTTCACAATAATTACATAATATAGACATTTGCTTCTCAAGCTTTAGGATTTAAAAAAATAATAATAAGAAAAGAAAAGAAGCACAAACAGTATCGTTTAGAATCACTTAGCAACAAGTATTAAAATAAAAAAGTATAAAATTTAATAAACGTTTAAATCTTGAATCTATTTAAAAATAAGTTATAATTACCGCTACTTATAAAAAATAAAAATAAAAAATGGTTCTTGGCTTTAAATATAGACTTTTACCATTTACGCTTTAAAGATTTTGACCAAAAAAACAAAAAACCAAAAAACAAAAGAGAGTATGAGATCATTTAAAAACCACTTATTAATAATTATTAAATTGAAAAAAGTGTTATATTTGACAAATGCTTATAGGAAGTGATGGTAAAATGTGTTGAAAGTCATAACTAATATTTGGTTAAGAATGTAAAATAAGATAACTAGAGTGAAAAATATTGTAAGGAGCAGTTCCTTTACATAAGATTTGGAACCCATAAATCACAAGATGTTATATTAATATTTGGATCCACTAAAATGATGTAAAACCCACATTATTTAATTTTGACCCATGACAAACCATAAATCTCACTTATATGAGTGATCCAGATGCTAACGTGACATCTTATCGTTGGTATATATCAAATCCTATTTGTAGGAACCAATCCTTAAAAGTCTTTCTCAATTAAGACCAATGATATATATATATATATATATATAGAGAGAGAGAGAGAGAGAGAGAGAGAGAGAGAGAGAGAGAGAGAGAGAGAGAGAGAGAGAGAGAGAGAGAGGTATTGTTTTCTAATGTTAAATTGCTAAGAGCTACAACTAAGTAAATGCTAACGCAATGTTGCCCATGTGAATTTCACAAAAAGTCTTTTACAATATTGCTTTAAAGCCATCTATATATAACTTACAAAGAGATCGGTCACAACTTAACTATTTGAATTCAAGAACTTTTTGAAAGATAAAGATAAATTATGTTGGTTATTCCTAATTTACAAACATTGATAACCTTCTTTTGCTAAACAATGTTAGAGCCCTAGACAAATGTATATCTATGTATTTATCGTTGTTTGATCAGTCCTACAATGGACACTATAAAGGTCATGGCCAAACATGGCTTTGCCTCTTACCCTCTTCATGGTTAAGTGTCACATGTAGAACACTTACACTTTATATATTAAGTGTCAAGTGATGTTAGTTAAAGCACTCTTACTTAACGAGTGAGCTACAACTTACTGTGGTTAACCATAAAAACACATTCCCAACATGCGAAATAAGTGAAAGTAGTAAGCAATAATATAAGTAAATGAAAATTACGTGGTAAACATTGAATTGAAGTAACATAATTCATTAACAACACCTCCATATGCAACATGTGTTTAGCAAGGGAAGCAAGTAGACTAAACATGTTTAATAAATACTAAGTTTTATGAGATTAATGATGTTAGCACCGAAATAATCCATGAGTGGACTTGATACACATGGGTGAGCACAAACTTGATCCAAAAGCTTAAGTTTATTGGGTCTTGGGGCCAACTATGTGTTTAAGCACTCATCATCCACTCAATTTTTTCGATGTAGAACAAATTCACGAGTAAAATTTTCAACAACTTTTTCTCTCACTTGTAAGTCTCAATTGTTCCCCCCTGACCATCTTCCTCATGGGAGCAAGCCCAATTCTCCAATAGTTGTTTAAGCACATGTGTGTGTGTGTGTGTGTGTGTGTGTGTGTGTGTGTGTGTGTAGAGTTGAAAGCAATGGTTTGAAATTTGAGAAATAATTTAATGAAATTTAAGTGGGTTGGAATGGGAGAGATTTTCATTTTAAGGAATAGTAGTTTGAAAGCAATGGTTTAAAATTTGAGAAATAATTTAATAGTTTCAACCCAAAATATACTTCGCATTGAAGATTTTAAACATGTTTCAGGGTTGGGTAAAAGACGACGTATATTAATTGTGATGGGCTATCCCCTATCAGTTGATATAGTCTAAGTTCAATTAATTTTCTTATGAATTGAAGAAAAAATATTTTTGTGCAGTTTCAACAAATTCTATTTTTTATATTCACAAGATACAAAGTATCAAAGATTGATATTCATGTTGAATTTTCATATGACGTTTATAGTAATTAAAAATGAGAATGATATAATAACATATCACTAAAATTTACAGGCGGATCTTAACCAAGACTAAAGGGGGCTATGCCCCACCGCCCTCCTATCTAAAGTCATATTAACAATTCTTTTAGAACATTTTGCGTTAAGATACATTAGGTATTTCTATTTTTTCTTTTTTCTTTTTTCAAAATTTTAGAATACAAGAATATATTCGGGTATATTCTTTTTATTTTCTTTCCTAAATTCAATGCTCAAACTCTATCAATTTGACCCAACATTACATAATATAGACATTTGAATCTCAAGCTTTAGGATTTAAAGAAAAAAAAAAAAAAAAACACAAGCAGTATAGTTTAGAATCACTTAACAATAAGTATTAAACTAAAAAAGTCTAAAATTTAATAAACGTTGATTAAAAATATTGATAATAAATCTTGAATCTATTTAAAAATAAGTTATAATTACATGTATTTATAAAATAAATGATTCTTGGCTTTAAATATAGACTTTTAGCATTTATACTTTAAAGATTTTGAAAAACAAAAAACAAAAAGAGTATGAGATTATTTAAAAACCACTTATTAATAAGGATTAAATTGAAAATGTGTTATATTTGACAAATGCTTATAAGAAGTGATGGTAAAATGTGCTGAAAGCCACATCTAATATTCGGTTAATGATGCAAAATAAGATCATTAGGGTGAAAAATATTGTAAGGAACAATTTTTCATATAAGATTTAGAACCTACCAATCATAAGATGTTATATTAATATTTAGATCCACTAAAATGATGTAAAACCCACATTATTTAATTTTGACCCATAACAAACCATAACTCACACTTGCATGAGTGACCCAGATGCTAACGTGACATCTTATCGTTGGTGTATTTGAGAATCCTATTTTGCAAGAACCAATCTTTAAAAGTCTTTCTCAATTAAGACCATGCCACAACATTAGAAATAAAAAATTATATATATATATATATATATAGAGAGAGAGAGAGAGAGAGAGAGAGAGAGAGAGAGAGAGAGAGAGAGAGAGAGAGAGAGAGGTATTGTTTGCAAATGTTAAATTTCTAAGAGCTACAACTAAATAAATGCTAACACAATGTTGCCCATGTGAATTTTACAAAAAGTCTTTTGCAATATTGCTTTTAAGCCATCTATATAACTTACAAAGAGATTGGTCGCAACTTAACTATTTGAATTCAATAACTTTAGAAAGACAAAGATAAACTATGTTAGTTATTCCTAATTTACAGACATTGATAACCTCCTTTTGCTAAACAAAGTTAGGGCCCTGGACAAATGTATATCTTTGTCTTTATCGTTGTTTGATCGGTCCTACAATGGACTCTATAAAGGTCATGGCCAAACATGGCTTTGCCCCTTACCCTCTTCATGGTTAAGTGTCACATGTAGAACACTTTACACCTTACATATTAAGTGTTAAGTTATATAAGTTAAAGCACTTTTACTTAACAAATCAGCCACAGCTTACTACAGTTAATTATAAAAACACATTCCCAACATGCAAAGTAAGTGAAAGTAGTAAGCAATAATATAAGCAAATGAAAATTATGTGGCAAACATTGAAGCAATGTAACTCATTAACAACATCTCCATATGCAACATATGTGTAGAAAGGGAAGTAGGTAGGCTAAACATGTTTAATAAATGCTACTTAGTTTTATAAGATTAATGATGTTTGCACTGGAGGAGTCCATGAGTGGACTTGATATACATGAGTGAGCATTAACTTGACCCAAAATCTTAAGTCTATTATATTTTGGGCCCAACCATATATGTTTGCACCCATCATCCACTCAATTTTTCTAATGTGGGATAAACTCACAAGTGGAATTCTCAAAAATCTACGGCTCACTTGTGAGTCTCAACTGTTTCACCTTGAACAAAACTGGTCTCCCTCATGAGAGTAATCCCAATTCTCCAACAGTTACTCAAGTGGGTCTTACCACTATGTCTTACGTGCCTCATATTGCATTCCACGTGCCCCCCAAACCAATTCTACTTCTCACATCTTGACCCTATTGGGTCTTGGGCCCAACCATGTATGTTAGCACATATCATCTACTCAATTTTTTCAATGTAGGACAAACTCATAAGTGGACTTCTCAACAATTTGTCACTCACTTGTGAGTATCAAATGTTTTCCCCTGAACAAAAATCGTCTCTCTCATGGGAGCAAGCCCAATTATTCAACAGTTGCTCAAGTGGGCCTTACCACTTCGTCTTACGTGCCTTAGATTGCATTCCTCCTACCCCCAAACCAATTCTACCTCTCACATCTTGACCCTATTAGGATCCATCTTGTAGGCATAGATGATCCTTATTAGCTTTGGTCACACACTTGGTCCTCCAACTATTAGCACGTTAATAGAATTAGCTTCATGCCCCAACTTTTTCAATGATGCTCGCTCAGAGTTACAAACCATTGACTCTGATACCACTTGTTAGCACTGGAGGAGTCCATGGATAGGCTTGATACACGTAGATGAGCATTAACTTGACACAAAAGCTTAAACCTAATGGGTTTTGGGTCCAACCATATATATAAGCACCAATCATCCACTCAATTTTTCCAATGCCGGACAAAATCACAAGTTGAATTCTCAACAATTGAAAACTCACCCTCCAGTCCTTAAAGAATTTTAAATACTATTCTAAATTTGACACTAGAGAACATCAAAATGACCAAGGAGTCATATTCCCATTTTATACAAAAGTATAAACATATTCAATGAGGATGATAACCCATCACAGGCACCAAGACAAATAATCACGTGCAAGCATAATACCCCGAGCAAGCTTAACTCATGACACCATACAATCAATTAGTCCTCTAGTGCTTAATAGACAATGATTCTTTTGCAATGATTTTGCTTTCGTTTAGCCAATCACTCCATTTTGGCTACATTCAACTAAAATAAATTCTTCTTGGGCTTCACTTGACCATAAGATCGTCGGCTACCAATGCATATTTATGATACAAACAAATATTATATGTTGTCTAGGAGACAACTAATTAGGGTTTTTGTATGGGACTTCTACATTGAGATCTTCGGTTTAAATCATTAAAATGGATTGGACAGGGATAAGGTAATATTCCACCGTGTACCTTAGGTCTAACATACATAGATATAATTTCAATTTTTCCTTTTAACAGTATATTTTAAGCTCCTTGGTTGGTCACATAATTGGGAGGCAAAATAAATTATTGCTTCCATAAAATGATACATAAAATTTTGTTTTATTCTTAAAATGAAATAGTATAGGAATAAAGTAACTGTAATGAAATATATGAATGTCACCTCATCTTCCACCCTTTCATTTTTCATCCCAATAAATGCTTAGCTATCCTTATTTCCCTATAAAAGGGCATTCTCTCTTTCTCATTTCGGGCACACACACATTTGATGCTTCCATGTAAGTAGATATATAATGTGGATAAGAGAAGATGAGAGATAAAGAGAAGAGAGACATTTTGTATAAGGGATAAAAGGAGAAGAGATATTTTGTACAAGGTTGGTTCCAAATCACCTTGTAATTTCTCTCAAGATGGTAAAGTTTTGTCTCATCCGCCCGTAAAGTAGGCATAGCCGAACCACATAAAATTTCTGTCTCATCTTTAATTATTATCCTGCATATTTTATAACACGTTATCAACATGAGACTCTAAATATCTGAGATATTTCTTTAAATTCTATTTAATTTATTTCTTGTAACTTTTACTCCACAAGAGTACAATATTCTCCAAAATAGAATATGTTTCTTAAAGTTTAAAGAATACTAATCTCCAGAAAAGATGGTAAGATAGTCATCCTGAAAAAGTTATATATTTAAATCTCTCGTCTATATATTTAATCTCCTGAATAGATAGACCATCTAAAGAGGTTATGTATCTAATCTCCAAAAGAGATGGTAAATATTTATCTCTTGAAGAGGGTATATTTTTAACCTTCCGAAGAGATGTTAAATTTGACCTCCTGAAGATGTGAAATGTTTATCCTCCAGATGAGGTAGTATGTTTAACCTCCAGAAGAGATGGTAAATTATTACCCAATTTAATATTGAAAATTGGAATCATACTCCTAAAGAGTACAAATTGAGAAAAATAATATAATGTTCCTAAGGAAACAAATTTAAGTACCCCGGAAGGGTGAAAATAATATTATATTATTGTCTCAGTTTTATTTTAGTTTTTACATTTTATTTTCTAAATTGCCTTATTATTGTTAATTTATTCAGATTTCGAACTTAAGCAAAGTTGAATTTGTTCCCCTTGATATCAAAGGTAACAATTATTTATCATAAATTCTTGATATTAATAGCCACCTAAATGCAATGAACTTAGGAAACACTATTTTAGATGGAAATACCGCTTTCCTGCAGGATCACACGAAAGTTATAATATTCCTTTTTCATCATTTAGATGAAAAATTAAAGACCGAATGCGACACAGTTAAAGACACACTTATCCTATGGGAAAATTTAAATGATAGATTTGACCATAAAAAAAAAAAAAAATGTGATTTTACCAAAAGCTCAATATGAATGGCTGCACCTAAGGTTGTAAGATTTTAAAATAGTTAACGAATAAAACTCAACTCTACATAAAATTAGCTCGAAGCTAAAATTATATGGTGAAAATATTACTGATGAAGACATGCTAGAAAATTTTTTTACTACTTTTCATCCCACTAATGTCCTCCTACAGCAGCAATATAGGGAGAGAAAATTTACTAAATTTTTTGAACTTATTTAATGTTTTCTTGTTGCTGAGCGAAATAACAAGTTTTTGATGAAAAATCACCAAACTAATCTAACTGGTTCGACCCCATTTCATGAAGTGAATATGAATACATCTCGTAGTCGAGGACAAGGCTACAAGCACGGTCGTGGCCGTGGTTGAAATAATCACTGGCATCAATGTGAGGCTACAATCCCTCAGAAAAGGGATAACCCCCAGAAGAGGGATGGCCCCAGAAGCAAGTTAATTATCAAAATTAGCAACTCAGGCAGCATGAAACTAAATGTTATAGATGCGAAGGAAAAGGGCATTAGTTGCATACCTGTCCTACGCCCAGGCACTTGGTAGATCTATGACCAAGTCTCTATAAAAGAAAATGAAAGATTAAAGAAGTTGAAACACATTTTGCTAATAATGTTATTCTAATAGATCTTAATGTTAGACCATCCAACTCTATTTATCTTGATGTTGCTGATTTCCTTATAAATCAAGATGAAAACAATGATGTAATATTTTAAGATATAGTAAGCAATATTGTATTTTAATTTTAATAAATAAATTATCATATTTATTGTTGCTATGATAAATTATAATAATGCGTTTTTAAAATATGTGTTGTAGTGTGAATTGTCTTAAAACTTTGATTGATTCTAAGATGTCTTTGGAAAAAGTTGGTTTAGTTGACAATGCTACAAGACACACAATTCTTCGAGATAGGAAATATTTTCATTACTTGTATATATCTTCAGCAAATGTTAATACAATATCTGGTTCTACAAATTTGATTGAAGGCTCTAGAAAAGATAATATAAAGTTATCCAATGATACTTTATTAGAAATTGATGAAACTTTATATTCCAGCAAATTCAGAAGAAATCTATTAAACTTTAAAGATTTAAAACTCAATGGGTATCGCATTGAAACTACAAATGAAGGCAGTAAAAAATTTCTTTATATTACTTCTATTATTTCTAGAAAGAAACAAATTTTAAAAAAACTGTCAACTTTTTCTTCTAAATTTTATTGTACAAAAATGAAAGTAGTTGAATCATATGATGTCTTGCATTAGAAGTACAATGATCCAAAGTTATCTACACTTTGACATGATCATATTGGACATCATAAAGATGTAATGATGCGAAGAATCGTTGAGAATTCACATGGTCATCCACTAAAGAATCAGAAAATTCTCTTATTAAATGATTTCATGTGTATTGCTTGCTCTCAAAGGAAATTAATTATCAAACCATCTGTTTCAAAAGTAAGTCTTGAATCTCCCAGTTTCTTACAAAAATTTCATGGTGAAATATGTGAACCAATAAATCCACCATCTAGACCATTTAGATATTTTATGGTCTTAATTGATGCATCTATTAGATGGTCATATGTTTCTCTACTTTCTACTCATAATATTGCATTTTCTAGACTCCTTTTTCAATTGATTAGATTATGAGTTCATTTTCCTGATTATCCGATTAAATCAATTCGTTTAGATAATGCTGGTAAATTTACATCCTAAACTTTTAATAACTACTGCATGTCACTTGGAATAGATATTGAACATTCCGTTGCTCATACTCATATACAAAATGGTTAAACTGAATCTTTTATTAAGAGATTTTAACTCATTGCTAGACCAATGATTATGAGAACTAAATTGTCTTTATCTATTTGGGGACATGCTATTCTTCATGCTGCATGTTTAGTTCGTATAAGGCCAACTATTTATAATAATCTTTCACCTATGTAATTAATTTCTGGACAACAACTTGATATTTCTTATTTAAGAATTTTTGGTTGAGCAGTATATGTTCCTATTGCCCCTCCTCAAAGGAATAAAATGGGTCATTAATGTAAGATTGGTATCTATATTGGTTTTGATTTCCCTTCTATTATTAGATATCTTGAACCATTAATAGGTGATTTGTTTAAAGTACAAATTCAAGATTATCATTTTAATGAAACAGTATTCCCTATATTAGGGCAAGCAAAATCAGTGCCTAAAGCACAATATGAAATCACATGGAATGCCATGAGTTTATCTCATTTAAATTCTCGCACAAATCAAAGTGAACTTGAAGTTTAGAAGATTATATAGTTGCAAGGGATTGCAAATCAATTACCAGATTCTTTTTGCAAATACCAAGGTCATATGAATATCTCATATACCTGCTACAAATATTCCAACACATATTGATGTCCTTGAAGGACAACAACCAACTAATGAACCTAAACCACAAGTTAAGCGTGAAAGGCCTATTGGTGCAAAAGATAAAACTCCCAAAAGGAGAAAATTGAAATTTATAAACACTCCAGAAGAGATTAATCAGGTGGATAATCCATTCGACATTCATAACTCGTTTCTCCTGAAAATAAAATCCCTATTATGGAACCTCCTGAAGAGAAATCTCCTAAAGAGAAAACTCTTGAAGAGACATCCTTTGAAAATAGATAGGTACTTAGATATAATAATGAGATCTCAATACATTACACAGAAAAAATGTGGGATAGAAATAAAGTTGTTGCCAACAACATATTTGCATATGCAGTACTTACTGACATTACCAGAAGTAATAAGGATCCTAAACCTAAATCTATTAATGAATGTCGATATTGAAATGATCAAAATAGAAAGAGACTATCACATTAGAATTAAACTCTCTATCAAAAAGAAAAATTTTTGGACCAATAGTCCAGACACCAAAAGATGTCCAACGCGTTGGATACGAATGGGTATTTGTGCGCAAATAAAATGAAAATAATGAAATTACTTGATATAAAGGCTTGTGGCACAAGATTTCTCGCAAAAACCTAAAATTGATTATGAGACATATTCTCTCGTAATGGATGAAATCACTTTCAGGTTCTTAATTGGGTTAGCAATCGCTGAACGGATGAACATGCGTTTTATGGACATAGTAATAACATACCTATATGGATCATTGGATAATGAAATTTATACGAAATCCCTTAGAAGAAAAATTAAATTATCTGAAGTAAAATCCAAAAATTTATATTCAATTAAACTCCAATGTTCTTTAGATAGATTAAAGCAATCTGAACGCATGTGGTACAATCGATTAAGTGAGTACCTTGTGGAATAATGATTCATAAATGATCCAATTTGTCAATGCGTTTTTATTAAAAGATCAAAATTCGAATTTACTATAATTGTTGTTTATGTTGATGATTTGAATTTAGTGGGGGCTCTTGAAGAACTCACTAAAGCTGCTAATTATTTAATGACGAAATTTGAGATGAAAGATTTAGGAAAGACAAAATATTGTCTTAACCTATAGATTGAACATGTAAATGAAGAAAATCTTGTTCATCAATCTAAATATACTGAAAAGGTATTAAGACAATTCTATATGAACAAAGTTCATCCTTTGGGATCTCCAATGATGGTGCGATCACTTGATGTTAAAAAGAATCCATTTTGACCTCATGATAAAGGGGAGGAATTACTTGGTCCTACAATACCATATTTAAGTGTTATCGACTCTCTAATGTATCAGACAAATTGTACAAGACTTGACATTGCATTTACTGTAAATCTACTAGCAAGATATAACATTGCTCCTACTCAGCGAAACAGGAATGAAACTAAGCATATTCTACACTATTTGAGAGGTACATCTGATTTGAGTTTATTCTACTCATTTAATTCCAAATCTCAACTAGTAGGATATGCAAATATTGGATATCTATATGATCCTCATAATACTAAATCTCAAACTTGATATGTATGTCTTTATGAAAAAACTGCTATATATCTTAGAAATCAGAAAAGCAGATGATTACAACAATATCCTCCAATCATTCTGAAATACTACCTATCCATGAAACTAATAAAAAATGTGTGTGGTTCAAATCAATGATTTCTCATATCCAAGCAAATTGTAGTCTTCAATCATTCAAGGATATTCCAACAGTTTTATATGAATACAACGTTGTATGTATAGCTCAACTAGGAGGAGGATACATAAATGGTGATAGAACAAAACATATCTCTCCAAAATTCTTTTGTACACATGAACTCTAAAAGAATGGTAATATAAATGTTCAGCAAATCCGATCAAATAATAATCTAGCAGATTTGTTCACTAAAACTTTGTCTACTATAACATTCAAGAAATTGGTTCATCTCAATAGAATGAGACGTCTTAAAAATCTTAACAGAAATACTTAATATATGGGTGACATCTAAGGGAGAGTGTTATGAAAAATATGAATGTCACCCAATCTTCCACCATTTCGGTTTTCACCCCAGTAAATGCTTAACTATCCTTATTACCCTATAAAAGGACATATTCTCCTTCTCATTTGAGATACACATACATTTGATGGTTCCATTTAAGTAGATATATAGTGAGGATAAGAGAAGAGAAGATATAAAGAGAAGAGAGACACTTTGTACAAGGGATAAAAAGAAAAGAGATACTTTGTATAAGTTGGTTCCAAATCATCTTGTAATTCCTCTCGAAATAGTGAAATTTTGATTCCATCAGCCCGTCGAGTAAGCATAGCCGAACCACGTAAAATTTCTATTTGATCTTTATTTATCTTTCTGCATATTTTATAAAAGTAACAATGGTATTAGGAGTACAAATTTTGACTTTTAGATTTTTTAAATATGTATAGATTTGACCAACAATTATTACAATTATGTATAACATTATGTCCAAATTCACACAAATTCAAATTTAAGGTGCGAACTTTAAGATTTGAAACACTAAGCTAATGTTGTTCCAATCAATATATATTAGAAAATGAATGAAAATTTCTACATTTTATCATAAAAATATATTTTCCTAAAATATAATTCGTAATTTTGGTTCGAATATTCATTCTTTTACAATTGCAATTCAACTCTTACCCTATTCTAGATGGAAAAACCAAATTTATCCAACATTTGAAAACTTAAATGAAAAATATTTATAATTATATAAATTTAGACAAAGTAATGTTGAGTTACGATCAAATTCATATAAAATAAAATCCGATCCTGAATTCCATGATCTCAAACACTACCACAATACATTGCTAATAATTTTTAATAATGTTTAATAAGCTGATACTTTGGCTATGAATTAAGACCTAAACTGAGCTACCATTTTATATTGTCCAAGGAAAATCCAATTCCTGGATTTCAAATTCCCCAAAACAGCCAGCCTCCCGTTTTCAAGTTTCCCTGTTTCAAAGCCCTTTCCCGATTTTCCAAACACCTAGGTTCGCCCCAACTGGACATGATTTGGTAATCGCAGGGCCCCACACTAAACGACAAAAACCACTGGTCCCACCAAAAAACCCCCACGTGATACTTATGGAACATTAGCATTAAATAACCTTAATTATTGTTAACATTAACCATGTATCTGTGACCTTTACTTCTACTACCACTACGACGACAGCGTATTCTTCCTTTCCACACGGACGAAAACGTCCCCACCGTAACGAATTTTATATTCAAATCTGCAAGGGTAAAATCGTCAACAAATTTCCTATATAAACCCATCGCACGCTCACTCCGTCACCGCACTTCCAAAGACACGAATACTTCCTTAAGCTAATTGAATCAATTTGAGTTAATTCTCTGTTCTCTTGCTCTGTTTCTGCATCGACCGATAGGAGGAGATGGCCAGAGGTGCGAGGACATCGGCGCTGATCGGCAGCGGGAACATGTCACGGCGGTTGTCTGCTGGCCGTCCGATCCCGAAACGAGGGCAGGTGAAGGTTGCGATTGTGGTCGGGCTGGCTCACTCCGTCGCTGCAATCTTCTCCGGCAGCCCGCGTTCGGCGGCTAATCTCATCCGGCGGACCCAATTTTGACGAGTATTTGTGGGCGAGAGATGGATTTAGGAGGAACATATCGCGGCGGCTGTCTGCTGGCCGTCCGATCCCGAAGCGAGGGCAGGTGAAGGTTGCGATTGTGGTCGGGCAGGCTCACTCCGTCGCTGCAATCTTCTCCGTCAGCCGGCGTTCGGCGGCTAATCTCATCCGGCGGACCCAATTCTGACGAGTATTTGTGGGCGAGAGATGGATTTAGGAGGAATCGATGGATGAATTTGTTAATTTTGTGCTGAGGGACTGTAGTTACAGTGTAAATTCTGCAGATACTGAGATGCTTTCTTTTACTTTGCGCATCTTAATCTTCTGTGTCTTATGTTTAATGAATTCTTTCTTTCTTTTTCTGCTAACTCTATGCTTCAATTGCTTTTTTTTTTTTTTTTTTGAACTGGCCTCTACAATCTTTTGCTTTACATGACTATTTTTCAATAGATAATATTATAGTATTTGTGTAAATTTTTGAAGTAAAATATTTATCAACCTCGTAGCAAAAGTTCGAACAAAAGATAATGAGGATTTTTTTGAAACAAAAAAAATCGAAAGGATTTTTTGCAAATTTTGAAACTATTTTGGAGATTTGCATTATTTGTTTACTAAATTTTAATAAAAGTATAATTCGCAAAAAAAATATTTTGGATTGTGGGTAATAATTTGTGGATGGATTGAGATTGCGTAAATGCAAGATAGAAATGGAGGATGATAGCTAGAGGCTAGAGAGGTGGATCAATCATAAGGGAGCGGGCTGGCATTTGATCATCAGGATCAACGGTCAAAGCTTCTCGTCAAAAGGTCAAACCTTTGACTGGTAGAGGTGGCTATGGTGAACCATGGGTTCCCTTAAAAGAAGCCACCTGGGCCACCTGCCTTGGCTTGTCTGTGACTCACTCTCTTTTCACTTGCGTGCAACATAGATTCCGCAGAGAGAGAGAGAATTTGTGTTTGATTTTTTCTTTTAAAAGATAATTCTAAAATGTTGCTGAATTGAAATTGATTTTCTTATTTTTTTTTAAATTTCAATTTTGAATCTAACACCAATCTAAATAAACTTTAGAGTAAAAAATACTGACTTTTCCTAAAATTTGATAAAAAGACAATGTTCTCTATAAAAAATTACCTCAAGTTTCAAAATTTTAAAAATCTCTCTTAAAATTTGTCAAATAAACATAAATTTTCTGTTATATTTTTAAAAAGACAAAATTTTTGAGTTTTTTTTTTTTCCATTTTTATTATTTTTTTATAATAAAATATTAAATAATACTTTACTTAGGAAAAAATTTCTCAATTTAATGCTTACATAATCTCACAGCTTAGTTCTACGAGATTTGCTTGAAATGGTTATTTTTCCTTCATTTCACTCGCAAACAGATAGAGTAGACAGGGAGGCGTTTGCAGAGAGCAGAGAGGAGGACAACAGTAGCTGGTGTACAAGCACAGGTGACCGTTCGGGAGTGGACTTGAGCAGATGACCGTTTGAATGGCCAAGCGAGGAAAGGCATAAAAAGGGAAAAATGGGGTACGCATTTTTCTTACCGTAAAACAAAATTGATTTCATTGAGTTGTGATTCAGGATTTAACCAAACGTTTGAAGATTTGTTATTTTAGATTCATAAATTAGTATAGTGTGATTTCGATTTTTTGGTTGGAAGCTGCAACCAAAAACGCTCAAGGTTAGGTTTTATTTCATTCGTGTTTTTGCATTTTTTTTCCTTTTCCTTTTCTGTGACTTTTGGGTTATAATGAGGTTTGAAAGATAGAGGTTTTGGATTGTTTGCTTGATTGCTTTATTTATTTATTTATTTTTTGTGGGTATGCTCAGAAAAAATTTTAGTTTTGAATTGCACAATTTGGTACTAAGCTTGCTGAGTTTTTTTCTCGTTTAGTTTTTTCACACTGCACAGTACTCTATATATACACAAGGCAAGAAGCCAAAATATTCTCTGTAACAAACTAACAAAAAAATAAGAACAACAATAATAGAAAATATTCTTATGAAACAAAAAATTAATCTTGGGCAGCTGATGGTTGTTTCTTGCTGATAATACCATACTTGAAATGTCAAGGATTACTTACCCTTGTTGTTTGTGAAGGATTCCATTAATTATTTGCTGTTAAAATACTGAATTGAAATTGTTATATTAAAATTGTGTATTGATTTGTAGATTAGTTAGGTTAATTTGTTTCTTGAATTAAAATGATATTTTAGTTAGGTTAGTAAAAAATTTTGCATCACGTTCGTTAATGGGTTCCCTAATACCATTTTAATAAGCAAGTTAAATATTATTTTAGCATTCCATAATTTGAAAGTAAGCCTCACTAATGCAAATGTCCAACTTTTTTTTCATACAAAAAAAGTTAATATATGCTTCAAAGTATAACTGAACATCCTTTTAAACCTTACTATATTTGTCTTTTAAAAAAAAATACACTGCACATGTCATGCATATTATAATAGTCTATTACATATATATATATATATATATATATACACACACACACGTTCACAATAATAGATATGTATTATCTTTATTAGACTTTTTTAAGGTTGATTGTCACATAGAATATCTTCTTATGTATCATAAAATATTTTTTAAATTTTTTAAGTAATTATTTTACTTAGTTATTATATTTCAAAATTCACTTTAGAAGAACAATCCTATTGTACATGATACTTGAAAAATAGTAAAACTTTGGTTCTCTAAAATCTCGAAAAGAGGTATTATGTCATGCGCTTATATATATAATTTTGTTTCTTGTGGGTCTTTACTATTTCCTGAGGGCCGATCTAAATGGCAGGAATCTCAAGTAGTGTTCTGGTGACGGTGTTGTTGTATATTGAGGGGAGGGGGAATTTTCACCGGAGTAGAAGGTGTCAATTATAGTACTAAGCCAGTTCGACCAATTTGAATTGGTCATAGGACTAAATTAAATAAATTGTATACAAAGATATACAAATATTTACATATTGATCTAAATCAATATACATTGCGGGTGACCACAAGATACCCTATGCGAGGGTTCAATGATACAATCCTCCATGAGTCTGTTACCGTAACTGATTATTACAGTTTGCACATTGTATTGGATGTCCACTGCGTAGGTCCGACAAATTTACCTGTGCAATTATATGTCAAAATCATCCCTCAAATGGGTGTCGCCGCAGATAGGCAGACGGGGACATCTACCGAACATGTTGTTGAAGTGGAGGAAGACACCCAACAAACACATCGTTATGAAATAACGAAATAACGGCAGATGAAGGTATTGAACCATACACAAGTGCGGAGATTGGTGGGACACCTGCGGCAGATTTTAACGAATGTCCGAGATCGTTGTTCGAGCCGCCAACGTACAAAAGACTTGTTCTTGACACGAATGATCGGGGAGGCTGCGAAGAAGTTCCTGCAGAGGTTCTAGGATTGTTGTTCGTCATTGCGAACAACGCGTTAGACGAGGGGATGAATATTACGAACGATATTAATTTAGAAAATGAGGACACGTACGAGCAGGAAACGACCATATGACTAAATGAGTTCACCGATGATATGAACTCACCCCCCAAGTGAAATAAATGATGTCACGTACGATGTCCAGTTTATGGAAGAACCTCTAATGTACGCTCAAATTGACGTAGATGCTGCTGATTTGTCACGTAAAGATGAGCTTCCTATACAGGCGACTCGTTGGGATGAATCGTCTGAGCTGACTATTCAAGTCGAAGGATCAGTTGATAGGGGCGATGTGAATTTATCACGCTCGAACCCACTATGACTTCTACGTTGCGCAATCAACCCCCGTGTTATGGGTTGCTAGGTGTAAGGAGTTCGATTGTGTATGGAAAATACGTGCAATGTATCAGATGAAACGCCGATTATTCGAAATCACCCAATATGGTGATCCGCACACATATTTGAATGAACTTCTCTCGCAGGACCATAACCAAATCACATCGTCCCTTATTACTAGGTAAATAGTAAATATGATAAGGGGAGATGCGTCAACATTAATCGTCACATTGAAAGAGTTAATAGATCGTCGTTTCGACTATTCGATCTCGTATAAGAAAGTTTGGTTGGGCAAACAGAAGGCAATTGCCCAAGTATTCGGTGATTGGGAGATGTCCTAACAAATTTTGCCGAAGTGGATGGAAGTGATGTGCGCGTACAATCCTAGTACTATAGTCAAGTGGAGGTGGACTCTTGTTCCAAGTTGCGAGAACACTGCAACCTTTGTATCTGCATTTTGGTCGTTTGCAACACCTATTCAGGGTTTTCGTTAATGCCCTCACATTATATGTGTAGACAGGACACACCCGTATGATAAGTACAAGGGTAAACTCCTAATTGCGACGTGTCTGAATGTAAATGGGTAAACATTTTCCCTTACATTTGCTATTGTTCAAGAGGAAAGCCTAGACACATGGAATTGATTTCTGTGTTATCTCTGTTCCATTACCGATAGGGACGACATTTGTCTGATATGATATCATATCGGCATCTAGGAATTCTTGTTGCAGTGCAACGCAATCTTGATTGACAACCACCATATACCCACCATCAAATTTGCCTTCGACACATAGTCAGCAACTTTAATATGAAAGTACAGAGTGTCAATCTGAAGCATATGGCTGAGCGAGCGGAAAGGGAGCATCAGGTAAAAAAATTTGACAAGTGGATGGAGATGATATTCGATGAGGGTGGAGAACCAACAAAATTGTTTTTCAAACAGATCCCTCATCATATGTGGACTCAATGCCACGATGGTGGACGACGGTATGGGAACATGACCACTAAGCTTATGAAATGTTTCAACGCCATCCTAAAATGAGCCAATAACGGCTATTGTGCAACTAACATTTTATCGCGTTACACATTATTTCAATAGTCAACGGGAGGCTGCTCGTAGCGCAATAGCTCGAGCAAATGCATTTGCACCACATATCCTGCTAGCGATGGAAAGAAGGAAGCTGAAGGCGACCAGACATCGAGTCACGACATTTAACCAATCCAGGGGAACCTTTAGCATCACAACCGCGCAATTGAGGCCACATAAAGGAAATAATGTCCAAACTTTGAGCATAAGTATACACAAATGCTCATGTGGGAAGTGGCAAGCTTTACATTTTTCCTGCTCCCACCTTCTCGCTGCATGTGCAGAGACACGGCTGAACACTGTCCAATACATTAAGTTATGTTGGAGCATTGTCGAGCACTATGCGACATATGTCGCGGATTTTCATCCAATTATGCACAAGACGTATTGGTCAACATCCTCGTTGCCGACTTTGAAAGAAAATCCTGCGTATGCTAGACATAAAGGTCGGTCTAAGAGTTCATGTCTACGCAATGAGATTGACGCAAGGAAAGGTAGGAAGAAAAGAACGTGCAACATATGTCATCAAGAAGGGCATAACCGCACAAGGTGTCTGAGAAGGACACAACCTGGAGATGCATCTAGGCCTTCGCATTGACTTATTATGCACTTATAAGACTTTTACTACACATCATGTTCATTTTGTATTTACTGTATTTCACCGGTGCCTTTTGCAGGATCAATCCAAGGCCTGCTGATCGCGGCATCTTGACGATGGGTGATGATCACCGGTCTAGCCGAGCGTGGGCTAATGGTCACGCCGACCCCTTGTTCTGCCGAGAGAGCATGCAGTTTGTTGAGCGTTGGTTGGATGCAGACAACCGCATCATTAGATGGATACGCGATGCGAGGTTCTATGGTATATATCAGATTGCCCATATCTAGTTGGATTGACATCTCATGACAGCTTTCGTGGAGCGATGGAGACTAGAGACGAACACGTTCCACCTATCGCATGGGGAGGCAACCATCACACTCCAGCACGTCGCAGTTTTATTCAGGCTGCCGATTGATGGGAGGCTCGTTAGTGGTCGTACTTCCGGACCAGTAAAGGGCTATACAAGCCATCAGGGACGACTCGCACTACATACTGTGTGCAAGCATTTGTTAGGAGTCGTGCCACCTGACTGCGAGTTAGTTGGTACACGCATTCGTATGCGCTTCCTCAAGGGGGAGATGTTTCGTCAGATCCCGAAAGATATAGAAGCGACGACTATAGCTTGTCATGCACGAGCCCACCTACTGCGCTTAATATGTAGGGTGCTATTTTGCGACGTTTCGGGGAGTTATGTGCATCTGATGTTCCTTCCACTTCCTGCAGACCTGGGAAAGATTTCCTCGTACAGTTGGGGGTCCACGACTTTGGCGTGTCTTTACAAGGAGATGTGCCGCGCTACTCACCTGTCAAAGACACAGATCGCTAGCCCACTACGCTTACTACAAGTTTGGGCCTGAGAGAAATTTATGTCCTTAGCTCCTATGCGCCAAGGTTTCCTGCAGATTGAGAGGGACGAGAACAATCATCCGGTTGACCCACTCCCACTTGTATATTGGTTAATAACAACATCATTTACAATGCATTCATGCTATAAGTACTACGAATACTAATTTGTGGTACTTACTAGTCGTTACATTCGAAAACTTACGTTTTATTTTGTACAAATGGAGGGATGATTTGAGGAGGCCGTCAGTTGCGCAATACATATTGCCCTGGTACAGGTTCGAGTTGGACATGTACCGGGAGCATGAGATATACTCCGATTAAAGTGTAACACATCATAGTCTTTTTCAACCATATACCTATAGTTCGCTTACATTTTACTTATGTTTATATATAGTTCTTATGGATGCCCTACACAAATGAAATTATAGTCGACCTACCCCCCGACTATGCAGTCAAGCGTGACTTGAGGGTAGCCCGAGTGTCACTTATATGTTTTCATATTATCGAGTGGTATCTCTCTGACTGAGTTATGTGGCAGTTTGGCTATCAACAGGGCATTCTTGACCGCTTCTTAACGTCGAGGGTAGATGTACATGGGGAGGACCTCCATGGCATTGATGGACGCGGTCGAGGACCTCCATGGCATTGATGGATGTGGTCGAGGGGTCACATACTGGGCGACTACGCATGAGATGTACGTGATTATGTGGTAGCATCGACGAGAGTACATTCTACCGGGAGTGGCGGAGGACGGTTCGATGCATCTAGATGACTCATACTTTACCTAGTATAGGTCCATCACAGGACGCTTCGTTGACAGGACTGCTAATGTATATATGAGCCTCGTAAGAAAACTTTAACCCACACAAACTTTTGTTATATGTACGTTACAATTTGTATGAGTTAAACACTTTTTTTCGTATACTGCAGGCTGACATACTACATAAGGTAGATCAGATCTCTCCAGATCCCGCAGTTTAGTGTTTAGTGAGTGTAGGATTAGACCTTGTCCACGAGGATGACCGATGGATCCCTATACCTCGACCTGACCCACCTGCACGAGAAGGTCGACCAACTCCAGTAAGAAGAGATAGAGCAACTTCAGTAGAAGGACGACATGCTTCCTCCAGTCATCCATTGAGTCTCACCTTCTCCCCTCCGGTTGTACAGGCGAAGTACATGTTTGGCCCCTCAGCACCACATGCGCCTTCACCAGGAGCTGATATTGTGGGACTGTCTAATAGACAGGTTGACGCCCTTTCTGACTCTGTTGCCACCCCATCGATGTCATACCTATTGGACGACATTTTCAATACGGAGGAGGTCAATGCACCTGTCATGCCACCTCGTTCTCGTCTTGAGCCATCATATCAATTATCTCCCCATCTGCTTCGCATGAATGCTGATTATGCAGTATCTCTTAGCAGAGATGACCCACATACAAGACAATGACGAGACAGGACACCAGATGCAAATAAGCAACCAGGTGAGGGCAGACACAAACGACAACCACCCCGAAACCAAAGACAACTTGCGTGCGACACCGAGTAGTATATCATTATGTTTATTTCATTTGTGTAACATTGATTATATTCATTTCATTTGTATAACATTGATTATTTTCATTTCATTTGTATAGCATCATTGTATTATTTATGTATAATTGAGAATGTTTATTCATTTTTCCCAACATGTATATGTGAATAAAAGTTGTGCATAATAGCTTTGAATGAAACACAATGTCATCACCTATTTTTTGTGCTGATAGTTATTCTTTTAATAGTGATATATAAACATAATGCATGCGTCTTTTAGCCTATAATAATGTTCTATTATAGGCTATTTTAATTCTCCTATCATACATGCAATTCTACTCTAATAAAAATATACATATAAATGGAGGAAAACCGTTAAATCAAACATTCACTTCTATTTTTATTTAAGAATAGTGTTAAAAACAAATTAAATGGTAAACATAGAATTTACAATAAATTATCACTTTGCATGTTTTAAAATTGAGAAACATAACTTCAAAAAATATATCAAATCACACGACTTGAGAAATGTCGAACTAGTAAATAACTTTAAAAATGGAGCATATTAAAATGCAATAATCAAGAGTTGCTTTGAAACTAAAACAAAAACTCATAATTTTTTAAAATTTTAAAATAGCTAATAAGATTGGACAAATAAATTCACTTTTTCTTTGCTAACGTGACAAATATAGTACGGAGTGTAGCTAATTTTTTATTTAAAATAAATGAACTATTTGCAAAAATGTCATTGTTTTCAAATTATTCAAAACATGGAAAAGTTGGAAAACGTCTTTTTTTTTTTTAAATATTTTAGATTTTTGACTCTTACTTTACATATGGAAGAAGGCAATTATGAAAAATATTTATAATTATACAAACATTAATTTATTTTTTCCATTTTTTATTTTAATTTTTTAAAAAATTATATAAATATTAATCTATTTTTTAATCTACTTGTATTGAAAAGTTAAAAAAAAATAATAAATTTAATACAAAAAACACTTTTTTTTTCTTATTTTAAAATTTTTAAATAATTACTGAATAGTGTAAATCTTGCATTTTGGTCCTGCAAGATTTAAATGGTCAAGGCAATCATATATTGATGCGGAACAAATCTTATAGCACCAAGCTGCAAGATTACGCAAGTATCAAAATGGAAAAAAATTTCTCAAACGAAGTATTATTTAATATTTTATTATAAAATAATATTAAAATTGGAAAAAAAAAAACTCCAAATTTTTTTATAAGAGATTTATATCTTTTTTATAAATTTTAAGAAAAGTCCATGACATTTTAAAAACTTTAGAAAAGAAATCTATCTTTTTGTCAAATATCAAAAGAACTAAATACCTTTTGCCCATAAAATTTATGAATTTAATATGAAAATTTGAAGAATTAAATTCTTACCACTTAATTATAGATTGAACTGTTATTTTAAGCTTCAATTCACCTAAGGTTAGATTCAAGATCTGCCCGTGAGTTTGTACAGCAACCCATAATATAAAAAAATTATGTTTAACCCACTTGAGATTTGATTTATCAAATGTCACCTTCAAACTAGTTCAATTTGACCCAAGAAAGAGAAATATATATAGATGTTGACAGTTGAAGGTGACCAAAATCAAGTGGGTACACCTCAAGTGTGTGAACAGACTAAAGTCTCAGTGGCAGGCTTATCCCATTGAGACCCACATACCAACCACCAAAATGATGAAGTTGCTTTCTAGGGTTAAAGAAGATTAAAGAATCATGACCTCAATAGACATGAATCACATGCAAATTAGGGGATCTACACATTAGGATGTTCATAGATAATGTTTGAAAAGGTAAATTTCAAAATATGAATTTAAAAAAAAAAGAAAAAAAAAAACCTTTAAGATATTTTTGTATTATGCTTTCTTCGCACAAATCAAAATCTTTTGAATTTTATGTTCAGATGAAATTTTTTATTTAACTTAAAATTTGATTTTTTTTTCAATTGAACAAAATGCAAAAATTTACATATTTAATAAGTCTATAAATTTAAATTTAAGCCTAAAATCCAAACATAAACTCAAAATTTATCAGCTCAAGAAATTTATTAGGACAACTATGCGTTTGGTGTGTGAAAAAAAATGAACGAAATTAATCTTTTCACTTAATTTATTTATTATTACTTTTTCACTTTATCTTGATATAATTTCATTTTCTGAAGTAAAAGCAGCCTAAGTTTTTCTAAGCCATAGTTCAGAGATGTGATTTGGAGATGATTTGTGTTTTCGCTTTCTAGGTGAGAGCAAATTTTGTATTTAAACTTGAGCATCAAATACAGTCTAAGTTTGATTAGAATATGTCAATTATATGACAACAGGCTGTCACATTTTACTCTGCTCATCAGGTGCTATGCTACAACAAGATTTCTTACTTTGAAATCTTGAGAAACTATGAGCATAGCATAATCTAGGTTGCGTAAGGTAGGTTTATTTAATATTATTAGTTTGTTTACAGTTTTTGTATATGGATGGTCCTTGGGAGAATTGTGTATGATATTGTAATCTTCCGAGACATTGTGTGTAACCACGATATTCTTCCGTCATAAGTAAGAGTATTTAATAAACTTGAGACGGGACTGCTATGTGAGTGGCTACCGACTCTTTTGTAGAAATGGATCGATATTTAAGAAAAACTCCAGAGGATGTGATCGGTAATAATTAGCAAATTTTGAGGATGAAATTTTTATGAGGGGAGATTGTAGAAATCCGAACCTGAAAAATAAACGAAAATAAATATAAAAGAGAGTATTATAGGAAAACAAAGGAAAAAGAAGGAAATTGGTTTGCCAGAACCCAAACCGTCGACGTTTTTTAGAGCTTGGGAAAAACCATCGCCAATTTTCTAAGGGCAGGGAAAACTGTTGACGATTTTAATGCGAGCCTACTTACTTAAGGGCTAAGCAAGGCATATTCTTTCATAACTTTAAAAAATCTCTCTCTCGCTCTCTCTCTCAGGTTTTTTTGGACTCTCACTCTCTACTCTCACTCTCTCGTGGCTCTCTCTCTCTCTCTCGTAAGCTCACCCGGAGCCCGTGGTCAGTCTCCAATCACTCTCGTCCTCTTTCTCGACATTGCCGATTCATTTTTGGCGGCGGATTGAAAAGCTAGGGTTTTCCGTTTTTCGAACAAAATCAGTTACTTTTTCAGGAAAATGTAAAGAGATTAAGTTAAGTCAAGTTTTTAATAAGTTTGAACCGATTAAACTGCTTTCTAAATAATTATACTATGATTTCAAAAGGTTGTTTCAAAAACCAACCATTCAAAAATGGATTTTTCAAATATAAGATATATAATACGGTATTTTGAATAAAATGAACGGTGGAAAGCTTGCTTATAAACTAAATATACTATGAAGTACAGGTTGGTTATTTATGGATTATGTTTAAATACTAAAATCGTGTGGCAGGTAAATAATTGGTATAGGTATTGTGTAACCAGATTTGAGGTATGGTTGTGAAAATACTGATCTGTTTGTGAAATATACTGGAACTGTCCTTCGCTGACATGCTAACACATGGAAGACCTCCGCATGCCTCTTTTGTTTGTTGCTTTGCAGGAATTCATGGAGTATCTAGAAGATGTTTTTTGTGTGAGAAAGACCCTAGCAAAGATGCCGAAGCAATTCCAAGATCAAGACCCCTTGTGGGCCCCACACGACTGGGCCTCTCCCTCTGACTATTGACTTTGTTACTTTTAATATGTAGCCTTGCAAGACAACTTGCTTGCATGTGCAGTGTCTTATAAGTTGTGTTTAGTTATTATTGTGTTTAGAAAATAAGTTTCTTTATTATGTTTGAAAGTTGTGAGTTTTGTTGAGAGTTGTAATATTTATTTATTTCGTCCACCATGCCAGCTTAAGTTAGCTAATGTTGTGTTTGTCCCCTTCCCCATGCCAAGTATATACATTTCTCCATTTTAATTGTTGTAATAGCAGTAAGAGAATTTGATATATTGAATATAGAAAGACTTTGTCTTGTTGAAGCTTTAAGCTTTGTCCGATCTGAGTGATTGAGTGGCGAGAGGCTACGTCTATTCTCCTCCAAGATTAGGTGGTGTGAGATCACTACTTATCCAATCATTTCCACCATTTCTTAACTCTTCAAGCCATCATACATAGCAGCAGCAACACCTTTTCTGTTCAACTGGTACTTAAGGATTGCTTAGTTGTGCTTCAGATTCATGGTGATCTTTGGTAAGTTATCTAGCATTTTCCCACGATAAAATCATCCCTAATCAATCCCTAATTTGCTTAAGAATCTTTGTTTTAAAGCCCCTAAGTTTTAGTTGCATTAAGCCTAGCCCCATATTTCAGTCCCGTCGCAGGTCAGGCGACTGACCCCAAAGAGATCAATCGACTGACCCATTTTGGCTCTTGGTATTTTTTGTTCCAATCTTAGTCAGTCAACTGACCCCATAAGATTAGTCGACTGACCCTGAGCCACAGTCAACTCAAGACCCCCCAAACCTTAAATTTTCAGCATTTTTACACATATTTGCTTGTCATTTGTGGGAATATTATTGTGTTAACATTGAATTATGTTCTTGAACAATTGAATAGCATCTTCATAGCATATTACTTGATTCTTTTGTGAAAGAACCTTTTGAGATTGAATGTCGAATTAACCATAGACCTTTTTAAAATCCTTGGAGGTGTGATAAAGCATGATTTATTTTGTGTAAGTTTGGGTTGATTCAATTCTTGTTATAAAGTGTTTTTTATGTATGTGTTGGTTGAGATTTGAAAACCCGTAGGACTAGGTTACCCCACCCTATCCTACATCATCCTGGTATCATCCATAGCATATGAATTTAAGGATGTCCTATCTGAACCACCTAGTGAGTTACTTCTAGTGGGAAAGATTCCACATGGAATGAATCTTGTTCTTAGTTTATCTTTATCTCATTTATCACATCATAGAGTGAACCTAAGAGAAAATGAGGAGCTGAAACAAGTGCATGAATTGAAGGAACATGACTTTGTTCATAAGAGTTTAGGTCCACTTGCCTACCCTACTTTCTCCAATCCCAAGGAATCTAACACTTTGAGCACATGCATCAATGATAGAGCAACCAACAAGATTGTCATTCAGACTAGGTTTCTCAAAACCATTATTTCCATTAGAGATGTGTAGTTCATTGGCTACTTCTTGAAAGCCTTGTGGACTATGCTAGGCTCGTATTTTAGCTTATGCAAAGGAAAATTTGGAATTAGTACAAACTAGCCTGCAATTTTATTTCCACCAAGTCATCATGCAGAATATACTAAGACACGGTCCAAAAACAAAAACAAAAACAAAAAACAAAAAAGAAAAAAAAAAAACAACAACAACAACAAGAATTACCAAGAATACATCATAAAGTAGCGCCTAACAAGATGAATTTCAATCTTTAAATTTGAACCAATAAAGATAGAAGGAACTCAATATAATTTTGTAATACATTTTATTTAAATCTGCACAAGATCAAATCTAAAGTCCGAATGCAAGTTCTCAAACATGGAATAAGGTTGAATTTAAAAGCATAAATCTCAATCCATAAATGTGACTTTGTATAGACTAGAACAAAACACAGTATAATGTTTGTATTACAGTTTATTCAAATCCACAATAATCCAAATTCGAATCCAAAGTTCGAATCCAAGCCCCCAAACATGGAGTAAGGTATCATTTCATTCACGATATTTAAGTTATCCTTGAAATAACATATTCTCAATATTTCTGAGAATGGGGTGTCTTATCTGAAGAAAATGCTTCTGTTTAATTTACATTATAAGATTCACATGAATGTCAAGTGCTTTACTAAATCACAAGCTTCAATCCCAAAACAAACATATGAATCAAATGATATGGCCATTACATTAACTCGCTCTAATGCCAAATGATATGAGAGCAATAACTTCTGCAGCATAGAACTCTCCTACAAAGAAAACTGTAGGCACTGGACAAGTATACAGATCCCATTATAACATATTCACAATTCATTTGGAATGCAGGAAAACACAATTTTCACTTGGCTAGACAAATGGTTGCAAGGAGATTTTCCAATGCTGAAATTGATTGGCTTGCCCCTAATAGAACTAGAAATTAGGTTTCAGGGTAAAGCAAATGTAGACGACAGTTCTCATCCATTCGATCTTGGATCCCTTTCCTACTGTTATCATTTAGCAATTTGTCTTTCAACTTCTGTATATAATAGATGTTTTTTTTTTTTTTTTTTTTTTTTGCACTTCTCCATTTGTAATTCCATCAGGTAGAATTCCATTTAAGGGTTCTAAACTAAGCTTATTAATACAAGTAAATTTTAAAGAGGACCTATCAGGATCTTACAACAGCTTCTTACACAGTTATGAAGGTTCATTGTTTTATTTGTTTCACAGCTCAAGCATAATTAGAACCTCAAAAGTAGATGAAGAAAATCAAAATCTTGTCATGTTTAAGAGAAAAAAAAAAAAAATTCCAATTCAGACTACAATGCCAGCTTCAAATTTAAAAATAAAATTTACAGAGATTACAAAGAATTGTTTCGGCTTCCAAACCTCATTTTTCTTATGTTTTCGGTAGCCAAACAGAAAAATCATCATGTCCACTCAATATATACAGCACCTGCAGACAAATTGGGGCAAAACTCAAGGTGTTTAAGGTATAAATATCTTACCTTAACTCATGAGAATGAAAATGATTCGAGCTGCTTTTTGACTCCAGAGAGAAGTGGAAATAAGGAAGAACTTTCAATCTAATTTTTATGCATTGCCTGGTCTCTTTAATGAGCTTTCAGGAAATAAGATATTTAGCTGTTCATCTACAGTCTTCAAAAGCTGATGATCTAATATCACAAGGTACAACAACAACAAGCCTTAAGTTTCACTAAGTGGGGTAGGCTACATGAATCCTTTCCCGCTAATTCACCCAATCCAGTGTTTTCCTCTATTAGATTAAGAGCTATTAAATCTTTTCTCACTAACTCATTCCATGTTATTTTAGGCTTACCCCTACCCCTTTTCATGCTAGAAATAATAACTCACTCCTCGTCACAGATGCTCTACTAGGCCTGCGTTTCAAATGCTCAAACCATTTAAGCCGCCTCTCCCTTATCTTGTTTTCAACCAGTGCTATACCTAAATTATTACGTATTTATATTCTTTTTTTACTTTATCTTTTAATATTAAACCACTCATCAACCTTAACATACGCATCTCAACAACCTTTTGGTTTTTTGTACATATTGTTTCTTAGTTGTCCAACATTCTGAATCATAAAGCATAACTAACCTTATAGCCGTCTTATAAAACTTTCCTTCTAATTTTAAGGGTCTTCTACAATCACACAACACGTTTGACACACTCCTCCATTTTAACCAACCTGTCTTAATTTTATATACTACATCTTCTTCAATTTCCTCTTCAACTTGCATAATAGATCCAACATATTTAAACCTATTAATGTTATTAATCTTTTGATTATCTAGTTTAATCTTCTCTCTATTACTACTCCTTACATTATTAAAATTAGATTTCACATATTCTGTATTATTCCTACTTATCCTAAACCTTTAAACTCTAATGTGACTCCAAAGTTCTAGCTTAGATTCCATTCCGATTCTACTATCATCAATCAACACGATATCATCTGCAAACAACATACACCAAGGGATATCTTTTTGGATATTTCTAGTTAGTTCATCAATTACTAAACTAAAAAAATAAGAACTCAAAATAGAACCTTGATGTACACCTATTGTGATTGGAAACTCTCTAGAATCTCCTCCTACAATTTTAACACTAGTCACTACTCTATCATATATATCCTTAATGACCTCCATATATCTACTACAAACTCCCTTCTTTTCTAATACCCACCAAAGAACTTTTTTAGGTACTCTATCATAAGGTTTCTCTAAGTCAATAAAAACACTATGCAAGTCCTCCTTCTTTTCCCTAAAATTTTCCATTAAAGTTCTTAAAAAATAAATAGCTTCTGTTGTTGATCTCTCATGCATAAAACTAAATTTATTTTCTAAAATCTTCGTTTGTAACCTTATTCTATGTTCAATTACCCTTTCTCATAATTTCATCATATGACTCATAAGATTAATTCCACAATAGTTATTACAATTTTGAATATCGTCTTTGTTTTTGTACAAAGGTACTAACATACTTTTCCTCCATTCTTCTAACATTTTCTTGATTTTTATAATAGTGTTGAATAGATTAGATAACCAAATAATTCATTTATCCCCTAAAAATTTCCAAACTTCAATTGCTATTTTATATGATCCAATAGATTTCCCACTCTTCATTTTTTTAATGTCATTTAACTTCAAAGACTCTAATTTTGTGAATAAATCTCATATTTTTAGTCTTCTCCTCATTTGTCACTTCCAAGTTTAATATTTCATTTTGATTTTCATTAAACAACTAATCAAAGTATCTCCGCCACCTCTCTTTTATGTCTTCTTCTTTAATTAAGATCATTCTCATCCTTCATACATTTTACATCGCCTAAATCTTTGCATTTTCTTTCTCTAACTCTAGCAAGTTTATAAATGTCTTTTTCTCCTTCTTTTGTATCTAGTTTAGTATATAAAGTACCATAAGCTCTATGTTTAGCATCATTGATAGTCTTTTTTGCATTTTTTCTCTCTTCTTTATATTTTTCAACATTTTCTATATTTCTACAATTTTACCATATTTTATACCAATTTATTTGTTTTAACAGCTTTTTGGACTCCTTGATCCCACACCAACTTTATTTGCTACCCGAGAGCATCTTCCTTTGGACTTACCTAAAACCTCTTTTGATATCCTTGTGATTAAATTTGTCATTTTATTCCAAACAATATTTGCATCAACCCTATCCCTTACTGTCCAATCACACTCATTGTTCATTTTATCTTTGCGTTTTACTATATTATCTCCCTTCAAGTTCCAGCATCTAGTCTTCTTGGGTTGATTTATACTACTTCTCTTCCATTTTTTAATACATATATCACGTACTAAGACCCTATATTGTGTAGCCAGATTTTCACCTAAGATAACTTCACAATCCTTACAAGATAGATGATCACCGTTTTTGGTTAAAAAGAAAACTACTTGGCTTTTATTATACCCACTCTTGAAAGTTATTAAATGTTCTTCTCTTTTTATATAGCAAGTATTCAATATAACCAAATCGTAAGACATGCCAAAATCTAATATTGTATCACCGGCCTCATTTTTATCTTCATATCCATGGCCTCAATGTCTCCTCTCATATATCTTATATTATCCTCTCATATATCCTATATTATCCTTGTCAATGTGATCAATCAAATCAGCTCCTATGAATATCTTTTTAGACATTGGTACCCTTGTAAAATACTATCCATAACTTTCCAAAATTGTCTTTTCATATTTTTTGCTAAGCCTATCTTGAGAGCATACACACTAATAACATTCACTATCTCCCAGCATAAAGCTATCCTAATTTTAATGATCTTATCCCCCATTCTTTTAATATCTACTACATTATCTTTTGTCTTTATCTATAATAATACCCACCCCATTTTTATGTTTCATTTTACCAGTGTACCAAAGTTTAAATCCTGATTTTTCTCTAACTTTCTCTCCTACCCATTTCGTCTCTTGAGGGCAGATTAAATTAATTTTTCTTCTAAACATTATTTCCACTAATTCCATATTTTTTTCCCGTAAGAGTCCCTATATTCCAATTTGCTAATCTTATCTTAGTTTCTTGAGCTAACTTATTTACCCTCTCACTTTTATACTGACTCGGTCAACTCACTTGATCTAGGTGAATTTGGTAAGAACTCATGATAATAAGATCTAACAAAGTTTTACGCTAGCTGTCTACTACCTAACACAACCCTACTCCTTTATCTGAGCTTGGGATCAACTGTGTGTACAAAGAATTTGTGTTACACAGGTGAAGTACACATTTGCTTTTTTTTTTTTTTTTGTCGCAAACTTATTTCACATAAACAATTTTCTAAGTCACACCCTACAACTAATAGATACCACATACACAATACAATACATTAAAAAATTTTAAAGCATACAATTTTGGGTGTTAATCCAAGCTAGAATAAATTAAAAACCATGCAATAATACTTTGAAAATTTGTTCTAAAACTTGCAAATGAAAAACACAAAAATGCATATACTAAGCCTACAAATCAAAAACACAAAATCTCCACTAATAACCAACTATTGGAAAAATTACTAATAATCACAATAAGAAAAGAAATAACAAGAGAGGAGAAGATCTCACTATTGGCTGAAACTAAAAAAGGTAACGACATCCGCTGGAAAAATACTATCATGTGGTTAGGTGGAGGAAACCTCGGGTTGGGTCTGTGAAATTGAATGTAGATGGTAGTTGTGGGAATCCAGGGACATGTGGAGGGGGTGGTGTGATTCGAGGTTGCAGCGGGGATTTCCTGGGTGCTTTTTCTTCCTTGGCTATGGCACTAATAATAAAGCTGAACTTAGGGCCCTGACGGAGGGAGTGCGGATGTGTAAAGATATGGGTTATACGAATGCGGAGATTGAATATGACTCTAATGTCGTGGTCGATTGGGTTTTCTCTTGAAATTGCATGGTATGGTATTTATGGGATTTTTGGGAAGAGTTGCTTGAGGCTTTTTCCATGATTAATTTCACCATTGCTCACCAATTCAGAGAAAGAAATAAGGCTACGGACTTCTTGGCACATCAGGGAGAGAAAGGCACCACTATGAGATATCTGGAGTTTGATTCTTTACCTTGTCCAGTTAGAGACATGATACGACTTGACAAAATTGGTATTCCTAATTTAAGAGTCTAATGTGTTGTTTTATCTTCGTTTCATTATCGTTTCATTTTGTTTCTATCAGTTTGTAGCTTGTTTTACTGGAACCACGATTTTCCTCCGCCATAAGTGAAGGGTTTTGTAAAAAAGAAAGGAGGTGCTGCCCTCTTTTAGTTAAAAAAAAGGTACCTTTCATGCAAGAAATTTGATGCAGCTGACAAAAATCAATTCGAAAAATATTTAAGCAACGAGGGATTGCAAGAATTCTTCAAATCTAAAATTAAGACTCAAATCCAAGAATATTGAAGAGACAATATTCCTCAACCCATAAATATTTATTACTTCTTCATGATTTTAGGGCTGAAGAAACAAGAATCCTTGGATTTGTTTGGGTCTTAAGGAGAAAAGAAAGGATCTAATATCACGAGGTAGTATTGAGAAAATAACTCTGGAATGAAAGCAACATGTCTAGTATCTTACACAAATATTGAACAAGTTCCATAAAGAATATACATTTCTAAGTTCCATAAAGAATATACATTTCCATAGCTCTTTAAATATACACTCCCATTCTTACTCACAGAATCTGCATTTGCCTTATAATTTGTCTTATAATTTGCAGTAAATGTGGTCCACTAAAAATGGGTGGGAAGTTTGTGTCTCTGGTTTATGAATATATCCTTCCCAAAGTCCTGCATACAATTGGTAATGGGGAGCAAATTCGTTTCCGAGAGGAGCATTGGGTGGGGGAGATGCCTCTGGCTATTGCATTTCCTCGTCTTTTTTGGTTATCTAATCCTTATAATACCCCTATTTCTGCTTTTCTTCTTTTGCAAGAGGATGGGCATTTTCAGAACTTCCATTTTGGGAGAAATCTTAATGAGAGAGAGATTAATGAGTTGGCTCTTTTGACACATCTGCTCTGACTTTTTCATGCTCATTTAGGGAGTGATAAAAAGATTTTGAGTTTAGACCTTTTCAGGGAATGGTAAATCATTTTTATCCTATTCGAATCTTAAGTATATTGCAGATCATAGTTGTCAAATCAAGATTCGAATCATGGATCAAAATTCCAATTTTGGGAATCAAGAATCAAATCGAATCGTAAAATTGGTAAATTTTCCAAAAAAAAATTGTAAATGATATGCATATTTTGATATACGAAGAAGAAGCAAAATAACAAAATACATTTAAAATTTAATACTAAAAAAACCACATTCATGCTTATGCTTTCCCTAAACAAACAAAAGGTAAGAGAATGAGTTAGGAAATAGTAATAAAATAATGAACTTTATGCTGTTTGAGGTCAGGAATCAAGGGAAAATAATAAAAAATTGAACTTCTATTGTTTATCAACAATTAAAAAATAGTATGTCATGCATATTCTTTCTCGGATTAAAAAGAAAAAAAATAGTTAACCTAAAAAATGATAATAATTGAACAAACTACTAAAAGAACTAATTTTTGAATCTTGTCAACACACTGAAACATAAGTACCACCGCAGTCGGTGAGTGGCCTACCGTCCGCCCCTCCTTCTCAATGGCTGGGTTGTATACTCCTAGAGCGAAAAATGACTTTGTAGACGTGGCATAAGACCTAAAGTTCTATTTTCTCCTCTTTTTAAGCATAAAACTGATGTAGACAGGGAATGGAAGGTAATCGTGTAAAAATAAATAAATAAAAAAGAAAAGAATGTCGTTTTGGAGATTTTAAGGTAGTCAGCTTTGTCAGGACATGATAGATCCAAAATTGTGTGATTCAATAGATTCGGATCAATTTGATAGATTCAGCTTGTGAATCGAAAGATTTGGCAACGATTCAATTGAATTTAAATTCACTAGTAAGATTCAAATTGATTTGGTGAGGAATAGATATGAATCATGTTAAACAAATCATGAATCATAAGACTTCTAACAACTATGCTGTGGATCCTTTTGCATTGTATTCTTTGATTTGGAAAGCCAAAGTTCCCTCAAAAATAAAAACTTTTATTTGGACTGCAATACTTGAAAGAATCAAAACCAATGATTTGCTTCAAAAGAGAAGCCTAACAAATCCCTATCACCTGAAGTTTGTGTCCTTTGTTTGAGGAGTGGAGAGACTTGCTCATATTTGTTTCTTCACTGCCCTTTCACTTTGGCTATTTGGTATATTTGGTGAAACTAGGTCTGGCCCTCCACATTGAAGACTTTTGTACTATACATGTGGGTGTTTCGATAAGGAAAAGGATAGGAAAGCTTTGTGACGATGCGCTATTACGGTAATTATTCGGTGTGTTTGGTTGGAGAGCAATGCTAGAATTCTCAAAGGTATGGCTACTACTAACAACTTGCTTTTGGCGTAGAGTGGTTTATCTTGTGCCACTATGGGTGTTGGCAAATGGATTTTTTCATCAAGTTTCTTTGGAAGACTTGCAGCAGGATTAGTTGGCTGTGCTTCATTGAGGTTTTTTTTTTCCTTTTTTTTTGTTTTTTTGTTTTTTTTTTTTGTTTTTTTGTTTTCTGCTGTGATCTTTGTAACTAGTTTCTATTGATGTTAGAGGAGGATTTCTTATCCTCTTTGTTTTTTCCATTTTTTTTCTTCTTTTCTCTTTCTGCTGTACATTCTTCTCTCTTCTAGTACAATCCTTTGTTTATCCCAAAAAAAAAAAATCTGCATTTTTTTGAATAAAGAAGTTCTGTTTTGCATTTTGGTTGAGCGGGTGGGTCGTCAGGTTATAGTTATTTTCTGCCTCGTAGAGATGATGAGCAGAGATTCACCATCGTTTCTGGCAAGTGATTTTTGTATCCATTTGTTTTACAGTAGTATTTATGGGTGCTCATTATACTTTTAAAGCTGATCAAAAGCTGTTCAATTTAGATCGATTGGATAATGTCTCTATTCACATCTTGGAATTTGCAGGGAGGCGCACATGGATTTTATTATTGAGAAACAATTAGTTTCGGGTTTTGAGGAGGATAGGCATATCTTGGTCTGGATGAGATGGGTCCAAGAAGGTTTCAGGAGGCCAATCCTACGGAGCAGTCAGAGACTCGGAGGAGCCATCAACACGGAACTCTTGCCGGTGTCGAATACAAGGGGTCACTTCTTGTGTTGGGAGAAATTTAAAGATAAAAGGAAGGCCTCTGTCTGTTTATCTCCCTGAGCGTGTGGAAGCTTCAGGATGGCTGTATTTCCTTCTTGCTATGAAGGAGATAGAGATTCTCAGAAGGGAGATGGAAGCACAGGTGATCAGCTAGTTTGGTTTTCATTGCGTCGATTGTGGTTTGGTTAACATTAGGAGTGATGTGGGTAATGGAGAAAGGGTGGGTGCCTTACAGAGGCTTTCGCCAGGTGTATTGTATGCTGATGTGCTCAGGAATTTTCCAGCAGGGTTGAATACATCTGGGAAGACTTTCTTCTGGAACTGTAGTGATTCAAGGGATTTTCCTCCAATTTTCAGTTCCTTCTTCTAAGAGATTTGAAAGAAGAAGAGATCCCATTCTAATTTCTAAAAATAATGATGTGACTGATGATCCTCTTAATAATTGGCCTGTTAATAAAGGGTCTGCCTTTATAAGGGTTGAAAAGAAAGGGCAAAGTAAGCCGATTACTGGGGCAGAATCAGCTGAAGGCCTGGTTTTGGATATGCTTATTGAGATGGGTCAGTACAGGCCCGATGGCGATAAAATTAAAATGGACGAAACCCATGTGGAAGAATAGGGAGCTGGCTTTAATACACTGCTGTTAACACAGAATGACAGATGGTAGATTGCGCTTGTCTGTTACAAAGATACAGCAGACGGGAGTTCAGTCAACGCTTACTAACGGTAATAATCAAGTGAAGCAACTCAACAACAACATGCCCGAAATGAAACAAGTACTCCTGTTCAACGAGCTTTATCCTCTCTATTGTCTTCTCTAAGGGGTGTGTTGCAATCCTGCGATGAACAAGTCAGATGGAAGCTCGTACTCCCTCAATTCAAACGATGAAAGGGGTAGCATGTGTGAATCTGAAAGCATTTGCTATTAGATCAGCTGGTGGCAGAAAATGATTTCTAAGGGGAGGATATTTTGTCTAAAACACTAGATGTGGTTATGAAACTGATCTTAAAGATCAAATTGATGTGGAAGATATTTCCTGGCCGGTTGAAGGAGAGGAAGTCCTAAGAAGCGCTCTGAAGAAGCTGAGGTTGGTGTTCAACATTTGAAGAATGCTGACTTCCTTTTAAGAGACTTGATTGAGAAAGGATCTTTGGCCATCATTTGTTTTCTTGAGCACAATCCAACTGGGTGATCCATTTCTGATGGGAGGGTTGGCGATTATGAGAAAGAACTTCCACTGGATAATTCAAAATTTTCTAATTCTGATAAAGTTATCCTTCCCATTCCTAACTGGTCTAAATTAACAGCTCATGTCCTATGCCAAAGAGAGGATTCTAATGAGGGAGATGCCTTTGCTATTAGTCGTTTTGGGGTTGGGGTTGGGGTTGGAGGAGGGGGGGGGGGGGGGGGGGGGGGGGGGGGGGGGGTTAGGGACTATAGAGGCCCATAGAAACTCCTAGAGGATATGGGCTCAAAAGCTAGTGAGCTCTTTAGGCAAAAGGTGAAGGTTGGCGTTAGTCCTATCAGCTCCAGCCACAATGAAATTCTTTTCACATGCAACTTAAAATTAAAATTGGTAAGGCTCATGTGGAGGTCCTGCACCAGCACCACTGCTCCTGCATTGCTAACTGTTTTGCAGTACACCGATTTAGCAAATAAACAGTATAGCAAGTTCTTCATTACCATAACTTTAATGAGAAAGTTTCTTGTTCTGTTCCAATTTTTTTATCTTCAAATTATCATAATGTTCAACCAAATGGAAACCATTGACCTTCTCAATTCTCTCCATCCTAAATTAAATTATGACATGCTAAGACTAATGGATTGCACTTCTAACAGAATAAATTCCACCTTGGAATAATTGAATTCTGGCAGTTGAGCAAACATACTTTGAAATGCATATTCATGTACAAAAACATGTTATAGATACTTGTAATGCATGCATAGGAACAAATTATGCACCAATGCACTGTGGCATTGCATGTGTGCCCAGATGCTTGCAAAAAATAAACAACAGAAAGAAACTTGAGTTGATGGAGAGGTGCACTCGCTTTATGTTTGTACCAATACCAAGGCAGGAAGAAAAATAAAAAATGACTTGGTAAACTTTCCAATGCGGATTGTATATGACTGACAGGCTCAGAACCTGAACCGAATTAAAGGGTACCAGCACAAGTTGAAGCAAGCCATGGAGTGAAGACCATGTGATTTCTCCACATACAAACAATATGGCAAATTGCATGAAAGTCCTTTGAGTAATCAGCAAGCAGCTCGCCTATACTGAGTAAAAACAACCTCGAGCAGCAAAATTTAGAAGAAGCTTGTTCCTCATTTCTTGGGTCAACTTCATGTATCCAAAAGCGCATTGTCCCTCACTCCTTTATACCAAAAACTTCGTCTAACTAATGTACAGTGCAGATATCTAACTGAAGATGATACTTTTGTGATGGAAATGGGGGGGGGGGGGGGGAGTGGGTTAGCAGCGTAAACAGTCATTTGCAACTTGAACCGGACTAACTCCAAAATTGGGATAAAGGCATCATTTCATTTGCTGGCTCCATCATAAGTTACCCCCTCTATCTTGAACAATGAAAAACCATACTACCTCTTGAATAACAAATATTGTGCTGTCTGCCCGATTTCGATTTGCATATGTAAAAAGAAGTGCCTTGAATAACTGCTATTTGACTCAGAACTGTTATTGAAAAGGTCCAATAATGTACGTATGTTGGAAATCTGCCAAATCTTTTTTGGTGATTTTAACCTTTTAGCACTATCAAAAAATTCATATTATAAAGGTTTCCATACCAAGGCTCAATCCAATTAAGTCCGTAGCCCAAATTATTTCAATATTGGACCTATCCATATCCGGTTCATCCTTCAAAACCATAGAGGGACTGTTTATCGAGATAGAGGGACTATTTATTATGAACCAATTCTTGGTATAGGCTTTGCCATATTTTATATTGATTTGACACCTTAAATGAGACCACCCTCCAATATTGAAGAGATCGGAAGATAAGAATATTTGCCCATCTATACGTAGGAGCAAGTCAGAAAGATTGAGAAATAGAATATCTATTTAATAAAATTATAGAATATACGAATTCTACCTTTTAATTACCGGAGTGGAAGAAAGGCGGAGATTCTTGAACGAGGAAAGGGGTATACAAAACTTCTACTTCGAGCACTCTTTTGAAGGTGGGAGAAAAGATAAAACTATAAAGTAGTACAAATTCTGGGAAGAACCAAAGGCTTTCGCCTCAATTCATATTTAGCTGCGAGCGCCCTTGGAAGATCTCCGTCCACGAGGGGGAGCTCAATGCTCCAGAACTCCCCAAGGAAGCCATCAATTGCACCTCTAACCTTACCACGCTACCCAACCAGTTGATAGGAGGGACTTTTGCTTGGTTATTAATAAAATACCAGTATAGACCCCAAAACAAATGAGTTTCAACACAGAAGTAAAACAAAGCAATTCTAACGCTTCATAGCAGAATAAAAAAGAGCAACAAATTTATCTACATGCCTGGCAATAAACATGAGCCAACAAAAAAGCAACAAACAGAATCCAAACAACCAAAGCTAGAAAAGTATTAGGTGATAATAAAGAAAAACTTAGGACAGACTTCTACCTGCACCAGGCCGCACATTGCAGCATCTTGAACTACTCTCCTTCCAGTCTTCCATATTCATCTTGACAGCCAGAAAGTCTAAGTCTCAAAGCATTAAAAACCTTGGCAATTTCCTCATGTCCCTTCCTCTTAGCTTTAAAAATTCAGTTACTCTCCCAAAAAAAAAAGTGATAAAATTTAACTCAAATGCAGTTCTTCCTTTGGCAGTAGGTTATGATGGAGACCCTTTCAAACTAGTCATTTCCTTCTCAACCTGTCTAGTCCACTCAGCAATGCTACTCATCCCAATGCTAGCCCCAATATCAGTTTCTGCATCAAGCACGCAACATTATAAGCTTGACGCATCAATGCATTTTGCCTCAAGATCTTGCGCCTTCTTTCATCCAAAAAATCTCCACATATTGCACCTGCTTTCTCAAATATGCATTTTTTTTTTTTTTTTTTTTTGCCTCTTTTGTCCACCTTTGCAATATGTATTTTTCTAGAAGATTTAAAATATTTTTTCTGAAAAAACACCCTCAATGCATGGCGACATAGGATACCCATCAACTCAAATAAGTGACAACTACACGTGACATTAAGTGGAGAAGGCTCAAATGTAAAATTGGTCCACCATGTAAAACACTTGGAGGCACACCATGGGAACACTTGAAATCCTCCTCCATCTTAACACCTCTCATACTAGCAATCATGTCATAATATTTAAAAAACTCAATTAATCTCGTTGTTTTCTTCGAAATACAATGGGAGACTCCTTAGAATTGCAGTCATGCCTGCTGAAAATGTTCCCATACTAAATCGACACCACTTCTTTTGAAACTCATACAATTTTTTCAACCATATGTGATCTTGAAGTTGAAACCTAGAAATCATCTCTACCAAGTTGATTCAAACTCTTCAACTGAAGCTCTCATAAGAAGACATTTATTAAGTAGTGATTTGAACTCTTGATTTGTATAATGGGAGGCAAGTTGTTGGGCGGCATTTTTTGAGATGTGCCATTGGCACAAACGATGCTCGGATTTTCAAAAGATCTTTTCTATGGCATTTCCCATTGCCCAACATTGGTCTGTGAATATAATCCTAGGTTGCTTTCCTCCCATGGACATTAAAAATGTCTCAAATAGCCATACAAGTGAATTTACTGTCTCATCAAGCAAGAAAGCACAACCAAATAACACATTCTCCAATGATGGTTAACACCAACAAAGGGAGCACAAATCAAGTTATACTTGTTCATTCTACATGTGGTGTCGAACATTACCACGTCTCCAAAACATTCATAATCAAGCATTGACCTCCCATCTCTCCAGAAAAAAATTGTCACCCTTGAGTTTTGGTCCACTTGCCAACTATAGAAACTTTCAATTGCTTTTCCTTAAAGCAACACCCCAAAGCCATTGCATCTCCCTGTTCTAGCACTTGCACTCTCAGGTTGTTCAAGAAGTTATAAGAACCGCATTTAGAGAATCCAACATGCTCCATCCCTCGTGACTCTACAACCATAAAAGAGGTGTTGATACCAATCCTTGCCTCAACCGTGCTCTTCTAAAACTCCTTTTGTTCATTAATAATATTCCTTTGGGATCACAGAAATCTCTTTTGTTCAGGACAGGAAAACTTATGACCGTGTCCAGCATTAAAGGCACAGATTTCAAAATGGTCAGTGCCTTTTACCCTCTGAAATTTAATGTTAGCCTTGCATCCAATCCTCGTATCAAGCTTATTTTTACATTTTTCTTCAATAGGATTTGAAAACTCTTTGAAACCCTCCTTTGAGCAAAACATATAAGCAACAATCACATTCCCATTCTTATCATACGTTTTTTATCCCTTTTTTAATGCTAAACCCCATCTTATAAGCATAATCATTATATAAGTTATATGCCTCTCCCAAATTATTGACAATCATTCCAATCGAGGGTTCTTGCTGCTTTGATGCAACTGAATCCTTGCTCCCATCAACCCCACACTGTTCTTCACCATAATCACCGCTTGCATCAATTGGATCTTTATCCTTAGCCCCACAGTCTTCTTCACTATCCATCAACACAGCTTCCTCATTTTCTAAATCCATGTAAGCAAAACAGCTGCTGAAAACCTAAATACATAAATATAGACACAAATTATTGCATTATACTACAACAGAAAAACAAAATAAGAAGAATTCAAACACAACAATCATATATTATAGCAGTCTCCTTAAGTGTTGGATTTTTCTCATGAACCTAACAAAGCAACAACCCAAAGAATTTTCTTAGCATTTACTCGTAGCATAGAAATACGGCAATATTTGAAGTTGATAGCCCCGAGTACAGTTCTCTGTGGAACTCAGAAACGCATAATAGTTCAACCAAATTAGTGAGCAGAAAAAACCTCTAAGACCTGAGCAGAATCACAACACATGGTTCCACCATTTCTGTTCAAAGACGCACCTGGTTCACTGGCGTCGGTTTGAGGAGAGATATAAAGTGAGAGAGAGCGAACTTAGGTCGCCAACGGTGCGACCGACATCAACGGAGGTCGCCGGAGCTCTGAATCCCCATGACTCGTGAAAAAACACTAGCAAGTACTAATTAGCTATGTTAAAAAGGTAATGTTTGAATACTAATTTTTCATTATAAGTTATAATAAAAACATAAGTATAATTATTAGATTATGTTGATAATAATGTTATTAGATAAATTAACATTTTAAATAATATTTTCTAATTAACAAATTAATTAGCATTACGTTGATTAATATTTTCAAGAATTTACATTAAATAAAATAGTATGTGATTATCATTCAATAATTAACAATTTTATTTTGTTAGCTTCTTTTAATAACAATATAATATTATTAATCTTCTAATCAACAATTTAATCAATAATATTATTGTTAACTTCTTTTGATAATATTATCAATTTTATAATATTTATATAAATAATCAAAAAATTCATAAATTAATAAATTAATCAAATTCCAAAAGTTCAAAAGCACTTTTCAACATGCAAAGGCAACAATGACATTGATAGTGTAAGGCAAGAGCGAGAGGCAGCTGCGAGGGGGGATGGCGGTGCTAGACATTGATAGGCAAGAGGTGATTAACAAGAGGTGGCGCAAATGCTCAAGGATTGTGTGTGTGTGTGTGTGTGTGTGTGTGTGTGTGTGTGTGTGAGAGAGAGAGAGAGAGAGAGAGAGAGAGAGAGAGAGAGAGATAAATATAAGATGGGAGGGAATTTTTCTTAAAATTATAATTTTCCATCGAAAATTTTTGTTACATATTGACCATTGCCCCTTACCAATACCCCACTTTTTATCTAAGGGCTTATTTTTAATTTAGAAGTTTTGTTGGGAATAGAGCTTATTACAAGCAATAAGAAGTAGATCTCACCAGGGCATGTTAGCCACATGCAAGGCACATGGGCGAGTAGATCTGCTCCTAGCAAGCTTGCCACATGCAAGCATTGGACGAGCATACCTATTCCAAGCAAGTCTTCACATGCATGTCTCAAAGGGAAAGCAACCTTGCCCTCGGCAGAATAGTTACTTATAGGGCTAAGCAAGTAGAAACTACCATAATTACTTACGAGTTATGCATGTTCGCATTCACATGGCCTTAGTGGAGCAAAAGGTCCACATTCAAAGGAAGTTGGGCCTCGAAAAGACCAAGCCATAAAAAGGGAAGAACCACCCTCTAAAAGGTAAGATAGCATGCTTAAACTTAGAATCTTCTCTTCATCTTTAATGCCTTCTCTCTTGTATTCATTAAGTGACTTAAGCATTAAAGACATCTCTTGGAGGCCACCAGTACCTCCCAAGTGCTAATTTCCATCCTACAAATCTCCAAACAAACAACCTATTGCATCAACCTCCTATTCAACAACCTTTGAGGCTACAATACATTTTTTTGCATCAACAGAATTGGCGACTTTAGTGGGGATGCAGTATCAAACATGCCACCGCACAATTCGAAGAAGGTTGCTTTTGAAGAGGCAAACCAACCTTCCAACTAAGTCACTTAAAGCCAAGAGGCTAGTAGTCTTTTACCACATTTATCATCAGAATTAGTCACCCATTACCAATTCACCACCTTCAATCGAAGAATTGAGGAAATCCTTTAAAACTAGTTGGAAGCACAACCAGTAAAATGGAAGAGGAAGAGTTGTCTGCCAACCCAATTCCTCTTATAGCCACTATGCCAATAGAAGTACAAATCGATGGAACAAGTGTTGCAGCAAATCATTCTTCCGAAATTAAAGAAAATTTTAAAGAAATGAGTGAGATATTTGAGAAAATGATTAAGGAGATGCGTGAAGAGAAAAAGAAATTGGAACTACTAGGTGCAAAGTAGATAGACCCACCCTCCACTATAACAGTTCTAGAAGCACTTTAGCCTTCCAAGTTCAAAATGCCTTAAGTTAAGTCCTATGATGGAATCAAAGATTCAATTTACTACCTTGATACTTTCATATCACTCATGCTCCTCGAAGGAGCCTTGAACCCCCCATCATGTCAAGAGCATATGTGACAACATTGAAGGGGTTCCCCTAATCTCGGTTCTAGAGCCTTAAGCCTCACATAATTAACAACTTTTCAAATTTTATAAAAAATGTGCATCCTATTTTGACAATAGTAGAAAGATGAAATTAAAAACTCCTACTAGTTTGATAATTTAGTTTAAGGAGAAGTTGTGTCCTTAAAAGATTTTATAAGACACTATCCCATAGTAGCAATGGAGGTGAGATGAAATTGGTAAATGTTAAACATTTAATAACTAATCATAAAATTATATTTTTATTTTATTTTTCAGAACATTAATTTAGAGGCTTTTGTTTTAATCATGAGAAAATTGAGTATTTGGGCTTAAGTTTGAATTTGGGCTTAAGGTATACCTAGAGGTGCATATAGTAGTGCAAAAGTTGGGAGTGTGGGACTAAGTTTTGGGCAATAGAGCTTTTTTTAATTGAATTGATGCCTAATATGCATGGACATATGGGATTGTTAATGAGTTTAAACATTAGTTATTAGCGATAGGTGAATATCCATCAAATAAAATTCAAATCCGCTAACTTACTCATTTAGAGGTGGATAGAAAAATTTTAAACCATAGTGTCAATTTAAATGGGTCAAATTCAGTTCAGATTAATGAATTTTTATTCATTTTTCCAGATCTAGTGAGACACTTGGATTTCCAAGTAGCTTTATAAGTTCTAATTAATGCTCTAAAACAAGGTTGATTCCTCCAATATTTGGGAAAGCAAGCCCCAGTAGACATAGGAGAACTCTTAATAAAAGCACAAAAGTACAAAACAAGATGATGTCAATGCAAAAAGAAAGAAGTAGAACAAAGAAAAGAAGTCAAATGGCTAAGGTGCAGAGTAGAGTAACCAGAAAAAGGCAAGGAGATGTTTATGAGGGGAAAAGTCGTAAGGAGAAACCAACCACGAAAACAAGCTTAAATTTCACTCCCCTAAGTATGCCCCTAAGCTTAATTTTTGATGCAAATCCAAAATAAGGATTTCATTCAATAGCTAGACCCAACAAAAGCTCCTCCAAAACAAAAAAGATAGCCCAAATTTTTGAAGCTACCATAGGGACCATGAGCATGACATCGAGGCACATCCACTTCTAACAATTCTTAGAGAATGTAAAGGGGTTATTTAGCAAACTACGTAAAGAAGGATGGTAAAGTATCTTAGGGTTAAGAAGAAAGAAGGATGGTGCAAACAATGATGGAAACCTTGGAAGACAGAGATCTCTGTCATATTTGCTGGATCGGCTTGCAAAAGAGAAAGCAACTCAGTCAAAATGATTTATGCACGCCAATTTCTCCAAGTATATGATGAGTCACCTCTGTAGAAGCAAAAGGGAATGCAAGAAATTATCTTCACATAAGCAGACTTACAAGGTATCAAAACTCACATGATGATACACTAGCAATCAACCTAATATTATAGAATTATCATGTATAGAGGGTCCTTGTGGATAGTGGAAGATTTTTCAGATATTATATTCACTTCAAATTTAGAGGGGATGAAAATCCTAAGAGATAAGTAAAAAACCTACAAAAGCATACCTAGTTGGTTTTAGAGGAGAAGCAGTCATAGTAGTTAGAACTATCCAACTTCCAATGATTGTGACGATCTAGCCCTCAACAAGTGACTAAAATGGTGGATTTCTTAGTAGTGGATAAATGATAAATATATAATAGATCTTAAATGCGATCCAAGCAAACACCTTTACCTACCATCTCCTTATCAAATTTCCAATAGACTAGAGGGTAGGTCGACTGCGAGTAAATCATGTTGTAGCATGACGATGTTACATGACAATTATAAAAGGAAAATCTTGACCAAAGGATGACTTAGTAGTGGAAGATCTAGATGTCACGTTTGAGATAATGGAAACCTTAAGAATGGATCCCCTTGGAAGAACTAGGTCAATCTTCCCTTGGGAGGAAGAGTCGAAAAAGGAAGTAAAGGTGAGGAAAAAGTTATCTCCTAAATTAAAAGAGTCAATTATTCAACTACTAAGAGATCATTAAGACTTGTTTTCTATGATGACAGATGATATGCTAGGAATCAATCCCAAAATAATTTAACATCGGTTCATGAAAACAACTTGCTATGCAGTTCATCAAAGGAAAAGAAGCATTGCACTAGATCAAACTGAAGCAATAAATGAAGATGTGAAGAAGATTTTAAATGGAAGATTCATTTGAAAGGTCAAATACCTAGATTGAATAGCTAATGTGGTTCTGGTGAAAATTCAAATGGAAAATAGAGAACTAGCATAGACTATACTAATATAAATAAGGATTTTCTGAAGGATAACTTTCCATTACCCCGTATAAATCAGCTAGTGGATTCAACAAGAAGGTATCAAATCCTTAGCTTCACGGATGCTTTCTTAGGTTATAATTAGATCATAATGCAGATAGAGGAAAATGAGAAGATTGCCTTCTTAATAGATCAAGGTTTATATTGTTACTAAGTTATGCCTTTTGATCTCAAGAATACAGGTGTAACATACCAAAGGTTAGCAAATTGCATATTCAAATAGTAGTTTGAAAAAACTATGGAAGCCTATGTCGATGACGTTAGTGAAAAGCAAAGTACCAAATGAGCACCTTAGTCATGTCAAAGCAATCTTCATAGTGTTGAAGAAACACCGAATGAAACTGAACCCAACCAAAAGTGTTTTTAGTGTAGCCTATGGAAAATTCCTTGACGTCATGGTCACTCAAAGAGGAATTAAAGTGAATAAAAAAAAAAATCCAAGCTTTTTTGGGTATGAAATCTCCAAAAACTAAAAGAGATGTATATAAACTTACTGCAGAAGGCAACTCTTAGTTGATTAATAGCTAGGTTGGCTAAGAAATGTCTATCATTCTTTAAAGTATTAAGAAGTGTAGAGAAATTTGGATGGAGAGATGCACATAAAAAGGCATTCTAAGATACCGAATGAAACTGAACCCAATCAAGTGTGTTTTCAGTGTAGCCTATGGAAAATTCCTTGGCTTCATGGTCACTCAAAGAGGAATCAAAGTGGATAAAAAAAAAAAGATCCAAGCATTTTTGGATATGAAATATCCAAAAACTAAAAGAGATGTACATAAACTTACTGCATAAGAAGCAACTCTTAGTTGATACAATGTTAGGTTGGCTGAGAAATGTCTACCATTCTTTAAAACATTAAGAAGTGTAAAGAAATTTGAATAGGGAGATAAGCTTGAAAAGGCATTCCAAGATTTAAAAGAGTGCCTAGGCTCCACACCTTTTATGTCCAAACCTAAACCTAGGGATTTTCTCTTGCTATACCTAGCAACAGTAGAGGAAATTGTGAGCTCATTTCTCTTAAAAGAAGAAGCATGAACACAAAGGTTGACCTACTACATAATTAAGGTGCTCCAAGTTGAAAAGCTCAATTATCCATCTATCAAAAAGATAGTGTATGCATTAATCACTACAATCTAGAAGCTACGACCTACTTCTAAGCGTTTAAAGTAACAACACTCACTGACTAACGACTTAGGCAGATATCGTATTGACTAGGAGTTTCCAGTTGGTTGATAAAATAGTCTATGGAGTTAAGCAAGTTTTACATCCACTACTATCCACGCCTAACCATAATGGTCCAAGACTTGGCTAATTTCTTTGCGGGGTTCACTTCAGAAATTGTAGAGGTGTACAAAGTACATAGGTGCTCCATATAGATGGATTATCAAACTCCCAAGATAATGAAATAGGATTGGTACTAATCTCTTCTAAAAGAGAAAAAGGTCGAATGTGCCTTAAAAATGGATTTTAAGGTAAGCAACAATGAAATCAAGTACGAAGCTTTAATAGTAGGGTTAAAACTAGCTGTAAATTTAGGAGTGAGAACCTTATAGTGTTCAACAATTCATAATACTATGAAATCAAAGAAGAAAGATTGTATGAAAAGAAAGTGAGAATGTTAATTGGATATGCTGAAAAATTTAAGCCATGTCAGATAGTTTGAGGAGACAACTAAGAAGCTAATTCATTACCAATGATAGCCTTAACTCAACTAAAGGAAAATAAACTAAGAACTTTCACGAAACATTTTAGCTAAACAACCTTTAGTCTCAAAGTCGAGAACCTTGTAGAAGGGAGTTTAGTTGGCTAGATTCTATTTTCAGGTTCCTGAAGGAAGGAAAATTAAGTCTCAAACAATCCTAAAGAAGCATTGAAGTTGAGGAAGAAAACAACTCGGTTTGTACCAATAGATGATGTATTATTTTGTTGGTAATTTATTGTGCCTATTTGAGGTGTCTCAAATCTTCTGAGGCAAGTTATTTGCTCAAATAAATTTATGAAAGCACATATGGTCATCAAGGAGGTAGAGTTCTTGTAAACAAATTCCTAAGATAGGGTTATTATTGGCCTACCATGAAAGACGATTCTTGAAAATTTGTACAAAAAGTGACAAATGTCAAAGGTGCTCATATATGCCAAGGAGATTTGCTATTAAGCTCACATCGCTCATGATCTTGTGGCTATTTGCTTAGTGGGGACTAGATTTTTTCAGGCCATTACTAGCAACAACAAGGGGAAGGCAATATCTAAGAGTGGCTATTGATTACTTCACCAAATGGATTAAGACAAAAGTGATGGCACAAATCATAGAGAATGGCTCCACTACTTTCTTCTATAATTCAATTACATATATGTATGGGGTACTAAGGATCATCATCACAGATCTTGACAGAAAATTTGATTGTGAAAAATATGGAGCATTCTGCTATGAAATTGGGATTAAGTTGATGTTATCATCAGTTGTGCATCCATAAAGCAATGGACAAGTGGAAATATGAACAATATCATTTTCAAGAGTTTGAGAACACATTTGGAGAAGGCGCATGGCATGTGGGGTAGAGAATATACCTTTTGTCTAATAGGCATAGCACACTTCTCAGGATAACCATAGGGCAGATGCCCTTCATCCTAGCTTTTGGTATGGATGCAGTTGTGCTAGTAGAGACCAATATGTCGAGTCATTGAGTCAAAGCTTTTAATGAAGAAGAGAATAAAGAGATTAGGTAAGAATACATAGATATAGTTGCATATTAAAACAATAACTTATAAACAGTGTGTACCCTAGTATTATAACTACTAGTCAAGAAAAAATAGTTTAATGCGGGAGACTTCGTGCTGTAGAAAATTGGTTTCACAATAGCTAAATTAGGAAACAAAAATTTGAGGATAAAATAGGATATAGATTTGTTAAGGTGATAAAGCTAGGAACCTACAAGTTGGAGGATAAATACTTCCAAGTGTAACGCCCCGACCCGCCACGTGGGCCTGGGGTGTTATTTGTGAAATAAAATAAATAAACTTCTCTAATACCATAATACCACACCTGCTCTAACAAAGGAAAACCGGGTGGTTCTATCATTACTGAAAGTAAAACCATACATCAGAAGAAAACATCTCAAACACATTACTTGAGTTCTAACTGTCCCCAGATACATATATAAAACTACCTGTCAATATTTTACAACCCAAAAATAACAAGCATAATAGCTGGTGGCTCACCAACTTTGTCTACCACTCCCAAAAGTCTAATCCTAGCCCCGCAAAAAATTAGGTATGGTTCCCTGTAGGACCTGAAAAGTGAGATGGATAAGGGGGTGAGACACTTCTCAGTAAGGCGGATTAAATTATTTTTAGTGTGTGGCAGATGAGTTTTACTGCAACAGTTATCTGTAAACATTCCCTATTTAACCTTACTAAATATGACTTCCTTATAATTGAATCGTAACTATAAAATTTATAACACACATCTCATTGCAATTCATAATAAACCTACTAACACGTATATATTCAACAACATATCATAGATAGTATGGTACAGTTTAATAAATCTACACTCTACATGATCTATTCATGGTTTGCATTTGCCAATATTGAGGTGTTACGTTTCACCGTCCCTCACATCAGCAATCCCTCAGGCTAAATCCCAAGAATCGGGACGTTACGTATCGCCACCCCATTTTGCCTTTCTCAATAATCATCATCGGGGCATTACATATCGCCATCCCCCGAGACCTTTTTTAATAATCATCATCAAGACGTTACGTATCGCCATCCTCCGAGACCTTTTTTCCACACTTACTTTAACAATACCAGTATTTTCACAATTTCCAATCATTCAAGCAAATTCTATCATATTAGGAAATGGAATTAAACTGTCATATCATATCTGTCATAACATAACTATCTCGGTGTCTAACCAGTATAACACATATCAGTTATAGCCGTCACATCACATCTCGACTTATAGCCGTTATATCCTACTATATCATAATTGTTTAACCATTCTGTTTATTTATACCATTTTAAATCGTTCTCATGTCACACAAATTTTCATTTGGTAAATCATAAATATACATAACTATCTAGGAAACATATAAGTTACTAAACACAAGGGTATGAGCATTTCCAGGATTTAATTTAACTCAAACTATACATTTTATTGAAAATAGGAGATGTTCAACCCATTTACGTTATTTTTCCCAAAAAAAAATGTATAAAATTCAAAACAACCATTTTCATCTGTCCAATTCATCCAGAAAATCATCAAATACTATTTTTGTAAACATATACTGCAATTTAAACGGTTCATATTCAAAAAATAACTGACATAATCTAATCCCCTTACCGCTCGAATATGTTGAAGATCAATGACCTCCGTGTTGGGAGGAGAGAGAAAGGATCGAGGAGCACTTGTGAGTGATCCGGGAAGCTTAGGAGAGAGAGAGAGAGAGAGAGAGAGAGAGAGAGAGAGAGTAAATGAGAGTTATGAAAAAAAAATATGTTACTTAGCCCTTAAGTAACTCAGTCCGCAGGAAAACCGTCGACGATTTTTCTTGAAACTTTCGACGATTTGGCCACTTACCAAACCTGAATGCTCGTGTAATGCTCTCGGTTGTTTTCCCTATAGGAAAATCGTTGAAAATTTTTCTAGGCTCCCTGAAACCGTCGATGATTTGGTCTTGTTCCAAACCAACTTCCTTATTTTCTTTCCCTTTATCTTTCCTTTTATTTATTTATTATATTTTCTTGGTTCAGGTTACTACATTCTCCCCTCCTTATAAAAATTTCGTCATCAAAATTTTCTAACTGACTTTCATCACATCCATTGAATTATCACTAATTTGCTGATCCAACTCTAGGAAAAGCCGACGGCTACCCAAATAGCAGCCCCATCCCAAGTTTATTAATTGCCCACACTTATGGCGGGGGAATATCGTGGTTACATAGAATGTCTTGAGAGATTACAATAGCCATACAAAACTCCCCCATATACCATCCATATACTGAAACCAGAAATGACAAATAACCAAGTAAACCTACTCTAAACACCCTATATATATACAAAACCAAACATTTACCTACTATCTTACCTATCTATTCAGCGCTAAGCCTCTCTGAATAGTTGTGGATACTTCTGACGTATTTTCGTCTCTAATTCTCATGAAACTTCCTCCACTATATGATTACGCCAAAGTACCTTCACAAGGTGAATTCTCTTAGTGCATAGCTCTTATTCTTTATGGTCTAGAATCTGAACTCGTATTTCATCATATGCCAAAGTGTCCCTAATCTCCAAATATTCATAGCAAATCACATATGAAGGATTTGGGACATACTTCCTCAGCATGGACACGAGGAACACGTTGTGGATCCTAGACTGTGCTAGGGGTAATGCTATCCTATACGCCACCGGACCAACTCTCTCCAGAATCTCGAATGGCCCGATGTATCTAGGGCTTAGCTTACCCCTCCTTCCAAATCTCATCACTAGTTTCATAAGAGCAATCCTTAGAAATATCACATCACCTATCTTGAACTCCAATTCTCGTTAGCGTGTATCCACATAGCTCTTCTCCCGACTCTGTGCTGCTTTAATCCTTTCCCTAATGAGCTTGACCTTCTTAGAGGTCTGTTGAACAAGTTTCAGCCCCAAAATCTGCCGCTTACCAACCTCATCCTAGTACAATAAAGATCGGGCACCTTTAACCATACAATGCCTCATATGGTGCCATTCTGATACTAACCTAGTGACTATTATTGTATGCGAACTCAACTAACGGCAGAAATTGAATCCAACTACCCCCGAAATCCAGTACACACGCTTGTAGCATATCCTCTAGAATATGAATGGTCCTCTCAGATTGTCCATCGGTCTATGGGTGAAAAGCAGTACTGAAAGTGAGTTAAGATCTTAATGCTTCCTATAAACTCTTCCCAAACCTAGAAGTGAAATGCGGATCCCTATCTGAAACGATAGACATCGGCACCTCGTGTATTCTGACTATCTCTTGAACATAGAGTTCTACCAACCTATTCATAGAGTAACTGACTTTAATCGGATCGAAATGGGCAATCTTTGTCAGTCGGTCAACCACTATCCAGATAGTATTCTGTTCATGAAGTGTCGATGGAAATCCCGTGACAAAGTCAATGGAAATGTGCTCCCACTTCCACTCAGGAATGAGAAGTGGTTGCAATGGTCCTACTGGCCTCTGATGATCGGCCTTTACTTGCTAACATGTTAGGAACTGCTCTAAAAACATGTGATCTCCCTTTTCATGTTATTCCACCAAAATAATTCTCACAGATCCCTGTACATCTTAGTGCTTCCTAGATGCACAGTACAAAGAGAGCAATGTGCCTCTTCCAGAATGACTCATTTAATTTCCGAGTCATTTGGCACATATATTCTGGTAAAGAACCTCAACACCCCATCGTGTGAGACATGGAAATCTTATTTCAATCCACTTTGTATGCCATTCACAATCTCTACCAGCTCTGCATCTTTCATCTAAGCCGCCCTGATCCTTTCCCGTAAGGTTGGTTGAACTACCGGGCTAGCAATGTATGCCTGGTGATTTCCTTCCACTAACTCCACACCCAACCTTTTCAAGTCCATCCTGATCTGATGTTGAGCTGCCACTGCTGAGACTGATGCACTCACTAATTTTTGACTAAATGCATCAACTACCACATTAGCCTTTCCTGGGTGGTAACTAATAGTACAGTCGTAGTCCTTTATCAACTTCAGTCATCTCCGTTGCCTCATGTTCAACTTCTTCTAGGTGAAAAAGTACTTAAGACTCTTATGATCAGTAAAGATCTCGCACCTTTCACCGTATAAGTAGTGCCTCCAGATCTTTAACGCATAAACTACTGCTGCCAATTCCATGTCATGCATGGGATAGTTCTTCTTGTACTCCTTGATTTGGCGAGAAGCATACGCGATGACCTTTCCCTACTGCATTAAGACAAATCTGAGTCCTCTCTAAGATGTGTCACTGTAGATCACGAATCCACCATCTCCTGATGGAATGGTCAATACTGGGGTCGTGACTAGTCGTTGCTTCAATTCTTGAAAACTCTGCTCGCACTCACCAGTCCACTCAAACTTTGTGCTCTTCCTCATAAGTCATGTCAAAGGACCAGATAGTCTAGAAAATCCCTTTACAAATCGGCGGTAATATCTTGCCATACCCAAGAAACTTCTAACCTCCTATATGTTTTTCGGCCTCACCCAATCAACTACCGCTTCTACTTTACTCGGGTCCACTAAAACACCTTCCCTGGACACTACATGTCCCAGAAATGCAACTTGTTCCAACCAGAATTTGCATTTCTTGAATTTAGCAACCAACTTATTTTCTCTAAGTACCTAAAGTACCAACCTCAAATGAGTCGCATACTCCTCAAGGCTCCTCGAATAAATCAGGATGTCATCAATGAACAGAACCACGAACTGATCTAAGTACTCGTGGAACACCCTATTCATTAGGTACATGAATGTCACAGGAGCATTGGTCAATCTGAAAGACATAATTATAAATTCATAATGGCCATAGCTAGTGCAGAAAGTCGTTTTTGGCACATCCTCTGATTTAACCTTCACCTAATGATACCCGGATCATAGATCGATCTTGGAGAAGACCTGTGTGCCCTGTAACTAGTCGAACAAATTGTCGATGTGGGGTAGCAAGTACTTTACAAACAACACCGGTTCTCCCCAGGGTGATACGTTTGGTCGGATAAACCCCTTGTCAAGTAGTTCCTGAAGCTGCTCCTTTAACTTTTTTAGTTCCACTAGAGCCATTATGTATGGAGCTTTATAAATAGATGCTGTCTCTAGAAGCAAATCAAGGGCAAACTCTACCTCGAGATCAGGAGGCAATCCCAGTAAGTCCACAGGAAAGATGTCTAAGAACTCCCTTACCACGAGAATATCCTCCAGATTAAGTTCCTTCCTTGGTGCTTCTTTCACAAACGCTAAGTACCCCTGACATCCCTCCAGAGGTAGCCTCCTTGCTTGAATGGCTGAAAGGATTCATGGTGTAGAGTGCACACACGAACCAACAAATTTAAACTCTTACTCCCCAGGAGGTCTGAACACTACCTCCTTCCTATGACAATCAATACTTATGTAACTGGATTCTAACCATTCCAACCCCAGAATGACATCAAAACCATGCATGTAAAAAACAATCAAGGTAGCAGACAACATCCTCCCCTAAATCTCCACCGGGTAGTCTCTAATAACTTTGCTACACACTACAACTAACCCTGTCAGTGTGACCACCGCTAACTCGGCATCTAACAATTGTGTCTCTACCCCGCATAATTTGATGAACCCCTAAGATACAAAATAATGTGTTACTCTTGAGTCAAATAACACAATAGCTCTATTTGAAAGCACATAAATATTACCTGTTACCACATTTCCAATATTCTTGGTGTCGCCGGGAGTCAAGAAATACACCCATGCCTAGGTCGTGCCCCTCTGGTAATTCTTGCACGGTGCCTGATTACCTCCCCAATACTGATGCTATGGGGGTGCATTGTGCAATGTTGTGCGGCAATCTCGTGCCATATGTCCGAGCCTATCGCACCAGTAGCAGCCAACTGATCCACTCCTGCACTCCCCCAGATGTCTCCTGCCAAACATAAGGTAGATAAGGTATAATGGGGTACCCTGAAATGCTCTACCACCCATCTCCTGTCGCTGGCCTCCGTCGTCACCATACTTTTTCCAAGGACCCTGCCTTGCATCTGTGTGAGAGCTAGAAGACATAAGCCTCTTCTTCGTGTTCTAAACCCTCGCCTCTCGCTATAGGCTCATCTATGCCGCGGTGGCCGTATCTACCAGTGTGGAGAAATCTTGCACCTATAGCATAGCCACCTATTTTAAGATCTCCTACCTCAAACCCCTCTCAAACCTCCAAGTCTTTCTGGACTCATCTGGTACCATATAGGGATCAAAACGTGACAGTTCCACAAACTGGGCGGCGTACTGCTGAACAATTAGCTATCCTTGAGTCAGATTCAAGAATTCTTCTACCTTAGTGTTCCTAATGGAGGTTGGAAAATATCGGTCAAATAAAATCTCTCTGAAGAGCCTCTAAGTCATCACTACAGGTACCAATCTCTGCTCCTCTAGCAGCATTACCGCCTGCCACCATCTCTCGGCCTCTCCAGTCAACTTGAACGTGGCATAGAGGACATTCTGCTCATCTATGCATTGTAGTATGGCCAAGATCTTTTCAATTTCCCAAACCCAATTCTCTGCAATGATCGGGTTAATGCTTCCTGCAAATGTGGGAGGCTTCATACTGGTGAACTGATCGATGGTACACCCCAACTCAGTGGTGGGACGGTTCTGCCACCTGGAACTCCGCATAACCTCGGTCATGAACTACTGGTCGAAGTCCCAAATCGCCAATGTAAAGCCATTACCATCCTCATTCGACATTCCCTCGTTACTGTTCCTCCGGCGTTCGTATTATTATCCTTGGGATGCATCCTGAAGAGATAACCGAGATGACTTTAGAATTTTAATAGCCTAACATGCCTCTCACAATTATAATACTAAAAGACTTACTTTAATAAATTCCAAGTACCAACCTAAGTAATCTTCCCCCTAAATTACGACATACTCTGCCAATTTCATATTCCCGTTCTAGTTTTCAAGTTCCTGCTCCTCCGCTCGGGAAAAAAAAATCGTCAATGGATTGGCATGGTTTTCTAAACCCGTCGATTGATTCAGAAAAACATAGAAGTCCATCAAGGGATTTCTGCCTCTGGGCTTACAAAACAAACTCAAAATTCCTATTCTACCCATTCCTATCTTCGTCCTAATTTAAACCTATACTATGGTAATATCATCTGACATAGTCTGCAGAACCTAACAACCTAGTGCTTTGATACCACTTGTAACGCCCCGTCCCATCACATGGGCCCGAGGTGTTATTTATGAAATAAAATAAATAAAATTCTCTGATACCATAATACCACCACCTACCCTAACAAGGGAAAACCGGGTGGTTCTGTCATTACTGAAAGTAAAACCATACATTGGAAGAAAACACCTCAACCACATCACCAGAGTTCTAACTGTCCCTAGATACATATATTAAACTACATGTTAATATTTTACAACCCATAAATAACAAGCATAATAGTTGGTGGCTCACCAGCTCTATCTACCACTCTTAAAAGTCTAATCTCAGTCCCGCAGTAAGCTAGGCATGTTTCCCTATAGGAAATGAAAAGTGAGATGGATAATGGGGTGAAACACTTCTCAGTGAGCGGATTAAATTATTGTCAGTGTGTGACAAATGAGTTTTACTACAATAGTTATCCGTAAACATTCCCTATGTTAACCTTACTAAATATGACTTCTATATAATTGAATCGTAACTATGAAATTCATAACACACATCTCATTGCAATTCAAAATAAACCTACTAACACGTAAATATTCAATAACATATCATAGATAGTATGGTACAATTTAATAAATCTACACTCTACATGACCTATTCATGGTTTGCATTTGCCAAGATTGAGGCGTTACGTTTTGTCGTCCCTCAATCCAGCCATACACATCGGGCACACACTGAGAGGCATTACATATCGCCATCCCTCACATCAGCAAGCCCTCAGGCTAAATCCCGAGAATCGGGGCGTTACGTATCGCCATCCCCCCTTGCCTTTCTCAATAATCATCATCGGGGTGTTATGTATCGCCGTCCCCCGAGACCTTATTCAATAATCATCATCGAGGCATTACGTATCGCCATCTCCAGAGACCTTTTTCAATAATCATCATTGAGGCGTTACGTATCGCCATCCCCCGAGACCTTTTTCCACACTTACTTTAGCATACCAGTATTTTCACAATTTCGAATCATTCAAGCAAAGTTCATCATATCAGGAAATGGAATTAAACTATCATATCATATCTATCATAACATAACTGTCTCGGTGTCTAACCAGCATAACACATATCAGCTATGGCCGTCACCTCACATCTCGACTTATAGCCGTTATATCCTATTGTATCATAATTGTTTAACAATTCTGTTTATTTATACTGTCGCGGCGTCCCGGGAGCGCGGGTGCCCCGAGCGGTGAAATCAAAAATCAATTTAATATTTTCAGGAAAAATATGGTGTAGGAGTCGCCACTAACCTTTAGTGAGGTTAGAACACATGATTACTACCCCGTTAGGGGTAGAATCGGTCTACATTACCAGAGTTGGGGACAGGAGTTCGGTTACGCGAGGGGAAGGTACGAGCACCCCCTACGCGCCCATTCTTACGAACGGTACCTAATTAATTTGAAATTATCCCTAAGTTAATCTAATAAGTCTCTAAATTAATCCTTTTTGTGAATTTATAAATACCTATGAAAAATAGATAAATAAATAAATATATACATATATATATTCCCTTAGAGCTTAAAGGTACGTGAAGCACGAAGGCTAATACCCTCCGCAATAAAATCATAGGGATAATAATTAAGAAAATACACTCCCAAATTTTGAAATTATATATAAAATGTTTATAGGAATATACTAGTATGGGAGGTTTTAATATATATTAAAAAGATAATAAACTAATAAATTAAATTACTATAATACATGTAATAATAATAGGGATACATATATGCTATATATACTATATAGTAATAAATTGCTTATAGCACCTAATAACTTATCCTAATAATGAACCAATCCTAATAGATAGTAATAATACACGCATAATAATAATGTAACTCATATCATAATAATACTAAACTTAGAATAATAATAATAATGATACTATATCATATGTAATAATAATAACAATAATACTAATAATGACAATAATATACTACCATATAATACGATATTAACATCCTATAAATATAATAATAACAACCCGGAAATAATCAAAACCTTAAAGTTAATATTCAATATATACACATATGGAAACAATTAATACCTATGGAAACAATTTGGACCCTAAAATAAATGTACAAAATGCAATAATAAATATGGAAATAACTGAAATTATGGAAACAAATCGACCTAAAAATTAACATGTTAATAAACAATAATATATATTTAAAACAATTAATGAAATTAAGGCAACAAATCAAACCTAAATAATATATAATAATAATCAAAAACCCTATAACAATATAACTGCCCTAATATACAATATCAATATGACAATAATGATAACCCAAAATATACAATATCAATATGACAATGATGAAAACCATAAAATAACTATATAATAAGATCAACTAAATATTAACATGATAATTATATCAATAATAAATAATAATATCACATGAATACACAATACAACAATGATATTACATAAATATATATACTTGAACGTAACATTGAGATAACCATAATGATAACCTAAAACATACTATTTTAACAAGACAATTATGAAAACCATATAACGGTTATATTATAAGGTCACCTAAATATTAACATGATGACTATAACAATAATAAACACTAATATCACATGAATACATAATACAACAATAATATTACGTAAATATATATACATGCAACTTAGATATACAATTACAAGATGCAACCAATAATAACATAAATATAAATATATAAGGTTATAATAATAACAATCACATATGTATGTAAAAATATATATAAAACAAATATGCAACATAATAATAATAATAGGCAAAATAAATACACATAAATCCACATAAATCATATATATAACAATATTACTAATAAAATACAGGTAATAGTAACAGTATAATCAATATAAAATATATGTGTACCTACTTGCCTATATACATATATATATATATATATATATATATATATTAACACTAATCCATAAAACAATTGTGTATATCTGTGAGTGAGGGTGGTCTGTGTGTGTACAGTGTGCGTGAGTGTGTGTAGAGATCAGGGAAACTCACAGCAGGCTTACCGTGGGCTGACGGAGAGGAGGCTAGTGGCCGGAGGATGGGCAACGAGGCGGTGATGGCGGAAACGGCGAGTGGTGGGACTGACAGTGACGACGGCGGCTGCTAGGTTGCCGTGCTTGGCCGGAGGCTGGTGTGACGGGCGGTGGCGAGGAGAACTGGCCGGTGGTCTGCGAGTGTTGCTGTGCGTGGGAGGTCCACGGCAGTGTTGATGGAGAACAGGGCAAGAGATGTGCTCGGGTGCTTGGCTGGTGTTGTCCGAGAGGTCTTGAGGCTCTGCCGGAGCGTGGCTGAGGTCGGTTGGTGTGGTGGTTGCTCACGGCCGTGGAGTGTTGCAGAGAGTGGCCGAGAGGCCCGCTGGGGACTGCTGTGCTGGTGGGGTTCTGGCCGTGTGGGTTCCCTGCGGCTACTTGTGCGTGAAAGAGATGGGGAGAAACGAGAATTAAGGAGGAAGAAGATGGAGGGATGGTGAGGTTTGTGATTAGGGAGAGCCCCCGGAAGGCCCCCCGGGGAATCCTTGGTTAAGAAGAAGAAAAGCAGAAATTTTTTTTTTTTATTTGGCTGCGTGCTCCTATGCGCTGCGCGCCCCCCCGTTCCTTGTGTGAATAAGAGCCTATATATAGGCTTCTAACCAAAACCCTACCCCAAGCCCTAAATAATAATAATAATAATAAATAAATAGTAATAATAATGAGCAAAATAATAATAATAATAATAATAATAATAATAATAATCACAAAATAGTAATAATACTAATAATAATAATAAAAAAATTAAAAATAATATTAATAATAATGAAAATAATAAATAATAATAATAATAAACAATATAAATAGAAGTAAAAATAAAAATAAAAGTAATAATAATAAAACTAATGAAAATTAATAATAATAATAATAATAAATAAAATAATAATAATAATAGTAATCCTAAAGATAAAAATACTAATAATAATAATAATAAAAATTAAAAATAATATTAATAATAATGAAAATAAAAAATAATAATAATAATAATAAACAATATAAATAGAAATAAAAATAAAAATAAAAGTAATAATAATAATACTAATGAAAAATAATAATAATAATAATAATAATAATAAATAAAATAATAATAATAATAATAAGACTAATTAATAATAATAATAAGGATAAATGAAATAATAAAAATACTACTAATAATAATAAAATAATAATAATAATAATAGTAATAAATATATTGGGTCTGGGTAAAAATGGGGTGTCTACATATATACTATTTTAAATCGTTCTCATGCAACACAAATTTTCATCTGATAAATCATAAATATACATAACTATCTAGGAAATATATAAGTTACTAAACATAGGGGTATGAGCATTTCCAAGGTTTAATTTAACTCAAACTATACATTTTACTGAAAATAGGAGATGTTCAACCCATTCATGTTATTTTTCCCAAAAAAGAAAATGTATAAAAGTCAAAACAACCATTTTCATCTGTGCGATTCATTCAGAAAATCATCAAAAATTGTTTCTGTAAACATATACTCCAATTTAAATGGTTCATATTCCAAAAATAACTGACATAATCTAATCCTATTACCTGTTCTTGAAGAAATTGCTTAAAACCTTCAAAATCACAAAACCTAACTGCTCGAATCTGCCGTAGATCAATGACGTATATGCGGAGAGGAGGGAGAAAGGATCAAGGAGCACTTGTGAGTGATCTGAGAGGCTTAGGAGAGAGGGGGAGAGAGAGAGAGAGAGAGATAGAGATAGAGAGTAAATGAGAGTTATGAAAAAAAATATGTTACTTAGCCCTTAAGTAACTCAACGCACAGGAAAACTGTCGCCTAAAATCGTCGACGGTTTGGCCACTTACCAAACCTTAATGCTCGTGTAATACTCTCAGTTTTGCCCTATAGGAAAACTGTTGTTGACTTTTTGAGTTCAATCCCTGTTTTGATTATTGCAAACCATAGTATCTCATATGCGTGCTAAGTGTATGAACATGTTTATTTTTTATAAGCACGGATGATAGATGAGAAACAGAAGCCGAATACTTAAATAAGCACACAATTTGGCGCAATTCATGAAATTGCAAAGGAGCAGAGCATGAAGATTTTTGTTTCAAGTTGTATTGTATTGCATTTAATCAATTGGGTCTATAATAATATTATGGTCAGTAATAATTGCATCTGCATGCTTGATAGGGTCTTAATGCTTAGACATGACCATAGATTGGCCATAGGGAATCAAAGGCTATTGTTTTAGTCGACCGATGCCAGATTTTTGGGCTTAATTTAAAAATCCTAGGCCGTAAATTGACTTTAGGTCTCTAAACATCACATGAAAAGTCCCCTATAACTCAAAAGTTATACTTATGTGAACAGGGGTGACTTCTAATAAAAATCAGGAGCTAAAATGACCATTGAAAGGGCCTCGGTTGACCGAACCAGTTTAGTTATTCTATCCTGGGTCGACCGAACCACTATTGGCTTAGGAGATTAAGCCTCAGTCGACCGAACATGTGTAGTATGAATGCTACGGTCAACCGAACCGTACAGAAGTGAACATTTTAACTTCGCATGGTCGACTGTCCAGTTTTTGAACATAGTGTCCTCGGTCAATTGAATCGCCACGTGCCTGACACCCCGTACACTTGATCGACCAAATTTTTAGTTCTCTTTGGCCGTGGTCGATCGAACCATATGAGTAGCCGATTGTCCTCTTTGTTGGTCAACCGAACCTATGAACGGTTCAGAATCGCCCGAATATGGTCGACCATATTCTCAGTTGAAAAACTTCACGGTCGACCGAAGCTCCTAAAGTGGTCGACCAAACCCTCAGTACAGTTGACCGAAACTCTCGGGTTGCCCAATTTTTGCTGAGGTTAAACAGAGATTATTTTTTATTAACCATACTTAAACTTTTTCAAAAATACCGAATGAGTCCCGAACGGTTTTACTTTTGTTAAAGGCTATATATATATATATATACCTTCATTTGGAAAAATTAGTAGAGGATTAGAGTCTTGATTAATAAAAATTCTCTCCGAAATTCCTTGAGCTATTCATACTCCACCCTTTCTCATTCGTTTGCAAAAATACCTTTGGTGAGAATATCTTGAGATATCTTATATTGTTAGTACAAGCTTACACTCTCATACACTTGATTGTTTGTTGATTTTATTGAAGTAAGTCAAAAAGTTTTCCCTTGAGATTTAATCCATAAATTCATTTTTGAGAAAACTTTCTTAAGCTAGTGAGTCTTTGCATTCTTGTTGTAAGACTCAAGAGCTTGTCTTGTGTTTTAAAGAAAATATTTTTGACAAGCTGGTTTTCAAAATATCTCGTGTGCTTAACTTTTGAAAAACATTTACGAGATTTTTGCTTGTGTTTCCGATCTTTGATATTGAACATTGTGATTGATATTGTTTTTTTGAATCAAAGATCCCTTCACATACACTCTCACACTGTGATTGCAATATCTGCATTATCTTGAGAGTAGGCATATTATCTTCACTGAGCTTATAGATCATATCATATAGAAGTGCATTGGTTATATTGGTACAAATCTGCTTGTTTTACAGGCATTGAAATTGTACAAAAAATTGTATTGATTATCTGTTGTATTCCAGACGTGGCCTGAGGGAGTTGTTAGCTTTGGTGTATTCCCAAGAGGGAGGGTGAATTGGAATTTTAAAAATCTATCTCCTAGGTTAAACCAGATGTTAGCAGTAATTCACAACCTAGGGTCTTTCTATGCAATCCCAAATGCGTAGATAAATATAATATGCAGAAATTTAAATCATGCGCATCATTTACCGACTATTGAAGAATAACATACACGTGCAGTAAATAAATTGCAAAAAAATAAAGTGCACACATGATATGTTATCGTGGTTCGGCCAATACTTCCTACGTCCCCGCCTTTACTCACTAACACAAGGATTCCACTAATGCTCACTTAACAGATGGAGCAGCACCGGTTACAACTAGGTCAATTCACGAGGCTAACCTCAACTTACAACCGCACCTTACCAGGATGATGCACCTAACTTTCCTAACTGGGTCTAAGCCAATCCGGGAGACTATTCTATAGGACTAGTCTACCTCTTCAGGCCCACGCCTGGAATACAACAAATATTCAATACAATTTTGTGTACACAGAAATATGCTTCTACACAAGCAAATATGTACTACAATACAACACAGTATAATCAATGCACACCAATAATGTAGGAATTGTAAGCTCAATGGTGTATATGTGCAAACAACACTCAATATAATGCATAATCTCAAATATGCACAAGAGTGTTCAAACAAGCTATTCTTTGAAACAAGATATACTAAATCTCAATGTCAGATTAGGGTTTCAAATATGCTAGCAATAATATTCAAACAAACTCAAAAATATTTTCTCAATGTAGCAAGTACAAAAGTTGTTTGAAATCAAGCTTGTAAAAATATTTTGCACACAAAAATATTGCTTAAGGAATCTTGTAATATCAATGCAAAGACCCTAAAGCCAATGAATTTTCCCAAACAAGATTTATTTATTCAAATCAATGGGAAAAACTCTAGCCTAACTCTAAAGATAAAAATAAATCAACACAAATTTCAAATAAGAGTTGAGGGTTATTTAAAATGGACCACAAATAATTTAAATACTCTCTCTAGGCTTGAATAATCAAGGAATATGAAGTAGGAGAGTATTTGGGAGTAGTATGAGCAAAATAGGATTGGAAAAATTTAGAGAGTTTTTGCTCAATGATTTTTGCTAATCCACCCTTAATCGGGACAAATGAATGTATATATATAGACAAGGGGGGAAATTAGCCGTTGGGCACACGCTGGTAATTTTCAAATTTTTTTTAATTATACTTAAGAAAATTAACCATGTTTAACTGCTCTTAACCGTGGTGAAAAATAAAACAACTCGAGAGTTTCGAGCGCATGATCCACGGTTCGGTCGCCCGAACAGACACAGTGAAAAAAGTTTATTTTGAAGTTTGGGTGCCCGAATATGGGCTCGATTTGCTGAACCAAAGGCAATTTCAAAAGACCGTGGTTCAGTCGTCCGGTCCTGAGTTCGATAGCCTGAGGCAAATTTGAACGTGAAGTTCGAGCTGCCAAGTTGGTGGAAAAAGCCAAAATAGTGGTTTGGTCTCTAGATGACGCCACGGTCAAGTTGGTTCGGTCGCCCAAAACCAAGTTAACCTTATGACTGGTCAAGGGTTCGGTCGCCCGAGGTGTTTTGAACACCAGGGGTTCAGTCGCCCAAGTGCTTACAATTTAACCTCTAAGTCCTGTTTTACTTCAATTAATTCCTCTGATAATATATGTGATATTGGGGACTATTTTACATGTAAGTGCATGGACCTAGAGTCATTCTAAGGTTTTAGGAGTTTTAACTTAGCCTAAAAAACCTAGCGTCGATTGACCGTGTCTAAGGTCTCTCGATTTCCATGTGATGTGTAGGGACCTAGGGTCGTTTTAAGGCCTTTGAGCTTGTAGTTTCTACATGCATGATGCATATCAATTATTATAGACCATTTCCTATATTACTATTATAGACCCGAATAAAGCATAATATAAATTACAACAAGTGAATCTTCTGGGTCTTCATTACCCTTCAAGTTGTTGTGTGCTATCACTGTGATCCAACATAGTATGATCCTGCATACAAACTTGAAAGTCATCAAATACCAAGAGTATTTGGCATTATCAAAAACGGGTATGACCTATAAGGTCAACATTCTCCCCTCTTTTGATGATGATAAATACACCATGCAAAAATGAGAACAGCCAAGATAGGCTCCCCCTGACTTTATGCATAAGTGAAAAATAAGGATTTTAGAAATTTATTCATTACCCAATTTTGTCACTTCTCCCCCTTTTAACAACAGAAAAAAGGGCTATAAATATAAAGCATGTAAGCAAGACATTTTAGTATGAATCATTTAAATCCACGATAACATTGGGAAAATTTTTAGAAATTTCGACAGCATGCCATTTGAAAATAGAGTATTTTCCTAAAAATACCTATATAGAAATGACCTAATTGAGTTCAAATTTTCAATTATCTATAACAATCAACTCAAACAATATAATATGATCAAGAATTATTACTTTCAACATCCAAAAAGATAATATAATCATACAATGCACAATGAATGACAAAGTATGAAATATAACAATTAAGCACACAAACAATTATAATTGGTCATGAAAAGATTTAAATGACATGAAAACAGAATTGGACCATAAATATGCACAAACCATTGCAATTGAAACATATCATAAGACCCATGAAAGATTTGAGTTTAAAGCACACGACATATGATAGCAAATAGTTGGTTTGAGCACAAACACGGTCTAACTAGTTCGCATGCATTTTTATGTGAAGTTACCGAACTAGTTATGCAATTTAAATCCATATGGTATACAATAAAAATAAGGCAAGTGATAAAGAGTTTTAGTTTTGAAATTAGATCTTGCCATAAATAAAAATATATAAGTAAATATATATCCCCCTTATGATATTTGCAAAAAGGCCCTGGGGGTGTGCTTGATGAAAAAAAAAAAAACTTTAATTTTTAAGCTCAAGCAAGCAACATTCATCTGGTTAAGCATTTAAGCATATCCTCAATATAACCAGACAAAAAGAAACCATGTAAATCCTAAGGATCTCAAGAATTTAAAAACACGAATCATATGGCAAACCGATGACAGTGGCAAAACAATCATATATCAACTTAAGATTTTTAAGAAGGTCATAAGCACATGTCACACTTGATTCAAAATAGATCTAAGCTAAAAAAATTGGTGAGCATATCAAGATGGAATTTTATTTTGGATGCTCCCTTTATCAATTTGAATTAAAGCTTAGATGTAATAAGCTGCCTATACCAGTTAAAGACCATTTTCAATATGCTTAGTAGTATAAGCCATTCATTCTAAATCTTTTAAACCAACCATATTGAAGATTTATCAACTATATTATGATTAGTATGGTCATCCCTATAGACCACATATGCATCTTAGAAAATATATTAAGGCATGAATTAATACTCATAACCTAGAACAATCCATATCTATTCATAGACCTTTAAGCACTGGATATGATGTTCAGAGTTCTTAGAAGAGCCTCAATAATCAAGAAGCAAGGTGATGCATATAGGTCTTTTATGTTCTTTCTCTAGGGATAGATCTTAGCTCCCCTAAATGTTTGATGATAATGCGAGGATGATATTTAATTATTCAATTGATTTTCACTCATCCTTTCAAAAATATTTTAACTTTCATTTTATTATAATCATCTTTAGACGAGGTTTTACTTGGGAAAATTCTAACGAAAATTTGCCAACATGCCATTTGTAAATTTGACATTTTCCCATAAAACCTGTACCTGATAGGTTCAATCAAGCAACTTATAATTAAATTCAAGACACACGAGAACCTATATCTACTAACAGCATGCAATACACATCAACTGCATTCGCCATGTAGGAGGCTTTCAACACAAGCATGCAATCCAATAGTATAATCAACTCAAGATATACAGTATAGCTCAATAGTAGTTCGTGCTAAGAAAAGATATAAACTATCCATAAAAAAAATTTAGCTATTAATCAAATCATGAGTAGTGTGTTGCAATGCTAGACACATATGGGCATAAAAGCATAAACGATATAAAAATATAAGAGCATTCAAATTTATAGACATGAAGGATAAATGCGCCCCCTCAATTATGTACTAATCCATTTTATGCCTTTTTCATTTTCTAATTACTTAGCCAAGATTTTTATATTTTTTGTAATTTAATCTTGGCTAAACATGCTTAGGCTTAGAGGACCAAAAAGTCGCAATGAGTATTTCTTTAAATGAACTAAGCCTACATTGCCTCTTTTCTTCATAAATCCTAACGAGTGTGCAGCTCGAGTTCGAATGGCTATGAATTTTAAATGCATGTGCATATGTCTCCTTGAAGTTAATGCATTCATCTAGATTAAGACCTAGTGCAACCAACTTAGCCGTTCAACTTGATCAAATGAGATGAAGCTCTAAATAATTTTATGTTAACGTTTGAGAGCTTTTGAAGCTGGCAGGGGTAAATACTCTTAAAGATTAAATTATTAATATGTTCAGAAGAGTATTTAAAGACCAATGAACTAGTGACATATTAAATAGGTGTTCTAACCGCACCTAGAATAAAATAGGTTAGTGGCAAATCCGTTGCATATTAAGTAACCCATTTCTCATTTTCATGCATTACACTAGGTTATACATAATATTGAGTTCACCACTCAGTCAAGGCGAAACAAAGATTTTTCCTCCCTATTTTTATGCTAGCCTTCTGGAATGTCACAACAAAGTCGATAGGAAGAGAACTCTGAGATGAAATCTCTTAAGGAAAGAAATATAACTTGCAAAAGGAGAGCAAAAAATAAGGAATGAAACAGGAGTGGATATAGGCTTTTTTAACTTGGCAAGAAGAATTGGTGCCAAATCTAGGGAAGGAGTACAAGGCACGTGTCAATCTATGAAGGGCCAAACAAATTAAGTCTCGAAAAATTAGAGGAAATCTCATCAAGGGCCACATCAAGAGGAAATAATTTGCTCAAAAAAATAGGAAAAAATGAAAACACACACCTCATACAAGGCACATCGATGAGCAAACGCTCTAGGTAGGTTAGCCATGTGTAAGGCATTTCGGTGAGCATACTTGCTCTAAGTAGGTCAGCCATGTGCAAGGCATGTGGTTGAGCAAAGTTGCTCCAAGCAGGTTGCACATGCAAGACATGTGACAAGCAAACTTGCTCCCTATAGGTTTGTCACATTCAAGGCACATGGACTAGCAAGCCTGCTTAGGTAGGTCAGCCACATGCAAGGCAAGTGGACGAACAAACCTGCTTGGCATAGGTCTGCCATATGCAACACATGGACAAGTAAAACTACTCCAAGCAGGTTTACCATGTGGAAGGCATGTGGATGGGCAATCTTACTTCGAAAAAGGCCTATCACAAGTATGTCTTAAGGGAAAGAAACCCTATTCTTAACAGGGCAGTTACTCACAAGGCTAATAAAATATAAACTGCCTATAATCACTAGAGTAGTTATGCACATTCACATCCACGTGGCCCTACGTAGATAGTCACTAACTTACTAGCTAGTAACCAGCCATATTATATACGAAAGGCCCAAACCCACATTTAAAAAATGGCTAGGCCATATAAGAAGATCAAGCCATAAAAAGGGAAGAATCACCCCTTGAAAGGTAAATTAAATAACTCAAACTCAGAATTCTATCTTCATCTTTAATGCCTTTTCTCTCGCATCCATCACTAACTTAACATTGAAGAGATCCTCTAGAGGCAACCAAGACCTCATGTCGATGGTCATTTTGACCAAATGCCCAAAATAGAGATTGACAAGCCCTTTTACATTTTCTTAGCTTTTACTTTTTGTTGTTTCCTTTTTTGCTTTATTTTTGCCACTTTTGAATCGAGTGATTTGATATGGTCCAAAATAGTAAAGTGGGGTCCAATAGCGCTATTGACCTTGTGCACACAAATAGAAAAAACCTCTGCCATTCCAAGCTTTTTCACCCTTTTTCTACCAAATCTAACTGCACCGGATGATTTGGAGCAGTTTGAAATGGTTAGAGAGGTATCACAGTGATTTTGAATTTGGACACGCAACTTGAGGCAAAGCTCCTATCATTTCGAGATTTTACGCCCTTTTCTGCCAAATTTGATTGCGTCAAATGATTTGGAGCAGTTTAAAGGGGTAAGAAAAGGTCTAACAGTTGTTTTGACTTTAGGCATGCAAATTAAGGCAAAGTCTCTATTATTCTGATCTTTTCTGCATTCTTTCTACCAAATCTAAATGCACAAAGTGATTCAAAGCTATTTGAAATGGTGAAAAAAAGGTTTGACAATTATTTTGATTATGAGTCGAGGCAGAACTCTATCATTTCTAGCTACTCTAATTTTTTTCTACCAAACCTAACTGCACTGGGTAATCCAGAGTAGTTCAAAACGATAAGGTAGTGTTCAAAATGGTAAGGTAGTGTCCCCCTAATAATTCTGTCCTTCAACACGCAAATTGAGATGGAAGTCATTTCTAACTTTTTACCTGTATTTTTTTTTTCCAAATTTGACTATACTAGGTAACTCGAAGCAGTCCAAAATACTAAGGAGGAGTCAAACTATAATTTTGACTTTACACAAAAATTGAGGCAAAATTCTAGTTTTTTTTTCTTTTATAATTTTTGACATTTTTGGACACTTCTAGAATTTTTGACTATTTTTTGTGGACTCCACATACTTTTTATTTCAATTAAATTTTTTTTTAAAAAAAATTTAATATAATAATAAAATTTTATATTAAAATATTCAAAAATTAACAAAATTGAAAATTAAATTAATTTTTCAAGAAAAAAAAATAAAAATTAAAAAACATTAAGGTTGGCGCATGGCCGCACATGCCAGCGTGTGAGGAACCATGTGCATATGCATGCGAGCATGCGCATGTGCCAATCACAATGGCGCCATTTTTTTTTTTCAAAAAAAAAAATTGAATTGAATTAAAATATGCGAACTTGTGCACGCATGCGCATGCCTTTTAATTAAAATAGTGCCATTTTGGGCATTTTGTGTTAAAAAAAAAATAACTGGGGGGAAGGGAGGGGGCCAAAATGACGTTGTTTGGTGCGCTCCCCACTTCTTCTTCCACGACTCTCTAGTGGGCCCCCTTTGTCGGAACCAACATATTTGGCAGCAAGAGGCCCCTTCTCTTCTTTTTCTTTTTTCTTCTTTCTCTCTCTTCTGCCTTTCATTTTCCCTCCTACCACACTCCACTGCCCCTCTGTCTCCCTTAACCAATTCCTCATGTCTTTTCTTGGCCGCTGCTAGAGCCAAACTGCAAACCTTTTTTTTTTTTTTTTATAATTATTTATATTTTATTATTATTTTCTTTCTTTCTTCTCTCTCTCTCTTTTTATTTTCCCCTCTCTTTGTCTATTTAAGCCCCAAAAGGGGCTCGATTGAGAGGAGGCTAGGAGGCTCTCTCTCTCTCTCTCTCTCTCTCTCTCTCTCTCTCTACCCTTCTTCTTTTTCTTCTTCTTGACATGCATGTGAGTGATGAATGTATGCATGCATGCCATGGATGCATACATGCATAAGTGTATATGGTTATGTATGTGCATGGATGTGAAGATGCATGTATGCATATAGGGGAACATGGATGCATGAATAACATATATGTGTATGTGACATGCATGTAGGTGATGATGTATGCATGCATGCATGGTGATGTATGTATAGGTGTATGCATGATGTTGAATGTAGATACACATGTATATATGCATATGGTTATGTGTGATACATGGTGCATGGGTATGTGAAAGTTAGATGTAATCCCAAGAGGGGGGTGAATTAAGTATTTTAAAACTTTAGTGTGGAAGCTTAATTAATTTTAAAACTTATTTAACACGTGCTCTAAATATTTTAATCACCACAAAACTATTTCCAACAAACAACTATACCAATATCAATATTCCTAAATATGAGAAAACTTAAACTTTATATATCAATATGTAATCTGTCGTGACGTCCCGGGAGCGCGTGTGCCCCGGGCGGCGAACTAAAAATCATTTTAATATTTTTAGGAAAAATATGGTGTAGGAGTCGCCACTAACCTTTAGTGCGGTTAGAACACATGATTACTACCCCGTTAGGGGTAGAATTGGTCTACATTACCAGAGTTAGGGTCTGGAGTTCGGTTACGTGAGGGGAAGGTACAAGCACCCCCTACGCGCCCGTTCTTACGAACGGTACCTAATTAATTTGAAATTATCCCTAAGTTAATCTAATAATTCTTGAAATTACTCCTTTTTATGAATTTATAATACATGAAAAAAAATAAATAAGTAAAATAATAAATAAATAAATAAAACTAATATATACATATATGTTCCCTCAAAGCTTAGGGTACGTGATGCCCGAAGGCTCATACCCCCGCAATAAAATCATAGGGATAATAATTAAGAAAATACGCTCCCAAAATTTTGAAATTATATAAAATTTTTATAGGAAAATACTAGTATGGGAGGTTTTAATATATATTAATAAGATAATAAACTAAGAAATTAAATTACCATAATACATGTAATAATAATAGGGATACATATATGCTATATATACTATATAATAATAAATTGCTTATAGCACCTAATAACTTACCCTAATAATAAACCAACCTAATAGATAGTAATAATACACGCATAATAATAATAATAATAATAATGTAACTCATGTCATAATAATACTAAACTTAGAATAATAATAATAATGATACTATATCATACGTAATAATAATAACAATAATACTAATAATGACAATAATACACTACCATATAATAAGATATTAACATCCTATAAATACAATAATAACAATTTGGAAATAATGAAAACCCCAAAGTTAACTCATTATATACACATATGGAAACAATTAATAATAATAATAATAATAATAATAATAATAATACAGAAATAATTCAAACCCTAAAATAAATATACGATATATACAATAATCATTATGGAAATAATTGAAACCTTACCATTAATATACAATAACGATGTGGAAACAAATTAAACCCTAGAAGTTATGTACTTTTATAGATATGTAAGGAAAATAAATGTGATTATGGACAATAATTCACATCATGAATCTATTATAAAATATACACAAACTCTAAAATATCAATATATCCTAATATGGAAATGCTATACATAAATATGGAAAATAAATCAAATTCTTCTAAGCCATATAAAAGCCAAAGAAGTAATATACATTTTATGGAAACCCTTAAGATCAATATTCAATGGTATGGAATCCCTAAAATTAGTACACAATAACAATATAGAGACAGATTAAATAAAACACTACTGAAAACCCTAATAACGTAAAATAGTAAAAACCCTAAACTAAAACAATAACCAAAACCTTAAAAGATAATATCATGAAAATAATATTAACAATCAAGAATCATGAACATGCGTAAATGTTACAATCCTAAACAATAATACACAAAATCCCTAAATATCATATAAACAATAAATATGATAAATATCCTAAATACATCAAAAAGCCTAAATAATGTCTACACAATAAAACAAACACCCTAAATAATATGTAACAATAAAAATAAGTATATTACAATGATTACAAAATAAAATAAAATAATACAACGATAATATAAGCACTTTAAACAAATATACAACAATAAATATGGACATGTAATAAGTTATTTTAAAACAAATAATAATCCAACAATAATATTAATATTTATATACATATATATAATAGAAGTCTAAACAAAAAAAAAGAAAAAAAAAGTCATTAAATATTGCACATACCTGCCTAAAGCAAAACAAAACCCCAAATATTAGATATGTAATGACCAAAATCAGAAGATAAATAAATAAAAATAAAATGAAACAAAATAAAATGAAATCGCATGCATGTGTGTGTGTCCTGTGTAGGGAACTTGCAGAGGAAGCACTTACAGTGGGGTTGCTGTGCGGAGACCACTGCAGGAGCCTCGGGATGAAAGATGGAGACAGAGGTCTCCGGTGCTGTCTGGTGTGTGAGGGAGTTGCAGATGGAGAGTTGCTGTGTGGAGGCTCGCGGGCTGTCCTGTTCTGCCGATGCTTGGGTCTCGACTATGGTTGAGGAAGGCCGAGGAGCTGCTGTGCGGAGACCACTGCAGAGGTTCTGGTGTAGTGCTCGGTAGCAAGGGGGCTCGAAGGTATTGCCTGGTGTGGCCGGAGGTTATTTCGACGTCAACGGTGGCCGGAGCACTGGGGATGGAGTTGCAGCAGTGGGATGGTTGCCGGAGATCTGCTGGGTCGTTGCCAGAGTTAAGCTGATTCGGAGTGAAGGACTGAGGAGGCAAACAGGGGGCTCTCGGCTGGTTCAGTGAGGAACAAGGGGGCTGTGGAGGATGGAGAGAGAGTGATGATGGCAGAGGGTCTCGGCTGGTTCAGTGAGGAACAAGGAGGCTGTGGAGGATGGAGAGAGAGTGGTGATGGAAGAGAGCAGAGAGGGAGAATCAAGGAGGAAGAGATGGAGCCGGGGAAAGAGAATTAGGGAGCGCAGCAAGGATTTTTTTTTTTTTTCTGTTTTTCCTGCGCCCCCGGCTCTGTTTGGAGAGAAGCCAAAAGGGTCATTATATAAAAAAAATTTAGAAACCCTAACTCTCTCTTTTCCTTTTTGGTTTATTGTATTTTTATTATATTTTTTCTTTTGGAAACAGTATATATGAGTATAATTACTATCATGGTAATAAGGATATAATAATAATAATAATAATAATAATAAATAAATAAATAATAGTGATAGGAAAATAAATAATAAAATAATAGTAATAATAACAAATTACTTATATCAATATAGGAAAATAAATAATAATAATAATAATAATAATAATAATAATAATAAAATAATAGTAGTAATAATAATAACAAAGTAATAATAAAAAATATATGAAAAAAATAATAATAATAATTGTAATAATAGAAAATTAATAAAAATAATAATAAAGTAATTACAATAATATATGAAAATAATAATAATAATAATAATAATAATAATAGTGAAAATAATAGTAGTGATAATAGATAATAATAACAATAAAAATCGTAATAGTAATAATAATAAAGTATTAACACTAATAATATATACGATAGTAATAGTAAAATAAATAAATAAATAAAAATAAAAATAAAAATAAAAATAAAAATAAAAATAATATATTGGGCCTTGGGCAAAAATAGGGTGTCTACAGCTGCCCCTCTTTGTAGGCTTTGTTGCTTCAAAGTAAAAGTAGGAACTCTCCTACGTTATTTGTAGCAACAAACCTGTAAAGACAAAAGACGCTGATTTTGGACCAGGCCAATGCATCAAAAGAGATCAAAGTGTGACTTCCCAAAAATGTCCAGCGAAGGATCAACATGAGTGAGACCGCAAAAGGGTTAATAGAAGTGGATCGCGAAGGGTCAATAAAAGAGGACCGCAAAGGGTCAATAAAAGTGGACCGTGATGGGTCAATAAAAGTGGGACCGCGAATGGTCAATAAGAGTGGAACCGCAAAGGGTCAATAAGGTGGGACCGCGAAGGGTCAATAAGGTGGGACCGTGACGGGTCAATAAGGTGGGACCACGAAGGGTCAATAAAAGTGGACCGCGATGGGTCAATAAGGTGGGACCGCGATGGGTCAATAAGATGGGACTGCGATGGGTCAATAAGAATGGGACCGTGATAGGTCAATACGAATGGGACCGCGATGGGTCAATAAGAGTGGGACCGTGAAAGGTCAATACGAATGGGAGCACGATGGATCAATAAGGTGGGACCGCGAAGGGTCAACAAGAGTGGACCGCAATGGGTCAATAAGAGTGGACCGCGATGGGTCAATAAGAGTGGACCGCAAAGAGTCAATAAGAATGGGACCGCGATGGGTCAATAAGAATAGACCGCAATGGGTCAATAAGAGTGGGACTGTGAAGGGCCAATAAGAGTGGACCGCGATGGGTCAATAAGAATGGACCGCGATGGGTCAATAAAAGTGGATCGCAATGGGTCAATAAGAGTAAGACCGTGATGGGTCAATAAGAATGGACTGTGATGGGTCAATAAGAGTGGGACCGTGAAGGGCCAATAAGAGTGGACCGCGAAGGGTCAATAAGAGTGGACCGCGATAGGTCAATAAGAGTGGACCGCAATGGGTCAATAAGAGTGGACCGCGATGGGTCAATAAAAGTGGACTGCAATGGGTCAATAAGAGTGGACCGCGATGGGTCAATAAAAGTGGACTGCAATGGGTCAATAAGAGTGGGACCGTGATGGGTCAATAAGAATGGACTGCGATGGGTCAATAAGAGTGGACCGCAATTGGTCAATAAGAGTGGATAAGATGATCAAAACAATTTGGATGAAACTACTCGCATGAACGAGATAATCAAGAAAGCTTTGAGGTGATCCAACACCTCGGTGTGATCATGAACAACACCATTTTTGGATATGAGGACCGATGCCTTAATTTCAATGTAGATGGCTTAATTAGGACCAAGGAAATGGTTACCCTGTATGGGTGAGGATGAATCGGGTACGAAGTCTTGAGATTTTCTGGAAAGTGTCCTCAAGCATAAGGTTCTAAGTCCTGAAAATTTGCTCCACTGAGGATGATTAATCGAGTGCAAGATCCCGAGACTCTTTGAAGGATAAGCTCATATGGGTTTTAAGTCCTGAAAAATTCTTCATTAAGGATGATCAATTAGGTGCCAAGTCCTGAGATCTTTTGGACAATCAGTATTTTGTAAAATGGTTACTCTAGTGAGGGTGATCAATCGGGTGCGAGACCATAAGATTCTTCTGGAAAATGTCCTCAAGTGTAGGGTTCAGAATTATTCTACCGGGGATTATCGATCGGGAACAAAAACCCAAGCTTCTTTGGCTATCCATAGATCACCCTCTTTGAGACTCAACAACCAATGCATCAATTGCTTCCTGGGGTCAACTGCCACAGTATCAAAGTATGTCAATCTGTGCATGGGGGCCAGCTGCCCCAGTTTCAAAATATGTCTAGATAAGAATGGCTCAGTCAATGATGCAAAAGAATTATTCAGAAGTTTATTCAACCAAGCAAGTATGAGTGAATGGTGCTCTATTGCTATATGTATGCATGTTGCTACCTAAGATGCAAAAATGCAGTGATATGTTGTTATGTGTGCATAATGATGCATGAATGCAAAGATGTATGCATGTTGCATGAGATGCCCTTCGTATTTCCTTTATTATGCAATGCATGAGATGTATGGTAATACATGAATCTTTTCTCCTTCCAACGTGCTTGTAATCAACAATCCAATCTCTGATCTCGAGTGTGCCTTCAAATTCCAAGTTGCTGCTGATTCTGGCCATGTTTCAAATTCCAAAAGGCGCTCAAAATCTGCCTCAGTGTTTACATGCCACTGGTCATAACCCTGCTTTTGACTTTGATTCTGTCTTGAAAGCTCTTGAATTTGCTCCAATGAACTCAAAATTTGCCTAGTTTCGATCCTCATCCACTGATCTTGGCTATGTTTTCATCATGCACTCTGATATGACGGCATCAAAATTAGTCCAAACAAAACTCAACCCAAAATCTGCCCCAGTTACCATCGTTTGTTACTGATATTGGCTTCAAACTTGACTTTGACACGAAGGCACCCCAAATCAGCGTCACTAGAACTCAACACGGAGTTTACATCAAATTAAGTGCACCTGTAACTATTCTTGACCATTGTACCTGTCTTTCACAAGGATCCTCTTTTGGCGAATGTGTCAGTAATTAAGCCCTTTTGACCATCCGTCCTCCTTTTGGAGCTTTAGAAGAATGGAATTTTTTTTTTTTGGATGGAAGAATGAATGATGAATGATCATGCATTTAGGACATCAACTTGCTAAATCAAAAGGTCATATGCACAAAATAGATGTTTTACTGAGTTCACCTGCTATTTCAATGGAAAAAATTCATACCAGTATTCGAGAGCCCTAATGATGATGGTGCTAACTTTTTGAATTGAATAACTGATTTTCTTCTTTCACCAATTGCCCCAGTTTCATTGGGGAACTATTCTTCTACCTTGTTCTGCCGTGAAACCATTGAGAACCTTTTGTTTAATGGTTGCCCCTAGTTCAGCCAAGTCCGACCAATGTTTTGATCTCAAGATGGTCTTTAAGACTCGGGACGAAACGTAGGCTGAGGGATACAGGTTTTCAGAATAAAGGGGAAACTAAGGCTCCAAAAATCTTATCCCATAATGATGTTTTATGCTCCAAGTTTGAATTGAGGCACTTGCAAGATATTAACCGAACTTGTCATTTGGACAAGTTGCCTACGTACCCTTTTAGGATCAGGTCATTACGTAGTTCAGACACAATATTGCGTCTGACAAATCATTTGATACAACAATGTATACCAATCTGGTCAGGACTTTCATTTGGACTGTAATGCAGGCTAGGGTTTGGGTTAAAGAAGAAAAGAGTTAAATAAGGCTCAAAATCGTCGAGTTTATCAAGGGTAATTTGGTCAAAGATCACATGTGTAGTATGTCCCTTATTTTTCTTTCTTCTTCCTTCTCTTTTATCGCAACTTTTGCTTTTCCTTTTATGAAGGAATCTTAACTTCATTTTCATTTGAATTCCATTTGGGACTGATTTTTTTTTTAAACTGCCCCAGTGTGGGGTGTGATCCTTTGACGGGTTAATCAATAAATGAATTTTTCAGGCTCAAAAGGGCTTGCAAGAGATTTCTTCTTTGAATTTCTTTTGGGTAGCAGAAAAAGGGCCTGCCATCATTTCGATAGCCCATTGTTGTCTCATATGACTTGTCAAACGCTAGGAGACCCAACCTAGGTTAACTTTTTGGTGAACTGGCTTTTAAGAAAAGACTAGTTTAACATTCAGGCTCAACTTGGTTAACAATTGATAAATCAATATTTGGTTCTTTTTAGGGATAACTGGTCGGCCAAAGATGGCCATCTATCATTCGATCAAAACTTGATTAGCGGACTGACATGAGATTCATGGAACCAACATATATTTTACTGAGGCTTTCAGAACTTCTTCGCAGTATTTGAACTCATCGAGTGACGAACATTGTTTCATCTTCCTTTATTTTCGTCTTGTAGCTTGAATTTTTCATAACTAACACCTGCTTTTGGTTCATGAACACTGGTATTTTATTTTCCTTATCTTAGCAAGAAACACGAGTAAACAAAATTTTGGACATTGAACTCTCGATGCAAGTGATATACGAAAAATGCATAATTTCATTTCTTTGATAGAAAAGGAAATTTCAGAGACAAAACCTTTAATAAATTGCAACAAAAGAAAGAAGAAAACAAAAGAAAATAAAAGCATCCCTGAAGGGGGCGAACAATCAAAAGCTTGCCACTTGTATTTCTCTGTTTCCATGGTCAATAAGTAAACCCATTTATTCAGACTATATGCGGAATATCTCTGGTTCAAAACTTGTTGTACTTCTCTGACTGATCTGAACTTCAAAATATTCTTTTAATGTTGCACAACAGGCTCCTCCACATCAATTGCCAATAGACCCAAATCTTTTAAGGTTTGTACTTTATGCTTGAAATGCCAACATTTCTCGATTGAATGACCTATTGCCCCAGAATGATGCTCGCATCGAGCATTTGGGTCGTACCACCTTGGGAAAGGGGATTGTAGCAACAATCCTGGTATTGGTGCAACCATTTGGATTTCCACCAATTGCGGGAACAATTCTGCATAAGTCATCGGAATAGGTTGAACTTCTTTTTTCTTTCTTTCCATTAGGGGGCTCCCTCACGTGTCCTGAACATTCAGCTGCCTTGAAATAGGCTTAGGTCCGAAGGAAACTACTTGGGGTTGCGCACCTGAATGCACTATCTGATGGACTATGGGCTTGTAAGCAAAATTTTTATTTGTCCACCGGGTTTTACCCTCTTGGTAATGATGCCCCTAAATCATCTGTGCTTCCTCATCTTTCTTCCTCTTACTCGGGTCAGTTTCTGCATCACCATTTTTGGTTCTTCCGACTTTGATGGCCGTTTCAATTCTCTCTCCAGTAGAAACAATATCCATAAAGTCATGTGGGGTTGCCCCTAGGAGATGTCCGAAGTAGGGATCTTTCAATGTATTCACGAATAGGGAGATAGCCTCCCTATCTTCCACTGAAGTGCTCACTTGGATGGACATGTCCCTCCATCTATATGCATATTCTCTGAATGTTTCGTTAGGTTTCATTTGCATGCTTTGTAGAGTCATGCGATCAGGTGCCATTTCTATCACGTGGCGGTACTGAGCTATGAAGGAATTTGCCAGATCTTTCCAAGTACAGATTCGAGCTCGATCCTGCTGAATGTACCATCTGATAGCTGCTCCAGTCAAACTATCTTGAAAGCAATGCATCATCAACCTCTCATCATCGGTGTGTGCAGCCATTTTCTGGCAATAAAGGCGCAAATGGGTTCGAGGACAGTGGGTTCCATCAAATTTTTCAAAATCCGGCATCTTGAATTTTGGCGGCAGAGTGACCTTTGGCACCAGGCAAAGGTCATTAGGATCAACAGAGTCAAATGTATTATACCCTTCAATTTCTTTCAAACGCTCCTCCAATACGTGACAACGACGCTCAGACTCAAATCCATTTATCCCCATATCAGGAGTTGCTAAGGGGGAAGTCTCTTCCATTGGAAACCCCTGTGCTGGCACAGTTGGGATGAACGGAGGTATATTTGGCATTGGATCCCCTATGACGCCCGGTGGTGGAGCTGATGTTTTTCCATGATTTAGGGTGAACCCTGGAGGGTGAATAGGGTCCGTATCTGTCTTAGGATCATTCTGTACCACTTTTCCTTTGTTCATCAACAATTCCATAATTTTGCTCATTTTTTCAATCAATTCTTCTTGTCCTTGTTCTATGCCCAGGACCTTATTTTCTAACTGTTCGCTCATTTCTCTTGCCTTTCTTCGGGTATTGTACTGATGTGTAGTGGTCTCAATTATTGCTTTTTGCTACTCAAACGACTTCTTTCCTTGAGAGAGCTGTGGACCAAAACTTCCTTTTTAGAACTGAATGCATGATTATGTAAAGCATAAATGTGTGAGTATTTAATGCATGACCATGGGATGCAATAAATGTTTGTGCATGGATGTAATTAGTGCAATTACTCATACAAATAGAGATATGAACATGCATGTGACCTATCGTGGATGATTATGTGTGAAATTATGCATGAAAGCATGGATGCAATGAATGTTTGTACATGGATGTAACTAGTGCAATTACACATACAAATAGAGATATGACCATGCATGTGACCTATCGTGCATGATTATGTGTGAAATTATGCATGAATGCATGGATGCAATGTAACCTAACTAACTACTTTGTCAGCATTCTAGGAAAAGTCCCACTAATGAGAGATTTCAAGATTAAGACAATCATTGATGGGCCACAATTTCAATTCAATTCTTCCCTCAATCATTCTTTTCCTTGATGACGGTCCATGTACCTTAGATTCTATGAAGGGTCAAATTATGATCTGAGGTTGGGGTTGACCCAGGTTAGTCAACCCACTGGATTTGTTCAATACGGGCTTGTGGACTTTAGTGTGCACTTGGGCCTCAAGTATATTAAAATATGGGCTCTAATATATTTCATGATGGGATCAAGCCTTAGTTTTAAAAGGACTTGGGCTTGGATTGCTTATAAAACATTGGCTCGGATCTTGGGGTAATAGGGCTGAAGCCCGTTTTTGGAAATCGGGGTTTGACCTTTTTTGAAAATCAGGCTTGGGCTGAATTTTTACTTAGGAAAAGGTCGGGCCTTGGTTTGTTTTTTAAGAATCGGGCCGGAATTATTTGAAAAGGGTTGGGCCGACCTATATTTTAAAAATGCTTAGGCCAAGTTCTTCATTCTTTGAAAGGATGGGCCATGATCTCATTATTGGGCTTTTCCAAAATACTGGCTAAGCAGTATGTATGTTTAAAATGGATGTCAAATGCATGATATAATTCAAAGTCTTTCACATATATACAACATATTATACATGGAGAAGGATGTGGATCCTGTCCCGACCCAGGGTAGGTATGTATATATAAGGTTTTTCATGACTCTATCCTAGTTAAGGGAAAACTATGGACAAGTGCGTGTGGGTAGGCTCTAATCCCTATTGACAAAAAGGTCCCCAATTTGAAATTTCATCCTCCCCCATAGGGGTCCGGACAAAACTCGCATTGAACTGGGTGGTTCGCGGGTCCTATCAAGCTTAAGCTACGAAGGGACAAACGCTATTACACACCTATCTAATCTTAGTAGGTAAAGCTCGGGTATAGAGCGTGAAAGTGTGTGAATTTAAATTTAACCTAATCCCACTATCCCCATATTTATTCACATGCTATAAACAATATGGAAACAAGATATCTACAATTAATATATATATTCAAAAGATAAGGAAACAAAATATATGCAATTAATATGTTCATTCAAAAAAATTGGAAATAAGGAAACAAAATATTTACGATTAGTATACAAAATATCTATAATTAATATACTTATTCAAAATATCTTACAATTAATATGCTTTATTCAGAATATTTGGAAACAAAATATCTACAATTAATATTCAAAAAATTAGGGAACAAAATATTTTTAATTAATTAAGGTTATTTACAAATTATGGAAGTAAAATATTTACAATTAATCAAAGTTATTTACAAATTACAATATTCACAAAATAAGGAGTAATTAAAATATTTATTAAATTTTAACTTGGGATAATTTCTAATTAATTAATGACTCGACTCTCTAATGTCCCCAGCGGAGTAGCCAAGCTATCGCGACGTCCCGGGAGAGCGTGTGCCCCGGGCGGCGAACTAAAAATCATTTTAATATTTTCAGGAAAAATATGGTGTAGGAGTCGGCACTAACCTTTAGTGCGGTTAGAACACATGATTACTACCCCGTTAGGGGTAGAATCGGTCTACATTACCAGAGTTGGGGTCGGGAGTTCGGTTACGCGAGGGGAAGGTACAAGCACCCCCTACGCGCCCGTTCTTACGAACGGTACCTAATTAATTTGAAATTATCCCTAAGTTAATCTAATAATTCTTGAAATTACTCCTTTTTATGAATTTATAAATACATGTAAAAAAATAAATAAGTAAAATAATAAATAAATAAAGCTAATATATACATATATGTTCCCTCAGAGCTTAGGGTACGTGATGCCCGAAGGCTCATACCCCCGCAATAAAATCATAGGGATAATAATTAAGAAAATACACTCCCAAAATTTTGAAATTATATAAAATTTTTATAGGAAAATACTAGTATGGGAGGTTTTAATATATATTAATAAGATAATAAACTAAGAAATTAAATTACCATAATACATGTAATAATAATAGGGATACATATATGCTATATATAATAAATTGCTTATAGCACCTAATAACTTATCCTAATAATAAACCAACCTAATAGATAGTAATAATACACGCATAATAATAATAATAATAATAATAATAATAATAATAATAATAATAATAATAATAATAATAATAATGTAACTCATGTCATAATAATACTAAACTTAGAATAATAATAATAATGATACTATATCATACGTAATAATAATAACAATAATACTAATAATGACAATAATACACTACCATATAATAAGATATTAACATCCTATAAATACAATAATAACAATTTGGAAATAATGAAAACCCCAAAGTTAACTCTCATTATATACACATATGGAAACAATTAATAACAATAATAATAATAATAATAATAATAATAATAATAATAATAATAATAATAATAATAATAATAATAATAATACAGAAATAATTCAAACCCTAAAATAAATATACGATATATACAATAATCATTAAGGAAATAATTGAAACCTTACCATTAATATACAATAACAATGTGGAAACAAATTAAACCCTAGAAGTTATGTACTTTTATAGATATGTAAGGAAAATAAATGTGATTATGGACAATAATTCACATCATGAATCTATTATAAAATATACACAAACTCTAAAATATCAATATATCCTAATATGGAAATGCTATACATAAATATGGAAAATAAATCAAATTCTTCTAAGCCATATAAAAGCCAAAGAAGTAATATACATTTTATGGAAACCCTTAAGATCAATATTCAATGGTATGAAATCCCTAAAATTAGTACACAATAACAATATAGAGACAGATTAAATAAAACACTACTAAAAACCCTAATAACGTAAAATAGTAAAAACCCTAAACTAAAACAATAACCAAAACCTTAAAAGATAATATCATGAAAATAATATAAACAATCAAGAATCATGAACATGCGTAAATGTTACAATCCTAAACAATAATACACAAAATCCCTAAATATCATATAAACAATAAATATGATAAATATCCTAAATACATCAAAAAGCCTAAATAATGTCTACACAATAAAACAAACACCCTAAATAATATGTAACAATAAAAATAAGTATATTACAATGATTACAAAATAAAATAAAATAATACAACGATAATATAAGCACTTTAAACAAATATACAACAATAAATATGGACATGTAATAAGTTATTTTAAAACAAATAATAATCCAACAATAATATTAATATTTATATACATATATATAATAGAAGTCTAAACAAAAAAAAAGAAAAAAAAAGTCATTAAATATTGCACATGCCTGCCTAAAGCAAAACAAAACCCCAAATATTAGATATGTAATGACCAAAATCAGAAGATAAATAAATAAAAATAAAATGAAACAAAATAAAATGAAATCGCATGCATGTGTGTGTGTCCTGTGTAGGGAACTTGCAGAGGAAGCACTTACAGTGGGGTTGCTGTGCGGAGACCACTGCAGGAGCCTCGGGATGAAAGATGGAGACAGAGGTCTCCGGTGCTGTCTGGTGTGTCAGGGAGTTGCAGATGGAGAGTTGCTGTGTGGAGGCTCGCGGGCTGTCCTGTTCTGCCGATGCTTGGGTCTCGACTATGGTTGAGGAAGGCCGAGGAGCTGCTGTGCGGAGACCACTGCAGAGGTTCTGGTGTAGTGCTCGGTAGCAAGGGGGCTCGAAGGTATTGCCTGGTGTGGCCGGAGGTTATTTCGACATCAACGGTGGCCGGAGCAGTGGGGATGGAGTTGCAGCAGCGGGATGGTTGCCGGAGATCTGCTGGGTCGTTGCCGGAGTTAAGCTGATTCGGAGTGAAGGACTGAGGAGGCAAACAGGGGGCTCTCGGCTGGTTCAGTGAGGAACAAGGGGGCTGTGGAGGATGCAGAGAGAGTGATGATGGCAGAGGGTCTCGGCTGGTTCAGTGAGGAACAAGGAGGCTGTGGAGGATGGAGAGAGAGTGGTGATGGCAGAGAGCAGAGAGGGAGAATCAAGGAGGAAGAGATGGAGCCGGGGAAAGAGAATTAGGGTGCGCCGCAAGGATTTTTTTTTTTTTTTTTTTTATGTTTTTCCTGCGCCCCCGGCTCTGTTTGGAGAGAAGCCAAAAGGGTCATTATATAAAAAAAATTTAGAAACCCTAACTCTCTCTTTTCCTTTTTGGTTTATTGTATTTTTATTATATTTTTTCTTTTGGAAACAGTATATATGAGTATAATTACTATCATGGTAATAAGGATATAATAATAATAATAATAATAAATAAATAAATAAATAATAGTGATAGGAAAATAAATAATAAAATAATAGTAATAATAACAAATTACTTATATCAATATAGGAAAGTAAATAATAATAATAATAATAATAATAATAATAATAATAATAAAATAATAGTAGTAATAATAATAACAAAGTAATAATAAAAAATATATGAAAAAAATAATAATAATAATTGTAATAATAGAAAATTAATAAAAATAATAATAAAGTAATTACAATAATATATGAAAATAATAATAATAATAATAATAATAATAATAATAATAATAATAATAGTGAAAATAATAGTAGTGATAATAGATAATAATAACAATAAAAATCGTAATAGTAATAATAATAAAGTATTAACACTAATAATATATACGATAGTAATAGTAAAATAAATAAATAAATAAAAATAAAAATAAAAATAAAAATAAAAATAATATATTGGGCCTTGGGCAAAAATAGGGTGTCTACATAATCAATCATAAACTATAGATAATGCTTGCAATAGATCAATACTAATAATGAATATACTCGGTCACATTAAGATTTATGCTAGAGCTTGAGTGAGTAATGAATCAAGATAATACTATATCAATATATTTAATCAAACTTAAATTAGTAACTTCGGCAGGGTTTGATTGTTATGAATATTCAAATTGTTGACTTTTTGAGTCTAATCCCTGGTTTTGTTAATGACAAACCGCAAGTTACTAATATGTGTTCCTAAGTACTTGAACATGTTAATCATTCAAAACACACACATGAAAGTGATGTGGTTTCCAGAAAGCCCTTAAAGAGCATATACTCCTGGCATAATCCACGGGAATCTGAAAAGCAAAAGAAAGAAGAAGAAGATTTTTATTGTATTGCTTTTAGTTTTTAATTTGTTCTGTAATATATTTGCATGACTGGCATGATAGATAGCATAAGCTCAAAAATACCATAGAATAACTATAGGAATTCCTCAAGCAATTAGGTTAATAACTCACATTAATAGGGATTTAACTTGGGTTTTTATTTGGGTCAAATATGGTTTGTTGACAAATTCAGTCGCCCGAACCTTGGCAGTGTAAAATGCCTTAGTCGACTGAACTAGGTGGAAGTCAACATTTTGACTTCGCTCGGTCGATTGTGTCTTTTTGAATGTAACTTCCATAGTCGACCGAACTCACACATGTCTGACCCTCAACAACTTAGTCAATCAAATTTCTAATTCATTTGTGATTTAGTTAACCGGACCATATAAATAGCAGACCAAATTTCAAATATAGTCGACCGAATCTCGAAGGATTTGTAAATTGCCCTAAGTCAGTCTACCGAACCTTTAGTTCAAAATCTTCACTGTCGGCCAAACTTGGTAATTGGGTCGATCGAACTTAAAATATAGTCGACGAAAAACTCTCGGGTTGAACATTTTTTACTGTAGTAAAACAAGGTTAATTTTAACTAACCTTCATTAATCTTTTCTAAAAAGACTCTTATGTCCCTCAACGGTTGTAATTTTGTGTATGTCTATATATACTAATTCATTTGAAAAGATTAATAAGAGATTAAAAAACATCATTAGCCAAAATCCTCAGAATCTCCAAATACTCATATAACTTAAAAATCCCTCTCTTACTCATCCTATTTGCTTAAATCCTTTGGTAAAAGTATTATTGAAATTGTTCATATTAGCTTATACTCTCATTGTATTTGTTTGATATTGATTTTATTGAGAGTAAGCTTGAGAGTTCCCTTGTGATTTAATTCATAAGTCTTCAGTGGGAATACTCTCTAGAGCTTGTGAGTCTTGCATTATTGATTGCAAGTATTCAAAGGATTGTTTTTTTGTGCTATAGTGAAATACTTTTAAAACAAGCTTGATATTCAAATATCTCTCATACTTATTTGATAAATTATCTTTGAGATATTTGCTTATGATTATGAGATCTTTGAGGATATTAACTGTGATTGATATACGTTCATGTCTTGACTCAAAGATTCATTCATAACACACTCTCACATATTGCTTGATAATATTGACATTATCTTGAGAGTTGTCATATTTAGACTTCACTGAGCTTATACATTCATATCATACTAAAGTGCAATTTGCAATTGTATTGAGCATACTATTGTACATCATTTGCTTAGTTTAGAAGCACCTCTATTTGTACATGCATTTGATTTTATTGGTTGTGTTCTCGACGGGTTGTTGGAAGAGGGAGACTAGCCCTGTGAATAGTCTCGGACTGGTTCGGACCCGATTAGGAGAACTAGGTGAGCCTGTAAGGTGTTGTAAACGGTGCCACTCCACCCGTTAAGTGAGCAATAGTGGTAATCCTTAGACTTGCGAACTGAGGCGGGGACGTAGGCAGTATTGTCCAAACCCTGATAACATTTCTTGTATCTGCTTTTAATTTCTTCATTTTAAATTTCAGCACTTGAATGTTTGTGTTTAATTGTTTAAATATTTGATTGGGTTTATAATTATATAAAAAGATGCTAGGTTTGTGCAATACTATTTGAGGAATCTGAATTCACCTAGTAGAAAGTTTTAAAATTCTAATTCACCCCCTCTTGGGAATCAACCAATTCCAACAATTGGTATTAGAGCCTAGTGGCATTGACTTAAACGTTTTTACTAAAGATCGAAATGGCTCAAATTGGTGTATCCCCATTCTGTGTGGGACAGTCACCTTCTAGGGCTCCTGTGTTTTGTCATGTTGATTACACCACCTGGAAAATTAGAATGAGCATATTTATAAAATCAATGGATTGGATGGCCTAGCGGGTGATTATTAATGGAATTCTTATACCCTTGGATGAAAATGATAGTATGTTAATGCATGCGAATTCATATGCCATGGACATGTTATATCTTGCATTAGATTCTAATATTTTTTTTTGAAATTGTGGCATGTAAGAGTGCACAGGAGATTTAGGTTGAGCTCAAAAAGAAGCATGGAGAGACTCAGGGGAAGGAGACCACCACTTCGAAAGCATCAAGCTCAAATGATCTAGAAGTGGTAAATCACAAGGTTAGTGCGATAACAAAATGGGAGGTATATGATTCTCTCTCTAGCTCGATGGATGATTCTTGTGTTGAATGTTGTATTGCTCCATGTGCTAAATCATCTATTGAATATTGTGATAATCATGTTATTGATGCACTTGATGATTTTGATATAGAATACGAGAGTATATTATGAGTTGAATCCTCTGTTGAAAACTATGATTATATTGCTAATGCTGCATGCAATGATTCATATGATAATGATTATAATAATTCTTGTGAAGAATCATGTGCCGAATTGATAAATGAAAGCATGCCCTTGAACAAAAAACTAGAATGTACTTTATTTAAAATGCATTAACTTCTAGTTAGGATGTCTAAGTGGAAAATCTTTTTGAAAAATGAGAATAAGAGGCTAGAAAAACAATTGAAAGATTTAAAGGATTATCATGCTAGCTTAGAAAAGAAAAAGATTCAGAAGATATTGAACATTATTTGTTTAGAAAAAGAAATTGGTGATTATTCTAGAGTTATACTTAAAGTTAAATATGAAAAGAAAAATCATAATAAACTTTTAGAAGTTAAAAGAAATAAATCTTTCAAAAAGGGTTCACTTTTTAAGTCCCATGGTCATAAATTTGCCTCATTTAGTAAAAATAGAACAAATAAGAAAAATCTTTCATGTATATACAAAATTTTCTTAATGATATGGCACATTCTATATAGATGTACATTTAGAAGTGCCAGAGGCATAGACAAAGAAATGTTGTGAGTAATCATGAAAATTAATCACATAGGACAAGAGGAAGGAAGAGTTCCAATTGAAATAAGCTAATTATTCTTCCTTAGAGCATAGTGTTAGCCCTGTCAGCTACACTATCTTGGTTTATATGTTTTGATGATATTAACCTAATTGTTGTTTCTAGTATTTTCCATCCTTGCAGATCTTATCTAGTATAGGTACATAGTGTCAAATACACAGAGGTACCAAATCAGAAGCAAAGATCGGACCTAGTAGAGATCAAATAGAAAAGATCAGAAGGACACTGACTCAGAAGCACCAAAGCACATCTCAGAGTTTTTATTGTGTATAAATTAATTGTAATAAGGGTTGTGTGAGTGAGTGCGTATTATAACTCTTGCGGTGTGTGTCTTGCATGATTTTCTGAGTAAGAGTTGAGCCATTGCATAAGCATATTAGGACACTTGAGTTTATAGGATTGCACTAAAGACATAAACACAAACTCACCTTTCATGGCTTTCTAAGTTAAAATAAGAGTTTGTCAAATGAATCCTAAAACTCAAATATGTTTTCAAAGGGACAAGTTTTTAACATCCTAGTTTTAAGAACATTTTTATACTTAGTCCCGATTATATTAAAACAAGTTTAATGTCCTAAAGGTTCAAAGAAAGTCGAGTATATTTACAAAAGGACATACTAAGCATATAAGATATTAAAATGGGTTTTCAAACGTGTTTTATTAATTAAAATATCTTATATTCAAAAGGAAACTCATTTGGACAAGTTTTAATCTTCATTAGACTTAATATATTTCATATAATTTTTTCCAAGAATGATTTGAGTCATTAAAACACTTTTTGACAAGGAAAAACCAAATAATCGTCACTGCCATAGTGCAGTCTTGAGTCCTGAATACCTTACGGTATTTTGGGCATAACTTTTTGTATAAAAGTCCAAATGGGACGATCTTGGTGTCTCTAGAAAGCTAAGACAAAATTCCATAACTTTTATTTTGGTGACTTTTTCTGATTCAGGGACCTAGTCGACGAAATTCAGATTTCGTCGACGAATTCTGGGCAGAAGCGCCCCAACGGGCGGAAAATGGCTAGTTTGCCAAATAAAGTATTTTTTCTTCCCCCCAACAGCTAGTTAACAGCTCCTAAGGTTCTTGGGCTATAAATACAAGCTTTTAGACTTGTATTAAGATGGTTTTGAGCATTGTTGATCATATTTGTGAAAAATATCATTTTATCCAAAACCTAAGCACTTTGCACTTTGCATTTTAGTTATTCTTCACAAGTGCTCAATCCTCTCTTGCTCACTTATCTTGTAAGATTCATTCCTTGAGAGAATAGAGTGAAGATTTGGTTGTGTTTCATATTGGCTCATTTAAGGAGCATTAAATTGTATTTCCAATCTCTTGTAAGGTTCTTTGTGAACCATTGTTGTAAGGTTCTTTGTGAACCGAAGCGAAGGCTCTTGGTGAGCACGGTAGGGGTTTGTTCCCAAGTGTAGGGATTTGTTCTCAAGTTGTAAGGCTTCTCCGCCTATGAAGGAGTATCTTTAGTGGATTGTGGAATCCTTGGCTTGGTGTTAAGGCGTGGACGTAGGCTTGGTGCCAAACCACGTAAAAATACCGGTGTTGTTCTTTCTCTCCCTTACACTTTTATCTTATATCTTGTGCATGATTTATATTTATATTGCGATATAATTTCTTGTATCTTTTCAAGAGTTTTTATTTTGTAGAAAAATACGTATTTCGCAAAAAGAGTCTATTCACCCCCCCTTTAGACTATATACTCCGGGCTGGGACTCCCAACACATAGGATTAGTCATAAAGGGTAGTAAAAACAAGGAATTGGTCAAAATCATGTCAATATTGCATTATTGACTATGTTCGGTCAACTATATTTGCATGCCTTAATGAATTCAGTTGACTGTACCTTTGACCTTTGACTTTGATCTAGTTCGGTCAACTATTTGATTTCATACTTAAGATATTTAGCCGACTAAATCCAATTTAGCCTACCCATAGCCAACCAAATCCAAAACCGAACATTATTCAGTTGACCGTACCCTTCAAAAACAAAAGTCATTCGATCGACCGAATTGTGGAAACTAAAAGGTCACCTTAAAATTCAGCCAACCGAATGCTTCCTCGATTGAGTCACCGGACTCAGCTCAAGCAGCATTTATTGCGGTTCAACTGACCGAACCTTCATTTAGTCAACCGAACCTCGCGACTATATATAGTTTCACGTGTTGAAAGGTCATTTTTTCCTTCAAAATTGAGAGAATTCCTCTATTTCTCTCTATTTCCTAGTTCCCTTAGAGACTACCTACCAAAAGCCATTTGCCCAAATTCATCTTCACCATGGCAAGGGCTGACGAACGTATGGATGCCCAGGAAGTCGGTTACATGGAAGACAACTGGTTTCTCTCAGCAGCTGCCAGAATGAGATACGTGAGGGACTTTCATCCCAAGGAGGTCATCTTAGGTAAAATTCTTGACCTAACCTTTATGGAGTAGCGCTTTGGAAATATTATGGATATGTTTAGGCATCAGGATTAGGACTCATTCATGTCCTACCAGCCCAGGGGGTATTACCCCACATTCATTAGGTTATTTTTATTCTAACCTGGGTCATGATGATAATGGATGCTACTCCCAAGTTCTGAACACTGATATGAGGTTTGGCGCCAACTACCTAGCTAAAACCCTTAACATCCAGAGGGGAGATTTTGACTGTCCTAATGTAGTATCTGCTTGGATGAATGAACATGATTTTACTATTGAGAGTTTTGAAAATCTTGTGATGGTTGTTCCAGATGCTAACCCTAATCATCCTCCAAATTATAGGTCCTTCAACTTAGAGGCTAAGATTGTGCATCATTTGATTACTTATAATGTCTTGCCTAGAGCTGGTTTTAGGGTCCACGTGTCCTATTTGGACTTTTTTGTCATGTGGTGTCTTTTCACCATAAAGAAATTGGACCTGCCTAGCTTGATGATTAAGGGGATGTTCTCAAAGACTGTTGGCTACAGGATTATCATGCCATATGGAGGGATATTGAACAGGGTATTCAAGAATATGGAAGTGACCAGATCAAATGGTGTTGTGCTTAAGAGAAGAAGGAACGCAGACATGTTCTCCTCGGTCACTTTGAGGCTTATGGGATATGAGTTAGTTAGAAATATGTGGTTGCCCACTGCTGGTAGGAGACAGGCTGACCAGGAAGAAATTTCACAGGATCAACCACCGTAGCCTCTACAACCATCCTATGCCGATTTAATGGCTGCCATCACTGGTGTTGCTTCTTCCTTCACCGATTTTAGAGAGTATCAATTCCAGATCACGCAGTTTCTTCAGACAGACATCAGGGAGTTAGCCTCATCATCTCATGCTTAGTATACAGCTCTACAGAATGAGTTCAGAGAGTTTGCTGTCTCCTCGGAGCAGAGACACAGAGAGTTGGAGAGCGTCATGGTTGTTCAACAAGTTGAACAATCGCATTCATGAGTTGAATAATGAAGGTGATGATGAGATGGACATAGCCAGAGATGAGGCAGGATCTTTTGATGATGGAGACGGTGCATAGGCCTTGGGAGAACATCGTGAAGCAATTTGTTGCTTCTTATCTCTTTATTTTCTTTCTTTTTATCTTGGTATGTATATCTAAACATCATACATTATCCTATTTTCTTTCATCGATTGCACTGCACCTTCACCCATTATCTATTTTGCACATCTGATGGTTGGGCCATTATTGATAGCTATTATTGATGGTTAAACTGATTGATGACTATATTAATTTATCATGCATCGACTGTCAATGTTGTTTTCGCTTTATTGATTATATCTAGAGTGCCACCTGCATGGTTGATGCAGTGATGTGTAATACTGGTGCATATTCTGTATGATTCTTATGACTTATATGTTTGGAAAATGTCCATTTTACAGACGACATGCTGTCGAAGTTTCGATATAAATTTTTCCAAAAATTAAATCTTGTGCAAAGATGATTATGTTAAAATTTATGTCAAATTATTTTTGAAATGGTGAGTGAAAACCAAATGATTACTAAATTTCATCCTCACATAATCATCATATACTTAGGGGGGCTGAGCTCCAATTGTAGAGAGAGAGAGAGAGAGAGAGAGAGAGAGGCTCTTTTGAAAAACCCTGAACGCTTTAGTCAGTCTATGAATAGATATGAATTGTTCTAGGTTATGAGTATCATTTCATGTCTTAGTATATATTTTCTGATGCATTTGAAAGCTCTAGGGAGACTATACTGGTTGCAATGCTTGAAATGAATTAATCAATATCCAGTATAGTTATGATAAATAAATTTTAAAAGGTTGCTTATACTTCTTGGTATGCTTAATGAATTAAATCTTGACTAGGATATGCAATTTATTTCATCTAAGCCAGGATTCAAATTGATAGGAGGAGCATCCAAAATTAAATCCTATTCTGTTTTGCTCACCGATATGTTTAGTTTAGATCTTGAATAAATTCATTGTGTCATGTGATAGATTACGTTGTTTTTATTGAAAATCTCAAGTTGAAAGTGGTTATTTTGCCACAATCATTTATATAGCCATCGATCCTTGTTTTGAATTGTCTGATATATTTAGGATCTTTGCGGTTGATTTTTCTGGTCATTATTATGAATGTGCTTTAAATGCTAAACTAGAAAAATATTGCTTGCATGATCTTTAAAGTTTCTTTTTCAGCAAGCAAGAAACAGGTTTACTTGTGAATATCTTATTTTCTTGCTTATGTGCATTAATGCTATATCCTTAAAACTATTTTTATGTCTAAAATACTATATGATAAAAAGGGGAAAATGTTTTTCAAAGGGGGAGTTCTCTTTCGCTAAGTTTGTTTCACATGACTAATTTTTTTCACTTAACTCTTTTTACTGAAGCCAAAAGAGGGAGAACTTTTATGAGCAAAATGTCTATACTACATGCATCTTTGTATTTGTACCTTATTGTTAAAACTGAATGCAAATATTTTGAATTGTCTTCTTTCCTTAATATGTGTGTGCTAGATTGCTTAAATTTAATTTATGCATATTCTTAGAGGAAACCTTTTTAGGCTAAATTCTATTTTTCTCTGATGCGTTTGTCATTGTAAAAAAGGGGGAGATTGTTGACTTTTTGAGTCCAATCCTTGGTTTTGATAATGACAAACTGCAAGTTACTAATGTGTGTGTCAAAGTACTTGAACAGGTTAATCATTCAGAACACACACATGAAAGTGATGTGGTTGCCATAATGACCTTAAAGAGCACATACTCTTAGCATAATATATGGTAATCTAAAGAGCAGAAGAAAGAAGAAGAAGATTTTTATTGTGTTGCTTTTAGTTTATAATTTGATCTATAATATATTTGCATGGCTTGCATGATAGATTGCATAAGCTCAAAAAGATCAAAGAACGACTATAGGAATCCCTCAAGTAATTAGGTTAATAACTCACATTAATAGGGATTTAACTTGGGTCTTTATTTGGGTCAAATATGGTTTGTGGACAAATTCAGTTGATCGAACCTTGGCAGTGTAAAATGCCTTAGTCGACTGAACTGGGTGAAAGTCAACATTTTGACTTTGCTAAGTCAACTGTATCTTTTTGAATAACTCACACGTGTCTGACCCCCAACAACTTAGTCGACCGAATTTCTAGTTCATTTGTGATTGAGTTAACCAAACCATATAAATAGCAGACTGAATTTCAGATATAGTCGATCAAACCTCGAAGGGTTCGTAAATTGCCCTCAGTCAGTCGACCAAAGTTTCAGTTCAAAATCTTCACGGTCGATCAAACTTGGCAATTGGGTCGACCGAACTTAAAATATAGTCAACTGAAAACTCTCGGGTGGAACATTTTTAACTATAGTAAAACAAGGTTAATTTTAACTAACCTTCATTAATCTTTTCTAAAAAGACTCATATGTCCTTCAACGGTTATAATTTTGTGTATGTCTATATATACTAGTTCATTTGGAAAGATTAATAAGAGATTAGAAAATATCATTAGCCAAAATCTTCTGAATCTCCAAATACTCATATAAGCTAAAAATCCCTCTCTTACTCATCCTACTTGCTAAAATCCTTTAGTAAGAGTATTATTGAAATTGTTCGTATTAGCTTACACTCTCATTGTATTTGATTGATATTGATTTTATTGAGAGTAAGCTTGAGAGTTCCCTTGTGATTTAATTCATAAGTCTTCAATGGGAATACTCTCTAGAGCTTGTGAGTCTTGCATTATTGATTGCAAGTATTCAAAGGCTTGTTTTTTTGTGCTATTGTGAAATACTTTTAAAACAAGTTTGATATTCAAATATCTCTCATACTTATTTGACAAATTATCTTTGAGATATTTGCTTATGATCTTGAGATCTTTGAGGATATTACTTGTGATTGATATACATTCATGTCTTGACTCAAAGATTTATTCATAACACACTCTCACATATTGCTTGATAATATTGACATTATCTTGAGAGTTGTCATATTTAGACTTCACTGAGCTTATACATTCATATCATACTAAAGTGCAATTTGTAATTATATTGAGCATACTGTTGTATATCATCTGCTTAGTTTAAAATCACCTCTGTTTGTACACGAATTTGATATTACTGGTTGTGTTCCTGACGGGTTGTTGGAAGAGGGAGACTAGCCCTGTGAATAGTCCCGGACTGGTTCAGACTTGGTTAGGAGTACTAGGTGCACTAGCCTATGATGTGTTGTAAATGGTGTCATTCCATTCATTAAGCGAGCAATAGTGGTAATCCACGGGCTTGCGAGCTAAGGCAAGGAAGTAGGCTGTATTGGCCGAACCCCAATAACATTTCTTGTGCCTGCTTTTAATTTCCGCATTTTAAATTTCTACACTTGAATGTTTGTATTTAATTGTTTAAATATTTGATTGAGTTTATGATTATATAGAAAGACCCTAGGTTTGTGCAATACTATTTGAGGAATCTGAATTGACCTAAAGGAAAGTTTTAAAATTCCAATTCACCCCCCTCTTGGGAATCCACCAATTCCAACACAAATCATTTGCAGCATTCACAACATTCGCAAATCTAAATTAATCATTCACAGCATACACAACAGATATACTTCAATATAAATGTGCTTGAAAAATAAAAAGATAAGGGAAAGAGTGACATCAGAATTTTTTACAAGGTTCGACAATCGTGCCAATGTCCTTGCCTCAAGCAACTTGCTATGAGGATTTTACTAATTCCTACGTTCAATAGGTGGAGCACCTCTCTCCTTCCGTAAGCGGAGATGCCTCTCAAACAAGAATAACCCTCTTAGTTGTCAACAATTCACTCCCGAACCGTCAGTTCACAAATAAATCAATAGCAGATTTTGTACAATAAAAAAACTCTCTCAAAGAGCAAATTTGTACACGAAAAAAAAAATACTATGATAATCTCAAAATAATCTTTGCTACAAAGCTTAACAGTTTTGCTGGGTTTTCTGGATTGAAAGCTTTGAACTTTGAAGTATAAAACTAGAAAAATATTTTCATAGAAAGGAAACAACACACAACAGTTTTTCAAAAGTAAAATCAATATGTTTGTGTTGCCGTAACACAATTAGGGTTAGCCTTTTATACCATGGTTTGAAATCTGACTGTTTGTGCAAGTTTTGGTAACAATATATTTCAAAATTGAAAAGATATCGCGTTGTTAGCAAAATATATCGTGCGCTTTGGTCAAGTGAACTAGGAGTTCGGTCGCCTAAACCAAATAAAATTATGAATTTCGAAGCAGGTAATAGCCTTTCGGTCGACTGAACTTTACATTCGGTCGCATGAACCTGTTCAATCAATTAAACCCTCACGTCGGTCACCTAGACCGACTCTATCTTGACGTTAAAGAATGGCAATAGTCATTCAGTCGACTAAACCATAGGTTCGGCTACCCAAACTTTTTTATATCAACCAGGTTGGAGTTTTTTTACAGAAATATTAAGAAAAAAAATCAAAAAACACAAATATAAAGGAAATAGAAAAAATTTACACTAATATACCCTATCGACTTTCCAAAAGTCGGTTTGAGCTTTAAAATAATAATAAAAATGTCAATCACCAACTCTTGTCAGTCAAAATTAAAAAAAAAAAAAAAGGAGAATCGATTTTTAACAAACCACCCCCCAAAAAGCTATCGCCTTGCCTGCCTCCCACCCCCCCCCCCCCCCCCCCCGCGCCCCACACAATCAAATCCCTCTCTTTAAGACCCCCCATCCCCAAATATAATCAAATAATAAAATTATATTATTTTAAATTTACCTGCCCTACTCCCACCCCCCATCCACAATAAAATCCCTCTCTTTAAGACCCCCCCCCCCAAAATATAATCAAATAATAAATATATATTATTTTAAATTTAAATAATTATAAAATAAATATTATTTTTCAAATTTTAAGATTTAAATAGAAATTTGTAAATAAAAAATATATTTTTAAGTGTCATTTAACATAAAAAAATATTTTCTACTTTTTATTTATTTTTCAAATGAATTAAAAAAAGTAAGTTAATTTTAATTTCAAAATATTATATAAAAATGAATACAATAACAAAAAATTTTGAAATAATTTACTTTTGGGAATATTAAAACAAAAAAAGACATCTTACATCCTAATTACATAAAAAAATAATTTAACATATATTTTAAATATTTTTAAAAAATATGAATTAAATTTTAATAATTAATAAATTTAATTACTGTTATTATTTTTTATACAAAAATTAATTATTTTTTTAATCAAACTCCGCCAATACATAAATTGTCTTTTAAATATTGAACGATAATTTTATAATTTTATAAAATTATTTTTCAAAAAATAAATAGAGATCAAATTGAAATTTGATTACAACATGAATGCATTCGTGAAATGGGCCGGTCCTGGTGGCGAGCGAGATGAGAGTTTTGGGAGGACCGAGAACGGGGTTACATTTGGTCCCAGTCGAATGCACTAGCGTACAAGCAACATGCACCAGCGCCCTAATCCCTACGAGTTTGGCTACAAAAAATATAAATATGATTATTATCTTCATGGCGCCGATACTTCCCAGATCATCACTCGTCCAATGTTGATCATCGTCGATCACTTTCCATATGAATTCTCGATCGCCGCTTACGGATTTTGAATAAATAGGGAAATTTTAATTTAAAAAATTATAAAATTTGACTTGTGTTTATTTATTTTTTAAAAACAAATTTAAAGCTACTAATAAAAATTTGAAATAAAATTTATTTCTTACAAAATTTTAAATAAAAAATAACTAATTTTATATTAAAAATAATAATAATTTAATTAATTAATTATTAGAATTTAATTCATATTTAAAAAAAAAAAAAGATTTTGCACATTTACTTTAAATCAAGCCTATATATATAGAGTAGGGAAATATAAAAAAGAAAAGGTTGCATGCATGCAAAAATATGAATTAAATTCTAATAATTAATTAATATAATAATTATTATTATTTTTAAATATAAAATTGGTTATTTTTTTATTTGAAAATTTCTAGGAAATAAATTTGCAAAAATATTTTTGCATGCACGCAAAAAAAAGAAAAAAGATTATGCACATTTACTTCAGATCAAGCTTATATATATATAAAAGTTGCATGCATGCAAAAATATGAATTAAATTCTAATAATTAATTAATTTAATTATTATTTTTAATATAAAATTAGTTATTTTTTTATTTGAAAATTTTAAGAAATAAATTTTCTTTTAATTTTTTATTAGTAACTTTAAATTTATTTAAAAAATAAATAAATACGGTCAAATTTTATAATTATAAATTTTAGAATTTATAAATTAAAATTTTCCTATTTATTCAAAATCCATAAGCAGTAATCGATGATTCGTACGGAAAGTGATCAGCAATGATCAACATTGGATGAGTGATGATCTAAGAAGTACCAGTGTTGTGAAGATAGTAATCATATTTATATTTTTTGTAACTGAACTCGTAGGGTTTGGGACGCTGGTGCATGTTGCTTGTACGCTAGTGCATCCGACCGAGACCAACTGTAATCCCATTCTCGGTCCTCCCAAAACTCTTATCTCACTCGTCACCAGCACCGGCCCGTTTCACGAACGCATGCAAGCTGTAATCAAATTTCAATTTGATCTCTTTTTATTTTTTAAAAAATAATTTTATAAAATTATAAAGTTACCATTCAATATTTAAAAGACAATTTATGTATTTGCGGAGTTTGATTAAAAAAATAATTAATTTTGTATATAAAATAATAATAGTAATTAAATTTATTAATTATTGAAATTTAATTCATATTTTTAAAAAATATTTAAAATATATGTTAAAAATTTTTTTTATGTAATTAGGATGTAAGATGTCATTTTTTGTCTTAATATTTTGAAAATAAAAATTAATTTACTTTTTTAATTGATTTAAAAAATAAATAAAAAGTAGAAAATATTTTTTATATTAAATGACACTTAAAAATATTTTTTTATTTACAAATTTCTTTTTAAATTTAAAAATAATATATATTTTATAATTATTTAAATTTAAAATAATATATTTTAATTATTTGATTATATTTTTTGGAGGAGGGGGGGGGGGGTGGGGGCTCTTAAAGAGAGGGGTTTGATTGTGGGTGGGGTGGTGGGGGAGGGGGGGAGGAAGGCAGGCAGGGCAGTAGCTTTTTGGGTGGGGGGGTGCATGTGTGGGTGGAGGTGAAGAACTGACTTTTGAAAAGTCGGTTCTATTTTTTTTTTTTTTTGGAAAATCAATTGGGTACATTTGTACAATTTTTTCTTAAAGAGAGGGGTTTAATCGTGGGTGTTTGGGGGGGGGGGGGGGAGGCAGGCAGGGCGGTAGCTTTTTGGGTGGGGGGGTGCATGTGTGAGTGGAGGTGAAGAACTGACTTTTGAAAAGTTGATTCATTTTTTTTTTTTAAATCCTAACTGACAAGAGTTGATGACTAACATTTTTATTATTATTTTAAAGTCCAAACCGACTTTTGGAAAGTCAATTAGGTACATTTGTGCAAAATTTTTTTTTTTCCATTTCATTCATATTTGTGTTTTTTTTTATTTATTTTTCTTAATATTTCCGTAAAACACTCAACCAGGTTGTTCAGATTCCTGCATTCGGTCGACTAAGCATAAGCCTCAGGCGTCCGAACACCTTGAAATTCAATGTTCTTTATCTTTTTATCCCAAAACTTATTTGTATCCTTTTGAAATGATATTTGGACTTTGAAAAAATATTTTCCAAGTTATTAAAATAGATCTCTAAGTCCAATAGTTAATCCTAAAAGCTTCATAAACAAATACTTTATTGAGAAGTACTTATATAAGACTTATTTTACAATACACATGAAATATTATTTAAGTCTTCATGTCTTTAAACTTGATATTCATCCAAGCTCTTCTTCAATAGTCAATCTTCATTTTTCTTGTGTTCTTCAAGACTTTACATTTAAATATTATTAGTTGTGCTTGTAAGCTTTAATACCTATAAATACCCTTGAAAGCACAATTAGATGTCTTGATTTGTCATTATCAAAACAAGATTAAGTCTTGTTAAGCCAACATCATGCATGTGATGATGCAAGTGTATGCATGTGCATGGCATAATATATATGTATACATATATGCATGACTATGCATGATGATGTATGTATGCATGTGTATGTGCTTGTTGATGTATGTATGCAATGCATATGCATGAATGTACGAATGCATGGAATGAATGATGCATGTATACACACACACACATAAATGTATATGTATATAATCTGCATGCATATGTTATGAATTTATATGTATGTATGTATATATGTGCGCGCGTGTGTGTGTGCGCATGCGTGTAATCATGTGTGTGTGTATATATATAAATATATATATATATATTATGTGATAACCCCAAAAATATATATATGAGTAAAACATAGTAATATAATATATGTAAACGTTAACTGGTTATTTACTTCTACGCACTACCTTAGTATAATAATAAAATAATAAAGATGGTTATTAAGCTAGTGTCAATACGAAAGTATTTCTCTGTTAGGATCCTTAATTTTATGTTTGATGCCTAAGAAAGATCTTATCTAAGTGAGTGCTCAGAGACTATTGCAGCTCAGTTGCTCCCTAGAGAACGGTCTGGCCAAAATGGAATTTCATAAGATAAACAAAGTAAACACAGTTAGTACGCATATATAAGTACATATAAATAAAATAATGATTTTATCCGTCCATACATTCCACACAAAAACTTATATTATAAATATACCATGATAATTTAATATAATATTGCATTCACACTCATCTGCGCATATAATAATAAATGGGATGGACGGAGCCCATCCCATCATTTGCTTTCCTGCAGCCCACCACCCACATGCATGCATGATTAGTTATATAAAATAATAATAATAATAATAATAATAATAATAATAATAATAATAATAATATAAAATATATATATATCACCACCCACATGCATGCATGATTAGTTATATAAAATAATAATAATAATAATATTATTATATATATATTGGAAAGAGACAATCTAATGGCCTCATCTCCATTATCTTCTTCCCATGCCCCCTCCCACCCATCAGACACAATAATAATATTAGAATGATAGTAATACACTATCCTTATATAAATAATAAGAAGGAAGCATAACCAAAACTTCTTTCAATTGCCTACTTTTATAATAATAAAATAAAAATTATAAAAGAAGCATATGGGTTGTCGACACTCAATCATACATATAGATATAAAATAATAGCGATAATTGCAAGTCACCCATTCCATCACCCATTTCCACCATACATGCATACATCCAATCGAAAGTCGTCCACATCATACAGCTACATTCCCAAGCTATAAATAGAAGAGCCATTTCCAACTGAAGTTCATAACATCTGTTCCATTTATGTGAAAAATTTTCCAAATGAATAGAAGGATTAGCGAGTGAAAGAATTAGTGGTGGAGGGAGAATTTTTGTTATACTTAAAATTCTCACTCACCAACTCTTTCTAATCTCACTTTGATAGAGACAAAAATTTAGTGTGACCGCTTCACAGGAATAAGTTAGTGTAAGTATGTCTAATTATGTTGGTTCTTTTTCATAAAATATACCCAAGTTTATTTGTAAGTAAATTTAATTATGTTAGTTTATTTTTAAGAAATATTTAATTCTCTCGGGTAATTTACAACATTATTATATTTTATTAAAAAAAATAATTTTAGCACGAAAATGGTGTGACATAACGCTCAATAAATTACGTTGCATGTTTTACAATACAATCAAGATATGGTAAAATTTTTATGATGTTCACTTTATTGCGTAAATTATATATAAAAATTTTATGGTGTAAATTATATAAATTATATAGTAGTATGTTTTTAAAACCCCTTATGGCTTAAAGATCACATAACTACAAATGCTCGGTACCATACCATAGCTTACAGTTTATAGTTTATAGAGTGCACCCACACTTCTTACAAAGTGGTTTTATAGAGTAGTAGATTTCTCCTGAGTGCACACCTGGTGCCTGATGAGGAATTAATAGGGAAAATCTTACTTACAGTTTACAGTTTGATTTTATTTGGTCGGCAAACTAGTTAAGTTCAGTTTTCGGATTGCACAACCTTGTCATAAGAGTAAACATGGCTTTCAGTTAGCATGTATAAGGGAGATTTCTATAGCATAAATAAATATGTATATATATATATATGTGTGTGTGTGTGTGTGTGAATAAGATCATTCTTAGTTGGCCTAAATGATGATTTGAAGGTGTAGACACCCTATTTTTGCCCTAACCAAATAGAACAAGGGATCCTTTCTCATTGTATTATTATTATTATTATTACCTTATTTTTATTATTATTATTTTATTATCACCATTATTTTATTATTATTTTTATTTTTATTTTTATTGTTGTTATTTATATTATTATTATTTTTTTATTTTCACTATTATTATTATTATTAATTATTTTCCTATATTGTTATAAGTAATTTATTATTATCCTTATTATTATTTTTAAATATCACTTTATTATTATTATTATTGTACTATTATTATATTATTATTTTCAAATCTTGCATTATTACATTACTATTATTATTATTATTATTATTATTATTATTAAGATATTATTATTATTAGTTATCATATTTATTATTACCATAAAAGTACAAAAAAGAAAAAGAAAAAAGAATTTTAGGGTTTGGTTTAGCTTATAAAAAAGGAGAACAGGCCCAAAGGAAAGAGGGGGGGGGGGGGGGCACAAAAAAAAGCGACCCCATCTTGCTATAGTTCAACCCCCCTGCTCTCATTCTCTCCCTCTGTCTTTCAGTTCCCCTATTGCTCCGCACAGCTTTTCCATCCGTAACCATCTCTCCCATATCTTCCATAATCTTCCACTCTATCCTCCACTGCGCTGACCATCAACCCAGCCAACGACCAGCAGCTAAGGCCCTTCGCATCCAACCATCACCATCCCCTATAGCCACAACTTCACCTTCCCTTCATCACCGCCATTGTATCCAACTCCACGCCGCAGAGCAGCCCCGGCCGTCCATCACGGCTATTCCTCTCGCCGCCCACTGCTTCTGGCCATCATCTCTCCATCCTCACTCTGCAACTCCAGCCACTCCCATCTCAGCATCACCTCCACACCAGACCCGAGCACCAGCAAACCAGCTCCGGCGACGAAGCTCCCAGCCGCTCCTCAGCCGGCTCCTGCTCCAGGCTAGATCCATCCTCTCTCTCTCTCTCTCTCTCTTTCTCTCTCTCTCTACCTTTCATGCAGGGCAGCAGTCATATGGCTTCATGGCACAGCCGGGCCGTTGACTCTCGATACCATTGCCGCCACCGTCACGCCAGCCTCCGGCCACACACAGCAACTCAGCAGTTTCGTCATCGTCCTTGCCATCGTCTTCGCCACCTCACTCTCGCCATCATCGTCGCTGCCACACCAGCTCCTGCTCCCGGTGAGATCCCCCTGCACACACACTCACAACACAACACACACCCTCACACCACTCACACACTGGAACACGCCCCTTCACACACACTCAGTCGCACACAATACGCACACAGGGAACACACACACACTCACAGCAGAACACACACCAAAGCACACTTTTACACACAGCAGAACACACACCAAAATACACACTTTTACACACAGCAGAATGCATCCCCAACACACACCAAAACACACACTTTTACACACACTCAAATACACATTTGCACGCATTCTTTATTTTTACGTCTTATTTTTATATGATCGTTATGTTTGTGTTTTTTTTTAGGGTCATCATCATCATGTTTATATTTAGATGTTCTCATTGCTTATTATTATGATTATATATTTGGGTGATATTGTGGTTTATTATTATTTTTATCATGTATATATTTAGGTAATATGGTGATATATTATTTCATATTATTTTTATTATTATGGTTTATTAGGTTATGAGGTTGTTATGCATATATAATTTAGGTATATTAGGGTTTATTATATTGTTTCTATTATCATGTATATGTTATAATTCATTATTTTGTATTGTACGTAATATAATGGTTTACCATGTGATATTGTATTATTATCATGTTAACTGTTTAGGATTATATATCGAATTTGATTTGATTTATTACTATAAGTCTAAAAGTTACCATACTGATTGTTTACATATTAGTAATAACTTGAATAAGTTTCCATAAGTTCATTATTTGTTTGCCTTTAATTTGATTTGTTTTATTAACTAATTGCTTATATACGTGTGTATTGTATCTTTAATTGGGTATCAATATTAAGGTAAATAAAATATGTATATTATTATTACCATAAATATTGTTATTATTCCTATCATTATTTATTATTATCTTTATCATTTATTACTTATTATTATTATCATATTTATTATTTACTATTATTATTTATTTGTTACTATTACTATTATATTTACTACGTATATTAGCATGGTATTATTATGATATTATATACTACTATTATAGTGTAGCGTTGCAATATTAATATGATATTATTAATATAGGGCTATTATTATAGTAATATGTTTTTATTATTGTTACTATTGTCATCACTTTTTATTATTACTAATGTTAAATATTCTTAGTATTTTTGTTCCTTGGGTATATTTATATTTTGTATCATGTATTATGACATTTATTTTTATTATTTTATAGTATTATTTATTTTCGTGTATGTTTTTCCCTATGATTTTAATGTTAGGGTATTAGCCTTCAGGCTTCACGTACCTTTAGTTCTGAGGGAATATATATATAGTACATATATTTTTGTATTATTTTATTTATTTATTTATACTACATGTATATTTGTAAATCCACTAATAGATGGGTAATTTGAAAGACTTATTAGATTAACTTAGAGATAATTCTGAATTAATTAGGTACCATTCGTAAGAACGGGCGCGTAGGGGGTGCTCGTACCTTTTCCTCATGAAACCGAACTCCCAACCCCAGCTTTGGTAACGTAGACCCATTCTACACCTAACGGGGTAGTACTCATGTGTTCTAACTACAATAAAAGGTTAGTGGCGACACCGATACTCATTGTTTTCCTCGAAAATATTAAACTATTTTTTTTAATTTCATCGCCTGGGGCACCCGCGCTTCGGGACGTCGCGACAGAAGGAAAAGCACAAAGGAAAGTATATATATAATTAAGTATCGTAGTTACATTTTACAAGTTCAGTTTAACGGTTACAATATATGGTTATAAAATTTTACTTCTATGATTGATGGTAAAAATTTTGCAGTAATTTTTAAGTTTACTTTTATTTTAAATGTAATCTTGAAGTTACAGTATTAAATGTTATTTTACGAAATTATAATACCATGAAAGTTAATCTTGGTCACACTCTAATAATAATCTTTCTTACTCATTGAGCATTGTGTCACCCCAAATATTATTTTCAATTGTAGATGATTTTGGGGAACGTACCAGAAATCAGGCGTAGCAAGTATGCGGGCGGGAATAGAAAAAAAAAGAAAATTTAATTAACAATTTGTATAATACCAGTTGGTTATGTTGTATATTTTTATATTTTTAAGAATGCTAATTTCAATATTCGAGATATGTTTGTAATGAAGTTAATCAGTGCTCTAGTAATAAGAATATTTGAGGTTTATTTACTTCTGTTGTTGAATTATTTATAGAAAGTAACACCTCAGACCTTGTCGGGTTTGGGGCGTTACAACTTGGTATCAAGGCATAGGTTATAAGTTCTGTAGACTTTAGCAAATAATTTTTATCAAAACATAGGCATACATCATGATGTAGGTAGGACTGGGGTAGTTTAGGATGTTTTCTTTTAGCCTATTATATTGTTATGTGTTAATAATAGATATATGATTTTAAACTAACTTTTGGTTATTATTTAAGAATGGACCTCAAAGATAGTAACATGAATATTAGAGGGAATGAGATTAACGTGGAGACTTCCAATGATAGGTAACAATCTATATTCTCTAAGAAAAATAATAGTATTATTGTGGAGACACGTTAATTAGTTTTAAAATATATTATTTAGGCTTGCAGAAACACGTACACATAATGTTCCATAATTAAATTTAGTTCAGGTTATTGTAAAGACACGTTAATTAGTTTTGAAATATATTATTTAGGCTTGCAAAAACACGTGCACATAATTTTCCATAATTAAATTTTAGTTCAGGTGCATTAACAATTTAAAATTTCATATTCATAATTTAATCAAATACATAAATATAATAATAGTAAATATATGTATGAATGATGGGCACCATCCTTCCAACCATCATCATTAGCCTACCAAAATTGAAATGGAAGGGAACTGACACCCTTCCAATATAATTATTAAAAAAAAAAGAAGGAACTGTAGCGGTAAAAAGCAGCCTCATGGGTGGAAATCATCGGCTGTAGCTCACTTACCCCCAAAGTAAGTCTAGGGCATAAGGCCACTTAGGCAAAGCAAGGGTGCTAAGACTTGAACCTCGCGACCTCATGGATGCATGGCTGGCTCCCTACCACTAGGCCACAAACCCAAGTGGTGACCTAAGGGTGGGGTTAATTACAGTTAAGGCATTAATGGAGCGGTAGGAGCATAAACAAAGCTCTAATTTCCTTTTACGACTCTATTTACGAAAAAGGCACTTCATGTCGACTGAAAAGGGGCGGAAGTCACTGTGCAGGTGACGACTTCTGCGACATGCATTGCTCTCTTGACTGCAACATGCGTCACTTTCTTGACTTCCGCGGTACGCATTACTCTCTTGACTTCCATGGCACGTTCTCTCGATTTCTACAGCACGCGGTATCTACCTACCGCCATTACTCAAGCAGCAATAGGAGGCCCCTTCCCTATAAAAAGTGTCTGCGCTTCTCAAACTCTAGGTATAATGTCTTCTCTTATCAACCTTCTTCCATCTTGATCAACAGTGTCTCAGTTCCAAACTTTCTTTTTAGTTGTCTCCTTGCTCGCTTCATTCAACTGAAGATGTTGCCAAATCACCCAACTCTCCAAGTTGATGAAAGCAACACTAAATCACCAATTCACAGGTGGAAGCCTAAAGATGAGCATCTGGAGATTATAGAGGAGGTCTTACATAGCAATAAAGGGAAACTCCCTTCTGTGGAGCTGGCTTCCTTGCTCTCAAAATGACTCCGGCAGTATGGTCTGATCGAGCCAAAGAATGTATGCTTTTGGTTCAAAAATCGTAAGCATAGGCCGGGATCAATTGAGGAAGCCACCACTTCAACTACTGCCCCACCAAGCATCAATTTTACCTCTTTTGCCACTGCCACCCTAAGTAATGCCCCTACTACTACCTTGACTCCTCATGCCAACACCCTCATCCCCATTAGCAATGCTCTGACTATAAATCTTACCACTGTTATCACTCCAATGGGCCATAACCCTTACAATGTCAGCACCACTGTCACCACAGTGGGGATTTCTAAAGATGCTAGTCTATTCACCCACTTCCAACAGCTCCAATACGCGTTGAGACACACGTATGGGCACTCGATGGCCCATCATGAGCATCCCCACCAGAGGCCACAAGGAGAAGAGGGCAGCCCTTCCTCCTTTGTCGAGCAAACATACGTTCTTTCCCTTTTTTCAACCTATGTCGGTGATGTTGCAAGAGTCAAACACCACCGAAAACAATCTCAGACAGACAGTAGTGATATCGTCAGCACTTCAATAAATGATGACGTTGACCTAAGGCTCTAACTTAAGCCCACCCATGTCCATTAGAGATAGGGGAGAAGGGCCGACTTTTTTTTCCCTATAATTTACTCCTATAGGATATATATATATATATATATATATAATAAAATATAATTTTTATATACAATAATAATAATAATAAAATAATGGGAGGTCAGCAGTAGCTACCAACCTCCCTTGCAATTTGCAAAACCAATTTGATCCTTGCATTTTTTTTTAAAAAAAAATCTAATTTTAACCGACCCACATCATTTCAACGATGGGAGGTTGGACTAAAAGGTTGACACTAGACAAAGTATTCATTTAAGTAACTTAACAGATTTTAACTAGAGTTATAGTTAACAAATTTCAATGACGAAATTTTTATAAGGAGGGGATCGAGAATGTGATGACCCCAAAAATATATATACGAGTAAAGCATAGTAATATAATATATGTAGACGTTAACTGGTTATTTACTTCTACGCATTACCTTAGTATAATAATATAATAATAAATATGATCATTAAGCTAGCATCAATACGAAAGTGTTTCTCTATTAGGATCCTTGATTCCATATTTAATGTCTAAGAAAGACCTTATCGAAGTGAGTGCTCAGAGACCATTGCAGCTCAGTTGCTCCCTGGAGGTTGGTCTGGTCAAAATGAAATTTTATAAGATAAACAAAGTAGACACAGTTAGTACGCATATATAAGTACATATAAATAAAATAAGGATTTTATTCGTCCATAAGTTCCACACAAAAACTTATATTATAAATATACAATTATAATTTAATATAATATTGCATTCACACTCATCGACATATAATAATAATAATAATAATAATAATAATAATAATAATAATAAATGGGATGGGGACAGAGCCCATCCCATCATTTGCTTACCTGCAGCCCATCACCCACATGCATGCATTAGTTGCATAAAATTATATATATATATATATATATATATATATGTATGTATGTATTGAAAAAAGACAAGCTAGCGGCCCCATCCCCAATATCTTCCCCCCATGCCCCCTCCCACCCATCAAATACAATAATAATAATATTAGTATGATAGTGATACGCACTATCTTTATATAAATAATAAGAAGGAAGCATAACAGACACTTCCTTCAGTGGCCTGCTTTTATAATAAAAAAATAAAAATTATAAAGGAATCATATGGTTCGCGGACACTCAATCATGCATATTGATATAAAATAATATCAATAATTGCAAGTCGCCCATTCCATCACCTATTTCCACCATACAATTGGAAGTCGTCCACATCATACGGCTGCATTCCCAGGCTATAAATAGAATAGCTCTCTCCAACTAAAGCTCATAACATCCGCTCCATTTATGTGAAAAATTTTTCAAAGGAAGAGAAAGATTAGTGAGTGAAAGAATTAGTGGTGGAAGGAGAATTTTTGTTATACTTAAAATTCACTCACCCACCCACTTTTTCCAATTTCACTTTGATAGAGATAAAATTTAGTGTGACTGCTTCACGGGAATAAGTCAGTGTAAGTAAGTCTAATTATGTTAGTTTTTTTCATAATATATACCCAAACTTATTTTTAAGTAAGTTTAATTATGTTAGTTTCTTTTTAAGAAATATTTAATTTTTTCAGATAATTTATAGCATTATTATATTTTATTAAAAATAAATATTTTTAGCACAAAATTGGTGTCACATGAGTTCATTAAATTACATTGCATGTCTTACAATACAATCAAGATATGGTAAAATTTTTATGATGTTATTCATTTTATTGCGTAAATTATAGATAAAACTTTTACGATGTAAATTAGATAAATTATATAGTAGTATGTTTTTAAAATCCCTTATGGCTCAAAGATCACAAAATTACAGATGCTTGGTACCGTAACTTATAGTTTATAGAGTGCACTCACACTATTTACAGAGTGATTTTATAAAACAGTAGATTTCTCCTAAGTGCAAACCTAGTTCTAGACGAGGACTTAATAAGGAAAATCTTACTTACAGTTCACAATTTGATTTAGTTTGGTCGGCTAACCAGTTAAATCCAATTTTCAGACCGCATAACTTTTTCATGGGGGTAAACATGACTTACAATTAACAGACCTAAGGGAGATTTCTACGGTATAAGTAAATCTGTATATATATATATAAAATTAAGTATCATAGTTACAATTTACAGTTTACAAGTTCAGTTTAACAGTTACAGGGGATGGTTATAAAATTTTGCTGCTATAGTTGATGGTAAAAATTTTGCAGTAATTTTTAAGTTTACTTTTATTTTAAATGCAATCTTGAAGTTACAGTATTAAATGTTATTTTACGAAATTATAATACCATGAACGTTCATGTTGGCTCGGATAAGCATCTAGAGGGGGGAGTGAATAGACGTTTTTTCGCGGATATGCAAATTTTCTACAAAAAAAAAAAAAATCTTGCCAAGAACAAGAGTATTACATCACAATATAAAAGTAAAGCAAATGGCAATGAATGAGCAACACAAGAAAGAAGAGAGAAGAGAGGCTTAACACAACGATGTTAATGTGGTTTGGCACCCAACCACCCCGCCTACGTCCACGCCTTGAGACCAACTTTAGGATTCCCAAAGTCCACTATACGATCCTCCTTCCGGCTGAAAAGCCTATACAAACAGCTGCTCACAAAGAGCTCTTACAATGGTACTCACCTAGAGTCGCCTTACAATGGCTCACAAAGAGCCTTTCAATACAAGTAGTTAAAGAGAGGTAGATACAAACTTAAAATGCTCCCCTTGAGCTGAATATCACAATATAATCCTTACACTATTTCCTCTTTTTCAATGGAGTGTAAGCAAGATCAAGAGCAAGAGGGTAAGTGGTTGCACAATGAAACCCTAGAGTAAATGCACAATGAATGATTTCAACAACTAATCAGCTTCACTTCTTTGAAGTTAATGCCAAAAACCTATTTTAAACACCAAAGGGGTGAGCTGGGCACTGGAGAGCCGTTGGGCATTTATTGATATGAGACAAGGTGAAAACTAGCTGTGCTAGCGCATTAAATGAGGTCTGAAGCCCGACATTCGTCGATGAGCTTTTCAGTGATTTCGTCGACGAAGCCTTGTGTTCGTCGATGAGTTACTGGTTCTGAATTTAGGTAGGTCTCAGTTTCTTTTCGTCGATGAGTATCTTGTGTACGTCGACGAAAAGTGCACAAGATTCTTCGCTGAATCCCCTGTATTTGTTGATGAAGGTGCTCTGAACTTTTAAGTACTCTCGGTATATTCTCGTCCACGAGTACCCTGTGTACGTCGACGAGGGTCTGTGTTGTTCTCGTTGACGAGGCCCCTTTTACTATTTTATAAAATCACTTTAACAAGGTTTGTGTTGAAGTAAAAAGGTCCTTATCTTTATTTGAGAAGTGATCTCTAATCTATTTTAAGATGTCTTAGATTTAATAAAACATTTATGAGGGTTTTTAGACATCTTATGTAGTTTTACTTGTCTTGTTGTATGCGTCTGTGCCTGTGTTCTAGTGATGTGTATGTGATATGTTCATTTCTTACTTGTTCTTTTAAGTCCCTCTGTCGCGGCGTCCCGGGAGCGCGTGTGCCCCGGGCAGTGAAATAAAAAATCATTTTAATATTTTCATGGAAAAACATGGATATCGGAGTCGCCACTAACCTTTAGTGCGGTTAGAACACATGATTACTACCCCGTTAGGGGTAGAATCGGTCTACATTACCAGAGTTGGGGCCGGGAGTTCGGTTACGCGAGGGGAAGGTACGAGCACCCCCTACGCACCCGTTCTTACGAACGGTACCTAATTAATTTGAAATTATCCCTAAGTTAATCTAATAATTCTTTAAATTACTCCTTTTTACGAATTTATAAATACATGCCAAAAATAAATAAATAAATAAAATAATAAATAAATAAAGATAATATATGCGTATAATTCCCTTAGAGCTTAGGGTACGTGAAGCCCAAAGGCTAATACCCCCCGCAATAAAATCATAGGGATAATAAAAAATAATAAAATATCTAAAAAAATACGCTCCCAAATTTTGAAATTGTATATAAAATTTTTATAGGAAAATACTAGTATGGGAGGTTTTAATATAGAGTCATAAGCAACTCACACTTACTAAAATATCATGAATGTCAAAATAAGTAATTAGATACCATATTACTATATATATATATATATATATATATTAATATACTAAGGATACTATAATACATCTCATCACATGCAAACATAATAGCAATACTATAATACTATCACTATATATATCAAAATACTAAAAAAAAAATATCATATATGCTTAGATCCTAAAAATTCTAAAAATACCATAAACAGTATGAATTAATCAAAACCCTAAGATATATACGTAATTAACATAGCAATAGGGAAGAACCCAAAGTATACGGTAGTAATGCAGCAATACTAATAATCCAAAAGATACCATATTAACAAAATCATAATAATAGTTCAAAACATACCATATTAACATGAAGTAACCGAAGCCCTAATATATTATAATAATAATACACTACTTGTACCAATAACACAACCAATATGTATATATGTATATATATCATAGCACATAATTACCAATGATAAATGCTACTAGAAATAAAAGGTGTATACATCATAATATTAATAACAATATAGGCCCTATATAACTTTAATTTGATCATAAACAATAATATCTAATAATAGGGAAAAAAAAAAACCTAAAAAGGAAATCAATGTGTAACAATATGGAAACAATAAATACATATATATATATATATATATATATATATGATAATATAGAAATAGTCAAACTATGGAAATCAATACGTGATAAAATGGAAACTCTGCAAATCCAAATAAGGAAACCCTAAAAATGAATATGAAATTTAATACATACCCTAAATACAACAAAAGTATAAACTTGAAGGTTAAAACAAATTTTAATTGTAACACTTCTACAACAATAATAATGTTCATTAAATAATATGCACCACCAAAATACCAACAAGAACATCAACTAACAAATTTTACGAACCCTACAACAATGGGAACAAATCAATTAATATTCACAAAAGAAATTAAACGATTACCACGACAAGGATATGTAACCTGTAATAATAATGTTAAATCATGAAACACGTATAGCTAAATATATATATAAACTACTTAACATAATCAACAATTATTCATAACGATATAAACAATATAAATCCTAAATATAGACATGTATACATTGAAATTAATAACGACAATGAAAACATAAAAAATTCACATACATACAAATATGACGATAACAAATGTTTTAACAATAATATACAACAATAATCATGGCGATAATAATACAACAATAGAATATCAATACAAATAAAATCAATATGATAATCAACATAATAACAATACTAATAATAATATCCAAAAAAAAAATATAGTAATTTTTACTACTAATGAAATACAAACAGAATAGTATAAAAATATTACAATAATGTTATTAATAATAAGATACAAGTAATGTAACAATATTACTAATGATAATATGTAAATAATAATATTAATACTGCTAATAATATAGGAATAGCAATAAATGTAAAAATATATAGGTATATACATGTATATATATATATTAACACTAACAATAAATATATATATATATATATATATGTGTGTGTGTGTGTGTGTGTGTGTGTGTGTGTGTGTGTGTGTGAGTGTTGTGTGTGCTGTATTACAGTGAGCAGCAGAGTGTGTGTGTGCAGGGTGTGAGTGTGTGCGTGTTCTGTGTGCAGGGGAGCTTACAGAGGGGGGGTTGCCGGAGATTGCAGAGAGTGACGGCGCTGGGAGGTTTCGCCGCCGGAACTCGCGGCTGGAGGGAGCTGAATGTGGTTGTCGCCGCCTGGACTGCTGCTACTGCTGCATGTGCGTGGAGGAGTAGGGATCGCTATTGCCGGCAGCAGAGGAGCTGGTCTACGGTGGTTGCAGAAGGAGATGGTGGCTACAGGGAGTGACGACAGAGAACCGGGACTGGACTCGGCCGGGGTTGACGGAGCTGTTGCCAGTGGTGGCTTGCGGTAGCTATTGCAGAGGCGGCAAGGGGAGGCCACCGGTGACTGTGGAGGTTCACGGCGTGGACTAGAGGGGTTGCTCGTGGTCGAGGCCGGTGACTAGCGTTGCAGCGGCGGCCGGAGAAGATGGTGCTGTGGGAGTCTGCTGATGCTGCAGATTTGTGGGAACTGAGGGGGCAGTGGGAGAGACAATGAGCAGAGGAGGAGAAGAGAGAACGAGATTGAGGAGAGTCCCCGATAAGAGAGGCTAAGGTTGCCGGGTTTGATGCGAATGAGAGGGGCTGTGTGCGAATGAGAGGGAGATAAGAGAGAGAGATCTGCGTGAAACCTTCCCCCCCCCCCCAGCCTGCCCTGGAGAGAAGCAAAAGAGGCATTATATAAAAAAAAATTTAGAAACCAGAATCTCTCTTTTCCTTTTTTGTTCATTGTATTTTTAATATATATTTTTTCTTTTGGAAATAATATATATGAGAATAATTATTAATATGGTAATAATAATAATAATAATAATAATAATAATAATAAGGTAAAAATAATAATAATAGCAAAATAATAATAATAGTAATAACAAAAATAAATAAATAAATAATAAAAATAAAAATAATAATAGTAAAATAATAATAATAATAATAATAATAATAATAACAGAAATAAATAATAATAATAATAAGAATAGTAATAATAAAGATAAAAATACTAATAATAATAACAATAAAAATTAAAAATAATATTAATAATAATGAAAATAATAAATAATAATAATAATAATAATAAACAATATAAATAGAAGTAAAAATAAAAATAAAAGTAATAATAATAATACTAATGAAAAATAATAATAATAATAATAATAATAATAATAATAAATAAAATAATAATAATAATAATAATAAGACTAATGAAAATTAATAATAATAATAATAATAAGAATAAATAAAATAATAAAAATACTAATAATAATAATAAAATAATAATAATAATAATAGTAATAAATACATTGGGCCTGGGTAAAAATGGGGTGTGTCTACAGCTGCCCCTCTTTGTAGGATTCGTTGCTTCAAAGTAAAAGTAAGATCTCTCCTACGTTATTTGTGGCAACAAGCCTGCAAAGATAAAAGACGTTGATTTTGGACCAGGCCCATTGTAACAAAAGAGACCAAAATGATTTGTGAAAACCGATTTGCATGTATGCTTGAGAGCGCATGAGAATGACTTGCGTCGAGTGTAGGAACCCGAGCTATAGTTCACGGAGGGAGACTCGCACCGGGTGTAGGAACCCGAGCTATAGTTCCTGGAAAGAGACTCGCATCAGGTGTAGGAACCCGAGCTATAGTTCATAGAAGGTGACTTGTACCGGGGTGTAGGAACCCGAGCTATAGTGCACGGAGGGTGACTTGCACCGGGTGTAGGAACCCGAGCAATAGTTCACGAAAGGTGACTTGCACCGGGTTTAGGAACCCGAGGTATAGTTCACGGAAAGGTGACTTGCACCGGGTGTAGGAACCCGAGCTATAGTTCACTGAGGGTGACTTGCACCGGGTGTAGGAACCCGAGCTATAGTGCACGGAAGGTGACTTGCACCGGGTGTAGGAACCCGAGCTATAGTTCATGAGGGGTGACTTGCATCGGGTGTAGGAACCCGAGCTATAGTTCACGGAGGTGACTTGCACCGGGTGTAGGAACCCGAGCTATAGTTCACGGATGGTGACTTGCACCGGATGTAGGAACCCGAGCTATAGTTCACGGAAGGGTGACTTGCACCGGGTGTAGGAACCCGAGCTATAGTGCACGGAAGGTGACTTGCATCGGGTGTAGGAACCCGAGCTATAGTTCATGGAAGGGTGACTTGCACCGGGTGTAGGAACCCAAGCTATAGTTCACAGAAGGGTGACTTGCACCAGGTGTAGGAACCCGAGCTATAGTTCACGGAAGGGTGACTTGCACCGGGTGTAGGAACCCGAGCTATAGTTTACGGAAGGGCGACTTGCACCGGGTGTAGGAACCCGAGCTATAATTCACAGAAAGGTGACTTGCACTGGGTGTAGGAACCCGAGCTATAGTTCATGAGGGTGACTTGCACCAGGTGTAGGAACCCGAGCTATAGTTCACAGAGGGTGACTCGCACCGGGTGTAGGAACCTGTGCTATAGTGTGAGGATGATGTGCATTGGGTGTAGGAACCCAACGCCGAAATATGAAGATGATGTGCATCAGATGTAGGATTCTAAAAGTTTGATGGTTGCTTGAGTATGGGATCTCGAGGACTTCTCAAATGTAGGATTATAAGAGTCTGCTGATTGCTCGAGTGTAGGATCTCGAGGACTTTCTCAGATGTAGGATTCTGAGAGTTTGCTGATTGCTCGAGTGTAGGATCTCGAGGACTTCTCAAATGTAGGATTCTGAGAGTTTTCTGATTGCTCGAGTGTAGGATCTCGAGGACTTCTCAGATGTAGGATTCTGAGAGTTTGCTGATTGCTCGAGTGTAGGATCTTGAGGACTTCTCAGATGTAGGATTCTGAGAATACTTCTCAGATGTAGGATTCTGAGAATTTAATGATTGCTCAAGTGTAGGATCTCAAGGCTTTCTTAGATGTAGAATTCTAAGAGTCTGTTGATTGCTCGAGTGTAGGATCTCGAGGACTTCTCAGATGTAGGATTCCGAGAGTTTGTTGATTGCTCGAGTGTAGGATCTCAAGGACCTCTCAGATGCAGGATTCTGAGGGTCTCCTGATTGCTCGAGTGTAGGATCTCGAGGACTTCTCAGATGTAGGATTCTGAGAGTTTTCTGATTGCTCGAGTGTAGGATCTCGAGGACTTCTCAGATGTAGGATTCTGAGAGTTTTCTGATTGCTTGAGTGTAGGATCTCGAGGACTTCTCAGATGTAGGATTCTGAGAGTTTGCTGATTGCTCGAGTGTAGGATCTCGAGGACTTCTTAGATGTAGGATTCTGAGAGTTTTCTGATTGCTCGAGTGTAGGATCTCAAGGACTTCTCAGATGTAGGATTCTGAGAATTTAATGATTGCTCAAGTGTAGGATCTCAAGGCTTTCTTAGATGTAGAATTCTAAGAGTCTGTTGATTGCTCGAGTGTAGGATCTCGAGGACTTCTCAGATGTAGGATTCCGAGAGTTTGTTGATTGCTCGAGTGTAGGATCTCAAGGACTTCTCAGATGTAGGACTCCGAGGGTCTCCTAATTGCTCGAGTGAAGAATTTCGAGGACTTCTCAGATGTAGGATTCTGAGAGTTTTCTGATTGCTCGAGTGTAGGATCTCGAGGACTTCTCAGATGTAGGATTCTGAGAGTCTGTTGATTGCTCGAGTGCAGGATCTCGAGGACTTCTCAGATGTAGGATTTTGAGAGTTTGTTGATTGCTCGAGTGTAGGATCTCGAGGATTTCTCAGATGTAGGATTCTAAGAGTCTGCTAACTATTCGATGGGAATTTTGAACCGATGGTTAATGATGACTTGGGTGTAGAATCTCGGTTCACAGGATGAATTTTTGAATTGATGATGAATACTTGGGTATAGGATACCGAGAGCCAGATAAATTGTCAATTTGATGATGAATGCTCAGGTATTGGATCCCGAGAGCAAGACGAAATTTTGAATTGATGATAAATGCTCAGGTATAGGATCCCAAGAGTCATGCGACCTAATTTGGTCCTGAAGGCAGATGCCCAGCTTCAAAATGAATGCTAAAATTTGGACTAGGGTCGATTGCCCCAGTTTGGAAGCGCAAGACTTGAATAAGACCTGGGCCAGTTGCCCCAGTCTCAGGGTAGATGGATTGGTTGGTACCTGGGCTAGTTGTCCCAACCCTTTTTTCTTCTTCTTCCTTCCCTTTTTGTTTTTTTTTTTAGATGAATCATGGATTGCTTAGACAAGGATTACAAGACAGGTGTGAATGAATGATGCTATGCGAGGTGTTTGATATGACACCAGAACATGGGGATATGCAGGCATGTTGCATGATATAATATATATGCACTTTTCCGTGTAATGCATGAAATGCATGACGATGCATGAACTTTCTTTTTCCAATGTGCCTATAATCAATCGATCAATCTCTAATCTTGACTATGTTACCTCTGACCTGGTTTCCTCAAAACTTGCCCCAGCTAAATGGATTCATAACTGATCTTGGCCTAATTTTCTTAATGGAGGTGGTCAACTTGGCTCAAATGAAACTCCATCACAGAATCTATCCAGTTGAATGGATTTATAACAGCTCTTGGCCCTGTTTTCCTATTCATCCAATCTGATAAGAAGGTGCTTGAATAAGTCCCACTAAAACTCAAATCGAAACCTGCTCCAGATGAGTTTATTTGCCACTGATCTTGGCTTGGTTGTCAGATTCTTCTTGAATAAGCAGATCTTTAAAGCCTGACATGACATTTGCCCCAATTAAATTGATTGATTCTATGTGCATCGTATTTCCTCAACAGGGACCTCCCCTATAAGAAGCACACTAGTGGTTCAGAAACTCTTTGACTATCCATCCCTTTTTTTTTTTTTTTCAAATGAGGAATGATTACGCAATTATGACATCAACTTGTGAAATCAAAAGGTCAACCACCCAAAAATAGATGTTTTACCATGTTCCAATGCTATTACAAGAAAAATTCATACCAATATTCAAAAGCCATATGATATTGATGTTAATTTACCAAATTGAATGGTTGATCTTTTCTTCGACTATCCCAGCTTTATCGATGGCCACCTCTCTTCTTTTGTTTCATCCTGCTGTGAAACCATTAGAAATTTCACGTATTTAAACATTGCCTTCAGTTTAGTCAAGTTCGACTCATGTTTTGATCTCAAGATGGTCTTTAAGACTCGGGACGAAATGTAGGCTGAGGGATAACGGTCTTCAGAATAAAAGGGAAACTAAGGCTCAAAAATGCCACCCCAAATAGTGTTTTACACCCCCAGTTCGAGTTGAGACGTTACCTTTTCAGGATCAGGTCATTACGTAGTTCAGACTCGTCATTGAGCCTGACAAATCATTAGAGACAACGATGTATAACAATCTGGTCAGGACTTCATTTGGACCGTAATGTAGGCTGGGAGATTATAGGTTAAAGAAAGAAAGAGTTAAATAGGGCTCAAAATCATCATTTTCATCAATGGTAGTTTGGTCAAGGATCACATGCGTAGTATGTCCCTTATTTTCTTTCTCTTTTCTTCTTTCTCTTTCCATTTGCTTTTACTGCTCCCTTTTGTTTTTCTCTATGAAGGGATTTTGTTTTGTTTGGACTTCATTTGGCACTGATTTCTTTTAAACTGCCTCAGTGTGGGGTGTGATCCTTTGACGGGTTAATCAATAAATAAATTTTTCAGGCTCAAAAGGGCTTGCAAGAGATTTCTTCTTTGAATTTGTTTTGGGTAGCAGAAAAATGGCCTACCATCATTTTGATAGCCCATCGTTGTCTCATATGACTTGCCAAACGCTAAGAGACCCAACCCAGGTTAACTTTTTGGTGAACTGGCTTTTAAGAAAAGACTAGTTTAACATTCAAGCTCAACTTGGTTAACAATTGGTAAATCAATATTTGGTTCTTTTTAGGGATAACTGGTCGGCCAAAGATGGCCATCTATCATTTGATCAAAACATGAATAGTGAATTGACTTGAAATTCTTGGCACAACACATATATTTTACTGAATTCCTTCGAGATTCTTTATTTCTTCACAACATCTGTCTTCATAGGGTGAGGAAAATTATTTTATCTTCTTCTGATTCCACCTCCCGTGTTTGGTTTTCCAAATTAACATCACTTTCTGGCTTATGAATATTGGTATTATTATTTTCCTTATCTTTACACGAAACATCAGCAAACAAATTTTTGGTCAACTGAACTCAGGACACACGTGATATGAGAAAATGCATAATTCAATTTATTGATGAAAGGGAAATTGTCCGAGACAATAGTGTCGACAGATTGCTAGAAGACAGGGAATTAAAATGACATCATCACATGAAACAAACTAGATAATCAAAACCTTGCCCCTTGTGTACTTTTGCTCCATTTGGGCTCCTTACAAGAATTCCAGGATCCATAACTGACATATTCTTTTGCCCGACCTCGGCTCCCAAATCTTCTTACAACATATTAACCATTTTTTCCTCGCGATTGAGTAGGGGATCACTCTGGATCCCTGGCTGTTTATCCTCGAAGGCTATCCATCCAACATCTCTCAATGATTGCACTTTATACTTAAAGGTCCAACATTTTTCAATTGAATGGCCTATTGTCCCAGCATGATATTCACATCGAGCATTTGAGTTGTACCACCTTGGGTAAGGGGGCTGTATCAACATTCCTGGTGTAGGCGCAACTAAATGCCTTTTGACCAACTGTGGGAATAACTCTGCATAGGTCATCGGGATAGGCTGAATTTCCTTTCTTTTCTTTTCCTTCTGAGGCATCCCTGGTATCTGTAAGTTACGTTGCTCCAAAGTTTGTGAAGGACTGAAGGAATCCATGTGCTGTCTTGCACCCCTAGGTACTACGTTACTTGCCCACCTTTCTTTCCTTTCTTCAACCCCTTTCGAAGAACTTTGTCTTGGCCTTATATATTGCACTCCTTTTATTTTGAACGCTTCCTTAACCTGCTTTCTGGTGATCCTCAAGCAAGCTAAATTCTTAGAAATACCTCTGATTTGGTTGTCAACACCTTGGTCTTTGACAAAGTCATCACATGAACAAATTGTTTTTCCTTTTTCCACCCGAGGATAACTCTGTGTTGTCATTTCTTCTTGATCATGAGAGTACCTACTTGCCTTCTTCTCCACATTTCGTAAAGTCTGCTTTTCTGAAGCTATATCATGGTTGTACTGAGCGATAAAGGCGTGAGTTAAATCCTCCCATGTGTGGATCTTTACGCGGTTATACCATCTTAGGGCTTCCCCAGTCAAGCTATCTTGGAAACACTGGATAAGCATATCATCATCACCACAATGCGCAACCATCTTCTGTAAGTACATCCCCAAGTGAGCTAGTGGACATTCGAACCCACTAAACATCGTAAAATTTGGGACTTTGAGCTTTGGGGGTAAGATCAAATTCAGCATCAGACAAGAATTGAAAGCATCTGACGAGCCAGACATGTTTGCTTTTTGCATAGTTTGCAGCTGTTCTTCCCAAACTTCATTCTTATGATTCATTTCTTGACGAGGTATCTGCTCTTTGCCCCTTTCTTCAGCTATTCTCTCTTCTTGAATATCAGGATAGATAAAGGGCAGAACTTGGACATCGCTCACCGGTTGGGGTCTCAAGTCTTGAGTTGCTAGGATAAATGTGTGCAGGCTTAAACCTAGACCCGACAACGACTCCATCGATCGTGGTTTGAATAAAGGCTTGTTTTCAACTGCCTGCTTTGGATGCTGTGTAGCTTTGCTCCACGAGGGGGCTACCTTCTCCATCTGATCCTTAATCTTTTGCACATCTTGATGGACATCTTCATGATTCGGTGCGGGAGAGCTTATCTGACCTTCTAGATCCTTCCACATGATTCTAACCCTTTTCCAGGAACTTAAAAAAAAGATGTATAGGGACCGTTCTGTTTCGCCTGCTTTTGAAATACTAGATCTTGATTTCACCACCTTGGTACACTAGTTTTACAAAAAAATAGGGATATGATTACCGACTCATTAGATATGACTATGCATGCATGGTTATGAAATTAAACATGGAATGATTATGTTATGTAATGGGTGTTTATTCATGGGTGTACCTAGTGCACAAATACATAACAATAGGGATATTAACATGTATGCAACCTATCATGCATGGCTATGCGTGTGAAATTATGCATGAATGCATGGATGCCATGAATGTTTGTGTATGGATGTAACTAGTGCAATTACACATACAAATAGAGATATGACCATGCATGTCACCTATCGTGCATGATTATGTGTGAAATTATGCATGAATGCATGGATGCAAAGAAACCTAACTAACTACTTTATCAGCATTCTAGGAAAAGTCCCACTAATGAGGGATTTCAAGATTAAGATAATCATTGATGGGCCACAATTTCAATTCAATTCTTCCCTCAATCATTATTTTCCTTGATGACGGTCCATGTACCTCAAATTCTATGAAGGGTCAAATTATGATCAGAGGTCGGGGTTGACCCAGGTTAGTCAACCCATTGGATTTGTTCAATACGGGCTTGTGGACTTTAGTGTGCACTTGGGCCTCAAGTATATTAAAATATGGGCTTCAATATATTTCATGATGGGATCAGACCCTAGTTTTAAAAGGACTTGGGCTTGGATTGCTTAGAAAATATTGGCCTGGATTTGGACAATAGGGCCGAAGCCCACTTTTGAAATCTGGGTTTTACCCTTTTTGAAAATCAGTCCTGGGCTACGTTTTTACTTAGGAACAGGTCGGGCCTATACTTGTTATTTCTTAAAAAATTGGGCCCGAGTTATTTGAAAAGGGTTGGACCAACCCATATTTTAAAATGCTTGGGCCAAGTGCTTCATTTTTTAAAGGATGGGCCTTGGTCTCATTATTGGGCTTTTTTCTGAATACTGGCTAAGTAGTATGTATGTCTAAAATGGATGTCAAATGTATGATATAATACAAAGTATCTCATAACATATATACAACATACTATACATGGAAAAGGATGTGGCTCCTGTCCCAACCTAGGGTAGGTACGTATATATAGGGTTATTCATGGCTTTATCCTAGTTAAGGAAAAACTATGGACAAGTACGTGTGGGTAGGCTCTAATCCCTATTGACAAAAAGGTCCCCAATTTGAAATTTCATCCTCCCCCATAGGGGTCCGGACAAAACTCGCATTGAGCTGGGTGATTCGCGGGTCCCATCAAGCTTAAGCTACGAAGGGACAAACGCTATTACACCCCTATCTAATCTTAGCAGGTAAAGCTCGGGTATAGAGCGTGAGAGTGTGTGAATTTAAATTTATCCTAATCCCGCTATCCCCACATTTATTCACATGCTATAAACAATATGGAAACAAGATATCTACTATCTACAAATAAGGAAACACAATATATGCAATTAATATGTTTATTCAAAAAAAGAAATTTGGAAACAAAATATTGTTAGTTAATATGCTTACTTAAAAAATTATGGAAGCAAAATATTTACGATTAGTATACAAAATATCTACTTATTCAAAATATCTTACAATTAATATGCTCTATTTAGAATATTTGGAAACAAAATATATACCATTAATATTCACAAAATTAGGAAACAAAATATTTTTAATTAAGTAAGGTTATTTGTAAATTATGGAAGCAAAATATTTACAATTAATCAAAGTTATTTACAAATTACAATATTTACAAAATAAGGAGTAATTAAAAGATTTATTAAATTTAAACTTGGGATAATTTTTAATTAATTAATGGCTCGACTCTCTAATTTCCCCAGCGGAGTCGCCAAGCTGTCGCGGCGTCCTGGGAGCGCGTGTGCCCCGGGCGGCGAAATAAAAAATCATTTTAATATTTTCATAGAAAAACATGGATATCGGAGTCGCCACTAACCTTTAGTGCGGTTAGAACACATGATTACTATCCCGTTAGGGGTAGAATTGGTCTACATTACCAGAGTTGGGGCCGGGAGTTCGGTTACGTGAGGGGAAGGTACGAGCACCCCCTACGCGCCCGTTTTTACGAACGGTACCTAATTAATTTGAAATTATCCCTAAGTTAATCTAATAATTCTTTAAATTACTCCTTTTTACGAATTTATAAATACATGCAAAAAATAAATAAATAAAATAATAAATAAATAAAGATAATATATGCGTATAATTCCCTCAGAGCTTAGGGTACGTGAAGCCCAAAGGTTAATACCCCCCGCAATAAAATCATAGGGATAATAAAAATCAATAAAATATCTAAAAAAATACGCTCCCAAATTTTGAAATTGTATATAAAATTTTTATAGGAAAATAATAGTATGGGAGGTTTTAATATAGAGTCATAAGCAACTCACACTTACTAAAATATCATGAATGTCAAAATAAGTAATTAGATACCATATTACTATATATATATATATATATATTAATATACTAAGGATACTATAATACATCTCATCACATGCAAACATAATAGCAATACTATAATACTATCACTATATATATCAAAATACTAAAAAAAAAATACCATATATGCTTAGATCCTAAAAATTCTAAAAATACCATAAACAGTATGAATTAATCAAAACCCTAAGATATATACGTAATTAACATAGCAATAGGGAAGAACCCAAAGTATACGGTAGTAATGCAACAATACTAATAATCCAAAAGATACCATATTAACAAAATCATAATAATAGTTCAAAACATACCATATTAACATGAAGTAACCGAAGCCCTAATATATTATAATAATAATACACTACTTGTACCAATAACACAACCAATATGTATATATGTATATATATCATAGCACATAATTACCAATGATAAATGCTACTAGAAATAAAAGGTGTATACATCATAATATTAATAACAATATAGGCCCTATATAACTTTAATTTGATCATAAACAATAATATCTAATAATAGGGAAAAAAAAAACCTAAAAAGGAAATCAATGTGTAACAATATGGAAACAATAAATACATACATATATATATATATATATATGATAATATAGAAATAGTCAAACTATGGAAATCAATACGTGATAAAATGGAAACTCTGCAAATCCAAATAAGGAAACCCTAAAAATGAATATGAAATTTAATACATACCCTAAATACAACAAAAGTATAAACTTGAAGGTTAAAACAAATTTTAATTGTAACACTTCTACAACAATAATAATGTTCATTAAATAATATGCACCACCAAAATACCAACAAGAACATCAACTAACAAATTTTACGAACCCTACAACAATGGGAACAAATCAATTAATATTCACAAAAGAAATTAAACGATTACCACGACAAGAATATGTAACCTGTAATAATAATGTTAAATCATGAAACACGTATAGCTAAATATATATATAAACTACTTAACATAATCAACAATTATTCATAACGATATAAACAATATAAATCCTAAATATAGACATGTATACATTGAAATTAATAACGACAATGAAAACATAAAAAATTCACATACATACAAATATGACGATAACAAATATTTTAACAATAATATACAACAATAATCATGGCGATAATAATACAACAATAGAATATCAATACAAATAAAATCAATATGATAATCAACATAATAACAATACTAATAATAATATCCAAAAAAAAAAATATAGTAATTTTTACTACTAATGAAATACAAACAGAATAGTATAAAAATATTACAATAATGTTATTAATAATAAGATACAAGTAATGTAACAATATTACTAATGATAATATGTAAATAATAATATTAATACTGCTAATAATATAGGAATAGCAATAAATGTAAAAATATATAGGTATATACATGTATATATATATATATTAACACTAACAATAAATATATATATATATATATATGTGTGCGTGTGTGTGTGTGTATGTGAGTGTTGTGTGTGCTGTATTACAGTGAGCAGCAGAGTGTGTGTGTGCAGGGTGTGAGTGTGTGCGTGTTCTGTGTGCAGGGGAGCTTACAGAGGGGGGGTTGCCGGAGATTGCAGAGAGTGACGGCGCTGGGAGGTTTCGCCACCGGAACTCACGGCTGGAGGGAGCTGAACGTGGTTGTTGCCGCCTGGACTGCTGCTACTGCTGCATGTGCGTGGAGGAGTAGGGATCGCTGTTGCCGGCAGCAGAGGAGCTGGTCTACGGTGGTTGCAGGAGGAGATGGTGGCTACAGGGAGTGACGACAGAGAACCGGGACTGGACTCGGCCGGGGTTGACGGAGCTGTTGCCAGTGGTGGCTTGCGGTGGCTATTGGCAGAGGCGGCAAGGGGAGGCCACCGGTGACTGTGGAGGTTCACGGCGTGGACTGGAGGGGCTGCTCGTGGTCGAGGCCGGTGACTAGCGTTGCAGCGGCGGCCGGAGAAGATGGTGCTGTGGGAGTCTGCTGATGCTGCAGATCTGTGGGAACTGAGGGGGCAGCGGGAGAGACAGAGAGCAGAGGAGGAGAAGAGAGAACGAGATTGAGGAGAGTCCCCGATAAGAGAGGCTAGGGTTGCCGGGTTTGATGCGAATGAGAGGGGCTGTGTGCGAATGAGAGGGAGATAAGAGAGAGAGAGATCTGCGTGAAACCTTCCCCCCCCCCCCCCAGCCTGCCCTGGAGAGAAGCAAAAGAGGCATTATATAAAAAAAAAATTTAGAAACCAGAATCTCTCTTTTCCTTTTTTGTTCATTGTATTTTTAATATATATTTTTTCTTTTGGAAATAATATATATGAGAATAATTATTAATATGGTAATAATAATAATAATAATAATAATAATAATAATAATAATAATAAGGTAAAAATAATAATAATAGCAAAATAATAATAATAGTAATAACAAAAATAAATAAATAAATAATAAAAATAATAATAATAATAGTAAAATAATAATAATAATAATAATAATAATAACAGAAATAAATAATAATAATAATAGTAATAATAAAGATAAAAATACTAATAATAATAATAAAATAATAATAATAATAATAATAGTAATAAATACATTGGGCCTGGGTAAAAATGGGGTGTCTACAACCTCCATACACAAAGGATTACAGAAACAATCTCTTTAACTCTCACGCTCAACTTAGAACATGTGCTTGCTGTGTAAAGTCTATGAGTGCTTTGGTTTGAGTGGCTAAGTTCTGGTCATGTCACATGTTGCTTTTGGCTGGTTTGAAACTTGCTTGCTTTGGAGACGTTCTGTGCAGCTGAGCTGGACTAGAGAGAAAGGTTAGTAACGTTAAAGAACTGCTAATGGGTTGTTGTCATCAAAATACAATTGGAAATAAAGACCCTCAACCACTTGGTCTAACTGTTCATCTTGATCATACACTAATAATAATTTTTCTTACTTACTGAGCGTCGTCTCAGTCCAAATATTATTTTGCATTACAGATGATTTTAGAGAACATAGCAATAATCAGGCATAGCAAGTACGCGAGCGGTAACAGAAGAAAAAAATTTAATTAAAAATTTGTATAATACCACTTGGCTATGTTGTATATTTTTATATTTTTAAGAATGTTAATTTTAATATTCGAAATATGTTTGTAATGAAGCTAATCAGTGCTCTATTAATAAGAATATTTGAGGTTTATTTACTTCTATTGTAAATTATTTTTTGAAAATAATACCTCAGACCCTGCCGAGTTCAAGGCGTTACATATTATGTGTGTGTGTGTGTGTGTGTAAATATATGTATATATTATTATGTGCACACTTTTGTGTGTTTTTGTGTGTGTGTGTGTGTAAATCTATATGAATTTATATTATTGTATGTATGTGTATTTATACATGATACTATATACGTATGTATATATTTTTATGTGTGCATTTATTTAGGATGTATATATATATATATATATATATATATATATATATATATTGGTGCATTTATATTTATATATATTTATGTATTTATGTATTTATATGGATAAGTATATATATATATATATATATATATATATATAGGTGTGAAATATATACATATTCATATTAATCTATGTGTGTGTGTGCGTAAATTATGGTATTTAGTACATAAATATTTGTAGTATATGCAATAGTATATATGTGTATGTATATAGGTAAGCAATATATATGTATATATGTGTGTGTGTGTGTGTGTGTATAAGTAGGTATTTAATTTTATGTGTTTATATGGATATGTATATGAGTGTGTGTGTGTGTGTGTGTATGTGTAAATTATGGTATTTAGTATATGAATATTTGTAGTATATGTTGGGAAAAATTATATACGTGAACAATTCCCTCAAGTAAATCAATGGTGTAATGCAAATAATAAATAAAATGAGACAAAAAAATTAACGTGGTTCCCTCAAATGTTGAGGTACGTCCATGGGGCACGGCAGTCCAAATCCACTATCACCAAAATTGCATGAAGCGAGTACAAAAGGCACAAGCCTTACAAATACACAAAAAATGTATAACAAATATAGCAAGATGAAAATACATCGCCAATATTGTGAACAAAGATCCAAGAAAACCAACCAAAAAAGAGCACAACCAGAAGCTCCCAAAATGCTGATAATAAGAGGTTGCTGGAGTCACACATAGGAGAGACAAACAGCAGCAGGTTGCTGCAACTGAGAAGACAACTCTGGCGTGAGGAGCTAGGGTGAGGGTCTGTGTGTGTGGAAAATATGATTGGAGAGAAAACTGGGTGGAGCTATTTCTTGCTACTGTTGTTGTGTAAGGAAAATAAAAAAACAAAAAAAATGGAGGGGTTGCTTCACTACTGTGCGTAAGGCCTCGGTGGCTGCATGCGTGAGGCTTTTTGGAAACCGAAAAGCATGCACCAAATAGCTTCCACTGGGAAGCCAACAAACCAGCCCATTAAAAAAATTCACCCATTTTCAATACATTAGGCTCCACAAGGAGGGAAACCCAACAAATCTCCCCATTTTGACTTATAGGGACGACTCCACCAATTCAGCCAAAATTCGACACTTCACATGCTTGCCTCTAGACAATGCTTTTGTCATCATATCCGAACCATTATCATCGGTGTGAATTTTTTCAAGTTCCAACAATTTCTTATCCAACACATCTCGAATCCAATGATATCTAACATCAATATGTTTTGACTTTGAATGGAAGTTATAATTCTCACTCAAACGAATTGCACTTTGGCTATCACAATAAAGAACATACATTTCTTGTTCCATGCCCAACTCTTTCAAGAATCTCTTCAACCAAAGAAATTCTTTGCAAGCTTCGGTACTGGCAATAAACTCAACTTCTGTAGTAGATAAAGCAACACAATTTTGCAACTTTGATTGCCATGCCATAGCTCCCCTTGCAAAAGTCATCAAATAACCCGAAGTAGATTTTCTAGAATCAACATTACCGGTCATGTTAGCGTCCGTGAATCCATGGATCATAGATTTACCATTTTCAAAGCACAAACACACCTTTGAAGTGTCTCTAAGGTATCAAAGAATCCATTTTACCTCTAACCAATGCTCATTTCTTGGATTAGAGAGAAACCGACTACCAACTCCAACAACATGAGTTAAATCGGGTCTTGTGCAAGCCATTGCATACATTAAAGAACCAACAGCCGAAGCATAAGGAATTTTCTTCATCTCTTCATTGTCTTTCTCACTTGTAGGACTTTGTTTTGTACTAAACTTGGAGTGACTGGCAAGTGAGCAACCAACGGGTTTTGCTTTATCCTTATTGAACCTCTCAAGCACTTTTTCAATATACCTTTCTTGAGACAACCAAATTTGCCATTTTTCACGATCACAAACAATTTTCATACCAAGAATTTGCTTTGCTGGTCCCAAGTCTTTCATAGCAAAAGACTTGCTTAACTCCAGCTTCAACTTGTCAATCTTAGAGGAGTCTTGTCCTACAACAAGCATATCATCAACATAGAGTAAAAGAATAATATAAGTACCATTTGGAAATTTTTTTCACAAACACACAATCATTCGAAGAGGTTTTTGAGTAACCATAATCAATCATGAAAGAATCAAATTTCTTGAACCATCTCCATGGTGCTTGCTTTAACCCATACAAACTTTTCTTTAATTTGCACACTAAATTCTCTCTCCCTTTTTGTTTAAAGTCTTCCGATTGTTCCATATAAATTTCATTTTCCAAGTCATCATATAATAAAGTGGTTTTCACATCTAGTTATTCAACTTCTAAATTCAAGTTTGCTACCATGTCAAGAACAACCCAAATAGATGACATCTTCACAACCGATAAGAATATCTCATCAGATTCAATTCCCTTTTTTCTGACCAAAGCCTTTTACCACAAGCCTAACCTTGTACCAAAGATTCTTTCTATCATTTTTCAACCTAAACACCCATTTGTTTTTCAAAACTTTCTTTCCAGGAGGAAATTTAACCAAATCATAAGTGTAATTGTCAGCTATGGACTTCATTTCCTCTTGCATAGCTTCCATTGATTCAGCTTTATTTTCATGGTTCATGGCTTCTTGATAGATTTCGGGCTCCCCTTGATCCATTAAAGTAACATAATCACTTGATGGATATTTCGTTGAAGGTCTTGGCTCTCTTGAAGAACTTCTCAATTGAGTTTGCTCTTGAACTTATTGCTCCCCCTTATTTTCATCTTCAACATCACTAGAAATTTCATCATTTCCAACATCTTCAAAAGGTGGAAGAACATCTTCCATATTTTCATCATGTGCCAAAGGTGGAAAAGATGACTCTAAGTCAACAAAATCATTCCCATTAGATTGTGATTGCTCAACTATGCCAAAATCTTCAATTGCTTGATCTTAAAAAAATGCAACATCCCAGCTTCTAACAACTTTCTTGTCAATAGGATCCCACAATATATATCCAAATTCATCATGCCCATAGCCAAGAAAAATACATTGCATTGTCTTTTCATCAAGTTTGGATCTTTCATCTTTTGGAATGTGAACAAATGCACGACAACCAAACACTTTCAAGTGATCATAAGTGAGATCCTTACCTTTGGAAATTTTTTAGAAACTTCACCAAGTAGAGGAGTTGAAGGACACAAATTAATCAAGTCCACCATCGTCCTCATTGCTTCACCCCAAAATGATTTTGGCAACTTCACATGAGAGAGCATACATTTCATTATCTTCAGTATGGTGCGGTTCATCCTTTTGACAATTCCATTTTGTTGAGGGGTTTTCTTGATGGTCTTTCGATATCTAATGCCTTGGCTATAACAATATGCATCAAATGGGTTAATGTACTCTCCACCATTATTTGAGCGCACAAATTTCACCTTATTTCCAATCTCCCTTTCAAATTTAACCAGTAAATTCTTAAACACATCTAAAACTTGATCTTTAGTCTTCAATAATGTAAGCCCAAACTTTTCTTGAACAATCATTAATAAAAGTAAAAAAATAAAGTGAACCACCATGAGATTTAACTTTCAAAGGACCACATACATCAGAATGTATCAAATCTAGAACATTAGATTTTTTTAGTAACAAACTTTGTACGAAAAGGAACTCTATGTTGCTTATCGGCCAAACAATGAACACAAGCTTTAAGACAAGTACCTTTCATCCCAGGTAGGAGCTTCTTTTTGAACAAAAAATGCATTCCTTTTTCACTCATTTGCCCAAGCCGCTTATGCCACAAATCGATGGAAGAGTGACTCTCAATTGCATTTGCGACACCATTACCAATTTTACCTTGCATCATGTATAGTGTACTAGTCTTCTTGCCTTTAGCCACCACCAAATTACCCTTTTTGAGCTTTCATTTTCTATCACCAAAATGGTTGTCAAACCCTTGATCATCAAGCTTCTGGTAGATATTAAATTTAGCCGAATTTTGGGTACATGTCTCACAACTTTGAGCACCAACTTGCATCCGAGATTTGTTTCCAAGCAAACATTTCCCTTGCCAACAATTTTTGACAAACCTTCCTTTACCATCCGAAAAAGTCCATAACTTCCTTTGGAATAGGAAGTGAAGAAATCTTCCTGAGAAGTGACATGAAATGAGGCATCGGAATCAATAACCCATTTAGTCTCTTGACTTGTCAAATTAATACAACTTTCATCACAAACAACCATAAGATCACCATCAGATGCAACTAAAGTTGTGTCTTCATACTTTTTCTCAAAATTTTTCTCTTTGTTTTGCTCCTTGAATTTCAATTTTTTACACTCCCGCTTCATATGCCCTTTTTTATGACAATATTGACACTCAATATCCTTTTTTGAAGCTAAGTTAGACCGGCCTCTTGATTTATCATTACGGTAAGAAGATCTACTCTTACTTCTACCTCTCCTCTGATTTTCTATCACAAGTGCCTCTAAATGAGAAGAGCCAACTGATTTTCTTCTAATTTCTTTATTCAACAAGCTAATAGTTACTTGGTTCATAGTAACAATTCCATCGGGAGCCGAACTGCTAACTGTCACAACCAAAGTCTCCCAACTTTCTAGCAAAGAGCTAAGAAGCATTAGGACTTGTAACTCATCATCAAAAACTATTTTCATAGTAGCAAGTTGATTGATAATATTTTTCATCTCATTTAAATGCTCGATAATAAGACCCTCATCTTTATATTTGAAGTTCACCAATTTTTGGAAAAGAAAAGTTGTATTTGTAGCCGACTTTCTATCATAAAGACCCTCCAATTTTTTTCCATAATTCATGTGCCGAAGTTTCGATAGAAACATGATAAAAAATACTATCATCAATCCATTGTTGAATGACACCAATGGTTTTTATATTAAGCCTATTCCACTCATCAGTACTCATGTTTTTAGGCTTTCAGCTATCACTCTCAATAGGTCCATCCAAATCTTTGCAAAATAAAAGGTCTTGCATTTTTTTTTTCCAAGTTACCCAATTGCTTCCATTGAAACTAATCATACGATCAACATTACCATCCATAATTTACACATACCTAATGAGTCCAAATAACACGGCTTTGATACCACTTGTTGGGAAAAATTATATATGCAAACAATTCTCACAAGTAAATCAATGGTGTAATGCAAATAATAAATAAAATGAGACAAAAATTTAATGTGGTTCCCTCAAATATTGAGGTACGTCCATGTGGCATGGCAGTTCAAATCCACTATCACCAAAATTGTATGAAGTGAGTACAAAAGGTACAAGACTTACAAATACACAAGAGGAGGGTGAATTGGGTTTAAAAAAAATTCTTTTAATTCTTTTTAACCTCTTTTAATTCTTTTAATGAATTCTTGACTTTTTGTTGATTTATCCAATACGTAACAAATACTTAAAACAATATTCAATCCACAGTCATATACCAACAAAGTAACCAATACAACATAAGTAAATAAAACTTAAACAATCAACCAACCATTCAACAATCAAAGTGTTCAATCCACAAACTTTAATATTCAGCTTTAAGCTTTTGTTAACAATCCTGTGTATATGAAATTTTATGCAAGTCGTGTAGAGAATGAAATTGATTCTTCAATGCAAACCACAACTCAAATTCCCAACAACTCAGAATTTAAATAAACTCTTAGTTAATTTTTCTTTGAGTGTTAACCAATCAACGTACTCCCTTTGAGATTTCCGCAAAGTATTGATCATCCAACGTACTCTCTTTTGGTTTTCGCAATCCCAAATCAAAATTAAACTTTGGTTTATTTAATTTCCAATCCACGTAATTTTTATGATTAAGGAATTAAAAACATTCACGCAGTTTATATGTTTTCTAAAAATAAAGAGAGAAGAGAAAGAGAGTGAGACCGGATTTTTTACAAGGTTCAGCTTATCCCCAACCTACGTCCTCGCCTTTGGAAAACCACCAAAGGATTCACTAAACCAGTTCTTTTCCGAGCGGAACAAAACCGTTACACACTCCTTCAATAGGCTAGAGCCCGCCTCTCCAAGTGATACCCCACACTCGGTTACTCTTTCAATAGGCTAGAGCTGCACCTTTACAAGCAATTCCCCTCGCTCGGTCCAACGATCCAAACATCTTGGAATTGTTAACAATCTACAAGAAAATAATCAAGAGATTTTGTACATACTCTCAAAAGAGCTAATTAGTATAATTTCAAAACTATATACTTCAAAGTAAATCAATATGAAATTGAAATTGAAGCTCAAGGAAGTTTATCACTGATTAATTCTTTCAATGATTGAAATATTCAGATTTGAAGCACAAGATCAGTGATTGAAAGTCAGCAACACTTAGTAGAATTCGTGCACAATATTGTAGCAAAAGAGCCTTTGAGTGATGAGAGCAATTGAGAAAGATTAAGAGTTGAATTTTATGTTTGGGTATTTAAAATCATTGATCTTGAGGCTATTTATAGACTTGATAAAATGAATTTACTTGATCCCCAAGTTTACTTGGAGTAGTGCCCAAGTTTTAATTAAGTTTGAGCCCTAAGCAATCTGATTTAAAAAATCTTTCCCTTATAAAAATTTAACATTTCCCATATGGCAATAGTCTGTCACCTTTTGCTCAGGCACTTGTTACTAAATACACAGTTTAATTTCAAAGTCAGTAGGGTGGCAGTCGCTTGGCAGAACCCAATCAGGCTTCTCAGTTTGCCTCGTCAGGCGGCTGTTAGGGGCTAGGCAGTAGCCTGACGACCTTCATTCTATGCATTTTAAAAAATTTAAATTGTCAGCCTACTAAGGATTTCAGTTAGGCTGTTGTCAAGTACAAGAATACTATTTTTTAAGATATTTTTGTAAGAACTCTCTTTGCTTCTCAATTCTTGGCATTTAAATTTTGATACTTAAAAAATATGTTCCAAGATTAAGTTTTAGGTCTCTAGGTCTCTTGTACCTAACGAGCTTCAAATAATTTCATATTTGAATATACTTGAAGTACTTACAAAGCGTGTCTTATAGACTTTCATCTTTTCATTTTGTGAACTCCTTGAAGTCTTCTTATATGAAGTTGTTGCTTTGAGTTCTCTTAGTCCCGAGTTTTATTGTTCTTCAAGCTTTCATTCTTGATCACTTGAATTGAAGTAAGCTTTTGAAAACATTTCATGTGATCATTTTCTTCAAGCTTTATTAAATCATCCTTGAATCCATGCTTTAGGCTTCATATGATCATTCTCCATTGAAATATAAGCTTTCATGAATTCTTCTAAATACTTGACCTTGCCTTTTCATGATTGTGTCCTGAAATGTCATCACTTAACCAAATATGTTAAATTTCACTTGTTTGTTAGTATCAAAACAGGACATTAAGCCTTGTAAGACCAACATATATATATATATATATATATATATATATATCTGTGTGTGTGTGTGTGTGTGTGTGTGCGTGCGCGCGCGCGCGCATAAATGTATGTACTTAGTATATACGTATGTATTGGTCAATATGTATTTGTATGTGTATATAAGTATATGTATGTGTATAAGTCTATGAACTTGATATATATGTATGCATGTCAATGTTTATACGTATGTGTGTATATATGTAAGCATGTAGGTAGTATATATATGTATACACGCTAGTTTGTATATGTAGGTGTGTATATTGTAAGTATATATGTGGTATATGTATACATGTATTGGTATGTATGTATTTGTATATAGTATGTGTATACATGTTGGTGCATGTGGTATATGTATACATTTTTTTTTTTTTAACTAAAAGAGGGCAGTACCTCCATTTATTTATTAATATACCCTCACTTTTGGAGGAGGAATACCGTGGTTGCAAGTTAAAACAAACCAACCAAATTAAGACAAACAAAATTAAACAAAACTAACAAAGGAGATAAAAACATAAAAAACAACCAAAATCAAAACAAAATACACCAAACGAAACTCTAGAGTTGAACTAACGACGAACGGAAATGAGACTCCACCTATCCATCCGAAGTATACCTTTCAGATAACTTCGTAGAAGGTGTTGTTCTTCGTAGGTTACATCTTTTCCCATTTCTCCTTCTTTAGCAAGAAAATCAGTCACACTATTGCTTTCCCTATATTGATGGATCACCATGACATTCACTCCTTCTAACTCTGCCACGAGCTCCTCCCAAAATTCCTAAAGATACCACAAAGTACATCTACCTTTCCGAAACCAATCAACTACAATTCGTGAGTCACTTTCAATAATCACATTAACATAATGCAAACATTTACACAAATGAATTCCTTCCCTAATTGCTTTTAATTCCGCACTATTATTCGTACCATTACCAAAATAACTTGAAAAAACCGCTTTTACCATGCCATGGCAATCCCGAATAATTCTTCCACCTCCTGAAGTACCCGGATTGCCCCTACAACTCCCATCACAATTAAGTTTTATCCACCCTACTGGAGGTTTAACCCATGAAATAATTTTTCCAGGCCTATCGCAAACTCTCTCATGCTTAATTTGAAACTCATTCAAAATCTTAATGTCCGACTTCTTCAATTTTTGAAAAGAATTGATGCTCTCAGTAATAAAACTAACCCAGAATCGAACACTTCTCCACATCTAGTCTGCACTTTGATAAACTCCTTCCATTCTCGCTTTACATCTCTGATTCCAGAGGCACCACATAATCAAACATGGAATCAGCCCGATTAAAATACCTTTAATAGACGATTTTTGAGCATAGTGGAACCAATTTGCCATTTTGTTTTTCCAAGGAAGAGATCATTGGAAAGGAATCCCCAATGCCACACTAGCCCGACACCAAACCTATGAAGCCACCTCTCCTAAATAAAGAATATGATCAATGTTTTCCTGACTTCTCTAAATGCAGCAATCATAAGCCGAAGCCATCGATATTCCTTTGGTCTGAATTCTATTATCTACAGTCAAGCATCTAAACCATGTTCTCTATAAACACATTGAGATTCTTCTAGGTAATAAAGAATGTCAAAACCAGTTATTCCACAAAAAAATATTACTTTTGCTCCTCTCCTAAGCCGTTTTTGTAGAAAAATTACCGTTTGGGGTAGGCTTCCAGACAAAAATATCCTGTCCACTTTTACCCGTAGGCACCTGATGCAAAATTTCCTTTGTTTTATTAGCACCAACCAATTCCCGTACTAAATCAGAGTTCCAATTATTATTTAGCCAGCAATCCTTAATACACAGTTTCTTGTTCAAAATATCCTCCGTGCTCATAGATAATGAGCCTGATGACAACCACCTGTCGAACCAAAAGGAAGAGTTCCCACCTCTCACCACAATCTTAACATTATCCATAACTTCTGGAATGGTGGCCATAATTGATTTCCAAAACTGAGAGTCATTTGGTCTCCCCTTCCTTATTAATAAATGATCATTTCTGCAATATTTAGCTCTGAAAAAACCTGCCCACAAATTGTTAGAAGTGAGCAATCTGAAGGCAAATTTCATGAGAAGAGATTTATGAACTTTCTTAAGATCTCTCATGCCCAAACCCCCTTCCGAGGTAAGTTTATATACTTTCCACCAAGAGTGCCAATGAATCTTCCTTTTATTTTTCACCTTTCCCCATAAAAAATTAGAAAGAAGAGAGTTAATGCGAGAATATGTGACCTGCGCAACCTTAATAACAAACATCAAATGAATAGGCATGCTAGACAACACATGTCTTAATAAAATCAATCTTAGAGCAACTTAGATTTCCACCTTGCTAGAGCAACTTAGATTTCCACCCTGCAATTTTCTTTCTAATCTTCTCCACTAGAAGCTCCAATGTCCTGGAAGACAATTTTCCAGACACCGAAGGCGCACCCAAATATGTAACAGGGAATTTACCTTCCATGAAACCCGTGATTCTCAATAAATCACGCTTCCTAGCGGGAGTGATGTATTTTGAAAGGAATAATGCTGACTTAGTCTTACTGATTTTTTGACTTGACCACTTCTCATACCTATCCAGAGCGTAAACTAAATTTCCAATAGACCTCTTCCCACCATTCGCAAAAATAAGAATATCATCTGCATATAACAAATGCAAAACCAATAGGGTCCCAATCAGATGATTAAATTTACCAATTCGACCAGTCTCATAGTTTTTCCTAAGCAACCTTATCAAAACCTCCTCCATTATGATGAATAAATAAGGAGATAGTGGATACCCTTGCCGCAAGCCTCTCGTAGATTGAAAAAACCTTTTAAAGGTTTCGTTCATCAAAACAGAAAACCATGGGGACTCCACACAATTTTTTATGAGCTTGCAAAACCTCTCAGAGAAACCAAAAGCCTTAAGAACCTCCAGAAGAAAATTCCAATTCACTCTGTCATAAGCCTTAGCCATATCGAGTTTTATCATCACATTGTCGCCAACTTTTTTTTTTTCGCAAACACTGAACCATTTCTTGAGTCAGTGTAATATTTTCAAAAATACTTTGCCCAGGAATAAAAGCACCTTGTTCATGCGAGACTAATTTATCAACAACCTCGGTTAGTCTAAAAACAAGGATCTTGGAAAAAATTTTATAAGCCACAGAGCATAAACTAATAGGCCGAAATTTATCAAAGTTAGAAGGATTATCCACCTTCGAAATTAAAACAATAAATGAAGAGGAAAAAAACTTGGAAAGAGTAGTGCCTTGAAAAAAATCCATTGCCGCATCCAAGAGATCCTTTTTTACAATGTCCCAGTAAGATTTATAAAATTCATATCCAAATCCATCCGGTCCCGGATTGCTTTCTTTGGGAATAGAGAACATCGCTCTTTTAACTTCTTCTTCTATCGGCTCAGCACAGAGTAAATTATTATCAACATCTGAAATTTTCCTTTGAATTAACTCGGAGAGATCGCATGGTTCAACCGCTGAAGACTCTAAAAAAAATTCTGGAAAAAAAAAAACAGTTGCCTCATTATGAATTGCTTCCGCACCCTCCAATATCCTCCCATCATTCAGAATCATACGGTCTATACGACTATTATTCCGCTTTTGATTGATAACTGAATGAAAGAATTTAGAATTTTGATCCCCCTCACTCAACCTTTTTTTTTTTTTGCAATTTGTCCTAGGCGAGATGCTTCCCTCTTCTCCCACACCTGAATCTCTACCTTAGTAGTCAAGTAATCAGCTTCGACGTCCTCAGAAAAACCTGCTTGTAGTTCATTTTCTAGATATTCCATCCTTTCCTCAAAAGCCTTTAAATTTTCTTCCACTCTCCCAAAGACATTTCTATTTCATGCACTTAATGCAATTTTAGTTCTCTTAAGGCGAATAGCAAGTTTCATAAGACCCGAGGCTGAGTCATTCCTAATCCAGACATCTTTAACGTACGACAAAAACCTATCATGCGAGCTCCACATATTCAAGAATCGAAATAGGGTAGGGTCATACCGGGAGAAAGGCGTATTTGTATACACCACCATAGGGCTATGATCTGATGATTTCTAACGTAGATATTTGAATTGAGTCGAACCATATAGGTTGGGAAAACCATTATTAATAAAAACATGATCAAGCTTAGCCCAACTACGAGCCACCCCTTCATGGTCATTGCACCACGACATTCATGAGTCTGTGTTTGATAAATCAAAGAGACCACAATGATGTAAGCAGTCATTAAACTCCATCATATGTAATAATGGTCTTGGATTTCCACCAATTCTTTCAGTATCCGTTTGAATCACATTAAAATCACCTATGACCAACCAAGGAAAATCTGATTGGAACTCCTCCAGTTGCCGCCATAACTCTCTTCTTTCAACATAAGAACATTTGGCATAGACAAAACTCACCAAAATTCTTTGTCCATCCTTAAAAGACCACCCAGAAATCTTTTGAGTCGTGATTGAAAACACCTCAAAGGCATCTATATCCTTCCAAAATAGCCACAATTTACCATCCCGATTTTCATTAGATATAAAATGGTGGTGATTCAAAAAATTACCCAGCATTACCATCCACTCCTCAGCCGCGAACAGTTCTGAAATAGCAAACAACCCAATATTAAACTTTCTAATTAGCTTCTTTAACCTGCCTCTAGACCTGCCTAACCCCCTAATATTCCAGAAAGAATTGTATCCATCATAAATTTAATTTGTGCGGTCAGATAAGAACCCTCTGAGATTTCCTCACCGAATTTTTTACGGAATTCCATCCCTGCCCTGAATCAGACTCATACATTTTTTTCTTTGCCTTTTAAAACTGATATTTCACTTCCTCACTCTCAGACGAATAACCCCGAGCCAATTCCTCCTATTGTAAACCTTGGTCCTGACCTTCAATCAGTTTAGAACTATCCACGTGATCCACTTCCTTTTGAGATAGAGGTACATCCTTTGAAACTCGAGGATCATCATCACATCTAACTTCTTCACACTCCCCTTCATTCCTCTCTATTGAATCTTCATTTCCATTATTTTCTAATGCTCTTTGCGGTATACCATAGTTTTGCCTTGCATGATCCTCTTTTTCTTGAACTACAAGAGTTTCTGCTAGTTTAGGGCCCCTATCATTAATCTGCTTCGTCATATGCATATTACTACGTTCTGCTTCTTGCACCACCTTCTTTGCTTCTTTATCCACGTCAAAATTGGTTTCTATTACACCTTCATTAGTCTTTGGTTTCCATATCTTTTTTTCTTTATATTTTCCCTCCTCCCTTCGCTTCTCTCCCACCCTGCAAACAATCGAGGTATGTCCTTGCCTACAACATTTAGAGCAGAAAAAACCCATCTTTTCATATTTGGCCTCTTGCCAAATACATTGTTTCGAACATAAAACAAGAGGAAATCCCTTTACCGGCTCCATTGTTAGGTCAACTTCCACGCAAATACGTGCCCCCGATGCTCTCGTATGATTAATTGTTGCATTATCAGTTCCAAGACAACGACCAAAACGAGTTGCCATTATTTGGGGAAAATCCGTTCGGTAAAGATGCATTGGTAACCCCGGTAAGAAAATCCATTGAGGAGCTAATGGGGATTCTTTTTTGGTATCAAAATCCTTCATCCACTTGAACATTTGAAAAGAATTGTCTTCCATAATTCTACCTTCCCTTACCCAACCATGCAGAAAGTCACGTTCGTTTTTCATGTGAATTAACATGTGATAATTATCCATAACATTGATCGTTGGAATTTCCGTCAAACCCCACGTTTTCACAATCAAAAGCCGAATTTTATCAATAGATGGTCAATTCCTCAAAAATTTCATTAGTAATGCAAAACGAAGTTCTTCCTTAGCCTTAACCATCTCTGCTTCTGAGAAAATAAATTTCAATTCCCCATTGATATTAACGGGCAATCTCATGGGAATTTTGAACGCAGGCATCTCCACTTTTTTACTCACAATTTGCGCATATGACTGCACCCCGGGACTAGCCTGGACGGCATTCCCCGCCGACGGTGCCGCCATCGGCGGGGGATGACACTGTTGTCGCGACGTCCCGGGAGCGCGAGTGCCCCGGGCGACGAAATAAAAATTATTTTAATTTTTTTATGGAAAAACATGGAATGTCGGAGTCACCACTAACCTTTAGTGTGGTTAGAACACATGATGACTACCCCGTTAGGGGTAAAATAGGTCTACATTACCAGAGTTAGGCTCGGGAGTTCGGTTACACGAGGGGAAGGTACGAGCACCCCCTACGCGCCCGTTCTTACGAACAGTACCTAATTAATTTGAAATTATCTTTAAGTTAATCTAATAAGTCTTTAAATTACTCCTTTTTATGAATTTATAAATACATATGAAAAATAAATAAATAAATAAATAAATATATACATATATATTCTCTCAAAGCTTAAGGTACGTGAAGCCCGAAGGCTCATACCCCCCCCCCCCCCGGCGCATTAAAATCATAGGGATAAAATCGAAGATAATTTACAAAATACACTCCCAAATTTTGGAAATCTCCTTTTTTCTAAGTATTAAAATACTAGTTGGGAGGTTTTTGGATCTAAAAAAAAATTGATTTTTAAGTTTCGAAGTATTTTTCTTGACTTTTTCTACTTTTCTGATTTTAATATTTTCTTTCACATTTTGCTGAATTTTGAAATAACAAGAGATAATAAGTGAAAGTCAAATCAAAATATTCTAAGAATTTTCTCCTTATTTTTTTTTGTTTTTTTTTTTATATTTTTAGATTTCACCAAAATTTCAAATAACTAAATAGAAAGGGAAAATATACCACTAATACACCACATTAAACCACGTAAATTTTATATATCCAATAGTAAATTTCTACATAATAATGATACCTTAATAATAAACTACCATAATAAATAATACTTACAATAATACCTTAATAACAAACTATCATATTACTAATGAGAATGACCGAAACCCTAATGTACGATGTAACAACAAAGTATCAAACCCTAAATATGAACAAATATGCATTTAGTAAGCCACAATAACCTCAATGACAAACCCTAAATATGAATATTACATATAATCAAGATGATAAAGAAAAAAAAACCTAATATGAACGTTAAATTTAACAATCACGATGACCACTTTAAATATGCACATAACACCAATAGTAACTCAAAGTAATTAAGCTTGAATATACATTGATAATGAAAACTCTACATAAAAGACATAAACCTAGATACTAACAAATATTATATAAAAATATCCCCCAAATAATATTATATGTCAAAAAAAAATTTACACTTTGAATATTGAGACAAGTTAATAAAACTTCTACCATAATAACAAAATAAAGTAAAAATATTAACATGAATAGGAACTGTAAAAACAACTACTCCTTAAAATGCATTATTATATACCATAAAACACTTTAAACTAGAATGAATAAAAAAAGGTACAATAAAATTCGATAAAAATAAAAAATCCTGCACAAACATGAACAACTAAAATAATAATAATATTCAGTATTTAAAAATATATGGCAAACACAATAAAAATCCAGACTTGAATGAATCTATCTACATACGTATATATGTACATACATGTATGCCTGCAAAAATAAACAACAATTTTAGTGTGTCAAATATACTAAAACAAATAAAGATGTAAAATAAATAAATAAAATAAGTAAATAAAAATAACACAAAATGCATGTGTATGACAGTACGTGTGTGCTCTGTCCATGTACTCTGTGTGTGTGTGTGTGTGCAGGTATAGGAAGGCAGGGGACTCACCGTGGGCTGACGGAACGGGGAAGGACGCCGGAGACGGCAATGGTTGCTGGAGCAGGCAGGAGCAGAGGAAGGTTGTGCTCTGCTCACAGCAGTGCTGGCGTGGCTGGAGAGCGCTCGGGCTGCAGAGGGAGCTGCTCGGATAGCCGCTGGCAGGATGGGTGGCCTCGGGCTCGGGTGAATCTTGATGATTGCAGCAGGTTCGGCCGCTGTGATGATGGTGCTGGGAGTTCTCTGGTGGTTGGCCGGAGGCTGCTGGAAGATGAAGATAGGAAGAGCAGCAGGGCACGGCTTCTGTGGTGGCTATGCTGGGATTCGTCTGGCGATGCTACAGATCTGTGGGAACGGAGGAGATGGTGTGTGGCAGAAAGGTGTGGCCGGCAGCAGAGCAGAGGGAGAAGAAGAAGAAGTTGAAGAAGAAGAAGAAGACGAAGAAGTTGAAGAGCAGCGGCTAGAGTTGCCGCTACTGCCGTGCGTGTGAACTAGAGAGAAGCAAAACAATGTGTTTTTTTTTTTTTTTTTTCGGCTGTGCTCTGCGCCTGCCTTCCCCGTGTGTAGCTTGTGCCTATATAGGCAAAACCGAAGGATGAAAGGGCTAGGGTTTCCGCCCCCAGCCTCTCACCCTCTTCTCTTTTTTATTTTTTTATTTTTATGTTTCCTTTTTTCTTATATACCTTTATGGTAATAATATATATATATATATATATATATATAAGTATAATACTAATAGGGTATGAATGATATAATAATAATAATAATAATAATAATAATAATAATAATAATAATAATAATAATAATAGTAAAATAATAATTATAATAATAATGCTACTACTAGTAATAAATAATAATGAATAATAATAAAAATAATCATAGCAAGGTAAAAATAATAGCAATAATGATAAAAAATACTAAAAGTAATAATGATAATGAAATAATAATAATAAAAAATATATATAGAAATAATAATAATAATAATAATAATAATAATAATAATAATAATAAAGTAAGATAAAAATAATAAAAATAATAATAAAGATAATAGAAATAATAATAATAATAATAATAATAAAAATAATGATAATAAAAATAATAAAAATAATAATGAAAACAAAATAATAATAATAATAATAGTAATAACAAAAATAAATAATTAATAATAATAATAATAAATAAATAAAAATACTAATAAAAATAATAATAATAATAATAATAATATTTAAAAATAACAAAGGTAATAATAATGAAAATAAAAATAATAATAGTGATATAATAATAATAATATTGGGCCTGGGTAAAAATGGGGTGTCTACAGCTGTATTGCAATATATTGATATTAAAGCCAAACTTTTCTAAATGGAAAATAGACTGACCTGCATTGTTTGGAGACACCTTGAGCAGCGACGGCTTGTAGTTTCCGTGATCTGTCCTTGACGGCTCGCAGTTTTTGGCACAGATCGTTGTTTTGTGTTACCCCTCGTGTGTCTCCTCAGAAAACAACAAACCTTGAGTCTTGGCGTTCGCTTCGCAGGGAAAAGCGGTGACGGCGACGAGAGAAACGCAGTGGCAGTGCTGGGAAGCGGCTAGCCGAGCAAGAGAGTGAAGGTCGTCGAAGGTGTGTATTAGGTGTCGGCGAAACAGTTGAATTTGGTGAGGAAAAGGGCGGGTCAGAGAGAGGGTGGTACAATAGGCGCAACGGCGCTGGGCGCGATGGCGCTAGACGCAATGTTGACGGCGTGGCTGTGCTCTCCTTTACCCTAGGCTCCGGTACAAAAAGATATCTCGAACCTCCATGTCCACATCGAAAGGGATCGAACCGTTGGCCAAATCTTCGATCAAGTAGAACACATCTTGAACAATCTCTAGGCCGTCAAGGTCAAGCGTGGCGTCACGATCCTCTGGCCCTAACCCGACATCCGTTTGAGTTCACAAACCCTAGGGCCCTCCCACGGTAGCCGATGGACACGGAGAGAGACTAGTAGTCCAAGAAGTCTCTGTTGCGGACCTTGAGGATGAGGGACAAGGAGAGATCGAGGGCGAGTTTGGGGGAGAAGATGACTCGGACGCGGTTAAGGCGGAGGTATGTATACATGTATTGGTATGTATGTATTTATATATAGTGTGTCTATGTGTTGGTTTGTTAGTGTGCATTAGTGTGTGTTTTATCTAGTCTTCATTGAAAATCTTTTAAAAATTAAAATAATGTGAAAATCCCAAAAATATGAATTTAGTCTCTTGGTTCCTGAAGTCTGTTTTCTAACTTATGATGGGATAAAAGGGGAGAATTATATTGAATAGTGCTTTCTCTCTCTTTAAGCATGACAGAAGTTTTTAACCTTCAAGAATCATATGATTTTAGAAGGAATTGACTCTAACAAAAAAATTAGACCTAATGAACCTTGTTTTGATTGCTTAAGCTAGAGTTTTCTATTTTTATTTTTTTGAAATATTTTCAAAAAATCCGAAAAAAAATATTTTTTTTTTCAATGTTTTTCTTGATTTTAAAAAGGTGGATGATAAAGCTCTAACTTTTCAAAACTCATACATTCCATCACATTTTCCAAACCTTCTATTTCCAAACTCACTCTTTTCGCTCACCATTTTCAAATATTGGTAATACAAGTTGTCCTCTTTTCACAAACTTAGATTTTTCAGGTTCGTAATACAAGCTCAAAAATTTCAACCCAATTGTTTTCATTATCCATCACCATTATCATCATATTTTCATCAAACATAGGGTTCTAGGGTCAATCCCTTTTAAAGTAATACTCTAGGCTCCTCAAAGCCATATTGGAGTGTTCAAATAGTGATTTAATCACTAGAGGACCAAAGCAAGTTATTTCTCTTTCATTTTCTATTGAAGGCAACACATACGTAATTGCAGTAACCATTTTGCAAACAGGTGTCGTTAGGATTACATAAATTCAATATTAAATAATAATATTATAAGTTGATAAGTATTATTGAGCTTGAATTTAATAATTTTGTTACCAATGAATTTAACTAGCGCTTAGCTCAAAATTTTTAAATTGAGCCAAGTTACAATATCCCATTGTGTAAGCTCAACTCAACTCAACTCAATCCTATATATAACAATACTCACACTTTTATTTTATTTTTTTCAGATTGCATTTTCTTTTGAGGCACATTATCTTAAATTGCACTCAATAAGATAATGTCATCCCAAATATTCTCACCTAATTTAAAACTTTAAACACTCAACATAAAAGTTTTCTACTGATAATAAACAAGACGATTTTATACTTACTAATTGCTTAGTAAAATGCTTCATTAAGTGTGTAGGCTAAGCATAACCTTGTTTTAAGTCACCTAACCATGTCAAACTATAAGACTCGTCACATTTTTAAATTCTAAAACTTAACATTTCGATAATCTCCCACAATTTTATGCTTTAAAAATCATCTAAAACCATATTATAAAATAATATAATAATAATTTCTCACGAAACAATTTATCACCTTTGCCACTTGTTGCACCCATAAATATGCAAAACACTTGATGCATACAAATTTTAGGCAGGCATAAGATACCCATCCTTAATCCACTGATAAAAGAAGCTCAAGATTCTTCAAAATCTTGTAACCATGAAGACAGTGACGAAGACCCCAGGTGGTTGTATTTGAATACTAGTACAAAGGGTAAATAAAACATTCTGCTCGATACAAACTCTACGCAACAAAAATGGGAGGCAACTGGTCGCATTCTTACTAAATTAAGATAAAATCTAATACAAAATGTACAAAAAATACACCAAAATGAATCTCAAGTATCAAGGGGAGGGTCTTCATGTCCAGAATCACTGTTTTGATCTCCATAGGTAATGTTGGTAGCATTCTCGTCTGTCAAAGCAGATGGAAAGCACCACACAGAAGCACAATTTTCATCACCTACACAATAGAATTTGTCATCAGTAACAATGTAATACACATTGGTGTTGCTCCTTTTGGTAAATGAACTTCTATTCAACAAGGAGACAACACACATAACAATGCAAAGTGCATGTTAAAGACACAGCAGTGAGGATTTATCACAGCTGAGGCACACAGTTCACTATCACCATTTGGTTCAAGAATCTCATAGTGCATGCTTATTCCAGTTATTCGCAAGCCAAGTAATGCATCCATATATAGGGAGGTCCAAGCAAGGTCCAAGCAAGACGTTCCAAGAAATGTAAGGCAAGTGACAAAGGAGAGGATAATAAGGGAGTTTAGACTTTTAAAAGACACTAGAAATTCACAACCTACAACATCTTTCTATTCAAAATTTTGAAGCACCAGTAAATAGAGTTCTGGCAACATTTTTGTTCTGTTAAAGTCGATCAATTTCTCTGCCAGGGCGCAGGGTAGGGGATGAAGTCAATTGTCTCAACGCTCAGTGTGCAATCATTAAACAAATGACAAAGCTGTTACAAGTTCAACATTTGTCACCTAATTCATAGCATATTGCCTGCAGAAGTAAATCCCAACCTCCAGAAGTAGGTGATGATTAAAGCAACGTGCAGTTTTGAGAGTGGGGGGAGGGGGGAGAAAGAGAGACTAAAATGATTTCACATGATAGACTTCTAGCTTGAAGCTAATGAAGAGTAAACAACTATGCTCAGGCATAGATTAATCCAGCTTACACCTACAACCAAATTCAATACAACTTCAGTGGCCAAACTTCAACTAAGGCCATAACTTCAACCAATTTATAGCTACCAAATTACCAACCCATGCTAGCATATTCCATTGCCTTCAGAGTTGGAATATTATATAGTTTACATCCAAAGTATATAGCATTCACAAAACTGTAATGGGACACACTGAGAACTAAAATGAAGTTTTGTTAAACAGCAAAAAAAACAAATAGGGACAGGAAAGAAAATTATAGCGAGTGCAGAAGCAGAATCTACAAATTAAACTGACAAAGTAAGGGAGTATTTTGCAGAATCAGAAGTCGCTGAAATTACCTTTCAAACTCCAGTCATTGCAGTCATCCGTAGTTCCAAATCTTCGCTGCCCTGATGAAGTGGCAGCCACAGGAAGAAATGGGTGGAAAGATAGAGCATTAACAGTATCTGCATGAAGCCAAACCAAACAATTGGGTATGGACAAGGTATATAAACAAAAGTTAGATACAGTACATCTCCTCTGGACGCAAAATACAAAATAGTGATACCTGATGCAGCTTGAAAACTTGAAATCCATTGCCCTGTTTGAAGATCATAGATATGTACCAAACCATCCTGGGAAAAAAACAACTATATAAATAAAATTGAAGTACTTGGTCCAATTCCTATGAAGCATGGACACAGGCACATGGAACAAGCTAATTAGTAAATACATAATATTATATATTAAACATATTATGCATAAAAATATTATTTTTAATAACTGTACACTATAAAAAAAAATACCATGCTTGTGTGTCTGTGTGTGCATTTTTCTCTTTTTTATTTTCTAAAATTCTCAAGATATTACTTCTTTCAATGTTAAATGTCAACAAATTTCATAGATTTTTTTCAAAAAACAAAAACTGTGAATGCTATTTTTTAATTATGATTTTTCATGAAAAAAGTAAAAGAAATTTATATTAAAAATATATATTAATGTCTAGAGCATATTTAAAAAAAGTGTTAGGATGTCCACCGCCTGTGCACAAAGTGCTAGTGACGTGTGACATTGAAAATACTTCTAAAATTCTGAACACATTTATGAATTGTCAAAATATGAGTCAGAGGGAAGCCCGGCAATAAATATCTGTGTTCACCACAGACAAGACATTGACACAGCACCAATATAGAAGTCTCATTACCACATAAAAAGAACAAAAGCTGAAATGATACCTGACCACCCGTGCCAAGATGCCGACCAAAGGGCTCAATATCAAACATTATTCGCTGATTGGTATATTCTGATGATCTGTAAAGCCTAATCATAAGGAATGCATGAGGAATGGAGGCATTTGTTTTGTTTCAATTTGTTTATGCAGGATAACAGCAAATTTGAATTAAAAAAAAATAGCATCCCAGTTTATTATATGACAATAAAATAAAATAAAATAATTCTGTATGGTATCAATAAATAGTGGAAAACAAATTATTAGCTTACTAGTTAATAAAGACCCTAGGGTTTTGTCATTGGGAAATTGGAGAAATTCTAAGGATAGAAAATAGAAACTTAGAAAGAGAGAATAAGGTTGATCACTTCAAGTGGATCTGCCTCCAAATTAGCCAAAAGCTTTGAATTTTGTTATTGCTTGAATGAAAAAGCCCCATAGGGTTACATATATATAGGATGGGGAACCCCACTCCTATTAGGAATGTGAAAAATCCCAATCCAAGTCCTTACTAAACCCAAACCTATTTCATTTAGAAATTATAACATTAAAAAGAAATCCCATTGATTTGGGAACCCCAACACATTAAATAGAAATCCTGATTGATTTGGGAATCCAAACAGTCCCTCCTCCTTCCAATAAGGCCTGTCCTCAAGGCTAAGCAGCAATACACTCTAAAAATCTCTCCTTAAGGATTGATTAGTCTCCCAAAGTTGCATCTTTAGCTAGTGAGTGAGACCAGTGAACTAAAACTTCTACAATGTCTTGACTGCTATGTTTGAGCACTCAACAATCTAGAATTGCTTGTGGCTGCACTTGAACCTCAGCAAGTGCAATATCAGGCAAGTGGTGCATAGTAACTTGCTCCCCTAACTTCTTTTTTAGGCAATAAACATGAAAATTTGGATGTAACTTAGAACCTATGGGTAAGTCAAGACGATAAGCAACAAGGCCTATATGTTCCAAGATCATATAAGGCCCATAGAACCGAGGAGACAACTTTATTAAAGAACAAACAATTATAGATATGAACAAACAATTATAGATATCTATCTAAAGGGCTGTAGCCTGAGAAAAACTCAATCTCCCACTGAGAAATCCCTTTTACTATGATGCTTATCACTTGTTTCATACGAGCTTAAGCTGCAACAAGATTTTCTTTAAGAATTTGAAGCACTCTATCTCGATCATGTAACTCCTTGCCAACTTGATCAATTCTGGAGGATCCAACTGATTATCTAACAAAGGCAGGAGGAGCTTGACCATAAACAACCTTAAATGGAATAAACTTGATGGAAGAATGATAAGTGGTATTATACCACTATTTGGCCAATGGAAGCCATCACACCCAATCCTTCGGTTTGTCACTAGCAAAGCAAAGAAGATAAATCTCAAAGCACCCATTAAAAACTGCAGTCTGCCCATCTAATTGTGGATGATAAGCAGTGCTCATACTTAAATGTGTTCCTTGCAAATGGAAAAGCTCCTTCCAAAAGTTGCAGGTAAAGACTTTGACACAATCACTAACAATAGACACAGAAATTCCATGCAATTTCACAACTTTCTCAACAAAAGTACAAGCAACACTTGTAGCAATATAAAGGTGAATTATAACACAAAAATGAGCATATTTTGTGAGATAGTCTACAACAACAAAAATAGTAGATTTACTATGAGAAGATGGCAATCCCTCAAAGAAATCCATAAAGAGATATCAATCCAAGCTTCTTCTGGAACAGGAAGAGGCTATAGAAGGCCTAGACTTGCCATTGTTTCACCCTTATGTTGTGGACAAACATCTCATTCCAACACAATCTTGTTGATTTCTCCCGTCATTTCTTTCCAATAAAACTCAAGAGAAATAAGCTCATAGGTTCTAAGAAGTCCAAAGTGACCAACCAATGATGCATGTAATTCTTGCAGTATGGTTTTCTTGTGGGTTGAATTAGGCACTAATAAAACCCTCTCTTTATATAGTAGTTTAAAGAGTCCCAAAAGTAGGAAGGGACTAAAGTTGTCTCTTCTAGTAGCCTTTAGATAATATCTCTAATCTCTGGATTTTGCAATTATTCCTTTTTGATTTGGTTAAGAGTAGTACATGTAGGTACAGAAATAGCTACAAGTTCAACTTGCTCAAGAAGTTATGAGAGTGCATCTGCCATCACATTCATGGCCCTTTTCTTGTAAATAATCACATAATCATAGCCCAACAACTTAATGACTCACTTTTGTTTTCCATGGAAGAGATAGTTGCTCCAAAAAACTTCAAGCACTTGTGATCAATTCAGATTTGGAAATTCTGGCCAATTAAATACAGTGTCCACTTTATAACTACATGCACAATCGATAAAATCTCTTTTTCATACACAAAATATGCTAATGTTTGGGATGGAGAAAGAGCCTTACTAGAAAAAGCAATGGAGTGTCTGTTTTGTACTAAAACTGCACCACTGTCAACTTCTGATGCATCAGACTCAATGATGAACACCTTGTTAAAATCTGGCAAGGCAATAATTGGTGTGGTGGACACTGCGTGCTTAAGTTTGACAAAGGCTTCAGCTTCCTCACTCTATTTGAATGCATCCTTTTTTAGTAGAGCTGTCAGTGAAGCATTAATCTTTCCATAATCCTTGACAACTTGCAGCAGTAACCAGTCAATCCCAAAAATTCTCACAGCATCTTGATCGTTTGTGGGATAGGCCAGTCTATCACCATTTGTATTTTAAAAAGATCAATTGAAACGCTTTCTTGGGAAGCAATATACCCAAGGTATTTCACACACAATCAAACAAAATTGCATTTAGATTTCTTGACAAACGAATCATGCTCACGAAGAGTGATGAGTAAATTTTGCATTGGCAAATGATCTTCAAGATATGAGCTACATATTAGGATATCATCAAAAAATATGAAAATAAACTTACGTAGGTAAGATAAAAAAAAAATGTCATTCATGAGACTCCAGAAGGTGGAAGACTCATTGGTTAACCCAAAAGGCATAACCAAGAACTCATAATGGCCATTGTGAAATCCAAACACAGTCTTCTGAATGTCATCCTCAAGTACCCAATCTATAGTCTAAATCTAAAGTCGAGTAGTCAAAATCTCAAGTCGAGTTTGGATAAATGTTGGGCACCTCCCAACTCATCTAATAACTCATCCACAATAGAGATGGGATATTTATCCATCACAATGCTCTTGTTTAGTGCTCAATAATGGACACACATCCACCAAGAATCATCTTTTGTCTTCATCAATAAGACAAGAGAAGAATATGAATTGACACTTGATTGAATTATGCCAAAATTTAACATTCCTTTCACCACCTTTTCTATTTCTGCTTTCTGAAAATAAGGATAGTGAAAGGATGGGCGTTAGTAGGGACATTCCCTAGAAATAACAAAATATGGTGATCACGCGTTCGCTAAGGTGGAAATTTCTAGGGCTCCACAAACAACTCAGAAATTCTAAAATAAGATATCTAGCCTTTCATCCCAGACAAATTGATGTTGTAACTCCTCTAGTGCTCGAACTTGTCTCAGGAAGCCATGTCCTTCCTTTTTAAGAAGCTTCTCCATATAATGGCTTAAAACATTAGTGACATTACCACAATGTTTGTCTTCAAGAGTCAATCTATTACCTATCATGATGTTCTTCATAACTAGTTTAGAAAAATTCCAAGTTATATCACCTAAAGCCCGTGACCATCAATACCCAAAGCCACTTCATAGTCTTCTAGTAGTAGCAAAAGGAAATCAATATAAAACTCATGATTTTGCATAGTAAGTTTAACTTTTGGACACTTGCTCTAAAATGTCAAGGTCCTTCCATTTGCAACCTTCGCATTAAACTTTTCACATTGTTCCATAGGATAGGCTAGTTGTTTAGCAATTTTATAATCCATGAAATTATTAGTACTACCCTTATCAATTAAGATAATGACAAGTTGGTGTTTTTGGGAAGCCACTAATTTTCATGGTTTAAGAATTAGCATACCCAGCTAAAGAATGAATTGAAGAAGTGATAGATACATCATTTTCATCAAATCCTATACCTTCCTAATTTGAATCAGCACTGTCATCCTCAACCTTTTTTGCCTCCTCCACTGGTTCTATCATCAAAGTTGTCCTTTTTGCAACAATGTCCTCATCACAATGCCAGCACAAACCCTTTGCCATTCACTATTTATATTCCTCTCGATCAATAGTTTGGTAGGAGGATTGCTGTGGGCAAATGATGTGAGAGTGTCTGCTAACATTCTGCTTGATAATGGTCTTGCTAAAGTGACGTCGTTCTTCTCCCAACTTCTCTTCTTCTAAAAGTGCAAAGGAATTACAACGATCATAGTCTGTTGCCACATACTTTGACCTCACGCCGAATGTCAAGTAGGAGACATTCAATAAAAGTACCAATAAGTTGGTTTTCATAACAATCTTTACTTCTATTCGATAGCCCTGCTAAAATTGTGTATGGTACTCCAAGATAGTGCTAGTTTGGCGTATTTTGGAAAGCTCTCCATCAATATTCTCATATCTTGTGGACCCAACTCAAACAAGTAATCCATAAACAAATTCACCCCATGAAGCCATTCCATGATGAGCTTCAAACCAGTCAGACCATTGAATAGCATCACCATCCAGACTAATAGAAGCAATATCAACTTTAGATGTTTCTGGGGTGTGGTAAAAGCGAAAGTATTTTTTGTCCCTAGAAACCAAACCAGTAGGGTCATCACTATCCCACCCAAGGAAATTCCACCTTCATACAAGGACCAGGATCATGCTCTCTTTGGTAACCTCCTTCACGCACATATGGCTACTCCCTGCGATTAGCAAACTTAAGGCAACCATTTTTCTCTCTTTCTAGGTAGATGAACAGAGTAGTTTAGAGAGGGATGACTAAATCTCTTCAAATTGAGGCTTGAACATACTATAAAGTTTAGCCTTCAGCCTAGCTTCCATCTGGGAATTTGTTGAATTTTCTAAGGCTATTATGTATGAGTAAAGATCACAAATTCCAAGATCTTGCCTTTGTCAACAAGTTAACGACATCCACAAGAATGCCGGATCTAATACTAAATGATAAGACCCTAGAGTTTTATTGTAGGGAAATTGGGGAAATTGTAAGGATGGAAAATAAAAAGAGAAAATAGGGTTGATCACTTCGAGGGATCGGCCTCCAAATTAACCAAAGGCTTTGACTTTTGTTATTGTTTGAATGGAAAAAACACATAGGGTTACATATATACGAGGTAGGGAACCCTACTCCCATTAGGAATGTAAAATGTCCCAATCTAAGTCCTTAATGGACTCAATCTCATTTGTGGTTTTGACTTTTGAGTTAATGAAATTTTTACATGTTCAGTACATTATGAAACATTCTAACATCCAAGCCATATCATAACATAATAAAAAAATGTCATAATGCTTTAAAAAAATTTCAAATCAAATTACAAGTATCTTTTATTGCTGACTGTCTTTCATAATAAAGATGCACATTAGAAAATGTGTATCTAACGCAGGACTGATTGGCAGGAGCATAGTTACCAGAAAACACCAGCACCCCTAGTAGAAGTGTTTAAAAGCAGACTGAAATTTCATTTTAGAACACTGAATCAGGTGATCCGTAGTTTTAATTCAATATTGTCCAAATGGCATTTTAATTAGCAAGTGTGGAGAATTATTGGGTTAGAATTCCATTTTCGGTCAAATATTTTAGAAAATAAAATGTCTTCTAGATATAGAAATATGGAAACATCTCCAAAATATACAAGTGTCACAGCACACTTTTCATCATATTGCATTTCGGAGCATGCATTGCACTGTGATCCAATTCCTGTTACATGAACAGGAATATTCTACGTTCTACATAACATTAGGTAGGAGAAAAAGGGGGGAAAAGGTAATTAATAGAAAATTAAATGAAATATGCAAAATTCATTGGAAAAGGCAAAAGCACAACTAGAGTTCTCAATTTCAATATTGCCAGCTCTTTGAAAACATACATGACAAAGCCTTTATATAGGCTGTTAGATTACCACTTTACCTAAACGCTTAAGCTATTAGGTTGTGGGTCAACAATGTATATCAAGCTTTAACACTCCCTTACACATGCAGCCCGACAGAACTTGGAGAGATAAACATACAATAAATAGCAACCATGATAGGAAACACAATAATTTTTTTTAAATACCACACATAAACGCAGGCAGCAAGACTAGAACCCAAGACCTCCTGGTAACCAGCTCTGCTACCATATTAGGTTACCACTTTACCTAAAAGTTTAAGCTATTAGGTTGTGGCCAACAATGTATATCAAGCTTTAACATAAACTTTAACATTAAACCTAAATCATAAAAGGAAAACAAAAAGAAAAATAACACAACATTCCTAAAGAAATTAAAAAAAAAGAAGGCTTAAAATTCCTAAAAAAAGACCTAGTAATGAAAAAAAATATATTCCTCCAATCATTTCTTTCTTCCCTCATCATCCTCTCTTTGTTATGACCATATTAGATTACCACTTTACCTAAAAGTTTAAGCTATTAGGTTGTGGCCAACAATGTATATCAAGCTTTAACATAAACTTTAACATTAAACCTAAATCATAAAAGGAAAACAAAAAGAAAAATAACACAACATTCCTAAAGAAATTAAAAAAAAAAAAAAAAGAAGCCTTAAAATTCCTAAAAAAGACCTAGTAATGAAAAAAAATATATTCCTCCAATCATTTCTTTCTTTCCTCATCATCCTCTCTTTGTTATGAAAGCAACACAAATATACAAGCCATCTGTAAAACATCACACCAAATGCAACCAGCATAAATACTCATTCGAGTAGGAACCAAAGAACATTGTGTAATATATAAAATAGTGTTGTCTACTCGAGGAATCCAACATGGAGCATTGGAGCAATGTATGGTTTATTATGTAATTTTAGCCTAGTGACAGCACGTCTAGAAATAGCATCATGGCATTCCAATCATCAGTATCAATTTTAAAAGTTTTATCCAAACATCATGCAAATGTATGAAAAATATTTGTTTACCTCCAAGCAATACCCCACATTCGAAATCAATAAAATACAACTTGTCAAATTGCAGTGGGTATGATTGTGGAGGACCAGAGGTATGCTAATTCTCCTATGTCCATGGTCATCTGAATGTAAATGTTCACTGTGGGATAGAACTTGATAAAATACAACCTGTTTGATAGATTACAACGGGTATCATCATGGAGGTATGCTAATTTTCTTACATCCATGATCATCTAAATGCAAGTGCATACTGTGGGGTAGTAACTCATTAAAATTAAGCAAACAAAATTTTGGGAAGGAAGATAAAATGAACCTCTTGCAGTACTGAACAACCTGCAATAGAAATATACAACAAAGAACAAATAACTCATCCACTACACCATGGAGAGGAGGAGTTAGGAAATATGCAGTCTGGGCTTGGGCAATATGTAGAGGATATTCCCCTATCATAATTTGGGTAAAAAAGCAAAGAGGATAGGGATTTTCACAAGAAAATGCTGTTTAATGATCAGTAACTGCAGTTGCAGTGCTGATCACAGTAGAGACCAACCATCAACATTCGTTATATCCGACAAGATGCCTAAAAGATCAGAAGTTCCAGCAGACCTCAACTTTATCTACAATCATATTCATCTTGGATGACAAAGGAAGCAGAGTCGGACCTTGTGTTTTTCTCCAATGTCGCAGAGCTTTGTTGATTGAGAGATGGTTCTTCTTCAGCAATAAAGGGCCCCAGGAAGACTGATTTCCAATGATAAAGTTTGACAACTGAAGTCAGAACCCACCGTGATGGTGATGCTCTGACAATAGAGGCTTCGTCAACTGGTGTGTTGGTCTTCATCGATAAAAAATATTTCAACTATAGCAATCTTTTATCTGATGCTTCGTACTTCACTCTTCAAGAAACAACGATTTTCTTTTAATTGAATGGCTCCACAGTTCCAGTCATCCAGTGATTAAATGAAAGGGAAAGAGATTAGGGTTTTGGTTTCTTAATGGAGGTAGAGGGGAAGGATAGGGTTTTTTTTTTCTCCTAGACAAGGGGAAAGATAGGGGTTTAGATGGTGTAATGGGTCACATACAAAGGTATGTGAGGATGGATCAATGTGGGTGAGCACAGTGATGGCTAGGGATGATGATGACAGTTCAGATGGTGCAACTGAAATGATGGATGAGGGATCGAAGTTAGGCTTCGATACCAACTGAGGCAAGACCAATGGATAGGAAAGAGCAGGGGGGGAAAAAAAGGAACATAATGGAAAACAAAGGGGGGATTAAATGGAAAAAGAGATGAAAAGTAAGGGTAACACGAAATGGAATTAATGTTCTCAATTTTAAATGAGGCAGGACTTTTGGTAGGAAAGTGCTCCAATGGGCGGCATGCACTCCCTCAAGGGAGCTTAGCCATGCCTCATCATAAATATAGTGCAGAATCAAGGCCTGAGATAAACAGTCATCAGCCAAACCTAATCAAAGCATCACCCATCAGGATTCAAACGCCTATCATCCCCGGAACCTCATGAGAGTAAGAATTTAGCATAAACCACCACCCTTTCTGATAAATAAAAACTGATTCATGAATCTATGTATGAAGTAACCACTAAAAAATTAATACTTACTTGTACACAATGTCAACAGTGTTGCGTACATCCCAGCACAATATATATGGGTCCTTCAAAAAGTTGCAGATAAAAATTTGTCAAGTGCGCAATATAAAGTAAACATACTCTGAATTATATATTGACATAAAATAAGAAACAATTATAAAATACGAAGTTTATTAAAGTAAAACAGAAATACCCTGTTCTGTAGCCAAGAAAATGGAGGAATGGAAAAGCAATTGGACATTTTTATCCTGTCTAGAACAAGGTCATTAAAATCAGGATTCTATGTAGGATTGCCATGATGGTTTGCAGGATTGGATTGTAGAATCGGGTCAAGGATTGAAATATTCTACTAAAGATAAATAAATATGAGAAATGCATTTTTATGTTGATTTTTCATAAATTTCTATGATCTAAACCTATGAAATTGGCTACTAATGTTGAAGACTCGAAAAATTACGAGAAGAAGAAAAGATGAAGTGTTCAAATTGTTGCATTCCTAACTTATATCAAACCAGATTATAATGAAAATGAAACAATTACTTACCAAAAAAAAACATTTTTTAACATTAATCAGTCAACAAACAACCATACAACATGAACATCCACTTTTCTTTTTCAAAAAGTTCTTAGCAAACAAAAGCTAAACTATAAAGCTACCTTAAATCTTAGATGCCAGCATCCAAGAGACCATTTGTCTCATTGGTATCACAAGGACAATCATCAATGACTTAATCAAGCCCATCACTAAAATCACACTATCATGATCATTATTGTTAAATGCATCAACAAATTGTTTATCTATATATTTTTTTTTATAACAAAACGAATCTATTAATGAAAGAAATAACTACAATGGAAGGAGGATAAGAAATCCTCTTAGTAAAATCAGAGAACTAACAGACTAATAACACAATTACATTAAAGCTGCCTTCCAATCTTTTTTGGATATCTAACAGCATTAGACCCTCAAAAAACCCAATCGAACATGCCCAAAAAAAAAAGACATAAAAAATAGCTTTCTCCCAAAGCAAAGATGGAGAGGTCTTCTTAATTCTGAAAGTTCTAGCATTACTTTTGAGCCAAAGCACCCACATCACTGTAAAAACTGCACAGAACCAAAAACTCCATGTTTTACTCTTCCTGAAACCCAAAATCCTCACCATCAAAAAATCAAAATAGATTCCAGAGCCACCCAAACCTCTTCAAAGATCGTTCCACATGTATCTTGCAACCTTACAATGAAGAAATAAATGGCAAGAAGTTAAATGAGACCCACTGCACAGCATGCAAATGTCTGGAGAAAGCGCTTTGTATGGCCTTCTTATCTATAACACATCATACGCATTGATCTTATCGAGAATTAGAGTCCATATGGAAGCATGGACTTTAAACGGAGCCTTTGCTTTCCAAACAACCTTGTTTAGAAGGAAAAGACTAGGATTTGTCAATTCAGTAAGATTAGAGAATAAAGACTTTGAAGAGAAAGATCCACTTCCCCAATCCAAAGCCTTGTGTAACCTTACAAAATTGGCGAGAAAGAATCCAACACACACAGCAAACAAGTTAACTCATCAACCTCTCTTTCATTGAGACTACTAAACAAAGTGGAAATATTAAGAGCGCCCCCCCCCCCCCAGCCCCAAACAAGAAACAAAAACTGAAATTGTTGCCTCACGAACTAAGGAAAGTCTAAACTAATGCGGCACCAACAAAAACTCACCAGCCCAAGTAACCTCCCAGAAATGAATTTTATCCACAATCCTGCTTTGAATCGTGTGGAGAGAAAGAAAAACAAGCAACCTGTGTATCAAACTTCCAAGGACTTGCATTAATAACATTCTCACTTCATTTGGAATCCACCCATTCCTGTGCATTCCATATTTACTCTTTATTACTTGAAGACATAAAGTATTAGGTTCTAAGGGAAACCTCCATAACCATTTCCCAATTAAGGAGATGTTTTTAGAAACCTCATTACCCAGTCGAAGACACCCCTCAGGCTTGACCTCCTAACAGCATCCCAACTTACTAGCTGATCCCTCCTATTCTTCCTAGTACTAGACCACAAAAAAATCTCTAATAATCTTCTCCAACTTCCTAGCCACCCTAGAAGGTAATTTGGAAAGGGATAAAAAATAGATGGGAATTTTCGCAAGGGAAGCACTAATAAGAGTGTACTCCCTAGTGAAAGATAAGCCTTCTTCTATCCCTCTAATGTTTTGCCCACTCTCAATCATGGGGTCCTAAAACACAAAAGATAGAGGATTACCCCCTAAAGAGGAAGACCAAGATACGACAACAGCCAAGAAAGGGATTCACAACCTGCTAACGATCTAAAAGTCTCTAAAACCCTAGTACACAGATTGATACACTCTTAGAAAAATTGATTTTCAACTCCAAAATTTTCACAAAAATTCTAAGAAATATAAGAATCCTTCAAATTTCACAACATCATTCTCAAGGAAAAAATGGCGCCATCCGCGAAATGAAGATTTGACACCTCCACGTCCTCCCTACCTAAGAAAGACTGTTGATAACCCCCAAATCCTGCGCACGGGAAACCAACCTACTGAAAACATTCACTGCCGAAGTAAACAAAAAAGGAGGTAATGGGTCCCCTTGTCTCAACACCCTCAAAATACCAAATCAGTTCCTAGGTTAACCATTAACACAATCACAAACAAACTAGCAGAGCTGAGGCACCCTCTTATCCACTTACACCAAAGATTCCTAAACCTCTTTCTCTTAAGCACGCTCAGCAGAAAACCCCATTAACCATATCATAGGTGATGTAAGGCAAGAAGTAAGACCTTGGGAAATCCTTGTTGGAGAAAAATTAAGAAGAATTGGGTCAAGAAATTGTGGATTTAGTTAGTAGTTTATTATGTGTTTAGTTTGAATAATACAGTATATGTATATTTTGCATACTCTAAGGGTACGTTTGTAATGTAATGTAGTTTTAAGGGTATATGTGTAATTTCATGTGAAGAAGCTTTCTTATAAATAGTGTTTGAAAGCCATGTTGTAGGCAGTTAATGAATTTGAATTGAAGTGAATGCGATTTTCCCCCTTGTATCTCCTCTCTCCTCTCTTCCCCTTCCTCTCTTCAATTTCTTCTAATCTCATGGCTGCAGATCCTTGATGCTGCCCCTGCATCAATAGGCCTTCTCAAAATCCAACTTAAATCCTCAACCACCTCATTTGCTACCAAAACAGCATCTAAGATCTGTCTATCTTTGATGAAAGCATATTGAGCCAAAGATACTGTATCCCCAAACACCTCTCTAATCCTTTTCAAGAGAAACTTTGTTTACACCTTATAGAGACTACACCAGATCCTTCACCCTTCTGGACCTATTTTTTTCAGGTATCAAAGCAATGAAAGTACCTTGAAAGGATGCCTCTCCACCTCAGTGTCAACCAAACTGAAAAGATGCCCCTTCAACCAATATGAAAGCACCTGCTAGAACTATTATATTATATCAGACTTGAAATGATACAACAAATGGATGCACTGTAATGGTGTGAAATGAATAGGTACAATGTTTGGACAATGTGTAAAAGCACACATGCATTCTTGAAAGAATTTGATGAGAGAGTATGAAACCAATAGGAACAATGTTATTGGCAGCCCCAGTGATAAGATGCCTCCTCACTAAATGTGAAAACACATGACAGAATTATTATATTGTAAAAGATTAGAAGGGATACAAGGAAGAGATGTGATGAAAAACTTTGTATTAAATACAGTATTTGGACTGAGTGAAAACATGCCCATGCTTCGTTCCTTTTATGGCTATATTGATATAACCGATTTCTTGTGAATCGTTCAAACTGATCCAATCTCCTTGCTAGTTTGTTTTCTGGTTTACAACATTGGATGGCATTGCCTTGAATAAAAGAAGGGAGTAGGTTAAAAAATTCCTCTATAAACATTCAAGCAACCTCTTAATATTATTAGCAACCCACCACCCTAAAAATGAAAAAATAAAAAAAGGGCAGCCCGGTGTACAAATAATATCATTATGCCACACTCATTATGCCAAGAAATATCATTATTCCACACAATCAGCATAGCCTAACTCCAAAACAATTAGGGATCAACCCTCATTTTGAGACCTGATGGATGTGCTTATTCCCCATGAAACACATAAAGTTGTGCCATCATAAATCTAAAACTCCTCTAGATCTAGCCTCACTAAGATTACTACTTAGTTGGTAACTAGAGCTTAAAAGAATCTCCAGGATCAGCCAGCTAAGAGGAGACAAAGAGCACTAATCAGATGACCTGCCAAGACAAAATCACCGTCATCATTAATCCTCTCCCTATCATTTCAAGGCAATGGCATAACGACACTCTTTACCCTCAATTCTTAGCAAGTCAGAGACCTGTCAAACACAAGATCTGTGTCCAACCTTGTCCAATATCAGTACAGAGATATCAAACAATCCCTTCAATTGTGTGATAATGAAAATCTTTCATGTATCAAACAATTGACTCTCTTCTACTACCAGTGCAGGGGAAACTCTCCAGTCCAAAATCTACTCTCCCAGCACCAAACAAATAAAGATCATTAATGCACTTAAACTTCAAGGGCAGCCAATGTAGGATAAAACCATACTTTAAATAATATAGAGATTATTTGGATTTTGTATGACCAGAGACTATTTCTGGTATGTGACCATCTAGCCAATCTTAAATCTGCTGTTGAAAGGCATAAATAATATATGGGAACAGCCCACACATAACAATGACTTCATTACAAAAATAATTTGGATACAATCGAGGAATATGCACAAATTTTTACCTTTCGGCCTCCAGTATATAAATAGTTGCCATCTTTTGAGAACTGGACCTGGAAGAAGAATATTTCACACAAAAGCATTAGCCACTGATATTAAAATTACAACCAATTGATGACCATAATTGCTGACTTACATGCGTAATCCCACCTTCTTGGCCATGTAAGACGTACAAGAGCTCCATGTTATCTTCCCTATATATTGCTGTAGTCTGGCTGTAGGAACCCGTTGCAAGCATCCCAGTTCGAGTTGGGCAAAAGGCTAGGGCAGATATAATACCTGCATACGATAAAAAGCTAGAGGGTATCAAATAACATCGACATTACCTACAAGTAAAAATTTTCAAGGGGAATTTGTACGTCAATAAACAATAGAGAAACAAATAACTTGAGGCCCTCTTGGGACAAAAGAAGAAAAATTATAAAGGCAAAAAGAAGAGCACATGAAATTGACGACTAGGTATCCTCCTACAAAAAAAGAAAACAAAAGGAAAATTCTAATGTAAAAAAGTTCACCAAACTAGATGCTAGTGAGCAAGGACGTGCTAGGCCCCAAGCGGCGAGAGTGGTGGTAAGGCAGGGCTTGAAATGAGGAATTTTCTTGACGATATTCTAATTAATTCTGACATGCAGGTGAGAAAAGTTTTTCAAATAAATACTGATGGTAGTTTTAGCATTGAGGAGCTTCTGAATGATCAAAGATAGATTCAGTAAAGAAGGTTAGAGAGAAAAACCCAAGTAAGAAGAAGAAGAAATTGCTGAAGGTTTAGAGTGGCAGTAGGCACCCCTATTTATTTTTGTAGATGCTAACAAGCAAGGACATTCCGGGTCCTAAGGGGCAGGAGTAGTTCAGATTGACTTTCAAGAGGGGATTGAAGAAGAAAAAGAAGAAGAACAAACAATGTGATGATATGAAATATTGAAGCTGAATTACAAACTACCTAAGATACCAACTTTCTCTTGTGCACCTGCATGATTGGTTATGCTCGAATCTTGATAGTTACGCTGGTTCAATTGGACATCGTTTTGGATTAGAAGATGCATGCTCATTTATTTTACATTATATTTATGTGTTTTCTTTACCTAACCACTTAGATGTTCTATTTCTTAGGAAGGTGCATACATGACTTCTCTTAAATACTTTGTTCATACATTTTTAAAATAATTGAGAAGGTAAGGAATTTATCGAAAAGTGTATTTAGCTAGTGTAGCTCAGTTTTTCCTAATATTTATGGGTACTTAGGGAAATGAAAGAAATGGAGAGACCTAGGAGTTATGAAAAAAAATAAACAAAGTTAAGTTTTGTTAGATTGTATGCACGGGATTTACGTGTATCGTTTGTTTGATGCATAGTTACCAGAAATTGCTAAGACCTTAGCGAACCATGCATTGGCACAAACATTCCGAAATGTGGTATATTTTCATTCCAATATGCTAAATATTATAATCCTAAATTTTATCTCAATCTTTTTCACATAATATATTTTTTTATTAATTAAAGTAGAAAATTATCACATTATAATTCCATCACAGTTCTTTACTTATCTCGTTCAACAATATATCTATATAAGTACACCACTAATGCTGTACATTTTAGACCATGTGCCAAAACATGACCTCATTCCCATTCCCATTCCCATTCCACGAACCATAATATTCCACGTCGTAGGCAACATTAGTTTGATGTCATATTTGTTGGTTATAAGTGGAGCATAATGTTTTGTGGTAATGACAAATGTCATAGTGGTATAATTATGATGATTTTGGCTTGAAAATGGAATTAATGTGTCTAAAAAAAAATTTAGTTTTAAATTCAACCCAACCAGTTTTGCAAAAAATAGAACACCTTTTTTTTTTTTTAACAATTTGGGGCAATGTTAAAATGTGAAGAAGAATTTCCAAAAATTCACATAGGCTGCTAAAGGAGTAAATTTTAAAAAGGAAGGGTGAGCCTTGTATGCCAACTAGGTACTTCAGGCAAAGGTATGGTGTCACAAGCCAAACACTTCACACCTTGTGATGAGTCGTGTGGCACTAGTTACAGTACTTTTTTCTTAACTAGTTAGTCAAAATTATACCGTGGTTTCACCAAATGAACAAATTACAACCATAAAATAAAAATTTAAAAGGAAGCAATAAACAAGCATGTAAGCAGACAAGAGTCAAGTGGTAAATTATAAAGCAATGCAATTTATTATTCACACCTCTGTAGGCAATTTGTATTTAGTGAAGGAGGCAAGTAGGCTATATATGTTTACAAAATCTATTAAGTCTTACACTAACTAATGAACATTCACCCTACCCTAAATTGCTTTCTATGTCATTCTAACTCTAACACTAGGAAACATTAAACCATTTGAGGAGTCATACTCCCACTTTTGACTAAGAGATCATCCTACTTGAAGAATAAAGCCTACACTATTATTTACAATATGGTTACCCATCCCATGCACAGAAGACAAGTCGTCACAAGCAAGCATATTGCCCTAAACAAGCTTGGCTTGTGATATTCTCCACCACTTATGCAGTCAATGTCCTCGTAGACTTTGACGCTATGTACTCTTGAACTCTGTCCGCAAATGGCTCCATGTCTTCCGCTAATATCGAGCCAATTGCTTCATCTTCGAGGCCTTCCCAATTCACAAAGAACTCATGCTACTTCTTCCTTGATGATGTGAACTCTCTATTTGCAAGGATGACTACAATATCTCATTAGTCAGGTTGCGACGTCTTCAACAATGCTCTAGTTGACTGACTCCTGCTTGGATCATCAATGTCAACGATGAATGACTTGAGGAAGCTAATGTGAAACACAGGATGCACCTTCATCCAAGCAGGAGATCATTTCTGTAAAACACCTTCACGACTTGGGCCAAGATGGGAATTGGTCATTCATATTTGCGAAGTACTCTCCTATCTCAACATCGCTATGATTTGATTCCTCCTTAATCTGCCCACTTTTTCATCCGCTTGGAAACTTTCTCTAGATAAGTTCGAGTGCTCTCCACGTTGTGTCCCATTATTTAGCGAAGTACACTCTTAGACTCTTTCCTCCATATGGCCTATCAACTGTGAGAGGTAACAAAAGCTGCTAGCCTATTACAAGCTCAAAAGGGCTCTTTACAAGCTCAAAAGGGCTCTTGTTGGTTGTTAAGCTCTTTTAAAACAGAACATCACCATGCGCGTAAACAATGTATCAACGCTAGCATCTCCTTCTCTTGAGATGTGTAGTTCCACTCAGCTTCACTAAGCTTATGGCTCTTATACGCAACAAGATGCCTATCCCATAACTAGACTCCACCAAAGGCATAGTATGATGCATTTGTCTATATTTCAAACGGCTTCATGATGTCTAAATGAGCAAATATGATGTCATGCATCATGGCTTCCTTCTAGTTTTCAAAGGCTCCGCAACACTCCTCCATCCAATTCCCCCCTATGATTTTTCTTCAACAGTTTTTTCAACAAGGCATTTCTCAAGTACACCTCCATGAACTTAAAATAGTAGTTGGCGAGTCCAAGAAAGGAGCTAATTAACTAATGTTGGGATCTTCCAATCTTGAATTGCTCTCACTATAATTATAAAACTTGGACTAGTGACCAACTCGGTGAAGCCATCAAGTTAGTCGAACTGGTGTGTCAAACCGGTAATATAATTATTATATATATATATATAATGATGATGATGATGATGATTAATAAAATTCTAGCACATATTTAATAATAATGAGAAGGAATTTGATTCAATTATTAAAAAATTATAAATTGTAAAAAAGTTTAAGGTTTGATTAACTTACAAAAAAATTAAATAAGAATAAGGGGGTTTGATTCCAATTGAGAATTTATTTAAGGAAAAAAAGTTTAAATTTAATTAAATTACTATATATACTTATATGCATTCACTTGTATTCAATGCTTGTGAGCATATTTATAAGTGAAATACAATGACTAAATATATTATATGTTAAATATAAAAGGGCAAATTGATATTTGGTTCACTAGCAGTGTACTCCTCCTAGGAGGTCAAAGGCTCAACCCCTACACCTTGCACATTTGCAAGCTATATTTTTCCCCTTTTTAGTGAGCATCTAATTCGAACTGTCTAACACACCAAGTTTGGCCAAGTTACACCGAGTCATCCAAATTATGCCTGGATGATTCCAATTCATACCATAACCAATTTGTGGCATCACCTAAACCAAAATTGTGGTCGGTTCTTGTCCCACCTAGTCAAATCGGCTAGTCTGCCCCGAGTTTAAAAACCATGGCTCTCACCTTCTCCATATCCCTTTGAATACAACCTTGTTCAAGAGAAGGAATTTGATGCTCCTTTGAGCAAAAGAGCACTTCTCTTTCTTCACATAAAGGCTATTCTCCTTCAGCCTATCAAACACCCTCTATGAATTGCTCTTCATGTTCCTCCAGAGTGAAACTATAGACAACTAAGTCATCCAAGTATACCAAGACAGCTTGTCGAGGTAGTCATGAAAAACTTAATTCATTAGTGTGCAAAAAGTTGTTGACACATTCGCCAACTCAAAAGTTATCACCAAGAATTCATATGCCTTCTACTAGGTTATGCAAGTAGTCTTCGACTCATCACCATTTGTTAAAGTCACCTTATAGTAGCCTGACCGCAAGTCAAGTTTGGTAAAGTACTTGGCATCACTTAGTTGATCCAACAAATCAACAATCAACGGAATGGGGTACTTGTTGCACACTCACCTTGTCAAGTGTACAGTAGTCAACACGCATCCATGTGCTTTAGATGCTAGTTGCGCACAATCACCTTGTTAAGTGAATGGTAGTCAACATACATCCACGTGCTTCCATTATCTTTCCTCAGAAACAACAACAATGCTTCAAACAGTGCTTTGGAAGGACTTATATAATCTTTTTTCCAAAGTTGCTTCCTTAATTCTATTAACTCTGGAGGCATTCATCGATATAGCCTTTAGCATAAGGTTTCACCCTTAGAAACTCAATCTCACGCCCCACACCTCATCGGGGAGGCAAGTTGTGCAGTAACTTATTCGGCATCACAACTTTTTATTCATCCAAAACATATTGGATGGCAGTAGTTCCTGCTCTTGCCTACCACCAACATGGCAAGATATGATTGCTCACTCTTTCACAACCCTTTCTTGAGTTGCATGGCTAAGATGAGCTTCATGTTGTTCTCTTTCTTTAAACAACTTGCACCATGCAAGGGTGATCTCCCATCAAACAACTGGAACGAGCAAACGACATCAAAACCGCCTTATTCTCCTAAAGAATTCCATCCCAAGTATTACTTTCAAATCATCCATCGGCACAACTGTGAAATTAGCATGCCCTGCCCACTATCCAAGCTTCATATTCACTTTCTTAGCTACTCCCATAGGTTAGGTTGTGGAGTTAAACTACTTTCATGTATCATGGGTCCCTCTCTAAGTTTAAGTTCAGTCTTCGCACTTCCCCTTGTGAGACAAAATTATGGGTAGCCCCTGTATCCACCACAGCACGGGTGCTCTTCCCCAAATCCACAAACATTAAACCTTTAACTTAGGCAATTTTTTGTTCTTTTGTCTACTTCTGCAATACATTAAATAATCGCATTGCACCCATCCTCAAGGTTTCCTCCGTATCCTTATCTTGTCCTTGTGCCTTCCACAATTGAAGTTTGCAAGGCATTGAGTGATGACTTGTGAGACCAATCAGAAACTTTTTTGAGGGTCTTGACATAAAAAGAATGTCAACTTACCCCTACCGCCAATTGTGTTAAATGATTGGGATGACGAAGCTTCCTTTGAAGTTGATGCCTTGATGTTGAATCCCCCACTTTAGGTTTTGTCCCTATTGAAAGACTTTCCATTATTTCCAACCAACATGCCACTCTCCTCGGACAAAGTGGAACTCTCTCTAGCATTGTCAGTTAAGTGTTCCATAGTAGCTTGTGCAATAGGCAAGTCTTGCACTCTTTGTGGATGAAGTTCGGCCATTGCCCACAGTTTCAATTCCTCGAGGAAATAAAACATCTTGTTTTCTAACACATCCCGAATATCCAACATCAAAGCAAAGAATTGTCTCACTTTATCTCTCACTGTACCAGTGTGTCGTAGTTTGTGTTGAACAAAGAATTGGGCGACAAACTCTCTCTTCAAGTCTGCCCAATTATCAATTACACACCGTCCATTTTGTATCTCATCATTACTTGGTATGCCACCCCAGCTTAGCATCACCATTCAAGCACATATTCGCCATGGATACTTTCACCACACCTCAGCATCAAGGGCACCCCCATATGCTCGGGATTCTAATAGCCTTGGAAGGGTGTTGATCTCTCCCCCCTCTCGAACTCAAATGAGTTTGTAGAATTCCTTTGGAGAGAAAGTTGGCGCCTAAGAAGTCGAAGTAGTTGAACCATGAAAGCTCCTTTTTCAACCTGCTCAACAACTCCATTGGCAAGACATAATGACCCCTCTATTCCAAATCTAGTTTGTGAGAATGTTCCCCTTTTTTTCCCTCCTTAAATGGGCCAGCCCCCAACTCATACTAGAGCGAACTGTGCAAAGCCTTAAAAAAGACTTTGCAAAACCTTGTCCTCATCTAAATATGGGCCTCAATAAAAGATTTTAGAAGTTAGCCCAAACTAAAATAAAAGATAAAAGTTTGGCCCACTCCAAAAGACCTCAACTTCGAGCCTAAGGCTGAGCAATCTTTTCCCAATGATGAGGCCCTTGGAAACCCTAGTTGCCGCCCCTCAACAACTCCAGCAACCTAATACTTCCCCCATACGAACACTGTATTACCAAAATAAACACAAAAATCCCTAGTTTTCATGAGTGGTGGCTAAGCAACACCTTTTACCACCTTGTTCCATCAAGGTCCTCCTTTTGCTTTGGCAAAACACCAAAATCTACATGCAAATCTTGCCTTTCAGTGGATCAACCCAATGCCTCCACAAAATCTCGTCTTAGAAGATCCTCCAACACCCTAGATACAAAGATGGAATGATCTCTTCCCTAAGACTCCACCCAATCTCCAAGACCTTACTGTTTGTAATCAACCGAAGCATCACCCAATACCAACAATTATCAAATATTTGCTGCGATAAAACCTCTCCAAAAGAACAAAAACTGGTAAAAGGCCCTCAGCAAACCAACAAGCAGTCAATATGGAAACTGTTATCCATTGATTAACACGAGGATTTTGCTCCAACAAGAATACAAAGTCGCCATGACCATTTTCTCCTTCCATTTTCGCATTTTATTTACAAAATATTATTAATAAATCATGCATTATTATATCTATTAACAATTTCTAATGTTTCATAAAAAATTTCATGCCTTATTACAAATTTCCATTATTTTTTAAAAATCAAAATGAGTATCGAGTCAAAATTGAAATTTTCTTAGAAATTTCCATAATTTTGGAGTGAAATTATAGTCGAAATCAAAGTTTAAAACCTTAAGGAACCTTATTTTTTATATCACAGCTATGGATTCAAAGAGCATATTCATCCAAATAAGGCATATGCCAGAAGCTGCTTTTTTCCCTTGAGTTCATTGGAGGCCCAAGCCTAAGCTGCAACAGGAGATAGCCCATCTCCCATTCTAGAACCCTTCTCATCCTTCCTAGGTTTTAAACCCGAGACATCCAACATGGTAATCCCAAGCACTGATGTCCCCTAGGCTCTAGAAAAACCCAATCATAACATGAGTTCAATCATTTATAAAGCTAAACACAGTTGAGCTAGAGTATATGCAGCATAATATTGTAAGAGTGGAGCCTCCCAGCATCTTTTATCATCAAAAAAGGATATCACATTCTAAAAGCCCACCACTGCAGTGTTACTTGGACGCTTGAATTAAGTTATACGTTATTTCTTACAAAGAATATTGAATTATTATTGAAATGCGCTTGGATGAGTATGATGGTCAAGCAAGATTCTTTTTCTGTCCCTAAACCTTTCCGAGTTGACATAAGATATTGCACATTAAATTTTGTTCCAATTCTAATATGAGTTAACAAAAGACTTCTAAGATCTCCAATAGAATCATAAAGGTATTGGTCTATCTGTGTGTGGGGGGTGGGGGGCATAGAAACGAAGAGAATCTTGAGCACTCTGAAGATCATCTAATCATCAATATACACAGAACACATCTTAGATCCACCATCTTATAAAACAATTAAAAAAAAAAAGTAGCATGTAAAAGCAAAGCAGAAGGAAATGAAATGTAGTCATGGACATTTACGATTCAATTTTAGTAGCAAAGGATCAATTGGATGACTAAGACAGGAAAGGTGCAAATTTATTCAGGTTAGATAAAAAGTTGAGGTAATGCTCCAAAATGGACTCATGGATACCCCATATGGTTTAGTCATCCATTAGAAAGGACATATTGAGGAAAAAACATTGCCTGCAAACTGAAAGTGGTGTGCTTCTAAAGAAGAGGGACACTTGAATGGTTATACATTTCATATTGATGCAAAATTATACACAAAAAAAAAAAAAAAATTTAATGTGCAAATTAATTAAGATATGGAATATTAATAGTCAAACAAAGAAAGAAAATTTTGTTAAAAGGAAGAATATAAAGGGGACAAAAAAAATCCTCTTAAACAATACCAAAAACATTAGAAGAAACAAAAAAAATTTTAAAAAATAAATACAAAAGATCAAACAAACACTGCCAACCAATCATGTTTGAGATCAGAGAAGCCAAACACCCAAAACTGGAAGAGAAAATCCATAGTGATGCAAAAAATATGATCCTGTCCCAAATCAAATCAGGAGGCATATAACGAGTCATGAGAAGTCTGAGCATTTATCTCAAGCTAAATCATCCACAAAACAGAAAAAATTGAAGTTACAAAATGAGCATAGTTGAAATGAGAAGGCTGAGATGGAAAGTGGCAACTTGAGGAAATATATTAAATAACAGAAAGCTGGTTGAGTTAGATTGGATTAGAAACAACGAGCTGTCAGGTCTCACTTAAGTGCAATCATGATCACTGACTATTCTATTATTGTGCAATTTGCTTGAAGTTGGGCCACCGTCAAGACAAGAGTAAGGACAAAAAAGAAGTCAATAGTGCGCAAAGAAAGCAAACAAAAAGAAAAGAGGCCTATGGCTATTTAAAATGGAGTGCGGATTTGAATAAATCAAACTACTAATACATTGCATAGCCTACATAAGCATAAATTTTAATTGACTGACATGGAAACTATAGCCTTCCAATTATAACTACTACTTATGTGCAACTTATGAATTCTACATCATTAGGATAATGAGCTTTGCAGCCTCCTCATATTTTCCCTAAATTGTACGTAATTCCAATCATTTGGTTCAAAGTATTTTATAAATTCTGAGTTTCAGTCTATTTTCATAAAAAACATAGAAACTAATATATCTAATTCTTTTATGAAAAAATTAACATTTTGAGCATAGGATTCTTGTAGTGTAATGCTTCAAGGATCATTACATGAAATCAAGCAGGATGGTGCAAGTGTTAAGCTTGACAAAGCAAAAAAAGAATGGTGGTTTGGGCTTGGATCATGAAAATAATCATCCGTACAATTTTAGTTTTACGATAAAAGTACTTCTAGCCAGGAAAAAGTTCGACAATTAAACTGTTCATCTAAAATATTGTTATTGATTAAATGCCAGAGGTGTAAAATGATCATTTAGTTTAATGGGTGAATCTTAGACCAACTGCATTGACAGAATTGGCCTTCTTTGTGTGTGCCAGAACTAATATTATTCATTTGGTGACAGTCTCATTAATTAACGCAGCTCCTAGGATTTTCACAAAATAAGATGCCGTGCAAACAGAATGCCGCCTCTCTAGAAACACCCAAGCAGCAAGAAAAGAGAACTTGAATAGAACAACTAATGCATACTTTACCCCAAGGGAGAGAGAGAAAGGGCGCTCATTGACAAATTTTGAGCAATAAAAAAAAAAAAAAAAAAGGAGGATTGTCTAAGTAGAAATTTGGTTCCTAATTCCTTCATGGTTACAATACATGACGCAATTATCTTGACAACTTTAGAACACTCCAAAATGCAGAAACAAGCATCAGAAAAACTCAACACTCTATACAATACCCTAAAGGTGTGTGCAATATCTATGCCATTCTAGCAACATAAACTTCAATAGTTCATTACACCTTTTTGTGTCCAAACTACAAACTGGTACCTGATTGTCCTTCTTTATTTCCTTTAAGAGTTGCATGCTGTTCGAATTCTCGACCAGGGCGATGTATATCAAATACTCTAATACACTTATTGTACCCAGCAAATATCCTGCAAAGCAATGCAAGGATTTAGGGAAAATATATTGCTGGAATTTCACCCCATCAACAGCATGCTTCAGATAAAATTTGATGATAACTCAAAAGAAACTGTTGAAGAAAATAAAGAATAGGAAAGAGATTTGTGATAACTGGGGAACCTCCAATAAGATTAGGTCTCCCAATGTACTTACAATATATGAAATATGTGTATATAATTGATTGCACAAAAGAATATATATATATATATATATAGATCATGCTCCTAGCTTGTTACGAATAAATTACAACACAGGCACCCCCAAAGACTTGGTAAACAAATTATCTAATTTATTGCATGAGTGGTCTTGATAAGCTTTTGCAAAAGCTTTCTAAAGAAATTGATAATCAACTTCAATATGCTAGTAATTATCACACGTCAACTCCACAGGCTGGGAATGTTTAAATCGTTCTTCCAGAATATTCTTCCACAAAATCCATTCACAGGTGGTAGGATGGAGTCATGTCTCTGTACTCCAATTCTGCCCTTGATCTTGCAACTAAAATTTTTTTCTTACTCTTCCAACCAGGTTTCCACCAACAAACAATTAATATCCAGTTGTGGATCTTCTGCCAATTCAAGACCATGCCTAGTCTGCATCTAAATATACCTGAATGGCTGAATGAGATTATGACCATATCCTGGTATAGAAGACCTCTACCAAGTGCACCTTTGAAATATGTCAAAATACAGGCAGCATCCTGATGTCCAGTTCCAAGAGTCCAAAAACTAACAATAGTTACAATTTACAAAAGAAATATCTAGCCTGTAAGATGATCCAACTTGCCAACTAGTCTGTGATGTTGTCAAGGTTCAGCTAACAATTCACGCCCATTTGGCATTAATTTTTTATTGTTAGGATCCATAGGAGCATCAATAGGTTTGGATCCCAACAGACTTGTCTCAGCCAACTGATCAAGAACATATTTCTTTATGACAAAACAATTCCTGAACAAGATCTGGCCGCCTCAATTCCCAGCTTCAATGATCTCAAATCTTTATTTGGGAACTGTCTCCAAGAACTGCTTTATTTTGCAATTACATTATCATCCACAAAAATGGTCAGGAAAAGTTTTCCATGTTAAGAATGATCTCCCACACATCACCGAAGGCCAAATTCAATCATAACCACCCTAAGTATCCCAAATCACATGCAAGAAGATTGTTTCATGGCATATAATGACGTCTTTAGAACAATTCTAAGTCCCTGTAAACAACAAGCCACCCAGGAGGTTACCATGTAAACTTCCTCTTATAGGTTACCATGTAGGAAGGCAGTTTTAACATCTAACTAGTGTAATGGCCAATGAAAATAAGCCACAGGTGAAAATGTATTTTCCAATCTACACCATATACTTGATTATAGCCTTTAGTCCTTATTATAGCCTTCAACTAATTAACAAAAGTATACATCCAATGAAACAAGGATTAGATTAGCAACTTGGAATATAGGGACACTTACGGGTAAAAGCATGGAAATTGTGGATACAATGATTAGAAGAAGAATTAATATAATTTGCCTTCAAGAAACTAAGTGGGTGGGGGAGAAAGCTAGAGAAATCGATAAATCAGGTTTTAAACTTTGGTACACTGGAAAAGAAAAACATAAGAATGGAGTAGACATTATTATAGACAAAAACTTAAAAGATAGCGTTGTGGATGTAACTAGAGTAAGGGATAGAATTATAAAAATCAAAATGGTATTAGGACAAGAGATAATAAATATCATTAGTGCTTATGCTCCTCAAATTGGCTTAGCAAAAAATCTTAAGAGACAATTTTGGGAAGATATGGATAGTATTATACAAGGCATACCAGGGACTGAGAAAATATTTATAGGAGGAGATCTGAATGGACACGTTGGAAGAGATAATAAAAATTATGAAAGGATACATAGAGGATATGGATATGGAGACAAAAATGAGTCTGGGAAGATGATCTTAGACTTTGCTATGTCATATGATTTTAGTATAATGAATACTTGCTTTAAGAAGAGAGAAGAACAATTAATAACCTTTAAAAGTGGACAAAATAGAGGTCAAATAGATTTTTTTTTAACTAGGAGGCTAGATCGTGTATCATGCAAGGATTGTAAAGTTATTCCAGGTGAAAGTCTAACGACACAACATAGAGTCTTAGTGTTAGATATATGCATTAAAAAATGGAAGAAAAAGGATAAAATAAACCAGTGTAGGAGAACTAGATGGTGGAACCTAAAAGGAGAAAATATAATAAAATTTAAAGATAAAATGATCAAAGATAGGGATTGGACCTTAGAGGATGGGATAGATTCAAATACTCTTTGAAATAGATTAGCTAGCTCTATTAAAAAGATAGCAAAAGAGATTTTAAGCGAATCAAGGGGAAGATTCTCAAATAGCAAAGAAAGTTGGTGGTGGGATAAAGATGTACAAAAAATCATAAAGACAAAAAGAATTTGGAATAAAACGTGGCAAAAATGTAAAAACAACGATAACTTTGAAAAATATAAGGAGGCAAGAAAAGATACAAAAAGGGCCGTTAGTGAAGCTAAATATAGATCATTTAATAGTTTGTATGATAGATTAGGTACAAAAGAAGGGGAAAGAGATATATTTAAACTTGCTAAAGCTAGAGAAAGGAAGAACAAGGACTTAGGAAATGTAAAATGTATAAAAAGTGAGGATGATATTGTCTTTGTTAAGGACGAAGATATTAAAGAAAGATGGCGAAGTTACTTTAGTAAGTTGTTTAACGAAAACCAAATAGAAAGCTTAAATTTAGAATTGTCAAATGAGGAAAAGACTAAAAATATAAGATTTATTCGAAAAATTAGAGTTAACGAAGTTAAGTTTGCACTAAAAAAGATGAAAAATGGGAAAGCTATGGGACCAGATAACATCCCAATTGAAGTTTGGAAATGCTTGGGTGATAACGGAATTATATGGTTAACTAATTTATTTAATACAATTGTAAAAACTAAGAAAATGTCAGATGAATGGAGGAAAAGTACTTTAATACTTATATACAAAAATAAAGGAGATATTCAAAATTGTAATAACTATCGTGGAATTAAACTTATGAGTCATACAATGAAACTATGGGAAAGAGTAGTTGAATAAAGATTAAGGTTAGAAACGAAGATCTCAGAAAATCAATTTGGTTTTATGCCTAGGAGATCTACCACAGAAGCTATTTATCTTTTAAGAGGATTAATGGAAAAGTTTAGGAAAAAGAAGAGGGACTTGCATATGATATTTATTGACCTTGAGATAGCATATGATAGGATACCTAGGGAAGTTCTATGGTGGGTTTTAGAAAAAAAGGTGTATGTTGTAAGTATACCGATGTCATTAAGGATATGTACGATGGAGTAATGACTAGTGTAAAGACTATAGATGGAGAAACTAGAGAATTTCCAATTACCATAGGTGTACATCAAGGATCTGCTTTGAGTCCTTATCTTTTTGCTTTAGTGATGGACCAATTGACTAAGAGTATTCAAAAGGAGGTTCCATGGTGTATGTTGTTTGCAGATGATATTGTATTAATTGACGAAACTAGGGATGGAGTAGAGGCTGAGTTAGAATTATGGAGAGAAGCTTTGGAATCTAGAGGCTTTAAAATAAGTAGAAATAAAACAGAATATATGAAATGTAATTTTAATAATGATAGGAGGAATATTGGAGACAAAGTTAAACTTGATGATGAAGAAATAAATAGCACTTGTAGATTTCGAAACCTTGGATCTATTATGCAAGCTGAAAGAGAAATTGAAGATGATGTAATGCATAGAGTTAAAGCAGGTTGGGTAAAATGGAGAAGTTCTTCAAGTGTTCTATGTGATCGTAGAATACCCTTAGAATTGAAAGGGAAGTTTTATAGGACAGCTATAAGACCAGCTATGCTATATGGATCAGAATGTTGGGCGACGAAGAAACATAATATCCAAAAAGTAAAAGTTGCTGAGATGAGGATGCTTAGATGGATGAGTGGTATAACATTGAAAGATAAATTAAGGAATGAACATATTCGTGGTAAGTTAAGTGTAGCTCCTATAGAAGATAAGATAAGGGAAGGACGACTCAGATGGTATGGACACTTGCAACGTAGGCCTTATAGTGCACCTGTGAGGAAGAATGACTTAGTTACTGTGGGGGGCAGTAGAAGGGGTAGGGGTAGACCTAAAATAACTTGAGAGGAGATAGTGAGTAAGGATTTAATATCTTTAAATCTATCAAAAGAAATGGTCCATGATCGCATAAATTGGCGGAAAAGGATTCATATAACCGACCCCACTTAGTGGGACTAAGGCTTGGTTTTGTTGTTGTTGTTTGTTTTATACGTACATATATATATATATATATATATATATATATATATACACACACACATATATATATATATAACATTATATATTTTATTAATGTAATCAATATTTTTTTATAATTAACTCGAATTTAATTAAGTCAAGGTTGAGTTTCAAAAATTGAAATCAAGTCAAGCTCTCAACAATTTTGAGATGTACTGAGTTTGAGTGGAATTTCAAGCTTAAAACCTTCAAGTCCAAACAAGTTTGATATTCAATTGTGTCCACTCAACTCAATTCAAAAACATTCCTATTCCCAAGTATCTTTTTATAGACATCTCTTCCTCCATTATTGCTCTCCAACGATGGTGGGAGAGCTTCAAATACAAGCCTTGGAATAGAGATGGATGATAATGTGGTAACAAGACAATAGTAGGATGGGGGCAAAGAATCATAAAAATTGTGAAACACAAAATGAAGAGTTGAGTATCACAAGCAAGAATAGGAAGGTCTATGTCATAAAAGATAGCATCTGGTGATGAAGGAACCGAAGGCGTAGCATAAAAAACAAGAAGATGATCGACCACTTTATGGCATTACTGCATATATGCGCACAAAAGAAGACAATTCACATGACTAGAAGAACTGGGTGAACATGAAGACATGAAGGAACATGGTATAGGCAAAGAAAACAATCTTGAATCAAAAAGTGGATCAAGGCTAGGCAAGGGAAAAGAGTCATCAGGGTCTTTCAAAGAAAACTTGGAGTGGTGCAGAGTGCACTCAAATAACGTCACATAAGACAAAGAAATCACCAAGGGAGGGCAGTAACAACAACAACATTTTTAGGATGTAAATACCCCAAAAAATACACACTTGAGAGCTCAGATTCCAATTTATCAACACCAAGAGTTAACTGATGAGCAAAAGAGATAACCAAATATGTGAGTGGGTAAAAAGAAATAAAGGTTTATGAGGAAGAAGGGGATGGATGACATTTTACCTCCAAGAACTAAGGATTGCACCCTTTTTTTATTAGAAAAGAGAAAGTTTATTAAAAAGAGGCATCAAGTAGATGCCACCCAAGTACAAAGGAAACAACAAAAGAGAAACATCTCATCACTAAAAAGTATCAAGAAAATAAAGGATTACAAAGGGGTCCCTCCCAACCAGCCCACAATGCCAGCTAGAGACCATTGCAATCCAATGATCCATGATAATCAGAATAGGAGAAAAAGTTCCTTCAAAGGCTCTTCTATTCCTTTCTCTCCAGATGCCCAAAAATAGCAAGGCGAATAACAAAGAGATATTTTCCTCCTTTATTTGATTTGATCTCTTTCCAAACTCACAATTCACCTTCTATGATAGTTGCAGTCAAGGTCTTAAGTTTCGATTTCGACTCAAATTTTGAAGCTTCAAAAGTACAGGAATTTTGATGGAATTTTCGATTTCAATGTCAATTTCGATTTGAAAAAATAACGGAAATTAGTAGTAAAGCATGGAGTTCTTAGTGAAACTTTAGAAATGGTTAACGGAAATAAAAATATAAGATTTAGGACTAATATATTACAAATTAAATACATCTATGCTTTGTATGAGGTGGAAAAGTTGTAAAATAGTACAAGTATCAAACATATTTGTAAGATAATGTACATTAAACATATTCAGTTAATACAAATGAATAAATCATTTAAATATTATTTATTATACAAATAATGATAATTTAGACATGAATGGTTAAATGAAATGTTACAGTAAGTTTATTTTTTCATATAATTTCAAAAGTACTTGTAATAATCCTTTGTTTTGATAAAATATATAAAATAAATTAAGATAGAAATTTCACTTGACTCCTAAATTTCTCGTTTGAATTCTGACGAAATTTCATCGTATAGTTAAAATTTTGACAAGTTCGCTAAAATTTTGAGATTTCAATAAATTTCGGATGATTCGTTGAGATTTCGAAAAAATTATGCAAGATGGAAATCGATTGCCATTTCGATTTCGAGGGTGATGGAAATTAGAAATTTCAACAATTTCGTAGAAATTTAAGACCATGGTCGCAATGAACCACTTTTGATTCACTCGAGATGGCTAAGTTCCACAATGTCGTGGTCCCATGAACAATGTAGGACATGATCAACAGATTCCTCCTGCCATAGGCATAAAAAGCATATTGTTGACAAGAGAGAAGATTACCCATGTTAAGGAGCTTTCCAAAGTAGCTTCCCATGTGCAAAAAAGCATCCTTAGTAAGGGCACCCATTTTCCAAATAAGTTTCCAAAGGAAGTTTGTGCTACTCTCAGCCAGAGAGCTAAGGTTCTTGTAGAAAGAGCTTACTAGTCCCATCCTTGCTCATAACCCATTTGGGCTAATCAGAATTGGCCTAACACTAAATCTTATAGAGACTGTTAAAAAAATCTGAAAGAGTATAAAACCCCCAATCAAAAGCATTCCTATTCATAGGAATATTCCAAACAATCCCATGACTGGTGAACTCCATGTGTTGGCTAGCAAGGGGGTTTTTGGCACAAGCAAGTCTTAAGATGGAAGGGGAAAAGGAGTTGAGCTGGGAATTGACCCACTAAATATCATGCCAGACGAACACATCCTCCCCATTGCCCCACATGAAAGTAGATAAGAGAGAATAATTTCTCCCATCCTCTTATGATATATCTCCAAACACCTGTACCATGAGCTTCCTTCGAATTTTTTTAGGTCCAACCCCTATGATGGAGAGCATACCTGATAGCGATGACATCCCTCTAAAAATAATTTTTCTGTCATGAATCTCCCAAATCCATTTTCCAAAATAGCCTTATTAAATTTAGGAAGGGATGAGGCCAAGGCCACCTTTTTGCAAAGGTCGTTTAACCACCCTATTTAACGAGATGATATTTGAAAACCTCACTTTTGTTCCCACAAAGGAATCTTCTTTGGATACCCTCCAATATCTTGGCAACCGAACTAGGGATAGGGAAAAGAGACATGAAGTAAACCAGGAGATTAGGTAGAGTGAGTCTACTGCCTGTTGACAAAAAGTTTCTAATCCAACCAATGAGTTTCTTTTCAAACCAGCCAAAAATGGAAACCCAAATGCCCTTATCCTTAAACTTGGCTCCTAATGGGAGCCTCAGATAGGTGATAGGAAAGGCTCCAAGCTTACAATCAAGGAGACTAATAAGCAAAGGTCCACGATCAAAAGTCTGCATTAGGATAATTTCACTTTTTCCTAGATTCACTTTTAAGCTTGAAACCGCTTCGAAACCAAGGAAGATGCATCTAAGATTAAGAACTTGCTCCAACTCATCCTCACAAAAAATGATAGTGCCATCTGCAAAAATGAGATGGGTTGTTCCTTCCAATGCTACCTCCCTTGAGAAATTTGTCTTCATTTGCATTAGTTATCATGACACTCAAAACTTTCATGACCATTGTAAACAAAAGGAGAATAGGAAGCCACCTTGTCTTAGGCCATGAGATGATTTGAAGAAACCAATAGGGCAGTCATTTACTAGAACCGAGAAAGACGTGGTGGAGATGCACTGATGGATCCATCTGCACCAAGAATCCCCAAAACCCAATCTTCTAAAAATGTACAATAGAAAATTTCAGCTAACATGGTCAAAGGCCTTCTCCATATCCAACTTGCATGCCACTCCTATCTTCCCACTTTAGTGTGCACATCCACAACTTCATTTGCAGTCAAAACAGCATCCATCATTTGCTTAGTAAGAGTGCTGGTACTTTCTGACAACTTCCGAAATTGCATGCAAGCCTACCTGGCAAGACCTTGCATAGGATTTTGTAAAAATTGCCAACCAAATTCATTAGGCGAAAGTCTTTGACATTGCAAGCCCCTAGTTTCTTAGGAATCGAGGAGATAAAGGTTGAGTTAATACTAGACACAAAATTGTAGGTTCTATGAAAATCTTCAAAAAACTCAATGATATCCTGCTTAAGAAGGTCCCAATTCCTTTGGAAGAAAGTCATATTGAAGCCATCGGGACTAGGGGCTTTACCCCCTTGCAACTCTTAAGAGCTCGAACAATGTCCTCTTCCTTAAAAGACCTCTCAAGCCACTGAACTACGGAGAGGCTCAAGTTTCTAAACAAAATGACATCCACTTTTTGTCTCCATCACTTTGGTTTGATGTACACAGCTTTAAAAAAGTTGCAAATGCCTTTATTGATTTCCCCCTTCATCCATCAATATCTCTCCTTCCACTTCTACTCTAGTTATCATATTAAATCTATGGTCCGCATTAGCTGCGCAGTGGAAGAAACTAGTATTTCTATCCCCCTCCTTCAACCAAAGAGCCCTAGATTTTTGCCTCCAAGCCATTTCCTTTAAGGTGATGATCTAGGCAAGATCATTTTTTGAGAGTGAGCCTTCTAGACCTACTTTCCACATTTAGACTCTCCCTAATTTCCTTTGCATCCTACTTCTTAATGTTGCCAAAAAGACTCCTTTTTTAACTCATAATGATGTTGCCAAAAAATTTTTGTTCCACCATTTTTATTTTTCTTTGAGCAATTTCAGCTTTGAGGCAACCACAAAGCTGGCCTTCCCTTCACTTTGAAGCTCAAGCCACCATATTTTGACATGTTCATCAAACCCTTCATGTTTAAACCACATGTTCTCAAAGCGGAAAGGGGTTGACCCCCACTTAATTCCCCCTATGTCAACGAAGATTGGAATGTGGTATGAGACAAGATAAGGGAACACGGATTGGGTAACCATTGGGAAGTGTTCCTCCCAATCAAAGGAAAAAAAGAATCTATCAATCCTTTAGTGAGACCTCGAGTCTGACCACGTGAAAGGGCCACCAATGAGGGGGAGATCGATGAGAGCATAAGCATTGACAAAATAATGAAACTTCTGCATGCAAATAGATTCAGAAGAAGTACCGTTCCTTTCCTGAAGGTAAAGATCATGTTGAAATCACCCCCAATGACACAAGGAGCATAACATTTATTTTTAATTTTCACTAGTTCTTTCCACAAAAATGTCTAGAAGGTGCTTCATCTGGGCCATAAACCCCAGTAAAGTTCCAAACAAAATTATCTTCAGGACTCTTGAACAAACAAGAGACAGAGAAGGCATCAATGGAATGGTCCAGCAATTCCACCACCAGGCAATTCCACAAGATGAGAATACCTCCCACATTATATGTTGCATTCAAGGCAATCCATTTACAATTTGACTTCCCCATAAACTATTGACCAACATGCTATCAATGGAATTCACCTTTGTCTCTTAAAAAAAATATATCATCCCTTTTCTAGTCATTGAGAAATGATCTAATTATGGATCTTTTTCGTTGTTATTAAGTCCCCTTACATTACATGAGAATCATGAGATTAACTTCCTTAGATCAAATTGCCAATCCAGCTACTTCTAGCCTCTCCCATGTAGTACCCTTATGGCATGTCCTAGTTCGCCGAGCAACACTGCCTCACAAAAGACTTTAAGTGCTTTCATTTGAAATAAGTACATACAAGTGACATCCAAATATGCACGTTCTTTCTTTCAAAGACTCCATTTTGTCGTGGAGTGTGAACATAAGTGGATATGCTAAAGTTAGCCATATAGGTGGTAAATTGAGCATTAAAATATGTTCTGGAATTATAATTTTAACGCGTGCAAATGGGTGGATTAAACTGATTTTAATAAAAGAATAAAAGTCATAATAGACATTGAATAACTCATAATGATCTTTCATTTACTAAATCCAATTCATCCTTAAAAACACACAAGAAAGGTAACAAATTAACAAAACCCCACTTAGAATATGTTTAGGATCCAAACATCAAAATGGACTAACAAAGGACTTACAACCCATTTTTTGACTCAGTGAGCAAATGGGGCAAAATAATGCTTTCCCAACAAGACTCGCACTCTAAATTAGATACGTGACTCGGACTAGAACCTACTGCTTCAGCTTTTCCATGAAGGAATGACTAAGTCAACAATGAATTTGAAGGGGCGTAAGCATGGAATAGCAAGCAATGGAAGATGACGCCAAATCAAGTAGTGGAGACCTCCAACTTTGTGTCCACTAATCGTTCTCCTTGCTTTTATATCTTCAATAATGACAGACTTTAGGAAGAATGTAATTGAACAATATAAGGGTTTCATAAGCTTGTTAAAGGTTAAGGGGGAGTTGAGAATATAGAAGATAGAGGATATAGAAATAGTGGAACCCCCTTACAACAAACAACAGTAGTTGATCCACTAACACAATCAAATGATTAGTAGCAGCAGACTCTATAACCCATGGTCTAGAAGATAGGGTAATGGATATGAGACAAACTTCAAGTTTGCCTATATTGAAAAAAAAAAAAAGAGATGCAATAAGGAGACATGCCTAACGCCTTATTATAGAACCTTAGGATATCATCTTCGACATACAGAATTCTCTATTCTCCTAGGGGCAAAATTAATAGTTGCACCATTAGCTACTTGGGGAAAATCCCAATGACGACTAGAAGTGTGACCAAAATCATTCACATAGAGTCCATTTTCATGATATAACTCTACTATGTCCATGTCATACTCTATCACGAAGATGTCCCAAACCACCTTAGGAACCCTACTACAAGGCTACAACAAAAGTGTGTATCCATGTTCCTCTGTGTGATGAATGAACACCATTCTCTCCAAAAACTAGTAGCACCTGAATAAGTTGTGCCAAAGAGGAATGAAGTATGCAAGAATATACATAAGTAAAAGATAGTCATTCTTCATTACCAAGGATCTGTAGTCAAATAGATTCAAATTTAGGCTTCAAACCAGCCATAAGTGAAAAAGAGGGAATTTACTCCACATGAATGCGCTTCATCTTCACAAAGTACTCACCAACACTTTCATCCTTGAAAGCACTCGAAAGGAGATAACTTGTGAGACAACTTACTAGAATACAAGACTTTAACATAATCCTAGATCCACTTACAAGTACCAAGGTGCATATATATTCTACAACATCCTAAGTGAGATTTTCCAACTTACCTAGACTTGTCAAATAAATCTTGATGGTTTTAGATTACTATAAATAGTTACTACCATTCAACTCCTCCTTTCTGATTTGCGAAATGGATGGGGAACAAATTTCTTAGAATTCAAGGACTTCATCCCAATTCCCAAAGAAAATTAGCATAAACAATAGAAAACCAACAACACCATAAAAAACCAAGTATTACCAACAAATAATCATAAGGACGGAGACTTATTATAGATAATCAAGGTAAAAACAAGGCCTAATGAAGCCTCACATGCTGGCACAAGAGGTCATGGTAGTCGGATGGCAATTGACAGATGAGTGAGCAAAGGGGGTTGTCAACGACAATTTTTTGGGGGGTTCACAGATCAGCAAGTTCTTCGGGGACAGATAGTGTTGCTTTTTCAAAAAAAAAAAAAGCTGAAGATGGTCGAACCAAACTTGCAATGATGTCAATGAAGTTTTTGACGAGTCCAATGAAGATTCCAGGTCTAGCTTTGAACATGCACTCCTAGGAAGAGAATCATATTGGTAAAAGGCTTAGCTTTTTGGTTTAGCAGTGGCTTGGCAGTGGCAGCCCTTTAATTGTAGCTGTGATAACATGTTAAAAAGAAAATAAAATGGGAAAAGAGATGTCTGATAACTAGAGAGCTTACAAAATGATTATGTCTCTCACCATATTTATAGTACATCTAACACATAAAAGGACATTCAAGCCCCTTAATGCACAATGACATTATCTTGTAACCAACATGTTTTCACGATGCACATGTTGAGAACTCCACTTGTGAGTTTGTTATACATTGGAAAAATTGAGTGGATGATGGGTGCTTATATACATGGTTGGACCTAAGACCTAATAGGCTTAAACTTTTTGGTCAAATCGGTGTTCACCCATGTGTATTAAGCACACCTATGGACTCCTCCGATATAACAAGTGGTATCAGAGTCGACAGTTCGTAACTCTGGGTGAGCAACAGGCCTGAAAGATGGATCCGAATAGGGTCAAGACGTGAGAGGTAGGATTGGTTCGAAGGCCCACGTGGAATACAATCCGAGACACGTAAGGTGCAGCGATAAAGCCCACTTTAGCAACTGTTGGACAATTAGTCCCATAAGGGAGAAGTTGGCTTTTGTTCAAGGAGGGACAGTTGAAATTCACAAGTGAGGGAGCTTCCGTTCAAGGGGGAGCAATTGGAACTCACAAGTGAGGGGGAGATTGTTGAGAATTCCACTTGTGAGTTTGTCTCACATTGAAAAAAGTGAGTGGATGATGGGTACTTATATACAAGGTTGGGCCCAAGACCCAATAGGCTTAAGCTTTTGGGTCAAGTTGGTGCTCACTCATATGTATCAAGCACACCTGTGAACTCCTCCGATAGTAACAAGTGGTATCAGAGCCGACGATTCATAACTCTGGGTGAGGGAGCGTGTGACCAAGGCCAATAAGGATAATCTAAGCTGTCAAGATGGGTCCAATTAGGGTCAAGAGGTGGGAGGTAGGATTGGTTTAGAGACCCACGTTAAATACAATCCAAGACACATAAGAAGCAGTGGTAAGGCCCACTTGAGCAAACTGTTGGAGAATTAGTCCCATGAGGGAGAAGATGGCTTCCTTTCAAGGGAGAGCAGTTGGAACTCACAAGTGAGGGGGAGATTGATGAGAATTTCACTTGTGAGTTTGTCCCACATTGGAAAAAGTGAGTGGATGATGGGTGCTTATATACATGGTTGGGCCTAAGACCCAATAGACTTAAGCTTTTGGGTCAAGTTGGTGTTCACCCATGTGTATCAAGCACACCTATGGACTCCTCTGGTGCTAACAGCACAAAGGAAGAGTTCACCAAAAAAAAAAAATTTTTTTTTTTTGGACCATATGTTTTTGTCACCTTCTGATTGTATTTACAACTACTTATGATTCTCTTTGAATCTTAGTGTTCTACTGTCCTTGCCCTTTTCCAAATTACCAAGAAACTTTATCCTTCACTACTTATTAGCCTCACTTGTTGAGAAGAAATCTTTTCATATATGGGCTCATAATCAATTGATCATTCACTCGTGTTTCTTTCCCCACTAAGCAATTATACTGCTTGATACATATCTAATGTGTGTCGGAAATTAATTAATTTGTTTTTATTTTTTTATCACGGATGAGACACTTCCTAACATAGCAAGGACACCTCCAAGACACTTCTTGCACCGAACGCAGCATTTTGTTGCCCCCTTTAAATTTGCTAGCAAAATCTCAAAAAAGAGTTGAGAAATCAAGAGACCAGGAGTCAAGGGGTTCTTTGACTTTGGGGCAGTTAGACTTCGAAGTCCTAACGCCATGTGCCAAATTGTAGAGCACCATCAGATGTCCCAGTCCCCAGAATTCCCCCTCTCTGTAAACCCATCACTAATTTGCCTCATATGTTAATCTTCCTTTTTTATTAAAAAATAAAAATTGATGAGACATGCCCATTGCCCACCATCAGCCACGCCCTTGAGTTGTTTTTATTTTTTCTATTGTTGGACCAATGCTATATAGTATGAATGCAGTTGATGATTGCAGAAGTGTAATTTGTAAAATGTGTTTCATAATTTTGCATTAATGGTGCTTATATATCATTTTAAATCAAAATTACCAAAATATTTGCCATCTAAAAGGAAAAACATGCCTAAGTATATATACACATATATATAAATTAATAAATGTATCCTTGATGTGACATGCCCTCCTTTTCTCAAAATTGTTGTATTGTTGTGTCAGTATTATGTCATATTCCTGTCTCGAGTTGGTATTGGTGCTTCCTGGACTTTTGCAAGTGTTGATGGCAAAACTAGATTTTTGTGTACCTTCTTCCAAAACATAATAAAATGGTGAGTCCATGTTTTTTATGTGAATTCATATTGCTTTAGATCATAAGTTTGGGATAATGGCCATAAGGTTAAGCTCCCATCATCAAAACACATGATCGAAGAGTAATGATTCCTAAGAATTGCAATCACTTTGGTATGAAAGTTAGCGATAGTGGCCATGATTCAGTTCCTACAACTTGATTTTCATTACCTAGATGTGACACCCACTAAATTATGGATTAATTAAGATCCTACCATTCAAACTAAATTATTAGGAGTTCATTTATAGTAATTGCTAGATTTCTTTGAACAATAAGCAGCAATGTGTCCATACTCCCTGCAACCTGAAGCATTGAACCTTCCGCATATCCCTACCCTTGCCTTTCCCATGAGTTGCATATGCAACGGCACTAGATGTCATTTTATCTTGCTGAAAAATGACTTGTGTTGCAAGACACTACTCCTCCCAAATTAATTCTCCAAAACACACACCCAATGAAGGAGAAGGATCACGGTTCATCAAATTAGAGCGAGTTGCCTCGAATTCAGGCAGTAATTTCATCAAAAACTGGTCTCTCTTGCTCTATTCATGAACTTCCTGAACAGCAGAGAGAGATGTAGCTGGCACCTTAGCATAAACCATGTCAGCAAATTCATCCCACAAGTTTTGAAACCCAGAAAAATAATCTTGAATGGAGAGATCGCCTTGGGTGTAATTGGCAATCTCATATTCTAACTGAAAACGTCGGGCTATGTTGTCCTAATTATAAACTTTCTTCAAAAATTCCCACATACTTTTAGCAGTCTTGTACGGCCTCAAATATAGGAAAAATCTGAAGCATGGTTCGAAATCGCGGTCGTAGGTAACATTGCGTAATAATGGTCGCGGGTGTTGCGAGATGTGGGCATAACGGTCGTGAGTTTTTTTCACACATGCACAACCATGCCAAAATCGAAAAATAAGCATGAAATTCATTAATACATGATTTTTAATGAACTTTGAAGGCTTTCATTCAACCTACAAATGCTTTTTAATAGGCATTATTTTTATTTTAGAGCGCTGATTACTAAAAAAAAAAACATATTTTTTTATAGTTTATATTACTTTAATGAGAAAAAAGATGTAGAAATGTAATTAAAATGAAAAATCAATTACTTAAGACATAAAATTACTAAAAATGAGTCAATAGACTCAATACTCAATATACACATTAGACATGCATGAATTTAAAAAGTGATTGATATCAAATATCAATAAATAGTTGAAAATACATGCATAAAATATTACAAATTTATAACATAACACATGTCACCACCAAAAAAAATGACGTGGAGGGTCTTCAAAATTTGCATCTGTATCTCGATATTGGGATTGGAAATTATCTCCCCATCCTTGTGGAAATACATAGCTGAATAAACTCAAATTTGCGTCATTTCGTTGTTACTCTTGAAAATGTACTGGTGGTGAAAATCCAACTAATATTGGAAGTGTCTCCTCTTTGACCATATCCTGAATAATGTCCATAAGTTGGGGCTGGGGCTGGCTTTGGCTCTGGGTAGTGTGTAGAAGAAGACTCACTAGATCCTAAGATTCCTAATCCACTAAGATAAAAACGTAAGTCACGAGATGCATAATATGGATATGCTAGTTGAGATCCATATTATTATGATGATAAACCATCTAAACCAAATTCGCCAAAACTACAAACCACACCATATGAATCTTCGGCAGAATCACTAGGGTCACCACGAGCACTCCTCCTTGGTTGTGAAGATTGGTTCCCTGGAAGAATACTAAGTCATGATTTTCAGGTATATCATGCAGTCCATAACGATTAGAAGGATATATATCCCTTACAAATGATGTCCCTATCTCATATCCATAATCATATTCTACACCGCCGCCACCACTACCACCCCCACAACCCCAGCTCCTGCACCACTATTACCATCATCGTCACTTGGTGGACTCAAACCAAGATTGTCATCACTTTGTGTATGTTCAAGGCTTGAATTTGAATTATCATGCATGTTTATTGGTGGTTGATCACCCCCTTCTGCAGTACCACCAACTTCTTCATTTAACCAATTTGAACTGTCCTGACTGTCAAGTAGCGGTGTCTCTCTCTCCTCTAACCATTGATTCAAAGGATCATCTTCTTCGAAAATGTAGTACAAATTGATAGGATTGAAACCATCTTCAATTTCTCATCGGCTTCTTCTCATTATACGTCTTAACTTTAACCTCATGTTGTAATGAAAGAAAACAAGTTTTTGTAGTCTATATACTTTAATGTATTTCTTGTTTTCGTATGGATGAAGCTAACGGTGCTCTTAACTTTAACCTCATGTTGTAATGAAAGAAAACAAGTTTTTGTAGTCTATATACTTTAATGTATTTCTTGTTTTCGTGTGGATGAAGCTAATGTAGTCTATATACATTAGTTCGAAGCTAATGTGATCTGGCTAAGAGCTCTAAATGCTATTCTTTGGAGCTCAGGAGCACACAAGCCATAATGAATCCACCATTCGGCTGCATGAATAATTAAAGAGAGTTTTATGTCAGTATAGCGTATTTTTCAAAAGTCAAATTTGAACATAAAAAGAGAAAATAGAGTCATTCATCCATTATTTAGCTATATAGCCTATATTTACCAGGATTTGTTTGTTTCACTGCCCTTTGAGCCAACGGGGTTCCAAACGTCTCCTGCCTATCTCGATATAGCAACAACTAAAAAAGGATGATTGTGAAATATAATTAATTAATTAGATGTATTAATAATTATTCTAAAAAGTATTACAAAATACTAGAACAATTCATTATTCAATTTAATGGAACCAATACTTACTTGATTAATAGCCCGAATTTGATTATCTATATTAGGTACCAACTTGGTTATCACTTTTTTAACCTCATCCATAACTTCTCTAGCAACTTCAGGCGAAGGTGGGGCACCATAAAGAAATTGTTGGTTCAAAAAATATCCAATAATTAAATTTAGAAACATATTAATCAATAATTTTTTAATGCAACTATGCATAATTTAGAAGTTAAAATAATAAGAAATTGTATTTGATTTACACTTACCAGCAACGTGCAAATCTTGGTGCAATTGGAAACTCCACCGGTTGTCAATAATTTTCCAATAGTCTTTGTAGAACCGGCAATCTTTTTGAATTGCCAACTTTGCCCTATCAATTGCCTCGTATATGAAAGCCATGGTTGGTTTTTCATCACCATCAACCAATTTAAGAACTTTCACTAAGAGTTCCTGTACTTTAATTATATCGGAAGTCTTTTGCCAAAACTCTTTGCCTAAGATAATCTTTTTCGAATCATATGCTGAGCCTAATTTTGCCATCCCAAACCTTGAGTTTTTTCAAGCATCAGATGTAAACATTTCCCTTAATGCTTGTTTATCTTTGACAATAGTCTCCAAAGCAATGAAGTTGGTAGCAAATTGAGTGATGGCAGGGTGATGTAACTCTCTATTATTTGTGAATTTCTTCATGAAATTCACTGTCCATGTGTGGTTGTAAATAAAGGAAGTTATTGTTCTTGCATCTTCAAAGACCTTCTTCACGTTACTTTTCTTACTAATATCTTCAAGAATAAAGTCTATGCAATGAGTTGCACATGTTGTCCAATAGAGATTGGGCCTCTTCTATATTAATAACTTTCCTCCTGCCTTTATTGCAGCTTCATTATCTATCACTACTTGGACAACATTCTCTTCTCCAATTTCTTCAACCACCTCGTCTATTAATCTGAAATGAAATTATAAATTCAATAATTACTACTATTTAATAAAAATATATAAGTTCATAATACTATTTGCATATACAATTAAAATTAAAAAATTACCTGAAATAATATTCAGCTATTCTGCTTGGCACATCAAAGGCATCAACTAATTTATGAAACACGATGTCTCTTTCGCAATAAACTAAAAAGTTTACAATGTGTTTTCTAATTGGTCCTAACCAATCATCACACATAAAGGTTATACCTCTCTCCTTCCAAATTCCAGCAAAAGAAGCTATATAATTTTTCATTTCTTGATACTCTTACTCCAAATAAATTTCAGATACCTCATAGGGTGATGGACCCTTCACTCCCTTTCCAACCTCTACAACAATATCAAGCATAGGATGCATAAATGGAGAGTCAGCTACATTCGTTGTATTCCGATTAGAAATTAGGAGTTTTCCAATTGTTTTTCCTAATTTACTTCTTAAACCTTTCAGTAACTTAATGTTGATTTTTGGTTGTTTTGCACTCTTACTTCTTTCTAAAATAGGATCCATTGCCTTTAGTCTAGCTTCAAGGGCATCGGGATTGATTCATTGTCGTGCTCCAGCTTCTCGACCACTATAAGATCGAGCTCCTGCTCTACTGAAACCACTGGTAGCACCACTGCCAAAGCCACCTCACTCTACATAAATATTACCCCCTCCAGTTGTTCTTGCTCGAAATTTTTGCCTCTCTTCCCACTATTGCTATGATCATATGCTTTCTTGTCGAGCAAATCTCATACTTTCTTCTTCTGAGTCTTCTTCATCGCTCAAATTCTCAAAATCTCCTTTAATTTGGGTTTCTGCTTCATCTTGCCTTTTTTGTTTATCTCTTTTCTTCTCCACATATTGTTATAGATGTTTCATCATTTGTTCTCTTACTTGTATGGTCACATTTGAGCATCCGGCTACTTGACCCTTTTTATGTGCCAAGTGTTGTTTCAAGTGTGTAATACCTCCTTTAATTATCTTCCCACATAACTTACACATAATAACATGTCTATTACCATCCACCGCAGTACCAAAATACCATCCAATATCCTCACTAGATAAGTTCTCATTCCCTCTCTCACGTGGCATCTTGATAGACTTGATTTGATGATCTCTACACAAAACATAGAGAAAATACAAAGTTACAACCTTTATAAAAATAAAAAAAAAATGACAGGTATGATATAATTAGTAATTTAGTAAATATTAAATAGTAAGTACTAAATAGTTCTTCTAATTTTAAATAGTTATTATGTAAAAATAAAATATTATATTTGATTAAAAATAATAAGTAATGCTTATTTAAAATATTTAAATAAACAAAATTATAAAATATTAGATATTTTATTTATTAGTAAAATAAGAGTGTTTATGCATATATTTAAGGGAGGTGTTCTCTTGTTGAAAGGATTTCAATAAATACATATTTTTAAAGTGTGTAAATAATTACAAAAAAATATATTCCTTTTATCTTTAAAAAGATATTTTCATTCTTTTTTATAACTTGATTTTATTTTCATTTATAACTATAAGAAATTAGCATTGTAATTTTAAATGTGAAAAAAACTTTTGCACTACTTTCATTTACATCACTAATAGAGATTCATACAATACAAATTGACTATTTAACTTTTTAAGCATTTTCTCAGTATATGGATTAAAATAATTTTTTACTAGAAATTCTAGTAGTAAAAATTAGAATTATTAATGTATTAACTATTAAGTTAAAATTTTGTTTATTAAGTTATCAATTTTTACTTTATTTGATAACTAAAAACAAAAAATAGATCATGTAAAGATTTTTTTTTACCTAATTTCAAATTTAAGGTCAAAATGATGTTTTAAAACTTAAAAAAATATTAAGAAAAAAGAAATATGCGATGGAACTAGATTTTCATAATTACTTTTCAAAAAAATAAGACAATTAAAATATTCATAAATTAAGAAAATTTTATTTTACAAATGACTATTATTGATTTCTAATTTTTTACTCTATTAAATTACTTTTTTTTAATTCCATTTAACATACATGATACAAGTTACAATTATAACAAAATATAATTTTTTTAAAAGAAAAATATAATGAAAAGTTTAAGTGGCCGGTGGGTGGGTGTTGACTGATTGACTCTTAAAACTTATCTCATACGCTGGAGGGTTGAGAAGTTGAGTCTTGAGAGTTGAGAGTGGAGTGTGCAGCGAGTCTGAGATCGAGAGAGGAGCCTCGAAGGAGTCGAAGCACAAACGGCCGATTACTCCAAGCTCCGAAGCCGAAATTGAAGGGCTGGCCGATGGCAAGTGGCGATGACTAGCAGAGGGAGCTGCTGAAGGGCTATCGGCAACTCGCAGAGGCGGGTGGTTGGGAGAGGGGGAAAGCAGCGAAAAGGCTGGAGGGATTCAGGAATACTGGCAAGCTGTCGGCCAGTGTAACAATCCGTAACGGACCGTTATGAATTGTAACGTTGGGTAACGGCCATTACGGACCATTACGGCGACGTAACGGCCGTTATAGCTGTGAATTTTTTCTGCTCCGCAATATCAGCTCGTATCGGTTTTGGAACCTTCAATTTCCATTACGTAACGGCTGTTACGCTACGTAACGGCCGTTATTTAAAAACATGATCTGAGGATCAACACATCCTAAGATCCATGACATTACTCTAGCATCTTTGACCTTCCACTGAGCCAAATTAGGAAGCTCAGTTGGAGCCAGGTCACTACCATCAATATGGCCCCATAACTCCTTCCCCATAACAAATACGCGGAATTGAAATTCCCAAGTACCATAATTTTTCCCTGTGAACTCGTGAAGCTCACACCACAAGAATCTGAGGTAGTCATGATGCCCGTAACACAACAATAAAAGACAAGACAAAAAAAATGCGAAAAACACCAACCAACAAAGCATAAAGCAGCCCAACCCACAAAGCCCAATACAGCCCAAAAACAATTGACTTAAAATAACCCCTCTTGCATAATACACTAGAAGCAGGTCAAAACAGTCCAACCAGCAAAGCCCAAACACCCCAACGCAAAGAAAACAAGCCCAAAACAATTACCTACCCTAGAAAGAGAAACAACCGTGTGTGCAATACAATCTGTCCAGCACAACCAGCCACCCCAAATCAAGCCTACAGCCTCCAGGTCTCTCAGACAGCTACAAACTCACACCAAAATGTGTCTACAGCACCATAATTATGCCCAGAAACCACTGACCACAAAATTCTCCCAAGAATGTCATGGCAGCACCACCCAAGAATGTCTTGGCAGCACCACAATGACGCCCAAACACTACCGATAGCCACAAAACACACACCACAATGAACCTCTAATGCCTAGAGATTCCCGAAACCAAAGAAAACTGCCTAAGGTGACTCAACAATCCTCACAATCACGAAAGAAATTGACCCAGAAAACCTAATTCAAGTTTCAAGCCCTGACACCATATCAATTGTATTGAATCCCTTCTTTGTGAGGGTTCTTCTCATTATACAGCAACGTTTGAGCTAATTACATGGCAGTTACATGGCTGCAGCTTAATTACAAGGCAGTTACATGGCTGCAGCTAATTATATGGCAGTTACACCTATAATACAAGAAACATGCCATAAATAGTTAGGCTAATTATGGCTTGATATAATCTGACTGACACCCACAAACTAATAAATCTAGGATTACCTCCCAAAGAAACCCCTAAGATAGGTCAACAGTCAATCCAAAACATCGCACCCCATCTCAGAAGACAAGTCTCATGATACACTTAACAGGCACATTAATAACCGCAATACCACACTTCCCCATATTAACCTTAGCTCAGAAACCTTCTAACATGGAGACGACCCAAAATATTCAAGAAAAGAAAACCTATGGTCGTCTAACAAGAAGACAGTATCGTCAGCAAACTGCAGGTGCAAAACCATCACCCCCTTCCTCTCCACTCCCAGCCCTTTCACTAAACCTATATCCATAACCCTGCACCAACCTACTCAAAACATCAGCCGCTAAAACAAACAAAAACGGGGAAAGAGGATCATTTTATCAAATCCCCTTATAGCCTTAAACCAAGATTTAGGCTCATCACTCACATTCATGAAAACTAAATAGCTCACGTTAGACAAGCAACTTCTTATCCATCGGCACTATCTCTCTCCAAAACCCTTCCTCACAAAATTCTTATCCAAGAAGTTCCAACTCACTCTACCGTAAGCTTTCTCAAAACCCAACTTAAAGATGAGCCCATTTTCTTTTTAAATCTAGTTAATCATATTTGAATTCAGCATTCAGCACTTAATTTTTAATTTCACCAAATGCAGCCTTAGAGTCTCATGCTACTGGGAAACCAAGACGAATACAACAGAGCCTTAGTGAGGCTCAAGAACAGTAGAACACTATTGGAATTTGTGCAAAACAAAACTTGATTCCTTATGGGAAACCACAAACTCTTAAAATTTGATTGTAATTCTAAAATTAAAACCAAAAGGAGATATTTTGAATTAAAAAGAGTTATTATCTTCTATGTTCATCAAGATAGTAAAACTCTGACTCCCAAAAATCAAAATCTTTTCATAAGGAATCCTACATGAGGCAATACATATAATCTCCAATGAAAATCTTGCTTACCTAGTCCCAGCGGTGTTGAAAGCAATAGAAAGGGCAGCAGTTATTTCATCCATGGCATCATAAGCCCGGTAAGTGCAACGCAGCTGTCATTCAGAAAGCACTACATTTAGTAAGTATATTCAAAAGGCACCATGAAACATAAATTGAACATAAAATTTCTACAAAGCATAGATCCTAGCAGTAGAATAGATTGACTTAATAAATGGTCGCCTAGGATACACATGGACATGGTGCATAGTGATATACCAGGCCCACCAAAACTCAAAGCAGGTTGATGGACAATTAAATAGCCTATCCCTTTATGTATATTCAAGGTCATTAACAAGATTTTTCTTATGAGTTAAAAAACCAACAATGCCTTTCATGAGAACACATCAGCTATATTGTTTCAGCACCTGGCCTGAAGAAGCATCCCAAAGATGAATAGGGTGATCACGAGTTGTACTTGCAAAGACACAGGTGATTGGATCTGAAAAGTCAAACAGTATTCCAATTACTCTTCAATTTTACAACACTATCATCAGCCATAAATCACTTTTGACTTTAGTAGAAAAAATATATTGTAAAAGAGGAATATCCACTAATATCTTCTCATTATGGAGGGCAAGGATGTACCTGAAGCAGACATGTATGGGTACCAACAGTAGTCATATACAGACTCGCCCTCGTTCACAACAAGATCTGCAGCATATGAATCTGCAGCCACAAGAGTAGCATTATAAGAAGGGCAATAATATGGGGGGGGGGGGGGGGAAGAGTGATTTAAAAAAATAAAAAATAAATAAAAAAATAAGAGCTTAACTAGCTTAGCTGCAAAAGGGGCTTAAAAAATTTAGCATTTTAGCTAGAAGGAAAAAAGGGCAATAATTTTTCTTTTTCTTTTCTTTTTGGGAAAAGAGTTTAACAATGTATATCAAGTTTTAAGACTCCCCCACATGTGCAGCCCAACAGCATGTGGACAGATAAACACATGATAGATACACATCATACACCCATTACCTAAAAGCTTAAGGTTTTAGGTACAGCAATAATCTAACATGCTATCAAAGCTGGTTACCAGAAAGTCCTAGGTTCTAGTCTTGTTGCCAGCATTTATTTTGTGGTATTTAAAATTTTTTTTGTATTCCTAGTAATGGGTGCATCTATTGCAAGTTTAACTCTCTACGTTCTATCAAGCTACACTTGCAGGGGAGTGTTAAAGCTTGATATACATTGTTGGCCCACAAACTGTCAGCTTAAGTTTTTAGGTAAAGCAGTGATCTAACAACTTTGCCTAAAAGGTTAGGGTCGTTTGATATCACTATCAAAAATTACTAAAAAAAAAAAAAAAAGCAAAAATGAAAAACAAAAACCAAAAACATAAACTAAAAACCAAAAACCTGCAACCTATTTGGTTAATATTTGTAAAACTAAAACAAATTAAAAACTGAATTAAAAAATACTCATTTTCGCCTTTAAATCAAATATTATTATAAAATATTATTAAAATAATAATTTAAAAATAATACACATTAAAAAATAACATAATTAAAATAAAATTATTATAATCATTTTACTTAATTGTTATGCTTTCAAACTTTACTTTACAATAAAAATTTTACTATCCATGACAATTGAAAAATAGCAAAAAAATATTTTGTAATTAGCTTAATTATTATTATTTATTTATGAATATTTTTATTTTAATTATATTTAAATTCATATAATCATTTTATTTTAATCTTAATTTAAAAGTGTATTAAAATGAATGATTTAATCCAAAAAAAATCATTTCTGGATACTAAAATTTCTTGCAACAAGTTGCCAAAACAAGTGAAAATCATAAAATTTGGCTTTCAATTTTTTTGCTAATAGGTGAAAACCGACGACTGAAACAAAAAACAAGCAACATAAACAAATACATTTTTATAAGTTGTTTCTTCACTTGCAGAAACAAATATGGAAAAAGAAAACAGCAAGGATACCAAACGGGCACTTAAGTTGTTAGGCTATGGGCCAACAATGTATATCAAGATTTAACAAGTTTTTTAAAAAATAAGAAATTAACTAACTTAGATGCAAAAAAGGGCTTAAATTTAGTATTTAAGCTTACAAATGGAACAAGGTGAAATTTTGTACTTTAGGAAGTTTTGTAAAAAAAAAAAAAAAACAAATTCCTTTCAATTGCTTAGATGTATGTTATATTATTCATTTTATCAGCTGCATGTTAGGATGTATGTTATAATATTCATTTTTTCAGCTGCATGTTATACTCAATTTTCTTTCTTGTTTCTTTACATATAAGAAATCTTTTCCCAAATAATCAAAACTATGAAGACCTCCACAATGATTTATATATGCATCTATTAACATTACCATGCCTTGGCAGGCTCCTTAATTTTGAAAGCACCTGAAAATTTACCTATTTGAAGAAGTTTTTAGACTTAATTACTATGATTTACTTGCAAAAAATGTGAATTTATATAACAGATGTAGAATATCCCAAGACTAAGATGCTAAAAAATGGCAGTCCTTGTGGGGGATATTACAACTTGGGCCCAAGATCAGCAGCCTAGCTCGTACGCAATAAAAGCTTAACTGACTTACTCATGTGGGGCTGTCAGTGAGCCTGGGCCAGCCCAATCAAAGGACCAGACGAGGACCTAAAGCATCTCCATGACATCACTACCCCTGAGGAGGACAAAGTGATAAGGAAGCAACCACCTCAATGGGAGGCTGTCACCCAGCATAGGAGCGCCTAATATTGGTGCAGAGGCTGTCACCTGGCATAAGAGTTGCCTAATATTGGTGCCAAAAGTGGCATTAGGCTGGGTTTTAGAGAATGTATTATGCCCTCAAAGGCATAGGCTCTCACCAAGAGAAAAGATAATCACAGTTCTGTATCCCTAAAATACATTCTCTAAAACCCTAGCTATTGCACCGCACTGCTAACTTGAGCAGCAAAGAAATCTTGCCAAAGCATTTTGCTTGTTTGTGTTATGCAAGAGCCACCCTTTGGCTCTTGGTCAAATCCTCACTGCAACAGAGTGGCACCAATTATAAGGCTGAGCAAGCTTCAAAGCCTCAACATCTGACCATGCGCCACCTCGCACTAGTTGACACAGCACTCTCTTAGAAAGAGACACCACGACAAATCTCATAACAAACATAGGCGACTTCCTCTTAACAGCCCTCGATTCCTTTAAGTGTGGTCACGATGGACCAAATAACACCCTTTGACATTCAAGGGATGCTTGGAGATCTACAGAAAAACCAGAGAATTCCATTGATGGAGCACGACAACCAGCCCTTGATGGGTCACAACAGGAAAGCAAGCTTGATCAAGAATCAGGATTACTAGCCTCATAGTCAGAGAGACAAAGTAAAGAAGAGAAGATTTGCACCAAGAGCTCATCATTGTTCTGACTTCAATAGTTCAATGAATGGTTCAAACAGAGAACAATTTAAGTTAGGAAGAAGATGCATGAGAGTAGGCCAGACACTGACATGAATCAGGTTTGGAGCTCTAATCCTCTGTTCACCAAGGAGGCTATGGTGAAGCACTGAAACCACTACCCAATAAGCTCAAGATGCCTCACATGGAAGCCTATGATGAGACATAGATACAGTGAACCACCTCGACAACTTCAAGGCTCTGATGCTGCTACAAAGAAACTTGGACTCTATAATGTGTCGTACATCTTTGGCCACACTTAATGGATCAGCCAAATCATGGCTGAGATCCACTGTTATTTTGGAATATCTGAACAAAGTCCCTAGTTGTCATCACCATTGTAAGATCCTTAAGCAAGCAACACCAATAGATATGGGAGAGTGCATGGCACAGTACAAAAATATATTAATCTAGAAGAGACGAGAGCAACTAGATGGAACATCATGGGTAGAAGAGAAGAGTGGAAGAACAGGAAAAGAGACACCAGAGCAGAGCAGCCATGGGACATTTGCTTTCAAGTAGACAAGTACAACAACAACACTCCCCCTCAAGCCTCAACATTCGTGTGGCTGGATTCTGATGCAAATATAAGAGATAGTGCATATCAGGTAACCTACTCCCCTAAGGCCACTTTCTCACATTAGATGTTCCAAGCTCCCATAAGGATCACAGACTTGACACAAACAAGTACGTGCCCATATGTGTGTGTGAGAGAGGGGGGGAGGCTGAATCCAAAAAAGTCATCATGAGAGGTTTGTTAAGAATGACACGATAGTAAACCACATGCAAAGGCTTGACTATAAAACTCCAAACAAAGAGCCCATAAAAGGAGAAATTGTTATGATCTTTGGAGGAACAGCCAGCAGAGGAGAAAGTAATTCAGCTCAAGGAAGCTATGCTCAGCACCTCATCCAGACCAAAGGAGTACTTCCAACCAAAAGTACTAGAATAGGCCTGACAGCCTCCCTTCGCAAAAGATGACCTGTGGATCCAAGTGCCGCATGAGGAAGCCTCAGTTGTTATAATTATCACTCAAGGTGCGAATAATTTTGATTGATAACAAAAGCTCACTAACATATCCTCTTCCTCATTGCCTTTAAAGAGATGAAGATCGAGAGGGATTGATTGAAACCTTCCAGAACTCCCAACCAGGAAACAAGTAAGGACATAACTCCCAACCAGGAAACTAGTAAGGACACGGAGGGTTCAAGCTGCAGCACATAACCATTACCTTGCAGCTCTAAGGGGAAAGCAAAGGTTAATGAGGCACTAATGGCGAATGACTAGGATACAAGGAATGGGCATTCAATGTAAAAAGGAAATTCAGAGTAGGAGCAAACCTGTAATCACCTCTAGAGAGAAGCTTTAGGGAAAGAAGTGCAAATCGAAACCAAATTACAACCCAGGCTAAGGAGATTACTGATGCAGCTCCTTGGGGCCTACCCTAACATGTTCACTTGGACTACTGTGGAAGTGCTTGGGATTGAGCCTCAAGTCAAGGTTCGAAAGTTTTTTGATTGATCGGGAAAAAGGGGAATTCATTAAAGGGCATCAAGGGGATGCCACCCATGTACAGAACTGCAAACTCTTACCTGCTGTGCAGGAAAGGGAGAAGGCTTTTTCATCTCCTCACTAGCATGGATTCCATTTCAAGCCCATAGCTGGCCTTCCACTGTTCTAGCAATAAGCCACTGACATGTGACTGAGGAAATGGCCAAGTTCCAAAGGGCTTTGGAGCAGTGTGAGAGGATGTGATCAATAGATTCCGCACATTCAAAACACAAGAAGCACCTGTTCACAAGGGTCAGCACCCTTCCTTGAAAGTCTCCCAAAGTAAGACTTTTTCCAAAAGTTGTCTTCCAAGCAAAGAAAGCAACTTTAGCAAGGGCTGCTATTTGCCAAATGGGCTTCCAAATAAATTTGTTAGAAAATTAGGTGATCACACGGCAAAATTGGAGACTATTGAGGTGCTCAAAAAGTGTAAACTGAAGCTCAATCCAGGTAAATGTGCTTGTTTCTTCTAGAAAATTTCTTGGTTTTACGAAGGCCAACAAAGGTACGAAAGCAAAACTGGAGAAGAATCCAGCCCAAACTGACCTCAATCAAAAGAGATTCAAATCTTCAACAGCAAGAATAATTGCACTTGGTCCATTAGTTGATCTGTGACCAAATCAACCAAATGGTGTTTATCGTTCTTCAAGCTTCTCAAGGGCTTGAAGGAGTTTTGCATGAGGAACGGGGCATGAAAAAACTTTCCAGAGGAGAACCTCAAGCTGCCCCCACAAAGCCCCAACCTAGAGAAGAATTGTTTCTCTATACGCCCATATTCAATACTGCTCTAAGTTCAATGCAGGTTTAAGAAGAGGGGTCGCATTCAAAGACCAATCTACAACACTAGTAGGATCTTACAAAGAGCATTTCAGAATTATATCAACCCAAGAATGTAGCTTCCACAACTTGGAAGCTTCATTGTTACTTCCAAGCACATTGGATTATATTCCTTATCAATCAGCCCTTAGGATAGATCCTGTGAAAACTCTGGGCCAAGCAGGCTGTCAAGTCTCAAGTGGTCAGTAGAATTAGGGGAGCTTGATATTCAATATCATTTATGCGACCCACAAAAGGGCAAGTATTGGCTGACTCTATTGTTTAACTACTTCTTCTAGAGAAAACCAAGGGACAAATGACTACGTGGGAGAAAAGGATGTTTTAGACCTTGAAGATTCTGTATGTCAACAGGTCATCAAGCTCCAACAGCAGCAGACCTGGACTAACCTTGAGCTCATGAGTGGAAGCCTCCTCCTCCTGATTGTCTGGAGGTTTCTCTATCCATGGCTCAAAATTAACTAATGGTGGTGCTGCTCTGCTTAAGCTAAGCAGAGAGCTTATATTTTTCAAGACTTTCCTAGGGGACTATCTTCCTCGCTCATATGTTTTGGATTTTCATGTGTTATACTGTATTGTTCTCTTAAGTTCCTGGATGAAGATCTCCACCACAAAACCTGTGTATTCACCACAAAAGCAGCACATGGATGCACACACATACACACAAGCAAGACTTTCTTATACAATTTGCATAGGTGTTACCAAAAAAACATAATAATACTATTGTATCAAAATGAGCTATCAACAGAAGTTCTAAATTAACACAAAATTTCTTAGACTTGACAACAAATTTTAGTATTTGTCATCAGAAAACTGTCAAATATGTTGCATTTCATGAATATAAAAGGACCACAATGTCAAATAATATTAAAGTAACCCAAGATACCAGGATACCAAATCGCCATCATAAAATAGAACTAGGGAGTATGGACCAGATGACCTTGCATGTCCGAGTACAAACTTACCTTCATCAGCAGCTAAAGAACAAGCATTTCCATGGCAGCTACTTACGCTATCTGGTCTGATGAAGAAGAAGGTGCAGAATGATAAGAATACCTCATAATGTCACAAGACACGCCAAATAAAATGCCATAATGATATCAGAAGCACTAAAGCAAAATGCATCACTGCTGATCAAGACATTTGAATCCTTGATTACATAATTCAGAGCCTCTATCATAAATGATGATATCAGAAACAATATGATGAAGTCAATCAACAAATTTTGAACAGGGATGAAGTCACAGCACAAAAACTCATTTCCAACCATAAAATTGCATTGGATTTCTAACAATCAGGACGGAGAGAGAGAGAGAGAGACATAATTCCCATTATCCACATGTAAAAGTCACGGGTTTAAATTATTGATATCACTACATCCTACTATTAAAAGCACTTATCCTGCTAATTCAACATGCTTAAGGTACAGGTTAATAGAGATATATAGCTCCATAACTCTCAACACAAGTGTGCAGCAATCTTGACATGCGATATGATACTAACATATGCAGAATCACAACTCAACCATTGTGTTGAACTTCATATGAGTTTCAGCATGTTTGAACATAGTAACTATCCATGATAATGAGGTGTATTCAAAGCAAACATTCTTTTTTTACTTAATTTTTTCCTTTAAAAAACCACTATATGCTGAGTATTATTTGATATTAGTAGTTTCAAAATTTTTCATTTAAGACACAGCACATTCAAAGTTGCCCACAACACAGAAATTCAGTCTGGGAAATAAGAATGGGATCAGAGTCTAAAATGCAGAACATCACGCTACAAGTGGACTAGAGCCCTAAATTTTAGGATTTTAGGGAGATGATGAAGAGTTGTGTGTATTTTTCTAGGAAATATAAATTTACTAATTCTACAAAATAGTTGATAAATTATTTTAATTTTAAATTTGTAGCACCGCAGCTAGCTTGGGTGTTAGCATTCCCTCATAACCATGGGCACGTACATACACACACACCCACGAATAATACCATGCGAAAATCTTTAGGCCTAGATGTGTGATATGTCTCTCAGATCCATAAATTTAAAAGATCCACATATTGTAAACCACCCCATAAACTCCAAAGTCTTAAAGTAGGAATGATTGCAATAATAACAAAATGAAGATGGCATATCAATATATCTATGTTTGAAAAAATTGACTGACAACAACAAACATTTAAGATCCAAGAGCTATTAATAGCTTGATATACTAGTCAAGCTTTTAATTAGATGAATATTTATTTTACCAATTTTCTGGTTTGAACTTTTCCTGACCTTCAAATTCTCACTATATTTATGAAATAATTTATAATTTATATTCATTCTTACGAATGTCACTGTGTTTTGGCTGACCCCAAGTCATGAGATACACAAAGGCTATCGACCAATGAGAAAATCAATGAAGACCCATGCTTAGAACTGCAATGCTGCAGAGTTTGATCCATCGTTTTTGAATTTTAAAGAAACAAAAGATGGTTCCAAGGATGACGCACTCGAGCCGTCCGTGCAAAGAAAAAGAAAAATGTCTCCTTTTTTAGCATTCCTCTCACTGATTTCTGAATAATCGGACAATCTGATTCGCATGAATCAGCCCACGTCTTCAGCTCAAAGCCAGCATTCCAAAAAAATATCCACCTTTTGTAATTTTTAATTTTCGTAACATGGATTGCGTGACAGGGATCCAGAGACTGAGCGTGATGAGTTCATTACAGTGAAAGTTAGTCGTGTTCAAGTCTGAGTTCTTCCTCTAGCCTTGGTGGTAAATGAAGCAGCTGAAAGCACAAACCGGAACTCACAGTGTGAAGACCCGAAGAGTGTTGTCTTCAGAGCTTGTAAGGAAACACGACCCATCAGGAGACCTGTACAAACACGGCAACAACAACGAAAAAAACTTCAACACAGCAAAGATTTCGAGCAATCTTGAAAAACCCAAAAATGGGGTTTAATTAAAAAAAAAAACTACCATTTGACGCCCTTGAGAAAATTGTTAGGGTTTGAAGCGGTCCTGAACTGGTGGCAGAAGTGGTAGGCTCTCGCCGGCGGAACATTGAACCGCCAGGAAAAAGTTGGTTGGGTGGACTCTGTGTCTACGGCGGTACCGTCAGTCGAAGTGGGTTGCTGCTGCTCTTGCTGTTCCTCCTCCCCCATTGCCGACGACCACAGCGGAAGCACTGGGTGAGTCGGAACAGCACTGGATTAACCTTGTGGGGGATTTTTGAGATTTTGTTATTACCGCCAAAAAGGATTCGGGGCTGCTAGCGCTAGCACCGGCGGCGTGACTCCATAAAACCGGTGGCTGCCAGCTTATGTGGTTTTTTCAAGCGTGCGAACTTCTGATACGCCTATTCTTTGAACAGTAACCTTATAAAATGACTTTTTTTTAAATTAAATTATTCATTTTATACACTTTTAAATTAAAATAAAAATTAAATAATCACACGAATTTTAACTATAACTAAAAAAATATGCATAAATTTCAAAAAATAATAATAGAGTCAATTACAAAATACTTTTACTATTTTTTAACTGTCATGTCCAATAAATTTTTAGTGTAAAGTAAATTTTTAGAAGTAAAATAATTATAATAAATTTTATTTTTATTATATTAAATTTTTTTAATGTGTATTATTTGTAATTTTATTATTTTAATTATATTTTTATAATATTTGGAGTCGAAGATGAAAATGAACATTTTTTAAATTAAGTTTTAAATTTGCATTAGTTTTATAAATATTAACCAAATAGGTGTTGGTTTCTAGTTTTTAATTTCTATTTCTAGTTTTTGATTTTCGTTTATGGTTTTTGTTTTTCTAATTTTTTGACAGTGATACCAAACGCCCCCTAAATTTATCCTTTTAATTTATTTGAAAATAGACAATTAGACTTACCTAACATTTTTGGCTTCAAGTATGCTCTGTGCTTGTCTCCCTAGAGGATCCTGCACATAGAAAAGTTTGTATGGTCGCTAATGTGCCAAAGTTTTAAGTTCAAGGGGCTCCTAACTCTGTGTGGTAATAAAGCCAAGTTCTTACTTGGAGTCCAAGAAGTTAAGATCATGGAGGTGATTACAAAAGAACGAGGTACAAATAGAGAGTAGGGAAATCTACAAGCATGGAATCTTTTCCACAAAGCTCTCAAATTACTCCGACAAGACTTTTTTCTTCCATCTCCCTCTCTCATTCCATTAAGAAAACCACATCTTCCAAAATCACTAACCTTGTTGAATATTCCTAACTCAGCCCAAATTCAGGAAACCTCTCTTCCTCTTATAAACCCTTACAATATTTTCAGGAGAAAGAAATCTCTCGTAAGACAAGTTCGTACTCTCCTCATATCTCATAACAGACCCCATGTCAAAGAATACGTTCAAACCACCGCTCTTGACAAGTGCCTTATTCTAGCTTCTGCTAAGGAGCAATATGTCGACCTTAAGCTTCATCAAGACCTGATCAACCAATGGACCAAGGAAGGACATATGCACCTTCATTTTGGGGCGATTTGACTCCTTCTTACCCTTCATGGTCGTAAAGGGCTTCCTGTAATAGTCAGGATCACTCTTCTCAATACCACTTCTCTCACCACCCTTTAAGCTGGTAACGTTTGCCTCATCTTCTTTCCAAATTTCAATATTCCCCTAAAATATAAAAATCTAAGGAATTGTATGAAGGTCCAGCTACAGATCACCGGAGCTCCACAGGTTGCCTCTGCATATATGGCTACCCTTCATCACCAGTTGATATATAGACTTCAAGATCATGTTATTGGTCTCCCTCTCCCAAGTCAGGGCACAGATACTATTTTGATCACTGCTGAACGGGAAGAAGACGTACCTACCATTCCTCAGATCCCGACACAAATTCCTAAAGAAGAATTAAAATGATTTATTCCCTTAGAATGGATCTCCAGTTATGAACAGCTTCATCAACAGGCAGCACCAATCCATCTTTCGAATTCTAAGTTCGAAAGGCTCTCTAATGGGACTATTAAAACAATCTACAAGCTAGCGGAAACTACTTCAGCAAGCACTCATCCTGTCTTCCAATCTTTAATGATAAAGTCAGTCACTTTTGAAGACAAAATTCCCATAAGCAAGGTAAAAGTTGATGGAACACCCATTTACACTGACAAAATTAAATGACACTTTATCTAGGACATATATATACCCTTCTATGTGTGACTCAGATTGTGATTCCAATGAATTCTTGCACAGGTGTAAGAAATGGAGCTCGTGCAGACCTCTTGAAATTCATAAAAGGCCTGATGACCCAGACATTCCATCGATAGGACTTCTTGTCCATCTCCCAAACCTAAGCCACTTTGGATATATGAAAGAGCTATTGAAATTCCTAGAGAAGAAGGTTTGCTTCTACCAGAACAAAAATATGTTTCAAATTCCAGTCTATCTATGAAACACTATCAAACTCCATGTTCCAAATATCAGGGTAATCCCAAGATGGCCCATTTCAATCCACAACCTGTTCCTTGTTTCATGGTTTCTTCTTATAAAAAAAAATTTCAACCACTTGAACCAAGATCACACCTGGAGTCAAACCTTCACTCTAGGCCATTTGTCCAACCTACATAAGTTCAACGAGATGGATCCAAGAAGTTACCATCACAAGTTGAACAAGTCCTTAACTGGCAGACTCAAAATGCCAAATCCTAGAATGCAACTCTCTATGACATAGATCATAAATTAGGTAAGCTCATCTCTCATGGTGCTCAGATTAATCAACGCCTCGGAAACATCGACTCCAGACTTGATGTTATGTACTGAGATATGAAAAGAAAATTTGATTGCCTTGATGCAGAACTACGACACTTTATCAGCTTAGGTTATTATGGATAAGAATTTAATGCAAAAGAGGCGGAAATTAGAAAGCTTAAAGGACAATTGGCTCAATGGAACAAGACTTCTACCAATCTCCTCCACCTGCCTACATCCCTAAAGCTTTCTTGTATACACCCTCATATTTTTTCTTCTCATCTCCATCTCCATCCTTTTATTTACCAGACTACTCCAAGCACTTCAAGTCAACTGCAGAAATCCTCAAAAAATTTCCCACAGCCGTAAAAGGCCAGAATCTACATCTTCGAGGCCACCTTTCTTGACTAAACCTCCCTCTTCTAAACCCATTTCCCTTTATCCAGACTAAAAACTTAAATCTTCTATAATATCACCAGACCAGGCACCATCGTTACTTGCTGATAAGGTCTCTTTTACCTCGCAGACATCCTCTGATGATGATAATAGCGATGTTTTCACTAAAACTCTTTCCTCCTCTGACCAGGAAATCACAAATCTCACTCGGATGCTTATGGCTACTCCTACTGATCCCACATCATCTAGGGCACATGAGTCAGATGAGAGATCTGACACCACTACTCCCATTGTGGAAGAACCCATGGAACCTGATACTGCAACAAAAGAAACTGCTCCGCTAAAACCCATGAATGGTCCTTGGTTCTCTTTTGAGGGGTCCTCTCCGACCAGATGGAGAGACAAAATTGGAGAATTTGGTGCTTGGATAGACCTCCAACTGTCCAAACAAGGCAATAATCTGGAATCAAGACTTGTTGAGTTTTTATCCATATTCACTGGATCATTAAGGGATTGGTTCCAAAGCCTTGGAGAATACAGGCAGCTTCAGTTCATTAAATCACAAACTCCTTCTTGTGCCCTAGGCACTCTCTATAGAGAATTCATTGGAGATCCCGATGCTCATGCGAATGAGGTAAGACAAGAATATTTTGAAATGAGGTGTTGTTTGTTAAAAAGAAAAGATCTTGATTTTCATTACCAAAGGATGTCTAAACGGTATTATCTCCTTGGAGGTTTCAATGATGAAAATGTCACACAAGTGTACATTAATTCTTCACAAGAGGATATCTAGCCTAAACTCCAAAGAAAGATCTCTTCTCTTAGACGCCCACTTAGAGATATTTCTATCAGAGAAATTCATCAGATGGCGCTATCTTCTCAAGAGAAATTATGTGATACTCATAAGATTTTCTCAAAAATGCTGAAACAAAATCATAAGTTTACCAAGTAGTGCAGGAAACCTCATCTCCAGATTAAATGCAAAGAAAAGGATTGCACGTGTGGTCCAAAGAAGAAGAGACATTTCAAGAAAATTCTTTGATTTGGTAAACAAAAGAAATTCAGATTCTTCAAAAAGAAATCCAAATGGGGACACTGCAAATCCCCTCGGTGTTTTATTTGTAAGAATAAAGGTCATTATGTAAAGCAATGTCCTGCTAATCGTGTTAACTCTGCCAAACTTGCCCAATAGATACATACTAAGGAAGTAGAAGCTGATATTGAATCAATTCTCTCATAACAAGAAGAAATGGATGCAAAAAAAATTCCTTGTCATTACGGACTCGGAAGATGAATTAGAAGATTCTTATTCAGATTACCACTCAGATTCTTAGGAAATATTCAATATTCAACAGCTCTTCTCTCTAGAATAGGCTCAGATAAGTCCTCATGTTCAAATCTAGCTTCTTCCTGAAAAATACGGTAAACCTATAACTACTGTTGCATACATTGATACTAGTTCTCATAAAACCGTGATTGATCCTAAAGTCCTCCCTTCAGATTGTTGGACATCACATACTCAGTTTTTTAGGGCCGCAAATAATCAAATCTTTGCTACCACTTTGGTTTCTTAAAAAAAAAGAGGGA